>NC_089507.1:92457062-93082062 GCF_036850995.1 Saccopteryx leptura
ATAGAGCGTCGGCCTGGTGTTTGGATGACCTCAGTTTGATCCCTGGTCAGGGCACACAGGATAAGCAAATATCTGCTTCTTTCTGCCTCCTTCTCCCTTTCTTTTTCTCTTCCCCTCTTGCAGGCAGTGGCTCAGTTGGTCCAAATAGACACTTCTCCAAAAAGGAAATACAGATTGCCAATAGACATATTAAAAAGTGCTTAATGTCACTAGTCGTCAGAGAAATAAAAATAACAAAGAGATATAACCTCACACCTGTCAGAATAGCTATCATCAATAAATCAACAAACAACAGGGACTGGCAAGGAAGTGGAGAAAAGAGAACCCACATGCACTGTTGGTAGGAATGCAGACTCTTGTAGCCACTGCAGAAAACAGTATGAAGTTTCATCAAAAAATTAAAAATGGAACTGCCATTTGACCCAGTGATTCCACTTCTGGGAATATGTCTGAAGAAACCTGAGACACTGATTCAAAAGAATATACGTACCCCTATGTTCACTGCAGTGTTACTTACAGTAGCCAAGATCTAGAGACAGCCTAAGTGCCCATCAGTATGAGTGGGTTAAAAAAATCGGTGGTACATTTACAGAATGGACTACTACTTGGTCTTAAAAAAAAAAATCTTACCTTTTGCAACAGCATGGATTGACTTGTAGAGATTATTATGCTTAGTGAAATAAGTCCATCAGAGAAAGACAAATATCATATCATCTTATATACGGAAGCTAATGAATGAAATAAACTGACAGAAACAGAGGCATGGGACAGACTGACAGCTGTCAGAGGGGAAGGGTTAGGTGGGCTGGGTGAAAGAAAGCGAAGGCATTAAGCAAAAAAAAATTACATCAAAACTCATAGACACAGACCACAGTGTGGTGAAAGCCAGAGGGGAAAAGATGTGGGGTAGAAGGAGGTAGGCAAGGGGGTGTGGGAATGGGGACATGATGAAGTGTGAAGATGATCTGTACACTTGAGACCTGTATGGTTTTGTGAACCAATGTCACCAAAAAAATTCAATTAAAAAATGTTATTACTGGCCCTGGCCGGTTGGCTCAGAGGTAGAGCGTCGGCCTGGTGTGCAGGGGACCCGGGTTCGATTCCCGGCCAGGGCACATAGGAGAAGCACCCATTTGCTTCTCCACCACCACCCCTCCTTCCTCTCTGTCTCTCTCTTCCCCTCCCGCAGCCAAGGCTCCATTGGAGCAAAGATGGCCTGGGCGCTGGGGATGGCTCCTTGGCCTCTGCCCCAGGCGCTAGAGTGGCTCTGGTCACGGCAGAGCGACGCCCCGGAGGGGCAGAGCATCGCCCCCTGGTGGGCAGAGCGTGGCCCCTGGTGGGCATGCCGGGTGGATCCCGGTCAGGCGCATGCGGGAGTCTGTCTGTCTCTTCCCGTTTCCAGCTTCAGAAAAATACAAAAAAAAAAATGTTATTACATGTATTAATATTATATATATTTAGGTCTATTAAAATAGTTACATGATTTTTTTTGTGTGATTTAAAATTTTTATAACTAGTGTAATTTGCATATATAACTGCAACCTCTCTTCACTCAACAATGTTTTTTTACTTCCGTTCATAAGATAATTAGATATAATCACTCAGTATACTAGAATCATCTAATCCCTTATTAATAAACATTTTAGATTTCTTTCTTTTTTTGTGTGTGACAGAGACAGAGAGATGGACAGATAGGGACAAACAGGAAGGGAGAGAAATGAGAAGTATCAATTCTTCGTTGCAGCTCCTTAGTCTCCTTAGTTATTAGTTGATTGCTTTCTCATATGTGCCTTGACCAGGCAGCTACAGCAGAGCAAGTGACCCCCTTGCTCAAGCCAGCGACCTTGGGCTCAAGCCAGTGACTTCAGGGTTTCGAACCTGGGTCCTCCATATCCCAGTACGACACTCTATCCACTGTGCTACCACCTGGTCAGGCTAGATTTCTTTCTAATTTATGTCTGTTACAGTGGTATCTTAAGGATCCTTGTACACATCTTTTTATATACATTTACAAGATACTTTCTAGGGCATCTAGAAGTGAAAATGAATGTTTTCAATTTTACTCAAATTTAACTTTATTCCATTTTTTCCCCAAGCAATTATAATAATGTATATTTCCACAAATATGTCTGAATGTCCCTCGTTTCCTGTGCTTTTATCACATTTGTTATTACCAGGCAAAACTTTTAATTTTAAAATAATATTCAATATTTTGAATATATCATAATTTATTCTATGTTGATGGGCATTTGGTAGGTTCCAGGGGGTTTTGCCACTAATGAGTAAAGCTGCTATGAAGATTCATGCATTAAAAAAAAAAAATTTTTTTGGCCCTGGCCGGTTGGCTCAGCGGTAGAGCATCGGCCTGGCGTGTGGGGGGACTCGGGTTTGATTCCCGGCCAGGGCACATAGGAGAAGCGCCCATTTGCTCCCCCCCCCACTCCTTCCTCTCTGTCTCTCTCTTCCCCTCCCGCAGCCAAGGCTCCATTGGAGCAAAGATGGCCCGGGCGCTGGGGATGGCTCCTTGGCCTCTGCCTCAGGTGCTAGAGCGGCTCTGGTCGCGGTAGAGCGATGCCCCGGAGGGGCAGAGCATCGCCCCCTGGTGGGCAGAGTGTCGCCCCTGGTGGGCATGCCGGGTGGATCCCCGTTGGGCGCATGCAGGAGTCTGTCTGATTGTCTCTCCCCATTTCCAGCTTTAGAAAAAATACAAAAAAACAAAACAAAAAACAACCATGAAAAAAAAAACCAAAAAACTTTTTTTAACTTGTTAGTTCAACAAACCAAAATGTTCCCTCAGCATGTTGTAGTCGTTATTCCTTTTGTTGATAATATACTGTTATTCATTCATTTTCATTAATGTTTGGAAAATAAACTTGGAGTCTAAGAAAGTCAAAAATATTAAAAGTTCATGAGTAAAATTATTTAAGGTCAGTAAGTTTCAATGTAACTATTATTATTACATACTGTTACATTTCAGTATTTAGAAACCACTGAATACTCATAGTCAAGTCTCATGTTATGTGACAAACTAATCTGTACACCTTGGAATTTTACAATTTAGAATTTCCAAGGTTTGGCTATTATTTAGTTCAACTTCCTCTTTTTATATATAAAATGTTAGTGATGACCAACTCAGCTTAAGCCAGTCTCAAGCTGTACCACATTCTTGTTTGTGGTGTGTGATATTATATATCAAAGAGGCCAAAGATTCACAGAGAAATCCAGGAAAGACAACTGCAGGGGGAAAGTGGTTCTTTTTACGTGACATGAGGTGTGTTGTCAGGGATCCGATAAAAGAAGACTGTTCAGAACAATGTAGATCTGCTCACTTTATTTTTTTTAACCTATTAAGAATTCTATCCTGATCACCAAATCAAACAGGATTTTCTCAAAAGTTTTATTAGTGTTTAGTGAGAGAGATGTTTATTGCTGAGAGGCAACCTAACAGAATAGGAAAGCATGGCTCGCAGTTCAGATAGACCTGGTTTAAGCCTCAGCTCTCCCACTAAACATGTAATCGTAGGCAAATTAGAAACTTACTGGGCACTTTTCGTCGTTTGCAAAATCAGGAAATTAAAGCCACACCAAATGGTTGTGTTGTGAAAACTAAGGTCAAAGCATAAATAGCAGCTAATACCGAATTTATTTTTTTATTATTATTTTTTTGTTGTTGTATTTTTCTGAAGCTGGAAACGGGGAGAGACAGTCAGACAGACTCCCACATGCGCCCGACCGGGATCCACCCGGCACACCCACCAGGGGCGACGCTCTGCCCACCAGGGGGCGATGCTCTGCCCTTCCGGGGCGTCGCTCTGCCGTGACCAGAGCCACTCTAGCGCCTGGGGCAGAGGCCAAGGAGCCATCCCCAGCGCCCGGGCCATCTTTGCTCCAATGGAGCCTTGGCTGCGGGAGGGGAAGAGAGAGACAGAGAGGAAGGAGGGGGGGTGGAGAAGCAAATGGGCGCTTCTCCTATGTGCCCTGGCCGGGAATCGAACCCAGGTCCCCCGCACGCCAGGCCGACGCTCTACCGCTGAGCCAACCGGCCAGGGCCTAATACCGAATTTAGTTATGTAGAGCTGTTTTGGCACAGGATAATGTCAAATAATTCTGAAGGCATTACCTTAATTTCTTAGGTTAGTTCGGATATTACCAAAAATTCAAATATGGTTGCTGTTGATTTCAGAAGTCACCTAGTTCTATATACAATCAATCTGTACAGTAAGTGGATAAAAAGAGAAAAATGCACCTTCAACTCAGAAGTACAAACATCAATACTTTGTCAATAAGCCACACTATGAGCAAGAAAATGTATAAAAAATCATGCTGACAATTTTCTCTCTGGGTCTTTGGCGCATACTTACAGAATTCATCATATCAATTGATTTCCTAACATGGCACACAGAAAAAGAAGTGAATTACTTAAGTATTACTATTTCAGTCAATAAAGATTACAATTTGACTTTAGGTATTGAATCAAAAGTGTATATGCTAGGTAACATTCCTATAATTTTGGCTGAGATTTTGATTCACTTTTTAAACATACAGAGTCAATAAAACTTTGTCTTCAGCAGACTTTCAGACTGAATTATCCTAATAGTTGTCATTATTTCAATACACTTGTATTAACTATCCAGAAAAACATTAAGACCCTAAGCCCATGATAACTTCCTAATGTAAGACTGCATTCTCCTTTACCACACACAAAAAAGTCTATTTGATTGTTCTGTAGTTACATCTATACAATTCTTTTTTCTGAGATATAAATAGGTAACCTCTGTGACAAATCGTGTAATTTGGTCTAGAGCAGAGGAACAATACATTATAAATCAGTGTCTCGTTTGCTATAATTGCCTCCTTAAAATAGCTGCAACGGATCAATGTCTCAGATTCTGTTTTATTATACACGCATTCTTAAAAGCATCAATGACAAAATGCTAACTGACTAAGGCAGAAGAGCAGCTGGTTCCATGGCTCTATGAAAAGAATCTTCTGAAAACAGTCCAAGAATGTTTGATGCACTTCACAAGGATTCTGTTCTAAAATTTCAAAGCCACATTAAAAAGTGATCATTGCTATCTGCAGTGGAAAAGAGGAAGTCCAAAATGTTGGAATTAGACCAAATGTTAGCAACAACTATCTTGGGGTACTTAATGAATTTTGCCTTCTTCTTTCCTACCAAATATGGCTTTAAACTACATATTATGAAATAAAGGAGCAGGGGTTGTTTTTATTTCTTTAAAGGAAGCACAACTTTTTAAGGCTAATCCACTATATATCATTCCAATTCTCTTAGCAATACAGAGAAGTGTGTTGCCTAATGAAAATATAATTACTCACACAATTACTTAATGTTATTATTTATAATTTTATTTTATTTTAAGACTGCTAAATTCATGTTCTCTTGTTCTTGTTCTTTCTTTCTCCCTACATGTTAATTACACTTTTTACAGTACCCTGACTGCCATATTCATTCTGGTTCCACTGGTCCAGAACTGTCTCTCTTATAAACATCAGGAAACAGAATATTAAAAGACAATATGTAAATTTTTTATTTTAATGAGAGAGGATGAAGAAGAGAGATAGAGATAGAGACAGGGATAGAGAGATAGCATGCTCTGTTCCTATATGTGCCCTGACCTGGGATCAAACTGGCAACCTTTGCACTTTGGAACAATGCTCTAACCAACCCAGCTATCTGGCCAGGGAATTCTTTTCTTGGCTATTGGAGGAAATCATATGTAAGCCCACTTGGAAAGAAGCTCATTGAAAAGGCTTGAACAAACAGTGGAAGAACTGATTCAAAACTTACTCATAATATAAGCTGTATGTCTGATCTCTTGTAATGTGGTTCATATTTTTAAGATTGAATTTATTCATCATGTAGGAGACAGGTAATGATTATAAAAATAGTGATCCACTTCACAAAGATATTGTGAAGAATGAATAATAAATGAGATCTGCCATAACAACATAGACCAAGAGGCTCCATTACTGCAATGTTCTGCAGTGAGTAATTATAAGAATCTAGGGGTCCAAAGAACATAAGGTACCATACTTAATTCCACTGATAGTTACAACTCTGTCACTCTTTTCCAGCTATTGAATAATGCTCTGCAGATCATGCTATACTGCTTCTAAACATAACAAGCACTCTTAACATGGTCTCTGACTTGAGTAACAGGAATGCAATAGACTACTTCTCAGCTTCAAATATATTCTAATTTCCTAACTACTTATCCTTACCATCTTTTTCTCAGTGGTCCATCCATTGCCCCATACCATTTATTGAAATAACCTCAGTCTTACTGTATAACAGAAAAGAAAAAGTAGGTAGAAGCCTATATAGACAATTTTTAAAAATTATTTCATAGTATTGTCAAAGTAAATATTCTTCCCATATCAAAATTTATCTTTGCATAAATAAAGATGAAGGCAAGAGCTAAAGATAAGTCTTGGACAAGAAATCCCAATTACTGTCTCCAGTCTTCCCTTTCTGGATGTTTTTCTCTTTCATCTGTGCCTTCCATTTATTTAAGATTAACCTCCAGAAGTAACTCTACTAGCCACGTATTTGACTCTCGAACATCCATTCCATGTCTAAATGTTTAAATCAAGCCAACTATGATAATTTCCTCCCTCATGCCAGTAATTAGCATTAGTTTCAGGGAAGAGCCAGTCTAGGTCAATTTGGTTTGCTCAGAGAAGCTAGTGCTTCTTGCTCTCCCACTCCCTCCCTCTGTTCCTTCTCCCTGAATGTCCCTTGATGAAAATTTGAAAATATGTTGTGCAGTTGCTGCTAGTAGACTTCTTAGATCACGAGAGAAACTTGCCTCAAAATAAAAAGCAACTTACTGATCCAAGGCTTTTAAGGAAATCTCTGTCCAATCATTAGCTGACCACTCACCTGAGCAGAGACTTTGGTGACAACATATGACAAAGAATACAGATCTTATAGGATTCACTCAGTAAGATCATGAAACAAACAATAGGTACAGGTGAAGCCCATTCAGTAGCACAAATTATGCAATTAGATCTCAATGTAACTTCCTGTTTGGCAGAGATTTTGCACTTGAGGTCAGATATAATCCTATACAGCAAAGGTATTTATTATTTATTTATAACAAAGTTATTTTTTAAGTATTACCTGCTACTTGGCACAGATTGGGCATTAGCCCTAGTTATAACCTCTGTGGAACAACCTATGCAGCCCATCAGTGATTGAGTACAGAGCTTAATGTACTGTTTTTGCTAATTATATAACATTGGTTTCTTATCTACTGTTATACTTTGTAGTTATTCTGTTTGTATTTTTCATAAAATTGCCTGAAGATAAAAAAAAAGTTACAGCCTATTATAAAATAATAACTGCTCAAAAAATTGCCAAGTTACAAAATTATAAAGTTTTGGATCAATGATTCATTTTACCAAAAATTTCTTTATTTTTATAATATCACTTAATATAAAAGTGCCAATATATATTTAAAATATCTAATTTATAAGACATTACACAAAATTTTTCAAGAATACATCTGTTGAATAAAGCACAATACACTTAATAAGAAACTAAGATTTCCTCTAAATAAGAGCTATTTTGAATTTTCTGGTTTGCCAGGCATCAGAAAGAATAGAACATGGCAGAGAATATTATTCCTGAATTGGATGAAAACCAAAGCAATTCCCCAAACACCTGTAACTTCTCCAGTTCATTCTTAAAAGCTCTCATAAAACTTATGGGTACAACCATAAATGGCCACTTCCCCCACTCAATATTTCAGGAAATGAATAAATCATGCTCAGTCTACAAGCCTGTCATAAAATATAGTTGATTACTAAACAGCGTTTATATTGAAAAAACTATCCTAATCCAAGAAAGGCATTTCAACTCTGATTCTCCTCCAAATAACAAATTTCTAGAAATGCCTTGTTATTTATTTTACCACAATACTTTGAAATAAGCTTATTATGGTTTTTGCAGCAAGCCGTTACAGAAGCAGTATGTATGCCAAGCACCAAAAGAGGAACTGCTTCTACTATATTTAAAAAACAACAACTGAGACTTAGAGAATTTGTGGCATGCTCAAACCAACTCAAGGAAATACTAGAGACAGAATATAAACATGGGTCAATATGATTTTAAAGTTTGTAGATGTTCTTTATAATACCTGGTTTTACTTCCTGGTCACAAAGTGGCCTCTCCCATGTGCCTCTAGGCATAGTGCCAACTGTAGATAGCTTGGTATCTCCTACCAGGTGGCCCAGGGCCAGGCAGGGCAGCTGCTGACCTCAACCTGTACTGCCAAGAGGCCCAGTATCAACACACCTGGTGGCTGGCCTCAGACCACAACAGAGTACCACACAGTTAGCTCCACAAATGGCACAGCCACATGGCGTTAAGTGTGACACCAGAGCCTAACTGAGGCAAATCACACTATATGGAGTCAGCCCCCCACTTTGTGGTCATGGCTGGTCCTCACAGAAGTCAGTCTGAGGGTTAACCTTGCCCACTTATGAGTAAACAGTAATCAAGGCTTAATTAAAACAGAAAGGGACACTACTGTAGCACCCAGCCCAGGTAACCAAGGAGACTGTAACACTAAGCCCACAGAATTCCCATTTCATAAGACCACCTTGCCAAGACTGGGAGACACAGCAGACCTACCTAATAAATAAAAACAAAGACAGAGAGGCAGCCAGAATGAGAAGACAAAGAAATATGTCACAAATGAAAGAACAGAACAAAACTCCAAAGAAAGCACTAAACAAAATAGAGGCAAGCAATCTACCCTACATGGAGTATGAAAAACTGGTTATAAAAATGTTCAACAAAGTTAGAAGAATAACAGATAAACTCAGTGGGAACTTTAACAAAGAGAGTAACATAAAAAAGGACATAGAAACCATAAAATAAAGTAATTGGTAAAGAATATATAACTGAAATAAATGAAGATTAAACTAGAAGTAGTCAACAACAGATTAGATGGAGCTGAGGATTGAATGAGCAATTTGGAAAATAAGGTAGCAAAAAATACCCAATCAACATCAGAAAAAAACAAACAAACAAACAAACAAAACACGACACAGAATCAAAAGAAACCAGAACAGTTTAAAGTACCTCTAGGATAACATCATGTATAACAGCATTAACATAATAATACTACCAGAGGAAGAAGAGAGAAAACAAGAAATGGGAAGCCTTTTTAATAAAGTAATGACTAAAAAGTTCCCTATCCTAGTGAATAGACACAAAAGTTCTAGAAATCCTAAATCCCAAACAAGGTGAATGCAGAGGCTCACACAAAGCCAATTCATAATTTAAATGCCAAAGATTAAAGACAAAGAGAGAATCTTATAAGCAACAAGAGAAAAGTAGTTAGCTATATACAAGGAAGCTCCCATAAAACTATTAGCTGATTTCTCAACAGAAACTTTGCAAGACAGAAGACACTGGCATGAAATATTCAGTGATGACAAGCAACAACCTACAACCAAGATGAAGATACCAATGTAGGCTATCATTTAAAATCAAAGGAGAGATAACAAACACCCCAGAAAAGAAAAAAACTAAGGGAACTCATCACCACCAAACCACCATTAGAAGAAATGTTACAGAAACTTTATTTTATTTTAATTGAATTTATTGGGATCACATTGGTTAATTAAAGGCACATAAATATGAATAATAAAATGACAATAAAAAGATAATAAAATGTCTTTGCCCAAACAAAAGACATAGGGTGGCTGAATGAATAAGAAAGCAAGACCCATATATAGTATATGCTCTCTAGAAGAGACCCATCTCAGAACAAAAGAAAACACAAGCTAAAAATAAAGGAATGATAAAAGATATTTCATGTAAATGGACACTACAAAATAGTTAGGGTAGCAATACTTATGTAAGACAACATGAACTTTAAAACAAAGGCTATAACAAAAGTCAAAGAAGGATTAAAACCTAGAGTAATGGCGGGGTGGGAAGCGATACCGATAAATCTCCCCCAAAACTCAACAAGATCTTCAACCAGAAACAGAAAAACCTATACTTGGAGCTTCCAGATGCTTCGCAATACACCCAAAGGTATGATTGAGTGAAAAATTGGCTAAATATATAACCAAACCCCGAAGGAAATAGGGAGTAAGAAATGCTCCGCCTTCCTCACTAACCTAAACAGGGCGGCTTTCTCTGGTAACTGTGAATATAGAAACTGAGGCGGGCAAAGGGGGTGAATACATCCAGGCCGCAACACAAACGGCCGAACCAGGCTGTGGCACGGAGATCCAAGCCGAGGAAAATCTGATCCTGTGGCAACCCAGGCAATACAAGCTAACACTCGCGCCAAACCCAAACAAAGAAAGACAAGCGGCGTGGCCATTTTACCCGGTCTCATGGTCGGTGCGCAGTTAGTGGGCAACAATTTCTTCCTAGGCCCCGAGAGTGGGTGCCCGTGTTGCCCCACGGAGAGGCAGGGTCAGAGGCCTTTCTGTGGGCTGAGGGCAGAGTCTCTGGGCAGCCCCAGCGCCCTGGGAAAGCCGCACAAGGGAGGGAGTGAGAACTAATTCCAACGGTGGAGATTTTCTGTGCTGGAGGGGGTTTCACTCAGAGGGAAACGTGGCCGGCCTCATATCCTGGTTTGCGCGCGCAGATAAGGAGTGAGCGATTCCTCCGAGTGCCTCGGCAGTGCGCGCCCGTGTTATCGCACAGAGGGGCAGAGTCAGGGGCCTTTGTGTGGGCCAAAGCAGAATCTCGGGCTGCCCCAGCGCCTTGCAAAAGCCGCACACGGGGACGGAGCGAGACTCAATTCCAGTGCTGCAACTTATCCCTGCGGTTGGGGGTTTCACTCAGAGCGTGAGACTGCTGGCCGGATATCCTGGTCGCAGACAGTGAGTGAGAGTTTCCTCCAAGCGCCCCGGAAGTGGGCGCCCGCCTGTGTTACCAGACAGAGTGGCAGACAGAGCCAGAGGTCTTTGAGTGGGCGGAAAGCCCGCCTGATTATGCTAGCAGCTCTGACTGACTGAGCCTTACCCAGAGCCCTGTGCTGAGTGGAAATAGAGTGGGGAGTTGCCAGCTCTTTGAGCCTCTTACTATCCAGGCAGAGGCAGCAGCAACCCCATAGCTGGATTATCAGGCTACTAATTGAGGAAGGAAAGACTAGGAGAAAGGCTCCAGGAACACGGACTCTCTCACTGTCAGAGCCTATAAATGCTAATGAGCTTCGACTGCCAACGAGACTAAAGCACAATACATGACATTGCCATAGAGACTTATCAACTGCAAACCTCCACCTGAGCGTGCCAAAGGGGCAAAACCCGGGGTACAGAGTCACCGACCAGGAAGAGGGAGAGAAAAGAAAAAGCAAGAAGATAACCTCTCAAAATCAAGAATAATCTGCAGACTTTATAACCTATCCCATTTTATTATATTTGTTCGTTTGTTTCTCTTATCTTCATTCTTGATACTTTTTTTTTCCTCCTCCAATTTGGCCAATTAACTCTCTACCGGTCTTACTCTCTCCTCTCCTTGAACTACACTACCCATAAGTGTTACATCTCCCATTACCTTTTCTCTTCTCTTCCTTTCTCTCTATGAGGGTTGCACTCCAAAACCCTTAACTCTCTCTCTCTCTCTCTCCTTTCTTTTTTCTTCTTTTAGTGGTTCCCTCTTTTTCTCTCTCTCTCTCTTTCTTTTCTCCCTCTATATTAGTTTCTTCCTTTCTCCTTTACATCTCCTCTCATTCAAACTTCAATAACAAACAAATTATCTTATCTGGGACTCAAACTTATGTTTGTGGCATTTTGGGGGGGTTTTTACTTCACCTTTTTAACTCACTAGCAGTGCTCCCATCCCTGGCTCTCCATATTATCTAGTTCTTGTTCCACTAAATACAATAGTAATTTTTTAATTTGTCCCCCCATTTTTCCGTTTTCCTCTTAATCCTCTCATCATAACTCTTAGACAACCAACACCTAAAAGCAAATCATTTTATTCTTGACCCAAATTTTTTCCTTATTTGCTTTTTGTGGGTCCATACGCTCTTTTTTTTTTTTTTTTTTTTTTTTTTTTTGCCCCTTTATTACTTTTCCCCAATTCAGGCCCTCCATCACAGGCATTGTTTGTTATAATTCACAGTCCACCACAAGATTTTCTCAAGAAAGAGGGGAGAGGAGAGGAGAGGAAAAAAGGAGGGGGAGAATAATTTCCTTTTTTAAAAAAATTTTTATTTTATTTTATTTTTCTTTATTTCATTATTAATTTTTTTTAAAAAAACAACTCTTTTCGATTTTTTATTTTTTTTATTATTTTTTTAAACTTTTTATTCTTTATTAAATCTCATTAATACTATCAACAAAACCACCCTCAGATGCCATTAAGGAAGAGAAAATCGAATATCATGGATACAAAAGAAAGAGAGGTAACACAGCTAGATGAGGAAAAATCTATGGAGAAAAAATTTAATATATTGGAAACCTTGGAGCTAAATGACAGAGAATTCAAGATAGAAATCCTGAAAACCCTCCGAGATATACAAGAAAACACAGAAAGGCAATTTAGGGAGCTCAGAAAACAACTCAATGAACACAAAGAATATATGTCCAAGGAAATTGAAACTATAAAAACAAATCAAACAGAGATGAAAAACTCAATTCACGAGCTGAAAAATGAAGTAACAAGCTTAGCTAATAGAACAGGTCAGATAGAAGAGAGGATTAGTGAAATAGAAGACAAGCAACTTGAGGCACAACAGAGAGAAGAAGAAAGAGACTCAAAAATTAAAAAAAATGAGATAGCCCTACAAGAATTATCTGACTCCATCAAAAAGAATAACATAAGAATAATAGGTATATCAGAGGGAGAAGAGAGAGAAAATGGAAGGAGAACATACTCAAACAAATAATAGATGAGAACTTCCCAAGCCTGTGGAAAGAACTAAAGCCTCAAGTTCAAGAAGCAAACAGAACTCCGAGTTTTCTTAACCCCAACAAACCTACTCCAAGGCATATCATAATGAAATTGACACAAACCAACAGCAAAGAAAAAATTCTCAAGGCAGCCAGGGAAAAGAAGAATACAACATATAAAGGAAGGCCCATTAGATTAACATCAGATTTCTCAGCAGAAACTCTACAAGCTAGAAGAGAGTGGACCCCAATATTTAAAGTCCTGAAAGAGAGGAACTTTCAGCCACGAATACTATACCCATCAAAGCTATCCTTCAAATATGAAGGAGAAATGAGAACATTCACAGATACAGAAAAGATGAGGAAATTTATCATGAGAAAACCCCCACTCCAGGAATTACTAAAGGGGGTTCTCCAATCAGATACAAAGAACAAAAAAAAACAGAGCCACAAGTAAAAGCTCCAAGAAGAACACAATAAAACCAAATTTAAACTGTGACAACAACAAAAAGAAAGAGGGGGAGAAGATGGAGATTAACAGTAGCAAAGGACGATGGAGTGCAAAAGTACTCACAAAATAGTTCGCTACAATGAACAGGGTAGGGACCCTTTTCATTACTCAAAGGTAACCACCATTGAAAAAACCACCACAGAAGCACATGAGATAAAAAAGATAGCAATAGAGGAAAGATGTATGGAATACAACCAAATAAAAACAAAAGATAGAAAAACGAAAGAGAAGGATCAAACAAGACACAAAACTAACAGAAAGCAAGATATAAAATGGCAATAGGGAACTCACAAGTATCAATAATTACACTAAATGTAAACGGATTAAACTCACCAATAAAAAGGCACAGAGTAGCAGAATGGATTAAAAAAGAAAATCCAACTGTATGCTGCCTACAGGAAACTCATCTAAGTAACAAGGATAAAAACAAATTCAAAGTGAAAGGCTGGAAAACAATACTCCAAGCAAATAACATCCAAAAAAAAGCAGGTGTAGCAATACTCATATCGGATAATGCTGACTACAAGACAGGAAAAGTACTCAGAGACAAAAATGGCCATTTCATAATGGCTAAGGGGACACTGAATCAAGAAGACATAACAATTCTTAATATATATGCACCAAACCAAGGAGCACCAAAATATATAAGACAGCTACTTATTGATCTTAAAACAAAAACTGACAAAAATACAATCATACTTGGAGACCTCAATACACCGCTGACGGCTCTAGATCGGTCATCCAAACAGAGAATCAACAAAGACATAGTGGCCTTAAACAAAACACTAGAGCACCTGGATATGATAGACATCTACAGGACATTTCATCCCAAAGTGACTGAGTATACATTTTTCTCCAGTGTACATGGATCATTCTCAAGAATTGACCATATGTTGGGCCACAAAAACAACATCAGCAAATTCAGAAAAGTTGAAGTTGTACCAAGCATATTTTCTGATCATAAAGCCTTGAAACTAGAATTCAACTGCAAAAAAGAGGAAAAAAATCCCACAAAAATGTGGAAACTAAACAACATACTTTTAAGAAATGAATGGGTCAAAGAAGAAATAAGTGCAGAGATCAAAAGATATATACAGACTAATGAAAATGACAATACGACATATCAGAATCTATGGGATGCAGCAAAAGCAGTGATAAGAGGGAAGTTCATATCACTTCAGGCATATAAGAACAAACAAGAGAGAGCCCAAGTGAACCACTTAACTTCACACCTTAAGGAACTAGAAAAAGAAGAACAAAGACAACCCAAAACCAGCCAAAGAAAGGAGATAATAAAAATCAGAGCAGAAATAAATGAATTAGAGAACAGAAAAACTATAGAAAAAATTAATAGAACAAGGAGCTGGTTCTTTGAAAAGATCAACAAAATTGACAAACCCTTGCCAAAACTTACCAAGGAAAAAAGAGAAAGAACTCATATAAACAAAATCCAAAATGAAAGAGGAGAAATCACCACGGACACCGTAGATATACAAAGAATTATTGTAGAATACTATGAAAAACTTTATGCCACTAAATTCAACAAACTAGAAGAAATGGATAAATTCCTAGAACAATACAGCCTTCCTAGACTGAGTCAAGAAGAAGCAGAAAGCCTAAACAGACCTATCAGTAGAGAAGAAATAGAAAAAAACATTAAAAACCTCCCCAAAAATAAAAGTCCAGGCCCTGACGGCTATACCAGCGAATTTTATCAAACATTCAAAGAAGACTTGGTTCCTATTCTACTCAAAGTCTTCCAAAAAATTGAAGAAGAAGCAATACTTCCAAACACATTTTATGAGGCCAACATAACCCTCATACCAAAACCAGGCAAGGATGGCACAAAAAAAGAAAACTACAGACCAGTATCTCTAATGAATACAGACACTAAAATACTAAACAAAATACTAGCAAATCAAATAAAACAACATATTAAAAAAATAATACATCATGATCAAGTGGCATTCATCCCAGAATCTCAAGGATGGTTCAACATACATAAAACGGTTAACGTAATACACCATATCAACAAAACAAGGAACAAAAACCACATGATCTTATCAATAGACGCAGAAAAGGCTTTCGATAAAATACAACACAATTTTATGTTTAAGACTCTCAACAAAATGGGTATAGAAGGAAAATATCTCAACATGATAAAGGCCATATATGATAAACCATCAGCTAACATCATATGAAATGGCACTAAACTGAAGGCTTTCCCCCTTAAATCAGGAACAAGACAGGGTTGTCCACTCTCTCCACTCTTATTTAATGTGGTACTAGAGGTTCTAGCCAGAGCAATCAGACAAGACAAAGAAATAAAAGGCATCCATATCAGAAAAGAAGAAGTAAAGGTATCACTTTTTCAGATGATATGATCCTATACATCGAAAACCCCAAAGAATCCACAAAAAGACTACTAGAAACAATAAGCCAATACAGTAAGGTCGCAGGATACAAAATTAACATACAGAAGTCAATAGCCTTTCTATATGCCAACAATGAAACAACTGAGAAGGAACTCAAAAGAATAATCCCCTTCACGATTGCAACAAAAAAAATAAAATACTTAGGAATAAACATTAACAAAGAATGTAAAGGACTTATATAATGAAAACTATAAACCATTCTTAAGGGAAATCGAAAAAGATATAATGAGATGGAAGAATATACCTTGTTCTTGGCTAGGAAGAATAAATATAATCAAGATGGCTATATTACCCAAAGCAATATACAAATTTAATGCAATTCCCATCAAACTTCCAATGACATTTTTTAAAGAAATAGAGCAAAAAATCATCAGATTTATATGGAACTATAAACAACCCCGAATAGCCAAAGCAATCCTAAAGAAAAAGAATGAAGCTGGGGGCATTTCAATACCGGACTTCAAACTCTATTATAGGGCCACGACAATCAAAACAGCATGGTATTGGCAGAAAAATAGACACTCAGACCAATGGAACAGAATAGAAAGTCCAGAAATAAAACCACATATATATAGTCAAATAATTCTTGATAAAGGGGCCAACAACACACAATGGAGAAAAGAAAGCCTCTTCAATAAATGGTGCTGGGAAAACTGGAAAGCCACATGCAAAAGAATGAAACTGGACTACAGTCTCTCCCCCTGTACAAAAATTAACTCAAAATGGATCAAAGATCTAAACATAAGACCTGAAACAATTAAGTACATAGAAGAAGACATAGGTACTCAACTCAGGGACCTGGGTTTTAAAGAGCATTTTATGAATTTGACTCCAATGGCAAGAGAAGTGAAGGCAAAAATTAATGAATGGGACTACATCAGACTAAGAAGTTTTTGCTCAGCAAGAGAAACTGATAACAAAATAAACAGAAAGCCAACTAAATGGGAAATGATTTTTTCAAACAACAGCTAAGATAAGGGCCTAATATCCAAAATATACAAAGAACTCATAAAACTCAACAACAAACAAACAATCCAATAAAAAAATGGGAAGAGGATATGAATAGACACTTCTCCCAGGAAGAAATACAAATGGCCAACAGATATATGAAAAGATGCTCATCTTCTGTAGCTATTAGAGAAATGCAAATCAAAACGGCAATGAGATACCACCTCACACCTGTTCGATTAGCTGTTATTAGCAAGTCAGGTAACAGCAAATGTTGGAGAGGCTGTGGAGAAAAAGGAACCCTCATACACTGTTGGTGGGAATGTAAAGTAGTACAACCATTATGGAAGAAAGTATGGTGGTTCCTCAAAAAACTGAAAATAGAACTACCTTATGACCCAGCAATCCCTCTACTGGGTATATATCCCAAAAACTCAGAAACATTGATACGTAAAGACACATGCAGCCCCATGTTTATTGCAGCATTGTTCACAGTGGCCAGGACATGGAAACAACCAAAAAGCCCATCAATAGATGACTGGATAAAGAAGATGTGGCACATATACACTATGGAATACTACTCAGCCATAAGAAATGATGACATCGGTCGGAACATTTACAGCAAAATGGTGGGATCTTGATAACATGATACGAAGCGAAATAAGTAAATCAGAAAAAAACAGGAACTGTATTATTCCATACGTAGGTGGGACATAATAGTGAAACTAAGAGACATTGATAAGAGTGTGGTGGTTACGGGGGGGAGGGGGGAATCGGAGAGGGATAGGGGGTGGGGAGGGGCACAAAGAAAACAAGATAGAAGGTGACAGAGGACAATCTGACTTTGGGTGGTGGGTATGCAACATAATTGAACGACAAGATAACCTGGACTTGTTATCTTTGAATATATGTATCCTGATTTATTGATGTCACTCCATTAAAAAAATAAAATTTAAAAAAAAAAAAAAAAAGTCAAAGAAGGATACTACATAATAATTGATTGATTGAAGAGGATATAACCCTTACAATCATTTATGTACACCAAGTGAAAGCATCTAACTTTATAAAGCAAATATTAATAAACAGGGAGATATCAACAGTAATACAATAATTCTTGGGCTTAACCAGGTGGTGGCACAGTGGATAGAGCATCGGACTGTGATGCAGAGGACCCAGGTTCAAATCCCCCAGGTCGCCAGCTTGAGCGTGGGCTCATCCGGTTTGAGCAAGGCTCACCAGCTTGAGCGCAAGATCACTAGCTTGAACAAGGGGTCACTTGGTCTGCTGTAGCCCCCCGGTCAAGGCACATATAAGAAAGCAATCAACAAACAACTAAGGTGCTGCAATGAAGGATTGATGCTTCTCATCTCTCTCCCTTCCTATCTGTCTGTCTATCCCTATCTGTCCCTCTCTCTGTCTCTGTCACATAAAAAAAATCTTTCCATTTGTACTACATGGATGGACTTACAAAGTATTATACTAAAAAGTTAAATACCATATGATTTCACTTCTATGTAGAATCTAAAGAACAATATAAAGGAACAAAACAAACCAGAAACAAACGTATAGATACAGAGAACAAACTGATGGTTGCCAGATTGGGGAGAGCTGGGGGCTGGGTGAGAAAGCTGAGAGAAAAACAAATTCAATTGGTAGTTACAAAATAGTCATGGGGATGTAAAGTGCAGCATATAGAATATAGGCAGTAATACTGTAATAACGATGTACAAAGTTAGGTGGGTATTAGATTTATCGGAGGGGATCACTTTGTAAATTATATAAATGTCTAACCACTATGTTTGCCAAAAACTAATAAAAAGTAATTCTGAATGTCAACTGTAATTCAAAATAAAAATTTTAATGCAAATTACTAAAAAAATAAGTTTATTGTTTGTTATGAGAACATTCTTTAATTAAATATTTTCTCTAATGATTTACATTTTATAAATATCAATTTAAAGACCATGTTAAAAAGCAATGAATATTGAATATTGGATATTAATCCTTTTATAGCAATTGATTCTAAAGAGGAATTGATATAGAAGATAGCCAAAGTGCAATGGGATTTTTTTTTTCTCATCTAAAAACTTTTTTTAAGTATAAATGGAAAAACTTCTAGAAACATTGTTAGTTTATTTTATTTTATTTTTCAATTAGAGTTTACATTCAATATTATTTTGTATTAGTTTCAGGTGTACAGCACAGTGCTTAAACAATCATATACTTTACAAAATGTTCTCTCTGATATTTTCAGTACCGACCTGGCACCATATATAGTTATCACAATATTATTAACTATATTTCCCATGCTGTACCTTGATCTCCATGACTAAATTATGTAGAATGATCACTGAAAAAGAAGGAAAGGCTTCAAAGTATTTTTCAAACACGTAAAATTAAAATCTGATAAAGAAGCTTTTTAAACTACCAGTTGGTCACTTTAAAAAGCTGAGTGTGATAAATCAATTATATACCAGAGATATAATTTATAATGTGCTCTCTTCATAAAAATGCTAGATATTATCCCGACATCCCAGTAGCAGCTCTTTGCTCTGCTTCATAGATACTGCAATGGAAGTACAAAAGCATTTCTATCATGATTTGCACATTACAGAAAAATAAGTGCTGAGGCATGGCTGCTCAAATAAATGGCACAAATAAGGAAATAGAAAGCCATGGCAATTCATCCATCGTTGGAGATGAATAAAGCATCTCATGCTTAAGGCATTATGAAAAATTCTCTTTCAAAACTCAAATATTTGGTGGGGAAGAATTAGGGTTGCCCTGATGGAACTTTTGAAATGCAAGATTTATTATCCTTCATTGCAGCAGTAACAAGAAAAATAAAAATTATACAAATAAACAAGGAAATCATTCTAAGGAATACATAAAGCCAAGATTGGCAATTTTTTATTCCTATTAATGCACAGAATGTATACTGGTAAAGAAATGATTAAATGGCCAGCTGTGAACCAACTCTTCTGAAATTCATCCCAACATTGCTAAAAGAAAATATGGCATCTTTAAACTTTCACAGAAATATAACTTCTCATTAATATCTTTCTAAAATCCACCATCTTTCAAAGGCCATTTCCAGGGCGACCATCTCCAGCAGACCTACCTCCAACCCTGCTGTCCACCTTGGCTCAAGTGATTTTTTCCAATCTTTGAATTTCACATAGAAGTCCATATCCCTCTTTCCCACAGTACATGCATATTTTGCTTTGCATAGTCTAGGGCACAGTGATTGTCATAGTTATGAACAGACTCTGCAGACAGACAGATCTGACTTAAAACCTTTATTTACATTGTCAATGAGCTAGTGATTTAACCTCTCTGTGCTATAAAAATGGGGAGAATAGCAATAACAGTACCTGATAAGGTTGCTGCAAGAATTAAATGAGGTGATACATTTGCCTGCCCAGTAGATTGGCAGTCCTTTAAGTCCAAACACTGCTACTGTATATTGATCAATTATAAGTTTTTCTCCCATGTTAAATTATAAATCCTTTTTGAAACAATAAAGAGTACAAATAATCTCTTGAGAGTACATATTTACTTTTCCTAAAATCACTTTATTATTTGCTCATTTGAATGAAGATGAATTCTTCCAGAACACTACACATGCCTCCCATATTAGCTGAATGACTATTCACTACCTTAGTATTCATTCCACCAGTCTTTCAGTAGAAGAATTCAAAGAAAAAAGAAAAAAAGACCTTTCTGCAATCAAGGGTTTGGTGGGGTTGGAGGGGGTGTTTGTTTTAAATCTACACATTTAAAGGACTGAGCTATATAATCTCGAAGATGTCTTTCAATTCCCACATTCTAGAAACTTATAATATCCATTAAAGCCAAGTTATTCTTGCTCTATGCTGAAGCTAATCCTTTTTAGCTTGGCCAACATTCCTTGTCTTCTCGCTTAAATGCCTTCTTTCTTTCCAAAATGTCATCTATATGGTTTGTATTTTCTGGAGTGTCATGCTTCTTCACTTTCACCTTGTTTGTCCAATCCCTAAAATAACACTTTGTTTTAATCATCAAGATCTATTGCTAAAATTATATTAAGTCATATTCACACCAGGGAAGGTGTCCTTGTTTTCTAATATATAGTTTCTGAATACAGCATCAATAAATCACCTGATAGCCACTTTAGAAGAAGCAGGTCATGTGTTAATTCAAATCAATGAAATATTTGCCTTCAAAAAAAAAAAAAAAGATTTGGCATGAGGCATAAATGACTAAGATAAACACCACTAGTTTCACCCAGGCACTCCTTTAGTCTCCAAATTACTGTGAGCTTACAGATGGTCTTAATTAAAACAAGTAGTATCTAATTTATAACACAGGAAACATTTAGAATTTGTTGTTGAAGTAGAGTTAGTGCAACCTAGTAACCCCAGTCTCACCCCAGACAACTACCTCTATGACTTTAATTCATTTGTACAGATTCCTGATGTGTTCATAAGTCTTTTTTATTACAAGTATAATACAGTTCTATTGCATTTAAACAATAAAAAAGAATGTTGACAGAGAGACAGCATATCAAGTCTTGACTTTTTTCTACCTTGTATTCTTAAATTGTGTCAAGTTCGCAATGAGAGCTGAATACAAAGACCAAGAGGCCTGGGTCTGGAATATGGATGACCGACGAGCTTCACCTTTCATGTCAGTCACATTCCCTAACTGTGACATCAGTGCCCTGAGTCCTTATAAAGTGGAATACTTCTTGCTTTGCACAGGCTCGCATGCTTGTCGTCTAGTTTTTTTTTTTACAAACACTCCAATAGCTGCTGTGTTTCACAGCCACATTTCCTCAGCTTTGTATCATTTGTTTAACAAGAAGTCAAGTCCACCAAAATTTTTTCCAATTGTCTATTGTAGTTGAAAGTCTTTGGCCTCATTTTTTTTTTAAAGGCAAACCCTAACCTTGGAATAATGAATGTCTTTAACCCATATGCCTTCCACTGCACTCCCTGCAATAATCACACACACCAACACACAATTTATCAAACTGCTTTCAAAAGGTGAGGGGGCGGGGTTGAAGGTCAAATTAAGAATGGTAGTTTTATGGTCTGGGAGAGTAGCCAATATTAGTGTTCATAAGATGGAACTTTACCTGGACAAGAGTTATGGTACAATCCTGGTAGAACAGAAATGAAACACTATAGTTGAATAATTTATCCCTGTTACTTAAAACTCACATTCTATGTGAAAGGTACCTTGATATTGACATTATTTGCAATTAGAAAATCACAGTTTTATGAAAACAAATGGAAGTGATCAGCTCTTTAATTTCACTAAAGCTTTCTTAACTATTTTACTTTCAGAGTTTAAGAAGTTCTTTAAATGATAATTTATTCAATTTTTTAATATTTACTATCTTGTTTAAAATATTCCTTCAACTAATATACCTAGTTATATTCATAAACTAAATTTAAAAATTTTAATGTAGGAAGGGAGAAAATGGAAGCTTACTAAGAGGATCACCTTAAAGTCAAGCCTTCAACTCTTTTGACCACATGAGTCGTAAGGCCATCAACACATGTGGAAGAAATTGCTCTGTGAACACGGAAGGAAAAAGTCTAGGAACCAAGTCTGCTTCTGGGATGAAAGGGGCCTCTGGGTGCAGCTGTAACTCTGCCAAAACTCCATAGGACCAGATAGTTGCTTTTTATTCTAAAAAGAACAGTTTAAAACCTGTACCCAATTTGTAGGGTTCAAATTTAACTCTACTAAAGTGGAGAAGAGCCACAAAGATGATTAAAGGGTTGGAAAGTAATATCTATGGGAAAAGATTAAAGGAACTGAGATTATTGTGCCTGGTGAAGGGAAAACTGATGGATGATTTAATAACATTCTTAAGGTATTTGATCAGTTATTCCAGTGACCAGCTGTTCTCTATCTACAATGAGGACAGAAAGAACCAAAGGAAATAGATTTAGATTCCAATATGAATGATCTGGGTTAGGTCTAAGAAAGATTTCTCAGAGAGTGGGGTTATTTGATAGTGGAATGGACTAACCTCTCTAAAAGTCTTCAGATCTGACCTAGGGGACCATCTCCCTGGAATTGGGAGTTGTGGTACTTAACAGAAGGTAGAGGAATACATCTTCTCATGTCCCTTCTATACCTATAAGATGTAGATTTTGAGTCAGTTTTCTTCTATTTTTATACACAGTTACTTATATAAATAAAAAAAGTGCTGGAAGCAGTGAAGTCAGAAGTCAGAGTCAAAACTGGCTCTTTCCTATATAAAGGATTCTCAGACCTTACATGAAGCAGCCCAAGTCTACAGCAAACCCACCTTTGTTGATCTTACACTTATGCAAAAACATTCCTCTTTACATATCCTGGAATGGGCAGAAGGATACAAAAAGAAAAAGAAACAGAAGCATATTTTTTACTCATTATGAAAAACAGCCCAAATATACATTTAACTCCCTAAGTCAAAGTAAGTTAGGCATACACAGTGGAAATGCATAGTGTTTATACTGTGGATTATCTTTTTTTCTTATTTTCAGAATCTTAGTATCCATCAAAATATTAAGAAAAGCAAAATAATAACATCTGTAAAGTTCACAGAATTTATCAGAAAAAGTGCTGTGTCACTTTGTAGCCCTTACTATGATTATGTTCCATTAAATGTACTCACAAGATCCCACTGTTCCCTTTCTATTGTAATTAATTTGCAACAATTTTAGGGAACTTCACGAAGTGAATAAAAACAGAGTGGAAACACCTGCAAGTCAAGGCATTTAAGCCTTAACTCTCAGGTGACAGCCGTGAGCATAATCACCAGGGCCTAGTCATTTTCTGCTACCCTGCACATGAAAGGCACACTATTACTCTCTAAAAAATACCCCAAGACACTTCAGTTGAGTGATCCTTCAGTTGAGTGATCCACTAGCTATAGCACTTGCTATATGGTCCCCTAAAAAGCTAACATAACTAAGCATATACAAAACAGGCACTCAAACTTGTCTTAGGCGGTGTATTGCTTTACAGAGTATTTGATGAAGGGCATGAAACAAATCTTTTAAAATTGATTTCCCAGGAATTCTTAAGTCTATGATAATATAATGCACAATAAGTGTGTGAGCCTTGAGAAAAACATTTTGTGACATGATTTGTCTATTTGATATATTTATAGTTTATAACCTCTATTCAAATAGCTATAAACTCCAAATCATTTAAACTATGTGTGATCTGATTTTAAAAACTAAACCTCAAAGTTTCACAGTATGGCACTAAAATTGACACAGATAAGACAAAATTTAAAGTTCAGTTATTGTCATATCTTAGGAAGAGGTTAGGTGACCATATTACATAATTTATTACCCCAACTGAGGTACCTCTGAGAGTGAAGGGGATCTGTTAATGAAAACAAACCAGAACAGCAGGAGAAAATCAGAGTGTACCAGGCAAACCTGGAAATATGGACACACCTATCACAGCGCAACATGGTCCCGATTATTATGGCCAAACATAGAAGTCTGCAAGGTCTCCAGGGACTTGGCCCTCTGGGTTGAGACCTGTATGTATGAAGGAGTGGAAAGAAAGTTTATTTTGAAGGTGAAAGCATCTCTCAAAAGACCACTCCAGCAATGATGGAGGCCCAACCTGAAATAACAGAGGCTTCCTACCATCTGTGTGGAGCATAATGATGGGCAAAGCAAAGGCAGAGAGAAACTCAAACAAGCAGGGAACACAATCAGCAAGCAGCAGATTTGACTGGAATTCAAGAGCTGGACCCATTCATCCAATCACTGTACAAATATTAAATAAACATTTACTTTGTTAACCCTGGTTGCAGGGACAGAGAAACTAGAGCACAGTGGTCATTACCAGCACAAGGCATCTGGTAAAAACACAGCACATGATAATTTACAGAAACTAGAGCACAAAGTAAGAATCAAATCTAAAAAAGAGCCCTGGCCGGTTTGCTCAGTGTTAGAGCGTCGCCTGGTGTGTGGATGTCCCAGGTTCGATTCCCGGCCAGGGCACACAGGGGAACGCCCATCTCCTTCTCTACCCCTCCCCCTCCCACTTCTCTCTCTCCCTCAATCCCTTTGAGCAATGCTCCAGATTGGCAGAGCGTCACCCCCTAGTGGGCTTGGTGGGTGCATCCTGGTCAGGGTGCATGCGGGATTCTGTCTCTCTGCCTCCCCTTCTCTCACTGAATAAAAAAAAAATTCTAAAAAAGATAAAGAAGCCTATGTTTAGAACTATGACCATGCAGAGGAGAGGTATGCAGAGGCTGTTCCTGACAGCTACTTTTTTTCAATAGATGACCCTCTAATTGTGTTTTAGTAAATAACAAAAAATATTTTGCTGAAAAAGCATAATTAAATACAAAATGAAAATACAGTATTAAGGGCATCTAAGTAGCAGGAAACTTTTTTCTTATTCTGAAGGAGAAAAAAAAGGGTGGGGGCAGAGTGGGAAGCATCAGCTCTAATAG
This sequence comes from Saccopteryx leptura, assembly GCF_036850995.1. NCBI lineage: Eukaryota > Metazoa > Chordata > Mammalia > Chiroptera > Emballonuridae > Saccopteryx > Saccopteryx leptura. The sequence goes on from NC_089507.1 coordinate 92,482,315, forward strand.
ATGCTTCTCGTATGTGCCCTGACTGGACAAGCCTAGGGTTTTGAACTGGCGACCTCAGCATTCCGAGTCGATGCTTTTCCATTGTCAGTCAGGAAATCATTTTTAAGCAGGAAGACAGACACTCTCATAAGTAGATACTCAGAAGCAGCATTTTAAAAGTGATGATTATAATGATCAGTATTCAGATTTTCCTTAACACACTGCATGCAAACACTCATCTCTTATTATAAAGTTAAGTAGACAGTAAACGCAAATGACATATCATATAGCAAGCATATGGTGGAGCTTGAGAACTACTAGTGTCAGCGTCATTGTTAGGCTCTGCACTGTTTCATGAACACAGCATTTCAGAGCTACCCCCACACAAAGGTTATCCACATCTCCCTATCTTCATAATTGGCTTGAAAATAAGCATCCATCCTTCTCCACCCATGCAACTCAAGAACGCCAAACCAGAGCACCAGACACTTCCCAACTGCTGGATATTCCTCCTCTCAGTCCCTGCAGACGATCACGTTTGTCAGATGTCAATCCAGCTTGCTGGTAAACAGCTGATTAATGAGGGGTGTGTGAAATAGCCACCAAGCAGCTGCACCATTTTTCAGGGACAAAGCACAATGGCTAATGTTCACAGGAACATGAATATAGGGAAACTAAGCAGTTAAAGTCCTTGATAAATGCGAAGGCACTGCTCAAGTCAGCAGTTGGGCAAAAATTTTCCAATTACTTGTCTGACACCCCTCATATGAGGAAAACAGTCGTCTAGTGGCATACAATTCACCGTGAAGTTTAAGCACTTATTTGGCATACATTTACTGAACACTTACTGGGTGCTAGACACTGTAGCATGATCTAGGTATTTTAACTACCTTAACTAATTCATACACATGGTAGAAAATGCTCAAATTCAGCCTCTAAGAGCCCAGCTCAAATGCCAGCTATTTTAGGAAGGCTTTCTTGAGTTTCCCAGGCAAAAGTAACAACTCTTTTCTAAATTCTCACAGCACTCTGTTTGGACCTCTTTTATGTAACATGGTATCCCCTGCCGTAATTATTTACATGTGCCATTTCTAATAGACTCTAAGTAACTTGTAGCCAACAGTCATGTTTTAATATACTGCTCACAAAAATTAGGGAATATTTCAAAATGAATATAAAGCGATAAAAAAAGCATTTGATTTTTTTTATTAAACAAGAATATCAGAAAAACAAACAACAAATCAAAGAAAGTTGTTCAGTTATGCAAATGAGATGCAAAACCAACTTTTATTTCATTGGTGAAAATTCACTATACAAAATGCTGAAAGTACTGGAGTATTTGCATGTCATATATATATATATATATATATATATATATATATATATATATATATCTCACATTCCCCGCTCCCCTAATTTTTGTGAGCAGTATATTCTCTTCATCTTCCTATTCCTCAGGGCATAACACAGTTTCTTACATAATCAATGTATTAATAAGCTACCTGCTGTCCACCTTGGCTCAACACAGATTAGATGTTTGTGAGGAAAACACTGTCTTATTCTCTACAGTGAAAAGAAAGATCTTAAAATCTGAAGGGAGAAACAAAATGAGCAAAAAAAAGTGATATAGATGAGTGCAATAATAATTGTCATTCCAATGCCAATAGTACTGAATCTATTATACTTTGATCAAGATAAGATTTAACTTCACCTTTGCATCTATTAAATAAAAGATTAAAAAGAAAAAAATAATAAAGTAAATATGCATGACCCACTTAAACTCTCTAGGTGAACTGTTTTTAAGTATTTGAGAACATTAATTATTCTTGAGTCTTATATGTTCATTAAAGCAGGCCCAAAAAGACTTCCACTTTCCTCTATCAGCAAAATACATGTTGACAAGGAAATTAGGTTATTGTATATACTTTAAATAATTTTTAAATTTTATTTTCACTCATAAATAATCTATAATTCATTTACTTTGCTAATTATGCATGCTTCTTTCAAAAGTTCTAATTGAATGAAAGAAGGCTACTATTTGGAGGTATACTGAAGCACAGACTACACTAAATAAATGGGAGGTGGGGATTAAAACTCACTCTCTTTCTCAAGGAGCTGAGCACCCAGTCGTGGAGGGGTGTGGTGTAGTGGAAAGAATAACGGACTTAGATGTTTGGAGATCTGGATTCTACAGTGTGCTATGTACATGCTATGTAGTGTATATGTTTATACATATACATGTGACTGTGTGTGTATATATACTATACTGAATATATCATATTTGTCCCTCATATTCACCAATCTTGGATTTATAAACTCCTTGGACACAGAACCAATGTACACCTCTTTTTATCCTCTACAATGTCCATACAAGTACCCTCTGTATAGTTTATAAATACTTAATAAAATTTGGTTAAAGGGGGCAAAAAAAATTTGATTAAATTGAACTCACTTGAAGTTCCTTTAAAAAGCTATCCTGTTATTACATTTTGATCAGTATGCTTGAAAATGAGACACACTGCCCAGCAGAGAGATTTTTTTCTAATTTTTGACAAGGTTTCCAAACCAACAAATACAGGAGTGGGCAAAAGTAGGTTTACAGTTGTGAGTATGTGAAAGTGTATTCTTGTATTATTTATTTATTTATTTTTTGTATTTTTCTGAAGCTGGAAACGGGGAGACAGTCAGACTCCCGCATGCGCCTGACTGGGATCCACCCGGCACGTCCACCAGGGGGTGACGGCTCTGCCCACCAGGGGGCCAGGGGGCGATGCTCTGCCCATCCGGGGCGTCGTTCTGTTGCGACCAGAGCCACTCTAGAGCCTGAGGCAGAGGCCACAGAGCCATCCCCAGCGCCCAGGCCATCTTTGCTCCAATGGAGCCTCAGCTGCGGGAGGGGAAGAGAGAGACAGAGAGGAAGGAGAGGGGGAGGGATGGAGAAGCAGATGGGCGCTTCTCCTGTGTGCCCTGGCCGGGAATCAAACCCAGGACTTCTGCACGCCAGGCTGACGCTCTACCACTGAGCCAACCAGTTAGGGCCTTGTATTATTATTTATTAATTATTGTATTATTTTCCATATAAACTACTGTAAACCGACTTTGCCCACCCTTGTATGTTCATTTGTTGAAATAAATTCTGTACATCTATTAATATCTCTTGAGAATGAAGAAAAGACAGTTATCATTTCTTGAGCTTTTACCGTGCACCAGGTGCTGTGCTAAGTGTTTCCACAGAGTTCTCTTAGTTTCAAAAGGCACTAATGCAAGTACACGGCTTATACAATCTCATCCATTAGAGATGAATTGGAGTGCTTGGCAAAGAAAATGCTATTGTTTTCTATAAGGTAAAGTCTGGTGGTTGAACTCTATAAAAAAATAAGTATTCTGTTTGGGTGGGAAAATTCTTCTTGTCAATGAAATTTTTACTTGTTGGGAGAGCTCTATCATTTGAAACAATAAGAATATGATTGCTTATAATTTTGCAAGAATTCTAAGCTTAGCCATAATGAAAAATTACTTTGCTCATAAATAGTATCCTTGGAAGACTTAAACTCATATATTTCAAAAGTAACTTCATCTTTTATTACAACTTAATTTAAAAATAAAACTTAAATCATCAAACCAAAAATGTGCCACATTGCTAAAATAAACCCAGACTCCACTGAAGTTGAAAATTTGGTGCAAAGCTCACAGCCTCATGGTTTGGATGCTTTCCAAATATATTTCAACTCATTGCTTCCAAACCATGGTCCTCCTCCAGGATGGAGAATCTCAGAATGGGAAAGAGGGTGCATACCTGTGGTTGGGAAGGCTACCTAGAGAATTCTGTGTGCAGCCCCTTCCCTCACACCAACTCTATCCCCGCCACAAGGACAACCACTGCTCACTCATTCATTCAAATAACCTTTATTATGATGTACTAGACTGCTTTAAAAAACATTTTTACTTTTTCCTGATTTTCCTTTAAACCAGAAAAGTAGAACTGAGAAGCTGATGGAAAATCAAAATAGCAACAACAAATAAAATCCTCTCATTAAAACACTAATTTCCAAACATTGATACTTTCTGACAATCTCATATATACTTACCATACAATCATTACTGTATCCATTGTATACAAAACTTGCTTTGAGTTTTGGACACATCAAAGTTTCTGTTTCATTTTACTCTTGCAAGTAAAACGAGCATTATGCAGATTTCAGGTGACAATCCAAAAGGCAAACTAGGCTTTAGAAGAGAGCGTGCCTACCTAGTTCCCACACCGTCTGTTCATCCATGCTACTCTGCTCTCACATGAACCTGACGTCTTTGGACAGGAGTCACACACAGAAACTATAAACAGATATGAACATTGTAAGAATCATCGTGTATGTGCGTGCACGTGTGTGTGTGTGTGTGTGTGTGTCTGTGTGTGTCTGTGTGTCTGTGTGTGTGTCTGTGTGTGGGTGGGTGTGGTCAGTATGGATTTAACCTAGGCTGGAAAGCAAGAGTTTACCATATTGTTTTTAAGTGGCTTTCTGGTACTATATTTCCAATAATTTTCAAAATAAAATTTGATCAACAGTTAAATGGTAAGATATTTTTCTTTATTCAGAAAAACGTATGGCCAGATCAAATTCACCAGGGGTGAATCTGAACTATCATAGCCATAAGCGACCTTCGAGGCATCTTTTCACACTAGAGTTCACATGTCCCAGGAGAATGTCCGAGCACAGGTTACCAACAAGACACATACTCCTGAAGCGCTGAACTTTTGTTTTTAAATTGATTTTTAAATAAATATGGGTAGAAGAAGTAATTATAAGTAATGATTAAAGAAGTTTAAGCCCCAAGTCTTATTATTTATTTATTTATTTATTTTACAATTTCACAGAAACCTCATTCTTAGGCCGGAGTTTAGTTGAAATGATGTTTAAATGCTCTAGCCACTACCATAATGGGGAGTCTTGGAAGAGTCTCTTTCCATCTGTAGTCCTCAGTCTCTTTCTAAAACAAAGTGGTTGTACTACGTCACACCTAAAACCTTTTCTGTGTTCTGGAATTATTTTTAATATATTATCCTTGAGAGTTTGACACTCACGAAAGTTAACTGAATAAAGAAAAACTCTCCTGTGGTTCATTTCCAAATCCTTAACAAGAACATAGCCATCTTCGCCACTTGGATTAGTTACCCATCACAAATATTATCTTGGCTCATCTACCTACAAAAAAAGGTGCTTCTTCATTCTGTGTGAGTCATTATTTTGCTGAGATACATTCTCTTCACAATAGCATCTGTTGAATCAAATAAAATACCTATTCTAGCTGCTACATAAAAGATCAATCATTTTATCATTCATAACATCTGTCCAAATAAAATGTCAAGATAGGTAAGGGGTTTAGAAAATTTTATATTTCATATATTGTGTTCCCAACAGCTTGTCTTCATACTGCATTTAAGAATCCAATTTAAAGATAAATTTTCACATCCAGTCTGATATGTAATTTCACATAAAATCAGTTTATAATTACATCTCTTTGTAGTTCATCTTATGTTTTTGGAGTATTAACTCATTCCGTGTTTAAAACTGAAAGACAATCACTGTGCCATTTATTCATGAAAGATGACAATGTCCAGGTTAGCATCTGGCAAGCAAAAGAAAATCATGACTATTCCTCTTAATGTAGGAAGAGCTCCCATCAGGGAAGCAACTTGAAACAAAGTAAATCAGAAAAAGCTAAGAACTATATGATTTCACACATAGGTGGAATATAAAACTGAGACTTATAGACATAGATAAAATTTATGGTTACCTGGGGAGGTGTAGGGGGAAGGGAGCAAAAAGCAACAAATATACACTGATGGAAAATGATTTGACTTTGGGTGATAGATATACAACATAATCAACAGGTCAAATGCTATAGAAATGGTTAACTAAAACCTATGTACTCTTACTGATCAATGTCACCCCTTTAAATGTAATTTTTAAAATAAAATTTAAAAAATAATTTTTTTTTCAAAAAGGAAATATCTGAATAGGAGAAAAGATAACAAAAAAAAAAAAAGCAAAACTTGGTAAAGAACTGTGTTTTGAGCCGTTACCCTAAACTCACTTAATGTTCATAACAATTTCATAAGGGAGGTATCATTCCCATTTATTAATGAGCATATTAAGATCAAAGACACTGTTATTCCATAGCTAACAAAGTGTAGTTGGGATTCAGGCCCAGCTTTCTCTCTCCATGAGGTTACCTGCCTCCAGATTAAAGGTCATTGGACAGCATACTCTCTCTGTAATGCGAAGGGGCCATGTAAAAGAAAAACAAATGAGCTCCAGATTGAGACATTGAAGGCTGTGCCTATAGGAAAGAACTCTGAGTGAGGAATCAGATAAGATGAAAACCAAGATTTAAAAATAATCACCAACATAAAGAAGGAAAGAGAATTTCAAAAGCAGGTTGATTGAACTGTTAAGTATTTGGAGGTTGGTTAAATATGAGGTCAGACTGACTACCTGTTAATATCACCATTAACCTAAGTGCAACACCCATAAATCATCATTAACACCCTCTTCTCCCCTACCAATTAATAGCACAGCCCAATGAAATCTTCCTCTCCGGTCCTTCCCGTCCATTCTTCCTGTCCCTCCCAACCTCAGGCCCCTATAACTGCTGTAGCTTAGTCTCTCCGCTTCCAGTCTGTGTCCTTCACACTTTCTAGCTTTGTCTCCCTAGAACAGTCTGACCATACAACTCTTCTGTGCTGAAGAGTTATGGTTAGTTTTCTACTAACCTCATAGTCTTTTCCATTACCCATATGCATTCTTATATTTAACTGCTCCCCATTATGCCATTATGCTATACACCTGAAACTTATATGTCAATTATATCTGAATAAAAATGAAAAAAAAATTAAGTTGAAAAAATAAATAAGTGAAGAAACTGCTCCCCAATATGGCCCTAGTTAAACTTATGAGCTGTATAACAATTTTTCTCATTGTTTGACCTTGGGCAAGTTAGACTATCTGTGCCTCAGTTATTCATGGGAATTAATAATAATATTTTCCTCATATAATTATTTTCCGAATAAAATAAGTTAATACATGTAAAACACTTTGAAATAGTGGGTACATTGTTAAAAAAACACTCAATAAATATTAACAATCATTACTATCATCTTTATTGTATTACTAATGATAAAGATAATAAAATGATTGGTTTTATTACCTTTCAGAGAAATATTTCATGATACCACAACAGAAATGTTACTAACAATATGAAAATAATAATAGCTGTAGTGACACCAAAAGTTGAATGCATGTAATCTGGCTGTACAATGATGCTATAATGCCAAGAAGAACTGATCAAACTACTGCCTCTCAAGGGTAACTTCAAGCATGTGTTCTTGCTATTGCTTCTATCTGAAGGATCTCCTATTATCAAATTATCAACTTTTTTAAAATAACCATTAAAAATTCAGTCTAATTATTACCTTTTAAAGACATCTTTTCTCAGCTTTCCAGTCAAGTTGGTATGGTCAACCAATTTTGAATTCCACTTGCACTTTTAGATTTATTTTTTGTGACACATTAACTCACTGTTACTAAAATTTTAATTTATACTTATAACCAATTATATTTTCATATTAAAGTTTACAAATCACTTTCAAATACTTTAGTTCCTTATGTTTTATTTCCATGCTTAGGACTTTGAGGACAAGGACAGGGACTTACACTTCTGAGTAACTTTAGTGTACCCTAGCACAGTGTTTTACAAAGAGAAGATCCCACAGATACCCATGTGGAGGTCAGTGGTTACCCATGTTCAAGCAGTTTCAATAGAATTAATTTGTATAGTGAGAAAAATTAATAAGTTGTTTAGATACTAAAGTCTCCTTCTTTAACCCTTTGAGTAGTATGAACACTCATGTGAGTCCTCGTACCTCCTGACCATTCAAGAGTACGTTCATACATGTGTAAGGCAACATTTAAATAAGGCAAATTTATGTTCTTCTTGTTTCCATAAATTGGTTATCAAACAAACATGATTTTAAGTTAATAAAACTGGGACTGGAACTAATTTCATTTAAAAAAAAAAAAAAAAACTCACTCCCCAGGGTCAGCAAGCATGAAAAAAACTCACTACCCAAAGAGTTAATAAATACCTCTCTAATTTAAAAAAATCAATTTTCATTTTAAATCTCTTTCAGCAACCTTAAATGACACACTAGATCAGATTAATTTAATTGATATCTTCAGAGCATTTCACCCCAAAGCAGCAAAATATACATTATTTTCAAGTGCATATGAAACATTTTCTAGACTAGGCCACATGTAAGGACACAAAACAAGTCTCAATAGATTTAAGAAGCTTGAAATCATATCAAGCATCTTCCTCGACCATAATGGTATGAAACTAGATAGCAATCACAAGAAAAAAACAACAAATGACACAGAGGCTAAATTACATGGTACTAAATAAATGGGTTAACAATGAGATCAAGGAAGAGATCGAAAGATATCTTGAGCCTGACTGTAGTGGGGCAGTGAATAAAGCCTCGACCTGGAATGCTGAGGTTGCCAGTTTGAAACCCTGGGCTTGCCTGATCAAGGCACATATGGGAACTGATGTTTCCTGCTCTTCCCCCCTTCTTTCTCTTTCTCCCTCTCTCTCTCTCTCTCTCTCTCTCTCTCTCTCTCTCTCTCTCTCGCTCTCCTCTATAAAATGGATAAATAAAATCTTAAAAAAAAGATATCTTGAAACAAATAAACATGAGAAAACAACAACCAAACTCTGTGGGACACAGACAAAGCAGTCCTAAGTCCTAAATTCATAGTATTACAAGCTTGCCTGAAAAAATGGGGAAAATCTCAAATAAACAATCTAATTTTACACTTAAAGGAACTAGAAAAAGAACAACAAACAAAGCCCAAAGTGAGTAGAAGGAAGGAAATAATAAAAAGATCAGAGCAAAAATCAACATAATAGAGTTAAAAAAAAGAAATACAAAGGATCAATGAAACCAAAAGCTGGTTCTATGAAAGGATAAACAAGATTGACAAACTTTTAACCAGACTCATCAAGAAAAAAGAGAGAGGACCCAAATACCTAAAATTAGAGATGAAAGAGGAGAAGTAACAACTGACAACAAAGAAGTACAAAGAATTGCAAAAAAAAATTATGAACAACTATCTGCCAACAAATTGGACAATCTGTTGGAAGAAACAGATAAATTCCTAGAAACATATAATCTTCCAAAACTGAATCAGGAAGAGTCAGAAAATCTGATCAGACAGATTGCAACTAATGAAATTGAAGCAGTAATCAAAAAACTCCCAAAAAACAAAAGTTCTGGACCAGATGGCTTCATAGGTAAATTTACCAAACATTCGAAGAAGAATTAACACCCATTCTTCTCAAACTGTTCCAAAAAGTTCAAGAGGCAATAACATTCTTAACCTCATTTACAAGGTCAACATTATTCTAATTCCAAACGACACTAAAAAGAAAGAAAGAAAATTATAGGACAATAGCCCTGATGAACACAGATACTAAAATCCTCAACAAAATATTTACAAGCCAAATCCAGCAACACATGAAAAAGATCATACACCATGATCAAATGAAATCTATTCTGGGGATGCAAGGTTAGTACAATATCTGCAAATTAATAAAGGTAATACACCATATAAACAAAATGTAGGATAAAAATCACATAATCATATCAATAGATACATAACAAGCATTTGATAAAAATCCAGCACCCATTTATGATAAAAATTCTCAGTAAAGTGGAAATACAGGGATCATCCAGAACTGATCATTGAATTCAGTAAAGTAGCAGGAAAAAAAATAAATATCCAGAAATAAGTTGCATTTTTATACAATAATAAGCTATAAAAAAGGGAAACTAAGAAAGCAATCTCATCCACAATTGCTTCAAAAAGAATAAATACCTAGGAATAAATTTAACCAAGAATGTAAAAAACCTGTTCTCAGAAAATTATATACACTGAAGAAAGAAATAAGTGAAAATATATACTGTGTTCATGAACAGGAAGAATTAACATCATTAAATGTCCATACTACTTAAAGTAATTTATAGATTCAACACAATTCTTATCAAGATAACAATGGTGCATTTCACAGAACTAGAAGAAATATGCCAAAATCTTATATGAAACAACAAAAGACGCAAAATAACCACAGTAATCTTGAAAAAGAAGAACAGAGTTTCAGGAATCATGCCACCTGAATTCAAACTACATTACAAGGCCATGGTAATCAAAACAGCATGGCACAGGCATCAAAACAGACATACAGGTCAATGGAACAGAATAAAGAGCACAGGAATAAACCCACTTTTATGGTTAATTAATATTTAATACAGGAGAAAAGAACATACAGTGAGGTAAAGATTCAATAAATGGTATTGGGGAAATTGGACAGTTACATGCAAAAAAAATGTTAATTATACCACCTTCTTTCACCATACTCAAGAATAAACTCAAAATGAAATAAAGACTTCAATGTAAGACTCAAAGCCATACAGCTCTTAGAAGAAAACATAAGCAATAAAATCTCAGACAATTCTTGTAGCAATATTTTTTCTGATGTATCTTCTTAGACAAGGGAAACAAAAGAAAAAAATATACAAAAAGGACTACATCAAACTAAAAAGATTTTTCACACTAAAAGAAACCATCAACAAAAAGAAAATCAACCTATTAACTAGAAGAAGATATCTGCCAATGATACATCTGATAAGGGGTTAATATCCAAAATTTATAAAGAATACAACTGAACATCAAAAGAACAAATAATTCAATTAAAAAATGGGCAAAGGACCTAAACAGACACTTCTCCAAAAAGGACATACAGATGGCCAAGAGACATATGAAAAGATGCTCCACATCACTAACCATCAGAGAAATGCAAATTAAAGCCATAATGAGAAATCATCTAACACATGTCAGAATGGCTATCATCAGTAAATCAACAAACAAGTTTTGGCAAGGATGTGGAGAAAAGGGAATCCTTGTGGGAATGCAGACTGGAGCAGCTACTATGAAAAACAGTATGGAGTTTCCTCAAAAATTAAAAACAGAACTGCCATATGAACCAGAAATTCCACTTCTAAGGATATATCTAAAGAAGCTTGAAACATTGATTCAAAAGAATATATACCCCAATGTTCTTTGCAGCATTACTTACGATAGCCAAGATGTGGAGGCAGCCTAAGAGCCCATCAGTAAATGAGTGGACAGAAAGGCTGTGGTACATTTACACAATGGAATACTACTCAGCTATAAAAAAAAAAAGGAAATCTTACCTTTTGCAACAGCATGAATGGACACAGACATATTACACTAAGTGAAATAAGCCAGTCAGAGGAAGACAAATATCATAATGATTTTACTTACATGTAGAATCTAATGAACAAAATAAACTAACAAACAAAATAAAGAGACTCATAGATATAGAAAACAGATTGATAAGCTGTCAGAGGGGAAGGGTGTTGGGGGACTGGGAGAAAAAGGTAAAGGGATTAAGAAAAAAAAAATCATAGACACAGACAACAGTATGATGATTAGCAGAGAGAAAGAGGGTGGGAGGTAGAAAAGGTTAAAGCAGGAATAAATGGTGATGGTAGGAGACTGGACCTGAGGTGGTGGACACACAGTACAATATACAGATGATGTGTTATAGAATTATACACCTGAAACCTATATAATTTTATTAACTGATGTCACCTTAATAAAGTCAATAAAAAAATAAAAACAAATTTAAAAATTAAAAAAGTAAAATATCTCTTTCAGCAACCTATTATCTGTTTCTTTAAAATACTGTTGATAATTCTTAATTACTAGACAATTGGAGCTTCACTGCCTTAGTAACTAAAAGAAAAAAAAATCTATAGATAGGAACTACAATTCTGTCACTGATATTAATAGCATTTTTCTTTCCTACATCTTTATTTTCATTGAATAGCTAAAGCCCAAAGGGTATACTGGTTGATTAATTTCAATCACATAAGGCATTGCCCTAGTTCTGATGCAATAAGAATGCCATGGTAAACTAAACAACAGTCTTCTCAATAGCCGCGCGTGCGCGCACACACACACACACTCTCTCTCTCTCTCTCTCTCTCTCAACAGGGCTGCAGCTAGTATTACGAAAAGCATCAGTTTATATGAGACATATATTCATGTTTATATTACTAAGTATCTGCATTCATATAAATAATCTTTGATGTGCATGCAGGCAGTAAGCGATTTCAATTTTTAATAGCTATTTTTGGTATCTTTTTCCAGTTAATACCTTTAAATGCTAGTTTCAAAACAACAGCAAAAGAAAAACAGAAAGAAAAAGACACAAGCAGTATAGCCAAAGTCACCATATCAATCATGCATAGCATGTACTGTAGGGAGAGTCGTAAAAATAAAGATTTAATGTGTGACTACAAGAGATAAATGAACTCTTTCTGAAATTTTTTACTTAGCTAGAATTCCAATATGACTCAAGGTGAAACTGCACAAGGTACAAAGCTTCTTTTATAGAGGACCTGTCAACATCAACATTTTAATGATGTTTTCTTTGAACTGCTGGATATCATACTGTAAACTCCTTGAAATGCCTTTTTATTCAATGAGTACCGTGCAACAGCGGACAAGAGAAGAGAGATTTTCATAGTAAATTGATTCCTTCATTTGAAGAAAACTACAAAGCAAAGTAAACAGAGAAAAAAATTGAATCAAATTAAGAAAAGCAGGTAAAATAGGGAAGGAGTACTATGTATTCAGAACTGAAACAAGAAGTAAATAGCTCTACTTTTACAAATAACTAATACTGCTTTTAACATTTCTTTTACCCTCCAAAAGTCTTACCTTGATGTGATTATTATTTTTAAGTATCTGATTATAAGAAAAAATGTATATGAAATAGAAGTATGATAAAAATCATGATATGTCCATGTATCATATAAATATTGGGAATGATGTTTATAAAGATTTTTAATAACATAGGAAATATTTATAAGATAATGTTAAGTGGAAAAAATAGAATTAAATATTATTTATAGCATATACTTCAACTATGTAAGCATATTTAACATTTTTTTATTTAACATTATTATTTACTTTTTTAGGAAACATAAATACATGAAGAGTCATTGCCTTGGCTTGGTGGAACTAAAGCTTATTATAACCATTATAATTGGTCAGGGGGTAGGGGAGAATTACACTAAAAGAAAAAGATTTTCAAGGGAGGAGGGGAGGGGAGTAAAGAGGGACAAATACACGGGATGGAAAATGGTTTGACTTTGGGTGATGGGTACATAACTCAATCTACAGTTCAAACGGTATAAATTTGTTCACCTAAAACTTATGTACTCTAATTGATCAATGTCACCTCATTAAATTTAATTTTAAAATTTTTTAATAAAATAAAATGCTGTATTAGTTTAAACAATTTTTGTTCTGCCCTGGCTGGATAGCTCAGTTGGTTAGAACGTCGTCCCAAAACACAGAGGTTACCGGTTCGATCCCCAGTCAGGGCACATACAGGAACAGATCGATGTTCCTGTCTCTCTCTTGCTCTCTCCCTTCCTCTCTCTAAAATCAATAAAATAAACATTTAAAAATATTTTTTTTTGTTCAAATGGAAAGTGCTAGGTCAATTTATTTCTATACCTAAATGTAATCTAAATGTAAAGAGTGAAACAAATTATTGTTATTACTATTATCATTTTAAAAATAAAGCAACCAAGGGAAATTTTCAATGAAAACTGGAAGGTGATAAAAACTGTAAAAATGTTTAAGCACTGTCCTGGCCAGTTGGCTCAATAGTAGAGCATTGGCCCGGTGTGTGGAAGTCCCAAGTTTGATTCCCGGCCAGGGCACACAGGAGAGGTGCCCATCTGCTTCTCCACTCTTCCCCCCTCCCCTTCTCTGTCTCTCTCTTCCCCTCCCACAGCCAAGGCCCTACTGGAGCAAAGTTGACCTGGGCACTGAGGATGGCGCCATGGCCTCTGCCTCAGGTGGAAGAATGGCTCCGGTTACAACAGAGCGATGCCCCAGGTGGGCAGAGCATCGCCCCCCCCCCAGTGGGCATGCCGGGTGGATCCCAGTCAGACACATGTGGGAGTCTCCCTCTCTGCCCCCCTGCTTCTCACTTCAGAAAAAATAACAACAAAAAAATGTTTAAGCATGCATATTTCATATTATAGAATTTTAAAGTATTATATTTCTTTGAGATTTGATTATCTTTACCATCCTAAAGTCAAAAATAGTATTCCTCGTGCCAATATTATTTGTTTATTATACATTTCTATGTCATCATTTAAGACATGGGGTTCCCTCCCTAGAGTGTTCAATCCAGTTCAGACCTGAGATCTAATCACATAAAATAAAGAACAATGTGAGAGAAAAAAGAACTATTCAGGGCTACATCAGAGGTCACTATTTCCCTCTAGAGTCCAAGGAAGGAATCAGGATGGATCGTTGTCAGAAACACTTCTTTAGAGAGATGGGAAAAGGAAAAATAAAGCACTGTTTGTTAAAGTAGAACCTGGGGGTCATCTGTAATTAAACCATTAGACAAACTAGTTTAAAAATATAAAACCAGATGGTGACTATTACAGTTAACAATTCTATACTGTATATTTAAAAGTTGCTAAAAGATCTTAAAAGTTCTCATCAAAAGAAAAAAAATTAAATAGCATTCCTCATAGTATATAGCTTAATGCTAGACACATTATAAATGCTAAATAAATACTTCTTAAATTGATATCAACTTAATTAATATAAAGGAATTGCGTGTTTCCTTCTAATAGGTAGCATTTTGCCACACGAGCATCTGTGAACATCTGTCAGGGTACTCTAATAGCAAATCCTGACTGAGATAATAATAGTATATCATCAAATAGTCTGATATATAGTAGTTAAAATAGCCTCAGTCAATATTATTCCCTATTATAAGGACATTTGATTAATACAAGAATAACTGGTACGGTTCTGACCTGCACATTTTCGAGCATTTTCCCATAACCCCAAACCTACTATTCTTAAATGCATATGCATAATATAAGGCAAGCTCTAAAATTCTCCCATCTTAGCCATAGCCAAGTTTACCTATTGGAAAAAAAAAGATTATACAAATAATACAGCATCATCTATATATTATAACCACTGCAGGCCTGAAAGAGTCATTCCTCTCAAGTCATTAGCGAAAGTTACTGATTTCAAAAAAAAAAAGAAGAGTGTTATCCAATTTGCAAAGCACATATTCCATCCTTTAGAGTTTCTTTGACAAAAGGGTGAGAATTAAGTCCAACCTGGACAAACCACTAAAATTAATATATATATATAGTATATATATATATATATACTATATATATATATATATATATACTATATATATGTGTGTGTGTGTGTGTGTGTGTGTGTGTGCGCGCGCGCGTATATATATACACACATATGCACCCTCAGGGATCACACAAGGTGATTTTTAAGGTCCTTATGCACAATAGTATTTTATTAGAAGGAATGACTTTCTGGCAATTTGTCCATTTAAACATTTCAAACTAAGGACAATAATATTTTTAGTCACAAATTATGAAATCCTTTACATTATATCATGCAGATATATGCTAGAGATATGTTGCAGAAGAGCACAATAATGAATCTTTAAAGAGTAGTAATCCTTTCACTCTATTCAGTACTAATCAGGTACTGACTATCCCAGTTTATGATTGCAAGAGTGACATACTCAGAATGGTTTAAATATGAGCAATAAAAATAATTAAATGGTTAGAAAAGCAGGTTGATACGAACAGGGATAAACCTTTTACATTGGAGGAAAACAGGAAACACTTGGTAAGAACATAAGTAGGTGTATAATATGTGTAATACCATAAGTATGTGTATAGATCGGAAATTAGTTTATATTATGGCAAAGATAAGTTTAGGTTAGAAATTAGAAAGAACTGTCCAGTTTGAACTTTGCTGGTTCCTACAATCCCTCACTGTGGAAAACTATAGACTCTCTTCCACTGTAAATTGGTATGAGATCAATTAATAGATTGATACTATGAACACTGTCTTTAAAAAAGCCTTCTCTACCTCTAAAATTGTATACTACATTCATGCCTCACTTTCCATCATTGAACCCTACGCACTTTTGTACTTCCATTTTCTAAATCCTCTTCTTTTATGCTACCTTGAGAATATAAGAGTAACATAAGAGATACTGTGGTCCACACACACACACAAAAAAAAGCACACCTCAATCATACATTCATTAAATTAAGTATTTGCTAAATGTCCTCTATGGGCTAAGCACCCTAAGAAACTCTTGGCATACAATGACAGGCAAGAAACAGTCCCTTCCTACATGTACCTAGTCTAATGCAACAAACCATCTAACAAGAAATAACAACAACAACAAAAAGATTACAAGCACATTTTCTTTAAAATACTGAGATCTACGGAATCCAGACAGAAGCATATAAGCAGGAAGAGAATTTAAGCTTCAGGTTGGAAGAGAAGTTTAAACTGGAATTGAAGGCTGGAGGGTGAATAGTCTCCCGTGACATCATGGGTGAAGATCCAGAGGCTAAAAAGAGCAAACAACAGGAAAAAAGAGGAATTGGAACAACATGGCCACAGTGCAAACGGGAGGGGAGAAAGGAGGCTGATAAGGCAGATGGAGGCCCTGGTATCTGTGCTCCCAGGTTTAAATTGGCTTCAGGATTTAGCAGATTTTATTTTAGAAGGAGCACTCGGGCTACAGATAGTTCTCAAGTGTCTGGTTTGGACAATGACCACCATTCACTGAGAGAAGTGCAGAGGGAGAAGCAAGTTGGGCGGAGGAAGTGGAACGATAAATTCAGTCTGAGCCATTCTGAGTTTGAGATGCCCAAGTAGAAATCAGGCCTGCTGATCAACTGCGTCTAGGAGATTTCAAATGAAATCTAGCAACATGTGGTTTTAATGGCAACACCAGGTTCGCAAACATCTTCAGCAAACCCATTCATTCACATTAATGAGTTCTAACTTCTGTTATTTTGGACCATGTAGTTTTTGCCTCTGATATTTGGTAGTAATTAATTTATTTATTATATTTTAGAGAGACCCAACAACACCTTTGTTGAAAGAAGAAAATGTTTTCCAACTTAGAAAAACAGTCTTGCTAGAAGACAGGTTCATACACCATAATTTCTGGTTAATCTACTTGTAATGTCTTTTTTTTAATAAAGAAATTTGAAAGCAAGTTCAAGTCCATGAATCATGCTCTTGTTCAGACATTTTTGACATTTCCAATTTTAACCATGTCACTAAGATGGAAAAATTCATGATTTACTAAGCTGAGCAAAGCTAACTGATCACCCAGTATTTAATTAGAAAATCCTCAAGCTTTCAGGGTAAACCGTAAGCCATATTGGTTCAACTCTTCTACTCATCTATGAATCTATCTATTAAAGTTTGAGAAGTGAAACAGCGCAGAGTATTCAGCATGGACTAAAACGCTGGACTAATGATCACATCTGCAATAAATACTCTAAGCTGAATGCCAAGGGATAATTTAAACAGCACTGCCTTTTATAAACAAACCAACTATGCTTTTTCTTTAGTATTTTTTTCAATGAATAGCAAAATTTTCCCTATACTTTTTCATTAAAATGAACTTTTGGCCCTGGCCGGTTGGCTCAGTGGCGGAGCGTCGGCCTGGCGTGCGGGAGTCCCGGGTTCGATTCCCGGCCAGGGCACACAGGAGAGTCGCCCATCTGCTTCTCCACCCCTCCCCCTCTCCTTCCTCTCTGTCTCTCTCTTCCCTTCCTGCAGCCAGGGCTCCACTGAAGCAAGAGTTTGCCGGGGTGCTGGGGATGGCTCTGTGGCCTCTGCCTCGGGCGCTGGAATGGCTCTGATTGCGGCAGAGCGATGCCCAGATGGGCAGAGCATCGCCCCCTGGTGGGCGTGCCGGGTGGATCCTGGTCGGGCGGATGTGGGAGTCTGTCTGACTGCCTCCCCGTTTCCAACTTCAGAAAAATGCAAAAAAACAAAACAAAAAAAAAAAAATGAACTTTTAATTAAGGCAATAAATACCTATTCTTGCATGTATTTTCTTGATGTGATAAAAGTATATATGAAAGAGGAGCAAGATGTTTGTGTTTCTATGCCATTTAAACCACATAAAGAATTAAAGACAATTTCAGAATACGAAGGCCAGAATTCTTTCTCCAGAATTGCCACTGTTCTGCATACCACCAGACTTTTCTAAAATTTGCTTTCCCAATATTTCATCAGCTTTTCCTAATTATCTACCTACTAAATAGCTATTGAAGACAAGCAATATTACAAGGATAAGCACTCAGAAAGTCAACCTAAAAAAAAAAAGAAATAATGTAACAAATTTTATTGGTATACTTGTTTAAAACAACAGAAGTTACAATCAAACCATATCAGGAAACACAACCCTTTCTTTGGGTTCCTTTCATAGTAATGAAATGCTTTTCCACATTCCTTCTCTTCTCCCAAGTAATTGTCCACCTCCTACCCAACCTTCTTGCTAACACTAACTCCAAACATTTCTTTTGCTAAAAATTATTTTAATAGGGTCTTCTCTTCAGAAGAATAGGTGTAATAATTAAGAGCTAAGAGCTTGGCCCTGGCCATGTGGCTCAGTGAATAGAGTGTCATCCCAGCATGCCAAAGTCATGGGTTCAATCCCCAATCAGGGCACATAGGAGAAGCAAACACTGAATGCACAACCAGTGAAACAGTGAGTTGATGCTTTTCTTTCTCTCTCTCTCTCCTTCCCCACCCCTCCTCCCTCTTCCTTTTTCTCTCTCTCAAATCAATGGAAAATTTTTAAAAGAAAGGCAGTGCTAAGAGCTTGAACTCTGGAATAAGGCAGAGCTAAGCTTCACTTTAGAAGTTACATGGTCGGTGAAAGTTACTTAACCTCTTTGGGGCTTATCAATCCCATCTATAAAATTGGGTGAATAGGGTTTTATAAGAATTAACTGAGATAATATGTGAAAAGGACTTAAAACAATGCTTAAAACTCAGCATAATAAGTATCAGCTGTTATTTTTATTACTTGCTTGGAAGGCTATGAATGAGCAGCTGAGGAAGTGGACAAGCTACAATTTTTCTCTGAAATTAATGAGGTGAAGATGAATGGGCTTCAGTAATCCTCACATGACAATGGAGTGGTTTGAAGAAAGAATGCCAAGATCAAGCTTATGCCTTTAGCCCCATTGACCCCAAAATACATTTTATAGATTGTTTGTGTTGCTGGCCCTTAAATTATCAAGATAAAAGCCAAGGGGAAATGCACTAATAATCTAGGACTGGCTTTCACAGTTGCCCTTGACCAATCAGCATGACCTCCTCAGTTTATAATGTTTACATTTACTACTACCATCTAAAGAAGTATTCATTGTGGAAGAGAGGATAAAGATTGTTCCTAACCTTGGGAAAAAATGACATAAAAAATGTGAATACAAATATTTTTTAATACAGTTGAATTACATGTTTCTTTCAAGTGAAAACCAAATAGCAATTATAGTTATAAAGTCAACTCATGACTTCTGTACTGTCAGCCTTTCAGTAGTCCTCTGAGAGCCTTCACTATTGCACTCTAAGCTTATTCTGCACTATGTCTTAATTAGATAAAACTGCATCACTGAATCTGAGATCATACTAAATCATATAGTAGAGAAACTAATGAACACAAAAGCTGAGCTATAGCTCTTAAAACCAGATGGGAAAAGTCTACAGCTTTGTTTGTTTGTGTTTTGTTTTATTTTTTGTGGGTTTGTTAAAAATGATCAGTATAGTCATCTTACCAAATAGACTGTCGGGGATCACTGAATAGCACAGCTGGTGACAAATTTTCATTCCTGTAACTGTCAAAATATATGTAAGAAGGCTTAATAAACCAGGTGAAATCCCATATTTACCTGTTATTTGAATAAAAGTTTTCAAACTTAGAGTAAATAAAAAAAATTTCAGCCCGACCTGTGGTGGCGCAGTGGATAAAGCATCAACCTGGAAACACAGGGGTTGCCGGTTCAAATCCCTGGGCTCTCCTGGTCAGGGCACATGTGGGAGTTGATGCTTCCTGCTCCTCCCCCCTCCTCCCTCTCTCTCTCTCTCTCTCTCTCTCTCTCTCCTCTCTAAAATGAATAAATAAAATAAATAAATAAATAAATAAATAAATTTTCACATTCAAAACATTAAATTTTCTCTCCTATTCAGCTGAATGTATAAAGACCCAGGGATGAAGGAAGGAAGGAAGGAAGGAAGGAAGGAAGGAAGGAAGGAAGGAAGGAAGGAAGGAAGGAAGGAAGGAAGGAAGGAAGGAAGGGAGGGAGGGAGGGAGGGAGGGAGGGAGGGAGGGAGGGAGGGAGGGAGGGAGGGAGAGAGGGAGGGAGGGAAAAGAGGAAAGAAAGAAAGAAAAGAAAAGAAAGAAAAGAAAAGAAAGAAAAGAAAAAAGAAAGAAAGAAAGGAAGAAAAGAGAAACTAGAAAATAACCCAATTAAAAGAAAATGTTTAAGGTTTCTGATCAAACTAAACAAAATTCCATTGTCAGTTTTGAGCAGAATAATCAAACAAGAAGCTTTTACTCTTCACTTTTTTTTCTTTAGTCAGTATGTTTTGTATATCTTCCTTATAAATAATACAATATAAACAGCCTAAAAAAATTTTAATCAAATCTGACTTTATCTGAGGTTTGGACTTAGCCCATATTATCTTTTCTTACTTATGATACCCATTCTCAAGATTATTTCATTAGTGTAAAAAAAAGTGTGCATGTGGGAGAAATTTGGGGAGGGGTGTGAATATCAGGAACCTATTACAAGGAGAACATTTACTTAACAAAGCACAGTTACTTTCATCACAGGTAAGAGCATATGCATTAAAAGATTTGGGTGACTAAATGATGTTGGCAATTATTTAAGCATTTTCCTTTTTTCTTTGTCTTTTTTATTTCAAGAGATTTATTATAATTAGAAAAAATATTTTTATGTTATAAGTTACTGCTGGTGTAAGGTCAGAAAGTGGTGACCATTGTCCAAGTTTATAAAGCATATGGAACATACATATTTGTACAGAGACCAACTCTGGAAAGATACACAAGAAATATGTTACTGTGACTTCTTCTGAACAGATGAGCAAATTAGCTTGGGAAATGGGGTAGAAAAAAATACTTTTTTAACTTTTGTATTAATTGAAACTTAAATAACAAAATATTCTAAAAAGACATGCACAAATTTAATACTATTGATTATGAAACAAGATTATAGGCCAATCATGATAATCTAATATTTATGCACCACTAAGGACATTAGCTAAATAAGACTACTTTCATGCTCAGGAAGACAAATCCAGATGCCCTGAGGCTCAACAAAAAGCTGGCACCATGGTGAGTTGGCTCAGCAGAAGGAAACACTGCTCAGCCTCTCAGACCCAAACACTCCCCCTCGCAAAGGAGCCACCTTCTCAACCAGAAGGCTTCCCTTGGTTCCTTCCTTCAACTTTACCCCACTAATGCTGTTGCTCCACTCATCCTATAAATACATAAAGCCTGTGGTGGTGAAGTAGAGCATCGACCCGGAATGCTGTGGTCGTTGTTTCGAAACCCTAGGCTTGCCTGGTCAAGGCACATACAACATGCAACCAATGAACAGCTAGAGTGAAGCAACTACTTCTCGTTCCCTGCCCCTCCCCTTTGTAAAATCAATAAATAAAATTTTTTAAAAAACAAAATAAAATAAAAATATGCAAAGTCTTAAGGGGCAGATCTCTCTCTTGGAGCCACCCCAATAAGAAGATGTAGTCCAGCAGTGCTATCTGATAGTTCGGGGAATTTAGGCCACTTCTTCACTCTTGAGTTTTTCCACAATTGTCCCTATACTTTATGCTACATGGCACTAAAGGTATATGTGACCAAGACCTTTTTGTACAAACATACACTATTTCATTTACTCAATATATATTTATCAAGACTCTGCCATGTATCAGGCCCTGTGTCAGGCACTAAAAAATCTACAGCACAAATTTTTTTCAATAAAAACTTAAAAATCATAATTATTTAAGACTTAGGTAGAACAATCATTATATTCCATTTATTGGATACCATCCTATGTGCCAGCATTATGTTAGATGCCTACAGTACATTGTTTCTAATTCTTTTTTTTTTTCTAATTCTTAGTGGACATTAATATTTTCGCTTTATAAATGAGGAAACTGAGGCTGGAAGGATTTAAGAAATTAGACCAAGGCCAAATAGCTGGTAACAGCTGAGCCAGAATTAGGGCTGACTCTCTGGTTCCAAAGCCTGGCGCCTCCTGCTGGCTGGACCACTGCTGCCTCAGTGGAAAATAAGCAGCATTCTTTTTGTATTGATTTAAAATGTAGTGCTATTTTTCTCTTTTATTATTATTTTTTTTTTCTGAAGTGAAAAACAGGGAGGTAGAGAGACACACTCCTGCATGCGCCCAACTGTGATCTACCCAGCATGCCCAATAGGAGGCGATGCTCAGCCCATCTGGAGCATTGCTCCATTGCAACCGGAGCCATTCTAGCGCCTGAGGCAGAAGCTATGGAGCCATCCTCAGCACCCCAGCCAACTTTGCTCCAATGGAGCCTTGGCTGTGGGGAGGGAAGAGAGAGATAAAGAGAAAGGAGAGGGGGAAGGGTGGAGAAGCAGATGGGCACTTTTCCTGTGTGCCCTGACCAGGAATCAAACCCAGGACTTCCACACACTGGGCTGACCCTATACCACTGAGCAACCTTGTCAGGGCCAATATTTTTCTCTTTTATTATTATTTTTATTCAAAAACACATGCAAAATTCCAATAACATAGAAAAGCAAAGATAAAAAGTAAATTTAAAGAAGGGAAATAAAATAAAGTTGCCTGTTAAAGCAAGTCGGTATAGAAAAATGCCAAATTTTATAGTGTACTAAATTCCATTTTACCTAGGTGAAAATATTATTTCCTCTGGCCTTTTCTTTTTAGTCTTAAATAAGTGGCATTAAAGAGAATAGTCTTTCCCTTGCTAAAATAAATTAAGTGAATATAGCTCTTTCATTTATATGATAAAGCACACCCAGGAGACCAACTATGTCAACTTCTACCTTGTCTTCACAGTAATGTGAAAATCCCATCTACCATCTTGGATTTGGTCTTCAGAGGCCTAAATTTTCAAAGCCTCTGTAATTCATTATATTAAATATTACTGAGTACCAGTTACATGCTATGAACCATGCAGAAGAGAAATTTGACCAGCACCTTTCAAGGGAGTTCTTTATATAAAAAACTTCAACCCTGGACACTATAGTTATTTTTCATACTAATGAGTTACTTTTTACTTAAAATTTTAAGATGAGGTTAAGAACCTAGGGAGAAATTTATATACCATTTACAGCATCCATGCTAACCTCTTTAAAAGAATTAACAGTAACAATAAAATTCCAAATCCTCTAAAATACTATCACTGTTTTCAATGTAAGTGCTTTTTCATAAAGTTCTCAACTTGGCACACAGTGCATTTTTGTAAATTTTTGAAAAGTTCAGTATTAAGGAGTCTCTTTCCAAGTGTATCACAATAAAATCAAGGAGGAAGGGGTGAAGGTAGTCATTAATGTGTGCAACAGTATGCAAATGAAATACCACTTTTTACATGCTATTATTACAACACACCAAATTGTTACTACCCTTACCTGGTCAAATTTTTAAGCAAGGATATACTTTGAAAATTATTTAATCCAACTCTGTTATTTAAAGAATGTAAAAACAGAGGTAATTGTGAGAACATTATCTAGAATTAACCACATAATCTTCTTGGTAATATGGGTTCATTGATATTTGTTTCCCAACCCTTCATAAAGTTCTTTGAAAGCAGACGTTGTCCATCAAATACCTATTGCATATATACTACAAAAAAGGCATTGTGTAGAACAGGCTAGATCCAGAAATAAATACTTAAATTGCAAAGAGGTATTGCTATGAGAGAGATCTATTCAGTCCTCATGGAACTTCTAACTATTTGAGTGCATCCCAAAGGATTGGTAGGTATTCACTTAGTAGAGAACGAGAGTGGAGATTGTTCCTGGCAGAGGAAGTAAAGATACAGTACGGAAACCTAGCATGTCTAGGGGAATAAAGACTTCCTGTGGCCAGATACTGAGCACTGTGTCAAGTGGGCTCCATCCTCAAAGAATTGGGAATGATGTAGGCATTTAAGCATGATACAAGATTTTCATTTTATAAACAAATAAAACAGAAACAAAGTCATAGATACAGAAAACAAAACTGATGGTCGCCAGACGGAAGGGAGCTGGGGGATGGGTGAAAAGGTGAAAGGACTAGAACTATAAATTGGCAATTATAAAGACAGTCATGGGGCCCTGGCCGGTTTGCTCAGTGAATAGAGCATTGGCCGGGCATGTGGATGTCCGGGGTTCAAAGCTCAGTCAGGGCACACATGAGACGTGACCATCTGCTTTTTTCCCCTCTCACTCTCCCTCTTCTCTCTCTCTTCCCCTCTCACAGCTAGTGGCTCAATTGGTTCAACTGTTGGCCTCAGGCACTGAGGATAGCTCTGTAGATTCAAGCATCAACCCCAGGCAGGGGTTGCCAGGTGACTTCAATTGAGGCACATGCAGGAGTCTATCTCCTCGCATCTCACATAAAAAACAAACAAACAAAAAAACAGTTGTGGGAATGTAAAGTACAGCATAGGAAATATAGTCAATAATATTGTAATAACTATGTATGGTGTCAAACGAGTACTAGACTTACTGAGGTGGTCACTTTGAAAGTTATATAAATGTCTAACTACTATGTTGTACACCTGAAACTAATATATTGTATGTCAACTGTAATTGAAAAATAAATTCTAAGTAAAAGGGGCAAAAATTGGCCTAAGATGGGAGTAGGAATAACAGAAGGAAAGGAGTAAAGGGTAGATATGACTGGAAATATATTTGTAAGTTGAGGGAAGAGGCCTTTCTAATGGCTTCTATTTTCTCAGTGAAGCAGGAAATAGTTATCTGTTGACAATGGAGGGAGGCAGAATTGTAATGATCATGCTTTTGTCAAAACTCAGTAAACATATTTAAGACTTGTGTATGTCATTATATGTAAATTTTACATCAAAAGAAAAAAACTATAAATATTTAATTCTAAGTTTTAACTCATGCATGTACCTATACCAAATCTCTATCAAGACATAAAATGTTATCATTACCCTCAGTGGCTTTTAAAACTGCTCTACTTATAGCAAATGTTTATCTTATTCACTGTTGTATCCTTACTACCTATACCAATGCCTGGCACAAAGCAGGTGAATAAATGAACATGTGACATGATTTTTTTTTAAATTTGTATTCCAGAAATGCTCTAATTTATGCCCAACTGGGGAAGGAAATATGAGAAAGGAGAGGGAGACTATCTGGACGATGAAGAAGATACAGAGAGACCAGATGCCGGATGTAGGATTACTTCCTCTGTAACCCCTCAGTACCCATCGGCACACTAAAATACCACATGCTTACCAGATTCTTAATTTACACAAGAACCAAGATTATAGCAATTGTCTGATTTACTAAGCAAAAGTCTTCCATTAAAAAGTAATAAGATCTTGATTTGGGGTGTTGAACACACAATATACAGATGATGTATTATAGGATGGTACACCTGAAACCGGCATAATTTTATTAACTAACATCACCCCAATAAATTCAATTTTAAAAAAAGGGTAATGAGATTTTTAAACTAAAGATAAATTTATTTTATAAATAAATCCCCAATGTTTTATTAAACTGAATGCTAATAATTTAAATTTTTAATTTAGCTCCAATTAACTAAGTACCACTCAGAGCCTTAGCTACAAAGTCCTCTGGAAGGATCAAATTGGCACTGAACAATATCAGCAAATTGAACCATTGAATAATCATTAATATACAGAAATTAAATGTAAGCTTTCAATTTATTGCTTGCCAAAAGATAATAAAATGCCAAGTTTTCAAAATAATGTTTTTATATGATTGTTACTTCTGAATAGATAAAATTAGTTGATTAGAAGCAACTCTGTTTGACCTAATGGTTTCCAGTATTATCAAGTCCTAAAGACCATCTTTCTCAGTGTATCAGCAATTCTATTTTAAGGAAATACCATCTGTGCATCAGCAGAAGACCCATCCATTTACTTAGAAGAATAGAGGCTAACACCTCCATCTTGGATAAGTGATATTGCCTCTGAGTCTCAGAGTTTTTTATATACAAATGGTGATAGTAATGAGTGTCATATCTGTTGTCCAGGTTGCTATAGAGATCAAATGACATAATTAATGTGAGATCAATTATAAACTAAAAAAAAATGTAAAAATAAATTTAAGGATTTTTAAAGGGCATTTCTTCTTTATATGGCAAAAGGCAGATTACCTAACATAGAGACATAAACCCCCTTTTCTCTGAATTTATAGTCAGTACCTAAAAATCAATCATGTATATATAATGTTATGTTTCTTTGTATATACATTGCACAATCCAAAATTTTTCAAAGAATCTTCTATTTTCCTGTCAAATATTCCAATTATTTTTTATTAAAAAATCTTGATAATCAAAATTCAATTCATGTAATTTTCTGATTCTTCATTAAAAATACCTTAACTTGCTGTGTACAGATTACTTTCATCTCAACTTTTCAATTTTGGATATAACAAAAAGAGATAAAAAGAAATATAATAAGATTCTAATAAATTAACAGCTACTCTTTTTACCTTTAGACTGTTTTTGAAGAGGGAGAAATCATTTCCACAGTCGACAACAATAGAAAGCATCTTATTGTCTTCAGTATAAAAAATGCATAATAAAGAGCTTTTCATCTAATATTTTATATTAATACTGTTGAATTGTGGGAAATATGACAAAATATCCTAAGGGAAAGAAGCCATCACTTAAAATGCTAAAAGTTATCTCACCATTGAATTTTTGTTAAAACAAATAGTTTTAAGAATTCAGAGAAATAAAACATTTTTAAAAGTTAATTTTTTATTTAAAATTTAAAAACTTAAGTACTTAAGACTTGAAAATATTAATGAAAAAATTATATTCTATATATAATTGCAAAATAATTACTAAATTAAGCAAGTAAAACTGGTATAATGGATACTTAAGTAGCTTGATACAGAACATACAATTATAACACTTATAAATTGTCTAGAAACATACTGTGTATCTTCTTATATAATACACAGTTGATTAATTTTCTCAATGAAAATTTTCAGTTTGTTAGCACAGTAAAAACATTGATTATATGTTACCACAAATAATTGAGATCCAGAGTTATTAGTTGTTGAAATTCCCTTTGATTGTGTTTAAAATACAAGTTTAGTTTTTGCACAGAAGGTATGTATATACACAGTGGCCCTCTTTATGGAGCCAATGTTTTATTAAATCCCCTTTTTGTCACTCCACAAAAGGGCAGCCTTAGCTTACCAAACAAAACAGCTGAAAAGAACAGCAATGAGTAAATGTACCCCCCACTGGATCTATAAAAAGTATATGTTCCCACATGAAGAAGGCGTGCACACAGCATGGTTGAGAACAAGTCCTGGATCTACACTGTACTGTGTATAGTCTCCAGTGCAGAAAACCATCTGCCCTTTTGCCCTGAGAAACGGCCCCCTGTAAGCCACCTCTCGTGGCCCATTATAGTTCCTTCAACCCTGACACTAGGCTTTGAACTGATGGCTATCTATCACAAAAGGTTCGTTTCAAGCCACTTTTGCCCAGAAATTTCACAGCAGTTAGTCTGAGGTGACCAACTATGGCCTAACAAAAAGATTAGTGTGTCTGGGGCACAAAGCAAGGCAGAGATGTGAGTGACCCTCTTTGTAGCATCTTGCCACACAGAGAACACAGTCTACTACAGAATGTGCAGAGGCGCCTGAGGGGGAAGAAGAGAGGATTGGAGAGGAAATCTGTCTTCACTTGGAAACAAGTGCTCTTTAACACCAACAGGCATTTTCCCAAACAGTTTTAATGATTCGGCCTCCTTGACTCTTTATACAAGAAATATAAGTACATGACAATTTCTATTTAACCTCAGGAAAATAAGAAGAGTACAATGTTAACCCTTTGAGTAGTACAAACATTCTTGTACTACATCTTTGTGCCTTCTGACCATCCAGAGTACAATCTACAAAATTTTTATTTTAAAAATGTGTAAGATAACATTAAAAAAAGGCAAATGTATGTTCTTCTTGTTTCCATAAATTGGTTATCAAACAAACATGATTTTAAGCTAATAAAACTGTAACTGGGCCCTGGCCGGTTGGCTCAGTGGTAAAGC
Organism: Saccopteryx leptura; assembly: GCF_036850995.1. Lineage (NCBI taxonomy): Eukaryota > Metazoa > Chordata > Mammalia > Chiroptera > Emballonuridae > Saccopteryx > Saccopteryx leptura. Next base: position 92,510,643 of record NC_089507.1, read on the forward strand.
GTCGGCCCAGAGTGTGGAAGTCTTGGGTTCGATTCCTAGCCAGGGCACACAGGAGAAGCACCCATCTGCTTCCCCACCCCTCCCCCTCTCCTTCCTCTCTTTCTCTTCCCTTCTAGCAGCCAAGGCTCCATTGGAGCAAAGGTAACCCAGGCACTGAGGATGGCTCCATGGCCTCCACCTCAAGTGCTAGAGTGATAGAGTGATTCTGACCACAACAGAGCAGATGGGCAGGGCATTGTTCCTTGTTGGGCATGCCGGGTGGATCCCGGTCGGGTGCATGCGGGAGTCTGTCTGCCTGCCTCCCGGCTTCTAGCTTCGGAAAAATACAAATGTAAGGTTCCTAAATTAAATAAAATCTTTAAAAAATTTTTTTTATCTTGCTTGAGATTATTACTATACTTCAGGAGGGCAATGAAAAGAGGTGACTCACAAAGATGAAAGAAATCTGCCATTGTCCCTTAGGCAACCAACCTACCATTTGTCGATGAAGGAAGTTGGAGGGATTTACTTGATACAGGTTCTGTGCCAAAGGGTGCTCATCAAAAGCAAGACCATGTAACTTCTCAGACTACCTTTGTACTTTACATTTAATTTAAATAATAAAAGAATAGACAATTGCCATTAAAATGGCAGAATAAGTCTTAAGAATCAATGTCTTTAACAGGAAGTCATGTGAGCGGTTTCCTTCCTCTCCACCTCCCTCCACTGAGCAAACACCTACACATGATTCAATGTTAAAGACAATCTCTTCTATAAAGTTTTCCCTAGCTCACACTTCTCCATATATACTGCTCTCATAGAACTGATAACATTTCATTATTCTTATTGCACATGTGTCTCCTCTTCCTAGATGATAAGCTCTCAAGGATAAAGATGTGTATACCTAACACAGGCATTTAACTATTTGTCCATAATTTTTTAACTCTTCCAATGATGGAGAGTGTTGGGCAGATAAAATGTATTATGCTCACTTTGTTAAAGAGGCCGTTGCCCAGGTGATATTAATGTGTGTTGGGGTGGGCTAAAGGCAGGCAGAATCCTTGTAGCCTGGGGCTTGGTTTTGGGATTTAGCCTTTCCTACCCTTTTTGGTGTAAGGTGGTACAATCCTATCATGCCTCAGAGAAGTGACTTTGTATTAAGAGACTTCCCTATTATGTATATTGGATTAAGGGTTTGGATTTCTACACTATAAAATGGGAACGGAGCGGGAGTTTGGCGCTTGGTTCCTGAGGTTAGCATGAGAGAGCAGAGAAAGTAGAGCCAGCAGCGGAAGGAGGCCACGTGGAGTAGGCCAGGAGAAGCAGCCAAGATGGCGGAGTACTGAGTGAGATGCCAGTCTGTGTAGAGTTTGTATCTGGGATAAGGAAGAAAATGGGGAACTGAGGAGAATAAGGTTGGTGAGCTAGAAACCTTTGATTCTAGGAAACTCGGATAAGTCAGTGGCTTTGTGAGCACTGAGTGTGACTGGGTTTTGGAGCCCAGTGTGTATTTTTACATTGCCCGCCGGGTGCAAGGTAGGATTAAAGGTTATGGCCCACCAGTTTTTGGCTCCATGGTTTCTTTACCGACTGTCCGAATCCAATGCGAACCTGCATGTGAATGGCCACGATGGTGGCTCCTGGCCTTACAGAGAGCTACCACATCAAAAGAAAAATTAAAAATTATTATTTTTAAATAATTTTGTTTTGGGGGGAGAAGGGGTTGGCAGGTGACGGACACATGCTCCCCATTAACTTCTACGTCTGGATCCACATTCTGCCCTGCAGTGCCAAGTAGAAATGGCCCACCACACACCTGAAAATAACCACCCATTTTCTTTTAACATCCCCACCACAATCTCAACCTCTTATCTTTTTCACGCTAAATGTTCCCATTTTCTTCTGCTATTATTCCTACAAGATAAAGTTTAGGTGCTTTTAATCTTCATTGCTGTCCTCTAAAACTTCTTCAGTTTGTCAATATTTCGTTGAAAAATAAAAGATAAAAAACGTCCCTAGCCAGTGGCTCAGTAGATACAGTGTCAGCCCGGCCTACAGACATCCCAAGTTCAATTCCTGGTCAGGGCACATGTGAGAAGCAATCATCTGCTTCTCTCCCCCTCATCTCTTCCCCTTTCTCTCCCTCTTCCCCTCCCAGTGACTCGATTGGTTTTAGTGTGGCCCCAGGCACTAAAGATAGCTCCATTGGAACGTGTCAGCCTTAGGTGCTAAAAATAGCTCAGCACTCAAGCATTGGCCCAAAATGGGGTTACCAGGTGGATTTTGGTAGGGGCACATGCAGGAGTCTGCCTCACTACCTCCCCTCCTCACACCTAAAAATAAATAAACAAATACTGCATGCATGGTTCAAACAGTGCATCAAACAGAACTACTACCTAATATTGTTCCAGGCACAATAGTCTTATAAACGCTTTATATGTTCCCCCCGTAGCCTTCTCCTTTGTATCCCTCCATCTGCACTTCTGACAGATAATCAAGAAATTCTACGGGATTAGGACCTCTGTTTTCTCAATGACCAATGTTTTTAATCAAACAGAAGAAGCCCCTGTCCATTATCATCCACACATTCATACTAATATAGAGCTTTTCGGAAAAGCCCAAGACTATAAACAGTTGCTTCAAGTAATAAGCCTGACTGAAAGACAGGCAGGAGAAAGGCAGGGGGAGTAAGGGGACAATCTTACTGCTTCCTTCAGTTTTCAAATTGAACTTTTTAAATCTCTCCTCTCAAAATATCTAGCAACTAATCTGAATTTTTCCTGCATGCAAATATCAGAACAATATCCCAAACACATACACTTCAAACAACCAATAAGAGGCTTTGTTGAAAATACTAAGAAATTTCACTCAGTAGTAAATACCTTGAGAGTGTTTCAGATAACTTAGATTATACATCATTACATTACTATGTATCTGATTCTGTGTTACAGTTCAATATTCACAGTTTTCTGGCCCAATTAATACATTTTAATATTATTATGCTACACCATGAGTTGCATGTGAATGTTCTTTTCTCATTTCTAGAACTGCAATCTGTGTTACTATATTAATGAATTTGAGTTCAATTAACACATCAATTCAGGCTGCCTCTCTGAAGCATAATAATAGAACCTGATCTATATAATTTCAAACCTTGTATAATCTACTAGTCAGACAGCGTGCAACTATGTAACTTTATAAATGTACAATGATTATACCCTCTGTCCAGGATTCATTTTTCTCATATGTTGAGATGACATTGAAATAAGAAATATCTGGCAGTTTCATCAAAGAAAAAGGCTAGATGTCCTAGCCCATTAATTTTTATTGGATTTAGTTCTATAATTCCTTGGGAAATATCTAATATGTTTTTCCTGTGAAAGTTATACCTGTAAAGTTAAATGATCATTTACCAGCTCTTACAATACTCTGAGAACTAAATATACTGCCAAATACATAAGAAATGCATTTCTTATAAAAATTTATAATAGGCTATACTGAGGACTTAGGTTTGGCTAATTATGAGAAATTGCCTTTTGCTAATGATGTAGTTGAAATGAGAATGGTGTCCCCATGGAACACCTTCAAACTTCAATTCTGTTCATGAAGAATTTGGTGACTTAAACATGATGTTCCATTTCCCTTGAAGAATTCTCTCTCGACAAATTATTTTTTTAAGAAAGTAAGCTAATCCTCCAATTTGTTACAACTGGTTTAATATTCAGTTTTAAATTCTGCCTTAATTATAGCTATAAGATTTTCACAGTCAGGGACCAAAAAATATAACTGGCTTAGTGTTTAACCATCAAGAAGGCAACTTTATAATTTTTAAAAATATATCTTTCCCACCTGGCCTGTGGTAGTGCAGTGGATAGAGTGCCAACTCAGAACACGGAGGCCACCAATTTGAAACCCTGAGCTTGCCTGATCAAGGTACGTATGAGAAGCAATCAATTAACAACTAGCGTGAAGCAACTACTTCGCATTTTCCTCCCACCTCCTAATAAAATCAAAAAATAAAATCTAAAATGTATGCCCTAGCCGGATAGCTCGGTTGTTTAGAGCATCATCCCAAAGCACAGAGGTTGCTGGTTCAATCCAGGTCAGGGCACATACTATGTCTCTCTCCTGGTCTCTCCCTTCCTCTCTATAAAAATTAATAAAACATTTTAAAAATCTAAAATATATATATATATATATACCCCTCCCATAACCAGAAGCAACCTGAGTTCTTAAAAAATAAAATGTTGAGCCTGACCAGGCGGTGGCACAGTGAATAGAGCATCAGAGTGTGATGCGAAGGATCCAGGTTCAAACCCTGAGGTTGCTAGCTTGAGTGTGGGCTCATCTGGTTTGAGCAAAGCTCACCAGCTTGGACCCCAGGTCGCTGGCTTGACCAAGGGGTTACTTGGTCTGCTGAAGACCTGCAGTCAAGGCACATAGGAGAAAGCAATCAATGAACAACTAAGGTGTTGCAACAAAAACTGATGATTGATGCTTCTCATCTCTCTCCGTTTCTGTCTGTCTGTCCCTATCTATCCCTCTCTCTGACTGTCTCTGAAGAAAGAAAAAAAAAGTAAAATGTTGATAAAAGCAAATAATCTAATATAAGAGATATTTTATAAAACATGTTTTCTGCAGACCAGACCAATTCTGAAAATCCTAAAATTAAGAGTACAAATATGAATAATTGGCCGTGGCTAGATGGCTCAGTGGATAGAGTCTCAGACTGGTGTATGGACACCCCAGGTTTGATTCTGGTCAGGGCACAGATGAGAAGCGACCATCTGCTTTTCTTCCCCTCCTTCTCCCACTTCTCTCTCTCTTCCCTTCCCACAGCCAGTGGTTCAATTGTTTCAAGTGTCACCCTGGGCACTGAGGATAGCCTGGCTGGTGCGAGCATCAGCTTCAGGCACTGAGGATAGCTCAGTTGATTCAAGCATTGGCCCCAGACGAGGGTTGCTGGGTGGCCCCTGTTCAGGGCGCATGCAGAACTCTGTCACACTATATCCCCTCCTTTCACGTAAAAAAAAAATATATATATATATATGGTCTTCTCTAAAAAAAATTCTAATCTCTATGGATATTGAAAGATAGAGCAGGGTCTATGATCTAGCAAAGGGTTTACATCATCTTATGATGAAACTATGCTCTTCCCCAAGCTGATCTGCACCCCCAGTTCTAGAATAAGTATGCTCTCACAAAGCATTCAGATTAGAGCCAGTGCAAAAACACTTCATGATATAGTGATGATCCTTTTAAAACTGAAATTCAAATATTTGCCTTTGCCTTAAACTGGTGTCTCCCAAACAAGTAAATGCAAACTCTCTGCATCAGCTATAGGACAAAAGAAAGCAAAAATATTAAGCACTTTAACAGGATTCAACAGGATTGAACAAGAAAGATGAAAACATATGAGTATTTCCTTCTATTATGTTTATTACTATATGTTTTAAAAGTACATTACTTTATGTTTAAAAGAGGTTTTAAAACAAGGAACTACCCAAGTATCCCTCTTTAGAGTTGTTGTTTTTTTTAATCACAAGTCCGCTCTGTTAAAGCAACAAAATATTTTTGGCATGTAACCAAAATCTCATCAATTGTACAGGAAACAGACCCTTTGTCTCTCTGAGCAGCAGTAAAGGAATTAGCAAAAACAAGCACTTTACAAAAGGCAGCATAATGGGAGCCAAGATGGTTGATCCATTTTCTAAAAAAGATGGATGTGATATGAAAGTACAAGCTATGTTCAATATAAGAAATACCAGGAGGGCCTTGGCCAGTTGGCTCAGCGGTAGAGCACCGGCCTGGCGTGCGGGAGACCCGGGTTCGATTCCCGGCCAGGGCACATAGGAGAAGCGCCCATCTGCTTCTCCACCCCCCCTCCTTCCTCTCTGTCTCTCTCTTCCCCTCCCGCAGCCAAGGCTCCATTGGAGCAAAGATGGCCCGGGCGCTGGGGATGGCTCCTTGGCCTCTGCCCCAGGTGCTAGAGTGGCTCTGGTCGCGGCAGAGCGACGCCCAAGATGGGCAGAGCATCGCCCCCTGGTGGGAAAAGCGTCGCCCCTGGTGGGCATGCCGGGTGGATCCCGGTCGGGCGCATGCGGGAGTCTGTCTATCTCTCCCCGTTTCCAGCTTCAGAAAAATACAAAAAAAAAAACAAAAAAAAAAAACAAGAAAAAAAAAGAAATACCAGAACACTAGTCATGAGAATTCAAGGAACCAGAATCACACCTGATGGCTCAAGGGTTGTAGTTTTGAAGTGGGCCTTGCTGATATGAAGAATGATGAAGTTGCATTTAGAAAATCCAAACCAATTACTAAGGATATTCAGGGGTAAAACTGCCTGACTAACATCTATGGCAGGGGTCCCCAAACTACGGCCCGCGGGCCACATGCGGCCCCCTGAGGCCATTTATCCGGCCCCCACCGCACTTCCGGAAGGGGCACCTCTTTCATTGGTGGTCAGTGAGAGGAGCATAGTTCCCATTGAAATACTGGTCAGTTTGTTGATTTAAATTTACTTGTTCTTTATTTTAAATGTTATATTTGTTCCCGTTTTGTTTTTTTACTTTAAAATAAGATATGTGCAGTGTGCATAGGGATTTGTTCATAGTTTTTTTTATAGTCCGGCCCTCCAATGGTCTGAGGGACAGTGAACTGGCCCCCTGTGTAAAAAGTTTGGGGACCCCTGACATGGATCTTACCCGTGATAAATGTACTCCATAGTCAGATAATGGCAGACCACGACTGATGCTCATGTTAATGTCAAGACTACCTACTGATAGTTATTTACTTTTGTTTGTTCTGTGTTGGTTTTAACAAAAATGCAACAATCACATTCAAAAGACTTCTTATACTCAGCACCAAGAGCTCTGCCAAAATCAGAAGACAGAAATCATTCTGCAAGAGGTACAGACAAAATACTTGAAGGAAGTGGTCAATGAATTAAGTCCAGGCAACACTGGATAAAACATAGAAAAGGCCTGTCCATTTATTGACCTGCTTCATGATGTCATTGTTAGGAAGGTAAAAACGCTAAGGAAATCCAAGCCTGAACTGGGAAAACTCATGTAGCTTTATGGTGAAGGTAGCAGTTCTGGAAAAGTTACTGGAGATGAAACAGGTGCTAACGTTGAACGAGCTGATTGAGATGAACCACCAGTCCAAGAATCTGTTTAGAATTCAGACTTCTAATGGTGATAAATAAAACATCTTATTTGGGGAGGAGAGGGGAAGGTTTACAGGGAATACAAAAAATAGAGTAACAAGTAAAATAACGCCATGCACAAAAAAATTGGTATTTAGAACATGCGATATTCTATAAGGCAACTGGCCTTTTATCTTCAAAAAGTTAGTCATTAAGAAAATCAGAGAAGAAAATCTTCTACCCTAAAGGGAACTGAAGAAACATAGCAACTAAATGCACTGCATAATCTTGAATTGATTTTGGTTAAAGAAAAAAATGGAGAAAAGACATTCTCATGGTGAAACAATTTCATTATGACCATGTTTTTCATGGCAACATTTATAATGAAAAAAATTGGAACTGATAGAAACATATAACAAAAAGAATATATTGAAAAGAATTACAGCACTGCCTGACCAGGTGGTGGTGTAGTGGATAGAGCGTTGGACTGGGACACAGAGGTCCCAGGTTCGAAACCCCAAGATCACCAGCTTGAGCGCAGGCTCTTCTAGTTTGAGCAAAGCTCACCAACTTGAGCCCAAGGTAACTGGCTTGAGCAAGGGGTCACTCAGTTTGCTGTAGCCTCACGGTCAAGGCACATATGAGAAAGCAATCAGTAAACAACTAAAGTGCTGCAACAAAGAATTGATGCTTCTCATCTCTCTCCCTTCCTGTCTGTCTGTCCCTATCTATCCATTTCTGACTCTCTTTCTGTCTCTATCAAACAAACAAAAAAAGAATTACAGTACGTTCATAACATTATTTGTTAATAATAATAATAATAAAAACTTTAACAATCTAGAGCGCAGTTTAAAATAAATAATGTTTTATTATATTAATAAAAAAGTATAGGTATAGGCCCTGGCTGGTTGGCTCAGCGGTAGAGCGTCGGCCTAGCGTGCGGAGGACCCGGGTTCGATTCCCAGCCAGGGCACACAGGAGAAGCACCCATTTGCTTCTCCACCCCTCCTCCGCGCCTTCCTCTCTGTCTCTCTCTTCCCCTCCCGCAGCCAAGGCTCCATTGGAGCAAAGATGGCCTGGGCGCTGGGGATGGCTCTGTGGCCTCTGCCTCAGGCGCTAGAGTGGCTCTGGTCGCAACATGGCGACGCCCAGGATGGGCAGAGCATCGCCCCCTGGTGGGCAGAGCGTCGCCCCATGGTGGGCGTGCCGGGTGGATCCTGGTCGGGCGCATGCGGGAGTCTGTCTGACTGTCTCTCCCTGTTTTCAGCTTCAGAAAAATGCAAAAAAAAAAAAAGAAAAAAGAAAAAAGTATAGGTATAAATCTGTATATAAAATATGGGCTTAATATACAATATAAGAATCTACCTCTGGATTATGTGCTATGTTTTTTTGTTATATTTTTCTCCATTTCTAAAGATTTTTGTTTAGTAGAAATACACTATTTTATAATTTCCTAAAAATTAGTTAATGTTTTATAAAAATCAAGAAAGTCTGACCCCTAAAAAGAGAAATTTCTCGGCCCTGGCAGGTTGGCTCAGTGGTAGAGCGTTGTCGGCCTGGCGTTCGGGAGTCCCGGGTTCGATTCCTGGCCAGGGCACACAGGAGAAGCGCCCATCTGCTTCTCCACTCCCCCCCTCCTTCGTCTCTGTCTCTCTTCCCCTCCCGCAGCTGAGGCTCCATTGGAGCAAAAAGATGGCCCGGGCGCTGGGGATGGCTCCTTGGCCTCTGTGCCAGGCGCTAGAGTGGCTCTGGTCGCGGCAGAGCAACGCCCCGGAGGGGCAGAGCATCGCCCCCTGGTGGGCGTGCCAGGTGGATCCCGGTCAGGCGCATGCAGGAGTCTGTCTGACTGCCTCCCCGTTTCCAGCTTCAGAAAATTAAAAAAAAAAAAAGAGAGAGAGAAATTTCTCAAGAAAATTGGAGAAAATAAAAATAATATATGGATATTAGATGACATTAGAAAATTATTAATTTTCGTAAGTATGATAATATAGTCTTAGAAAGTCTATGCTAAAATATGTAGTGATGAAGTATCATGTCTACGTTTTACATTTAAATGGTTCAACAAAACATACATGCAACTATAGACATATATAGGTGTAAATACATAGATAAAGCACATAGAGGAAAATGTTAGACTTGGATATTAAATAGAAAAAATTCATTGAGACAGTACAAAAAAGTATTTTACAATATTTATTATTAAAAAATAAGTTCACTTTTATTTAAAATGGTGTGTATTCTAAATAAATATATTTAACTATAAATTGTTATATACTGGTAAACATTCACTAGTTTTCAAAAAATAACATTAAAATTAAAACTAATAGTGAAAAAAAAGTAATAGTTAACTTGATCATGATAATTATTTCACAATATATATTAAATCATAATGTTGTTCACCTTAAAACATCACTTTGTGCAATCTAAATATATATAATTTTTATCAATAAAGCTAAAAAAATGAAATCTTTGCTGGATATGGCTCATATATGTCTTTGGTTATTAAGAATGCAATCAAGGCCCTGACCGGTTGGCTAAGCAGTAGAGCGTCGGCCTGGCGTGCAGGAGTCCCGGGTTCGATTCCCGGCCAGGGCACACAGGAGAGGCGCCCATCTGCTTCTCCACCCCTCCCCCTCTCCTTCCTCTCTGTCTCTCTCTTCCCCTCCCACAGCCGAGGCTCCATTGGAGCAATGATGGCCCGGGCACTGAGGACGGCTCTGTAGCCTCTGCTTCAGGCACTAGAATAGCTCTGGATGCAACAGCGAGACACCCAGAGGGGCAGAGCATCGCCCCCTGGTGGGAATGCTGGGTGGATCCCGGTCGGGCGCATGCGGGAGTCTGTCTGACTGCCTCCCCATTTCCAGATTTGGAAAAATGAAAAAAAAAAAAGAATGCAATCAAGCAGCTATAAAGTATCAGAGGTTGCTATGAAGTGACTATGTTATGCTCTAAAACTTTCTGTTTTAGACAAAGAAATTCCTCTCCTATCCAAAAAAAGTAAAGAAAACCTAAATTCCAAATAAATAAGGTATTTTCGAAAGTAGGGGGTTATAGGAAGAACAGTTATTTTGACATTTTAGGTTCCTTTTTAATTAAACAGTAGACATTTTAATTTTATAAAGGACTAGCACTCCACCCGGTAAACTAATTTTAGAACATTTAGGTGGCCAGACAGTCCTCCTAGAAGACACCTGGATATGATCTGGTTGTGACCTAAAGGAACAACTTAATAGTTATTAACTACTAATAATTTACTCAAAACCACATTTTACATGCAGGAAGTACAACAGCATTCAAGAACAGCAAAAGTAGGACATGGAAACAACCAAAAAGCCCATCAATAGATGACTGGATAAAGAAGATGTGGCACATATACACTATGGAATACTACTCAGCCATAAGAAATGATGACATCGGATCATTTACAGCAAAATGGTGGGATCTTGATAATATGATACGAAGCGAAATAAGTAAATCAGAAAAATGCAGGAACTGCATTATTCCATACGTAGGTGGGACATAAAAGTGAAACTAAGAGACATTGATAAGAGTGTGGTGGTTACAGGGGGGAGGGGGGAAAGGGAGAGGGAAAGGGGGAGGGGGAGGGGGAGGGGCACAAAGAAAACTAGATAGAAGGTGACAGAGGACAATCTGACTTTGGGTGGTGGGTATGCAACATAATTGAACAACAAGATAACCTGGACTTGTTATCTTTGAATATATGTATCCTGATTTATTGATGTCACCCCATTAAAAAAATAAAATTATTAATTAAAAAAAAAAATTAAAATATTCATATTCTGGGAATGTTTAGAAATTTATATATAAACCATTACATTGATATAATTAAAATATTCTTAAGAGGCAAAAGAATTAAATACTAATATAAAATAATAAACACTAATGACTAACTAAAAAACAGAAGCCTAATAAGAATGCTGTAAATAACTTCCAGTGTTAAGTACTGGAGAAAGAGACAGTATACATATTGGGAAGGAAACTGTGTGATCTAACATTTGGAATACGTTGAAATAAATCAATTTTATAACAAGAGGTAAAAAAAAAAAAAAAAAGCAAAAGCCACTTCCAAGTTCTTAAATGGTCATTTCCAAAAACTGGTCTAAAAAATTATATCCAGCTAGTTAATAAAGTTAAACATTAAAGCAAAAGAACTACAGAGGGCCTGACAGGCGGTGGCACAGTGGATAGAGCATCAGACTGGGATGCGGAAGGACCCAGGTTCGAGACCCCGAGGTTAGCACCTTGAGCACGGGCTCATCTGATTTGAGCAAAAGCTCACCAGCTTGGACCCAAGGTCACTGGCTCCAGCAAGGGGTTACTCACTCTGCTGAAGGCCCACGGTCAAGGCACATATGAGAAAGCAATCAATGAACAACTAAGGTGTCGCAACGCGCAACGAAAAATTGATGATTGATGCTTCTCATCTCTCTCTGTCCCTGTCTATCTGTCTCTCTGATAAAAAATAATAATAATAACAAATAAATAAATTTTTAAAAGTCTGGATAAATAAAAAAATTTAAAAAAAGAACTGCAGGTCAGAGTAATGGCGGGTAGGAAGCGATACCGATAAATCTCCCCCAAAACTCAACAAGACCTTCAACCAGAAACAGAAAAACCTATCCTTGGAGCCTCCAGATGTTTCGCAATACACCCGAAGGTATGGTCGAGTGAAAAATTGGCTAAATATATAACCAAACCCCGAAGGAAATGGGGAGTAAGAAATGCTCCGCCTTCCTCACTAACCTAAACAGGGCGGCTTTCTCTGGGAACTGAATATAGAAACTGAGGCAGGCAAAGGGGGTGAATAGATCCAGGCCGCGGCACAAACGGCCGAACCAGGCTGTGGCACGGAGATCCAAGCCAAGGAAAAACTGTTCCTGTGGCAACCCGGGCAATACAAGCTAACACTCGCGCCAAATCCAGACAAAGAAAGACAAGCGGGGCAGCCATTTTACCCGATCTCCTGGACGGCATGCGCAGATAGTGGGCAAGAGATTTCTTCCAAAGCCCCGGGAGTTGGTGCCCGTGTTACCCCACAGAGAGGCAGAGTCAGAGGCCTTTGTGTGGGCTGAAAGCGGAATCTCTGGGCAGCCCCAGTGCCCTGAGAAAGCAGCGCATGGGAGGGAGCGAGAACTAATTCCAATGGTGGAACTTTTCCCTGCTGGTGGGGGTTTCACTCAGAGGGAAATGCAGCTGGCCTGATATCCTGGTCTGTGCGCGCAGATAGCGAGAGATTCCTCCGAGTGCCTCGGCAGTGCATGCCCGTGTTATCGCACAGAGGGGCAGAGTCAGGGGCCTTTGTGTGGGCCAAAGCGGAATCTCGGGCTGCCCCAGCACCTTGCAAAAGCCGCGCACGGGGACGAAGCGAGAGCCAATTCCAACGCTGGAACTTTTCCATGCGGTTGGGGGTTTCACTCAGAGCGTAAGACTGCCGGCCGGATATCCTGGTCTGCGCGCACAGATAGTGAGCAAGAGTTTCCTCCAAGAGCCCCGGGAGTGGGCGCCCGCCTGTGTTACCGGACAGAGTGGCAGAGCCAGAGGTCTTTGAGTGGGCGGAAAGCCCGCCTGATTATGCTAGCAGCTCTGACTGACTGAGCCTTACCCAGAGCCCTGTGCTGAGTGGAAATAGAGTGGGGAGTTGCCAGCTCTTTGAGCCTCTTACTATCCAGGCAGAGGCAGCAGCAACCCCATAGCTGGATTATCAGGCTACTAATTGAGGAAGGAAAGACTAGGAGAAAGGCTCCAGGAACACGAACGCTCTCACTGTCAGAGCCTATAAATGCTAATGAGCCTCGACTGCCAACGGAGCTAAAGCACAATACATGACATAGTCATAGAGACTTATCAACTGCAAACCTCTACCTGAGAGTGCCAAAGGGGCAGAACCCGGGGTACAGAATCACCGACCAGGAAGAAGGAGAGAAAAGAAAAAGCAAGAAGATAACCTCTCAAAATCAAGAATAATCTGCAGACTTTATAACCTATCCCGTTTTATTATATTTGTTCGTTTGTTTCTCTTATCTTCATTCTTGATATTTTTTTTTCCTCCTCCAATTTGGCCGATTAACTCTCTGCCAGTCTTACTCTCTCCTCTCCTTGAACTACATGACCCATAAGTGTTACATCTCCCATTATCTTTTCTTTCCTCTTCCTTTCTCTCTATGAGGGTTGCAGGCCAAAACCCTTAACTCTCTCTCTCTCCTCTTTTTTATTTTTTCTTCTTTTAGTGGTTCCCTCTTTTTTTCTCTCTCTCTCTTTCTTTTCTCCCTCTATATTAGTTTCTTCCTTTCTCCTTTACATCTCCTCTCATTCAAACCTCAATAACAAACAAATTATCTTATCTGGGACTCAAACTTATGTTTGTGGCATTTTGGGGGGGTTTTACTTCACCTTTTTAACTCACTAGCAGTGCTCCCATCCCTGGCTCTCCATATTATCTAGTTCTTGTTCCACTAAATACAGTAGTAATTTTTTAATTTGTCCCCCCATTTTTCTGTTTCCCTCTTATTCCTCTCATCATAACTTTTAGTCAACCAACACCTAAAAGCAAATCATTTTATTCTTGACCCAAATTTTTCCTTATTTGCTTTTTGTGGGTCCATACCCCCTTCTTTTTTCTTTTTTTTTCTTTTTTTTTTTTTTGCCCCTTTATTATTTTTCCCCAATTCAGGCCCTCCATTACAGGCATTGTTTGTTATAATTCAAAGTTCACCACAAGATTTTCTCAAGAAAGAGGGGAGAGGAGAGGAGAGAAAAAAAGGTGGGGGGGAATAATTTCCTTTTTATTAAATTTTTATTTTATTTTATTTTTCTTTATTTCATTATTAATTTTTTTTAAAAAAAAACAACTCTTTTCGATTTTTTATTTTTTTAACGTTTTATTTTTAATTAAATCTCATTAATACTATCAACAAAACCACCCTCAGATGCCCTTAAGGAAGAGAAAATTGAATATCATGGATACAAAAGAAAGAGAGGTAACACAGCTAGATGAGGAAAAATCTATGGAGAAAAAATTTAATATATTGGAAACCTTGGAGCTAAATGACAGAGAATCCAAGATAGAAATCCTAAAAATCCTCCAAGATATACAAGAAAACACAGAAAGGCAATTTAGGGAGCTCAGAAAACAACTCAATGAACACAAAGAATATATGTCCAAGGAAATTGAAACTATAAAAACAAATCAAACAGAGATGAAAAACTCAATTCATGAGCTGAAAAACGAAGTAACAAGCTTAGCTAATAGAACAGGTCAGATAGAAGAGAGGATTAGTGAAATAGAAGACAAGCAACTTGAGGCACAACAGAGAGAAGAAGAAAGAGACTCAAAAATTTTAAAAAATGAGATAGCCCTACAAGAATTATCTGACTCCATCAAAAAGAATAACATAAGAATAATAGGTATATCAGAGGGAGAAGAGAGAGAAAATGGAATGGAGAACATACTCAAACAAATAATAGATGAGAACTTCCCAAGCCTGTGGAAAGAACTAAAGCCTCAAGTTCAAGAAGTAAACAGAACTCCGAGTTTTCTTAACCCCAACAAACCTACTCCAAGGCATATCATAATGAAATTGGCACAAACCAACAGCAAAGAAAAAATTCTCAAGGCAGCCAGGGAAAAGAAGAATACAACATATAAAGGAAGGCCCATTAGATTATCATCAGATTTCTCAGCAGAAACTCTACAAGCTAGAAGAGAGTGGACCCCAATATTTAAAGTCCTGAAAGAGAGGAACTTTCAGCCATGAATACTATACCCATCAAAGCTATCTTTAAATACGAAGGAGAAATAAAAACATTCACAGATACAGAAAAGATGAGGGGATTTATCATCAGAAAACCCCCACTCCAGGAATTACTAAAGGGGGTTCTCCAATCAGATACAAAGAACAAAAAAAAACAGAGCCACAAGTAAAAGCTCCAAGAAGAACACAATAAAACCAAATTTAAACTGTGACAACAACAAAAAGAAAGGGGGGGAGAAGATGGAGATTAACAGTAGCAAAGGACGATGGAGTGCAAAAGTACTCACAAAATAGTTCGCTACAATGAACAGGGTGGGAACCCTTTTCATTACTTAAAGGTAACCACCATTGAAAAAACCACCACAGAAGCACATGAGATAAAAAAGATAGCAACAGAGGAAAGATGTATGGAATACAACCAAATAAAAACAAAAGATAGCATAACGAAAGAGAAGGATCAAACAAGACACAAAACTAACAGAAAGCAAGATATAAAATGGCAATAGGGAACTCACAAGTGTCAATAATTACACTAAATGTAAACGGATTAAACTCACCAATAAAAAGGCACAGAGTAGCGGAATGGATTAAAAAAGAAAATCCAACTGTATGCTGCCTACAGGAAACTCATCTAAGTAACAAGGATAAAAACAAATTCAAAGTGAAAGGCTGGAAAACAATACTCCAAGCAAATAACATCCAAAAAAAAGCAGGCGTAGCAATACTCATATCTGATAATGGTGACTACAAGACAGCAAAAGTACTCAGAGACAAAAATGGCCATTTCATAATGGTAAGGGGACACTGAATCAAGAAGACATAACAATTCTTAATATATATGCACCAAACCAAGGAGCACCAAAATATATAAGACAGCTACTAATTGACCTTAAAACAAAAACTGACAAAAATACAATCATATTTGGAGACCTCAATACACCGCTGACGGCTCTAGATCGGTCATCCAAACAGAGAATTAACAAAGACATAGTGGCCTTAAACAAAACACTAGAGCACCTGGATATGATAGACATCTACAGGACATTTCATCCCAAAGTGACTGAGTATACATTTTTCTCCAGTGTACACGGATCATTCTCAAGAATTGACCATATGTTGGGCCACAAAAACAACATCAGCAAATTCAGAAAAACTGAAGTTGTACCAAGCATATTTTCTGATCATAAAGCCTTGAAACTAGAATTCAACTGCAAAAAAGAGGAAAAAAATCCTACAAAAATGTGGAAACTAAACAACATACTTTTAAAAAATGAATGGGTCAAAGAAGAAATAAGTGCAGAGATCAAAAGATATATACAGACTAATGAAAATGACAATACGACATATCAGAATCTATGGGATGCAGCAAAAGCAGTGATAAGAGGGAAGTTCATATCACTTCAGGCATATAAGAACAAACAAGAGAGAGCCCAAGTGAACCACTTAACTTCCCACCTTAAGGAACTAGAAAAAGAAGAACAAAGACAACCCAAAACCAGCCGAAGAAAGGAGATAATAAAAATCAGAGCAGAAATAAATGAATTAGAGAACAGAAAAACTATAGAAAAAATTAATAGAACAAGGAGCTGGTTCTTTGAAAAGATCAACAAAATTGACAAACCCTTGGCAAGACTTACCAAAGAAAAAAGAGAAAGAACTCATATAAACAAAATCCAAAATGAAAGAGGAGAAATCACCACAGACACCGTAGATATACAAAAAATTATTGTAGAATACTATGAAAAACTTTATGCCACTAAATTCAACAACCTAGAAGAAATGGATAAATTCCTAGAACAATACAGCCTTCCTAGACTGAGTCAAGAAGAAGCAGAAAGCCTAAACAGACCTATCAGTAGAGAAGAAATAGAAAAAACCATTAAAAACCTCCCCAAAAATAAAAGTCCAGGCCCTGACGGCTATACCAGCAAATTTTATCAAACATTCAAAGAAGACTTGGTTCCTATTCTACTCAAAGTCTTCCAAAAAATTGAAGAAGAAGCAATACTTCCAAACACATTTTATGAGGCCAACATAACCCTCATACCAAAACCAGGCAAGGATGGCACAAAAAAAGAAAACTACAGACCAATATCTCTAATGAATACAGATGCTAAAATACTAAACAAAATACTAGCAAATTGAATAAAACAACATATTAAAAAAATAATACATCATGATCAAGTGGGATTCATCCCAGAATCTCAAGGATGGTTCAACATACGTAAAATGGTTAACGTAATACACCATATCAACAAAACAAGGAACAAAAACCACATGATCTTATCAATAGACGCAGAAAAGGCTTTCGATAAAATACAACACAATTTTATGTTTAAGACTCTCAACAAAATGGGTATAGAAGGAAAATATCTCAACATGATAAAGGCCATAGATGATAAACCATCAGCTAACATCATATTAAATGGCACTAAACTGAAGGCTTTACCCCTTAAATCAGGAACAAGACAGGGTTGTCCACTCTCTCCACTCTTATTTAATGTGGTACTAGAGGTTCTAGCCAGAACAATCAGACAAGACAAAGAAATAAAAGGCATCCATATCGGAAAAGAAGAAGTAAAGGTATCACTTTTTGCAGATGATATGATCCTATACATCGAAAACCCCAAAGAATCCACAAAAAGACTACTAGAAACAATAAGCCAATACAGTAAGGTCGCAGGATACAAAATTAACATACAGAAGTCAATAGCCTTTCTATATGCCAACAATGAAACAATTGAGATCGAACTCAAAAGAATAATCCCCTTCACAATTGCAACAAAAAAAATAAAATACCTAGGAATAAACATTAACAAAGAATGTAAAGGACTTATATAATGAAAACTATAAACCATTGTTAAGGGAAATCGAAAAAGATATAATGAGATGGAAGAATATACCTTGTTCTTGGCTAGGAAGAATAAATATAATCAAGATGGCTATATTACCCAAAGCAATATACTAATTTAATGCAATTCCTATCAAACTTCCAATGACATTTTTTAAAGAAATAGAGCAAAAAATTATCAGATTTATATGGAACTATAAAAAACCCCGAATAGCCAAAGCAATCCTAAAGAAAAAGAATGAAGCTGGGGGCATTACAATACCTGACTTCAAACTATATTATAGGGCCACGAGAATCAAAACAGCATGGTATTGGCAGAAAAATAGACACTCAGACCAATGGAACAGAATAGAAAGTCCAGAAATAAAACCACATATATATATAGTCAAATAATTTTTGATAAAGGGGCCAACAACACACAATGGAGAAAAGAAAGCCTCTTCAATAAATGGTGCTGGGAAAACTGGAAAGCCACATGCAAAAGAATGAAACTGGACTACAGTCTCTCCCCCTGTACAAAAATTAACTCAAAATGGATCAATGATCTAAACATAAGACCTGAAACAATTAAGTACATAGAAGAAGACATAGGTACTCAACTCATGGACCTGGGTTTTAAAGAGCATTTTATGAATTTGACTCCACAGACAAGAGAAGTGAAGGTAAAAATTAATGAATGGGACTACATCAGACTAAGAAGCTTTTGCTCAGCAAGAGAAACTGATAACAAAATAAACAGAAAGCCAACTAAATGGGAAATGATATTTTCAAACAACAGCTCAGATAAGGGCCTAATATCCAAAATATACAAAGAACTCATAAAACTCAACAACAAACAAACAAACAAACAATCCAATAAAAAAATGGGAAGAGGATATGAACAGACACTTCTCCCAGGAAGAAATACAAATGGCCAACAGATATATGAAAAGATGCTCATCTTCTTAGCTATTAGAGAAATGCAAATCAAAACTGTAATGAGATACCACCTCACACCTGTTCGATTAGCTATTATTAGCAAGACAGGTAATAGCAAATGTTGGAGAGGCTGTGGAGAAAAAGGAACCCTCATCCACTGTTGGTGGGAATGTAAAGTAGTACAACCATTATGGAAGAAAGTATGGTGGTTCCTCAAAAAACTGAAAATAGAACTACCTTATGACCCAGCAATCCCTCTACTGGGTATATACCCCAAAAACTCAGAAACATTGATACGTAAAGACACATGCAGCCCCATGTTTATTGCAGCATTGTTCACAGTGGCCAGGACATGGAAACAACCAAAAAGCCCATCAATAGATGACTGGATAAAGAAGATGTGGCACATATACACTATGGAATACTACTCAGCCATAAGAAATGATGACATCGGATCATTTACAGCAAAATGGTGGGATCTTGATAACATGATACGAAGCGAAATAAGTAAATCAGAAAAAAACAGGAACTGCATTATTCCATATGTAGGTGGGACATAAAAGTGAAACTAAGAGACATTGATAAGAGTGTGGTGGTTACGGGGCGGGGGGGGGGAGGGAAAGGGGGAGGGGGAGGGGGAGGGGCACAAAGAAAACTAGATAGAAGGTGACAGAGGACAATCTGACTTTGGGTGATGGGTATGCAACATAATTGAACGACAAGATAACGTGGACTTGTTATCTTTGAATATATGTATCCTGATTTATTGATGTCGCCCCATTAAAAAAATAAAATTATTTATAAAAAAATTACAATGTTTTTCAAAATCAGAAACATGTTTCCCATGTTTTCCTTTTAAATATGAATATGAGGTGTATTGTTAAGTAAGAAAGAAGAGATCAGTGGATACTTAGTAAATTAAAGGACTAAGTTTCTATGCAAGGAAATAAGAATAAAAAGTTGCTTATTTTGTTGGGGTACTATAAAAAAAAAAGAACTGCAGAGGGTGTTTTCTTTTAAAGACTATAGCTTCATTTTAAAGCAATATTAGGACTTTTGCTAGTTACCCTATTGTAACTTAATTCCTTGAAAACACTTCACTTCCTTGAAAAGCCCTAGAACAGTGACTATTCTTTCCAAGTTACAGTCAAACACACTGTCATGAATATAATCATAAATTCTGCTAGCTGAGCTTATGGGGAAATCCAGGATGCCATTCTGCAAAGAGCAGAAAACCAACCTAAAGAGGAAATGAATGAATTACACATAAATTACATTTTTGTTTCAAGTATGTTTTAAAACTAGCTCATCTCTAAATGAATTCGTGTTTTTATGTAAACACTAAAATTCATACAAAGTAATTCTTTATTCCAAAAAATACAGTAGAATGTTGATGTATTTCTGACTGGGTTTTAAAACTAGCTCTCGTTAGAATAAGAGCAATAGAAACCAGTTTCTGCAAAGCTTTTAGGAAAAAACTTCAAGAATAGCAAAAGTGCTCCAAGAATGATTATTGTAATTAGAAAACTCTTCTGTACTTAGAACAGTACAATAGATTTTCCCTTTATAGCACAAAAACTGAACCAGAAGCCAGAAGTGGAAAAGAACTAAAGTTGGTATACTGTATTTAATAAAAGAGAAATATATATATATAAAAAATAAAAACTATGCCCACCAAAAATTTTTGATTTGACTGTGGAAGGAATTCTATGGAAGAAATTCTGAGAAAATTTCACTTAACTATTAGAATCAAGAACAATTAAAATAAACCCTCCTGCACTGCTGGTGGGAATGCAGACTGGTGCAGCCACTAAGGAGAACAGTATGGAGATTCCTAAAAATTAAAAATGAAACTGCCTTTTGACCCAGCTATCCCACTTTTAGGAATATATCCTAAGAACACCAAATCACTGATTCAAAAGAAGATATGCACTCCCATGTTTATTGCAGCATAGTTTACAATATCCAAGATCTGGACACAGCCCAAGTATCCATCAGTGGACAAGTGGATTAAAAAGCTGTGAAACATATACACAATAGAATGCTACACAGCTGTGAAAAAGAAGAAAATCTTACCTTTGCGATGGCATGGATGGACTTGGAGATTATGCTAAGTGATATAAGCCAGGCAGAGAAAGACAAATATATGATCTCACTTATATGTGGAATCCAATGAACAAAGTGAACTGAGGAATGGAATAGAGGCAGAGGCGGGATCACAGGGAGCAGCTGGACACTTGTCAGAGGGAAGGGAGATGAGGGGATGGGAACAGACAGGGGGAAGGGTTAGTGAAATTATATATACATAACAAATAGATGCAGATAACAGGACAGTAAATCTCAAAGGGAAAAGGGGAGAGGGGGCTATAGGGGATAAAGGGGTGGGGGTGACTGAGTTATACTGAGTTATACTGAGTGGGACATTTGAATTCATGTTAACACAATAAATTAAAATAATTTAAATAAAAAATTTTATTAAAGAATTAAAATATTCTTATATATCATTTGTTAATTTCTTATACTATAGATTGTTCACCCCTTCTTCAAGAGTTCCCTACAATGACAGTGAGGGTGACAGGAGATAGCACTTTCATTCACTTTCTAATATGTACTATAACTGTATGCACTATGAACTGGACAAATGTTTATAATGTGTGAACCACCAATTCCACTTATAGGTAATTATCAGAGAACAATGCACAAAAAGACTTCTATGTCACATTAGTCTTTGCAGTTACTGATAAAAGCACTGAAAATAATCTAAAGGTATAAAAAGAAATTGTTAAATTATGATCAATCCCTATGAATATCATACAGAGATTTAGCATGGTTTTATAATAAAAGTATACTACTATTACAAGAAACTTTGTACTTTCACAAGAAATAATATTTTAAGTTTGCTGTGTTCTAGATATACCTTTGAAGTCTTGAGAACATTCATTTGCATTATATATTATTAGGTTACTTGATTTAGACTCCACATAATAGGCTTTGACATAAATTTAAATGCTTAGTGTACCTAATTATGTCTGGTTACGATATATAAATTCTATTATTGTTGCTCAATTTGTGCTAGAGCATTGAAGAAACAAAGGATGATGGTCACATTTTTAATGAAAGCAAAATGGTATGATATTCTTAACCAACATAAGAACAGTCTACATACCCTGAAACATTCACAAAGAAAACTAAACAGCATTAACTAGGGAGGATTATGGCACTAAAAAGGAAGTTGTTTATACAAAAGGTTATTCAATTTTTTCCAAAAATGAAAGCAGTACCTCCATACGTAGTTGAGTTAGGGTAGCTACTACCATGAACTTCAGCCTTTAGACCAGACTAAGTAACACCCAAATATTTGCTTTAAAAAATTATTTGAGTGCTGTTAAGTGGGCTTTACACCCCTATCTGATGACAGGATACCCTAGTCTAATAAACCTTATACAGTACTTGCCTGGTATTTGAGTTTGCCTTCTGGCTTTAAACTTAAGTCCTACTCTGAAGAATCGCCACTAACTCTATATTTTGTCCTTTCTTCTCCTCCATCTCCTCTTTTCTACAAACTCATCAAGTTTTATTTCTGCAAGTTGGGAACTATTTTCCTAATTAATCTTGGAGAATCTCAGCTAAAGTTCAGAAAACCTCCAATTTCTCTACATTTTGCCCTGGTGAAAAACATCATCAACCACAAAACAATTTGATCTTAGCCATATTATTTTATCTTAAAGGAAAAAAGTGTTTCATGACCAAAAAGTTTTAGAAAACATGAGATATATAATCCCCATTTGGGAGATTCACAATAGCCAAATTGTACAGTAAACAAATCTTTTCAACCCAGTATGTCCAATTTGTCTTGAAAATGTTCTTCCTCAGACATTTCATAACATGAAAAAGAAATAGAGTTTTGAGGAACACAGTTGGATGCATTGTAATACATGAAAGACAAGTTAGTGGATGGAACTGCTGGAAGAAAGGCAATCCCAAAAGTGCTCATAAATAGATTAATAGCAACTGAATGGCAAAGATTACAAGACCATGAGGCTCTGTCCTGAGCCCTCATGCTCAAATATTTCATCACAGAATCAGAAGAAAACACTGTTTGTCAGTGTTTAAAATTTCTAAATAATAAAAAGCCAAGAGGAGTCGGAAATTTATTGAAAGAATCAGGATTCCAACAAATCCTGACAAAGCTGGAGATTTGGTCTATATAAATATATAAAATTTTAGTGAAAATAAATATAAAGTCTTTATTTAACTTCCCTTTCCTAAAAAAGAAGCAAGGGAAGAAAAACCACAATACCATAAAATCAAGAATAAGGAAGACAGGACTTAACAGCAGCATATACAAAAAACACTTGGTCATTTTCATCAACGCTACACTCAGTGTCAGTCAACAGAATTATGGGACTAACAAGAAAATAACTGTAATTTTAGGTTGTGCTAGCAGTATAGTATCTGGAACAAGGGACATTTTCTTCTTTCTCTCTCTCGTATATGCCTGTCAGGCCCCATCTGGAGCTGTATTCAAATCAATGTGCAACACTTTAAGAAAGAAGTAGACAAAGTGAAACACTGGAATGACCCAAAAACATTTATTCCAAAAATAAAACGTTAGTGGGAAATATAAAAGGTGGTTTCAAACATTAAAGAGTTGTCATAGTACAGAGATATTCAATTTATCTTTTATGATTTAGGGGGAATGGTATATAGAATCAAGTGGTAGATGTTCAGAGGAGATGAATTTAAACCTTACAGAAGAATGAAGCTTTTTAACAAACTAGTCCAAACACTAAGTACTCTATTCAAGAGATAATCAATCACAAGTTTGCATGACCATTTATCTAGGATGGCACTGAAGGAATTCAAACATCAGATGCAACATAAGTCTAGTAAGCTTTAAAAACTCTCCCAACATTGAGATTCTCTACTACTCTCAGCAGCAGTATCACCACTTGGAGACATTACCAAGAACCAAATACACTCTCTTTGGTTACAGGGGTATCAGTGCAAGTGGGTGCTAGAAGCTGACTTAGGAGAGCTGATTCAATTTTCAGGATTTTGCAAACCTATTGTTGACCAAAGTCAATATTAAAATTCAAATTATATAAACTTACAACAAAATAAACTATATTTAAAACAAAGCTAATAGTCAAACTAATCACTTCCTAATGTCACATCATTATCCTGAAATAACCCTCATGGGAGAAAAATACTCTAAAAATCTGCAAATGCTTCAAATTGGTGCTCTTTTAGAGAGTGGTTGTAAAATATTTGTCATCAGCATACCATGTCAGTAGTATATTTAGTCAATCAATTTTTATTAAACTCTGATATATACAGCTTGGAGCTGTGTGAAATAGAAATAGGAATCAAAGGAATCTTCCTCAGGAAACAGGAAAACCAGCAGTAGAAAGGAATATTGGAACTTTTAAAGCGATCTGCCTTCTATTGAATATACTTTTACAATAGAAGACTTATAGCCTTTATAAAAGAATGATGTAAGTCAATCTGTATTGGGAAGACACACAACACACTAATAACATAGACTGCTCTGTGGAGAGAGACAAGATATTATGTACAATTTTAACTAAAATGTTTGCATTTGAGGCATATACATATATTATTTTAATAACAAAAATGCTGTAATCAAACACAAAGAAAGGCACCACCCCCGAGGACTACCTTGACCAAAAGGCAACAAACAGAAGCATTCACAAGGCAGAGGGAAGAAGACACCAGCCTGACAAAGGCAGTTGAAACTGAGATAAATTTCTTAATCCCCCTGCTGAGGGGAGGACAAGATAGTCATCTCCCCTATCCTCAGGGAACATAATCCAAGACCCCTAGGGGCTACCTGAAATCACAAATCGTACTAAACCTGACAGAGACTATGTGTTTCCTATATATAAATAGTATGATAAAGGGCTATTTATAGAGTAGGCACAGTAAGAGATGAGCCACAATAACTGATAATAAAACAGGACAATTATAACAATATGACACAATAAAAGTTACACAAATGTGATTAAGTAAAATAAGGGTTACTTGACCATAGGACTGCAATTCTGATACCCGTGAGGCTCTCTCAGTGGAGCACGCCTGAACCTCTCCTCCCTCTTTTATCTCACAAGCAATCTGTGTGTGTGTGTGTGTGTGTGTGTGTGTGTGTGTGTCTCCTCCCTAATAAGCTCCAAGAGGTCTTCTTTTGCTGTAACTTGTTTCCTGAGCCCATTTCTTCTACATCTCACCTCTTCCTCTGTGACTTTCTAAGTAATCTTTCTCTTAAAGGAAAAGAAAAAGAAAAAGACAGCTACTAAGTGACTAACAAGAGAGGAGAGTCAGCAGTGGGAGATGTTGGACGAAGGGTGGTTCACATTCAGGCAGGATAGTGCAAGATTTCATCACACTACTCAGAATGGCGTGCAATTTAAAACTTAGGAATTGTTTATTTCTGGAATTTTCCATTTAATATTTTCAGACTGTGGTTGAGCATAGGTAACAGAAACTGTGGAACATGAAACCATGAATAAGGACAGATACTCTACATCCTGATTGTTCTAATAGCCTTCCAATTCTTGCTCTCCTAAAGCCGTCAGCACAAAGTTGATAGTCCTGCCTTCCTTACTCTGGGGGTGATTAAGACCCCTACAGGACATCTGGCAATTCTGGAGACACTTTTGGCTGTAGAAATTGAAGGTACAACTGCCTTTAGTCAGTAAAGGCCAAGGATGCTGATAAACATTCTAAAATGCACAAGACAGCTTCCTACAAACACTTATCTAGTCCAAAATGTCAATAGTGACAAAGTTGAGAATTCCCAGCAGCACTGTTACTTAAGGCCACCTGAGTGGATGTCTGCTCTTTATAATCTAAGACAGTCTAGCCAGTGTCTTCACTAGAAAATACGACCAGAGAACCTGAACTGATGTTGAGGGAGCCTCAAAAGCTCTTTAAAAATAACTATCCTGGAAGGTAGCCTAGGGAGAGGTTTAAAATGTTACACTTGACCTAATGACTGATGAAGATCATTTTTCTCCAGAAAAGCCATCTATTTGGTGTGTCACCAGCATTTCTGCAAAATATCATCATACTCATTAAAGAACTTTTCAATGTTCTTAAGAAAAAAAGTTAAAAAAATAATTCAAATACTAACTTCTCTAATAACATGTACTATTTTTGAAATCATAAAGAGTAAACGAAGTGGAAATATGAGCAGAAATATCAATTACCATTGTAGTTTTAAATCATTAAAATTGAATACAGTTGACTACCGGCTACATTTTTATATCTGCTGCTTCTCTTGCAGTCTTTAGTCGGCACACCTGACACCACTACTACCTCACAAGAGGTAGCCCACTTATTTCTTTAAATAGTAAGGCATATGGCACAGGGTCTCATCCATAGTATATCACAATAAATGTTTTATTAGTTAATTGAATAAAAAGATTTTTAAAAATCTACTATACACATGATTCTTTTAACCTTTGCCAGAATTGAGTAATATCAATATCAGAGGTCAGTTATCACCCACAGTATATAACTTTTAGATACTGATAGCCAAAATGTTTAATATCTATAATGAACTCTCTCCTCTACCTAGTCATGAGGCTACCAGAACATAAGCTGCTTGGAATGAAGATAATTATTTCCCCACAAAAACCACCAATCACTGTGTAGTTTAAATGTATCCTCACCCACCCTCAGCCCCTGTTCTCACCTATTTTCTTTCTAGGATGTATAGACAGGGCCATTATCTGGTTTCAGCCACTCATCTACCGAAACCCAAGTGGCTCAAACAAACAGATAGTGGTGGCAGCAGAGGGCTGAACTGATTGAGTTGCTAGTACACTTGATCTTAGCCAAAAGGCCAGAAGCGATTGAGGTGCTAGTAAACACTGTGATAGCTAATAGTAGAGGCAGAGATGAAACAAAGCAGGGGCTACCAGGAGAGATAATTGGCCGAGAATAGATAAGTAAATCTTAGGAGTATTGACTAAGATCAAGTTGTCTGAAGCATTAATGAACATAATAGGAACTGGATGAAAGTGTCCAAGGAAAACATAGACTAACAGATAAGATACTTGAAGTTAAAGCCAGGATCACTGAAACAGCTACACAAAATCCCAGAGGCAACCACACACTCACACCAGGCAAATGTGGCCTATTTAAATAACATAATTAATAGCCTGGACATAATATTCAAAAACACAAGGTAAAGGTCAGCAACTCTTTCTTTATTATTAGTGGAACTACTCACTGATATAAAAATTTAAGAAGCTGAAGTCATTCAAAGTGGTCTACCCTAAACAAAATTTCAGTATTAGCCCTGGCTGGTTGGTTCAGTGGATAGAGCATTGGCCCTGCGTACAGATGTCTGGCATTCAATCCCCAGTCAGGGCACACAGGAGAAGCCACCATCTGCTTCTCTTCCCCTTCTCCTCCCCATTCTCTCTCTCTTCTACTCTCACAGCCAGTGACTCTATTGGTTGATTAGTTCAAGCATCAGCCTCAGGTGCTGAGGATAGCTTGGTTGATTCAAGTATTGGCCCTAGATGGAGTTGCCAGGTGGACTCCAGTTGGAGTGCATGAGGGAGTCTGTCTCTCTAATTCTCCTCCTCTCACTTAAAGAAAGAAAAAATTCATTCTTATAAATTTAAAGCCCACTTATGTAAATCATGCCAGTAACACAGAGGCATACCAATCACTAACTCCATGGAATACCCAACGAGATAGAATAATAATCATTACTAAAGAGTAAAAAGAATTTTTTTTTTACAGAGACAGAGAGAGAGTCAGAGAGAGGGATAGATAGGGACAGACAGACAGGAATGGAGATGAGAAGCATCAATCATCAGTTTTTCGTTGCAATATCTTAGTTGTTCATTGATTGCTTTCTCATATGTACCTTGACCGTGGGTCTTCAGCAGACCGAGTAACCCCTTGCTCAAGTCAGCGACCTTGGGTCTAAGCTGGTGAGCTTTGCTCAAACCAGATGAGCCTGCACTCAAGCTGGCAACCTCAGAGTCTTGAACCTGGGTCCTCCACATCCCAGTCCGACACTCTATCCACTGCACCACAGCCTAGTCAGGCAAGAGTAAAAATAATTTTTTGCTTGTCTAAAAACTATTTTCCTGTATAGCTGTTTTAGGAATATAGGAGGAAATATATGTTCCAGTGGAAAACTATGCATTGTCAGGTCTAAAACACAACCTTCGCACTGATCAGATTCTGATTCTTTGGGAGCTGTTTTAAAACTCTGTAGTTATCTATTAACATGCAATTTCTTTCTGACTGAGTGAAAGCGATTTTCCTTCCTCACTGTAAATAAGTCCAGTTTTGCCTCCACTTTTTTTTTTTTTGCATTTTTCTGATTGCCTCCACTTTTATTGATTTCAATATTCTGCAACTGTCAACGTGTTTATCTTTAAATTCTCATTTGAATATCCTACTAGTTACCTATAATTTTCTTAACCAGTGTCACCCCAATAAATTAAAAAAAAAAAAAAAAAAGATCTTACCTGTTACTCCCTTGGTGATTTCGTAAAAATCTTTAACAGATGTTCCTTTTATATGTGTATGGAAGTCATAACTTTACCTATTTTGAAAATTATCTTTTAACAGTAATTTTTGAGAAAGCAACAAATTAGTTTTTGAAATTTGAGGAAACTATTGATATTTACCATAATGTCTTTCAGTCATGTTCCCAGATAAGTATAGCTACTGCCCTGGATAGGCCTACAGTTTGGAGGATCCAAGGGTAAGAAAGCTCCTGGTGGATCAAATCAGTGGCAAACAGTAAGCCAGGTAGAGTGTCATCTTTAGAATTAAGGCAAGATGGGGTTTTTGTACTAGAGAAGGGGAGGGAGATAGAAAGGAGAACAGCCTGACTAGACTAAGAGCTCTTTAGTGGTATAGAAGATCTTCTGGGTTTGTTGCTGCATAAATCCATGGCTAGATCCCAAACTAACTGTCCTGTCCACTAACTCTGTTCTCCAGTATCAGACTGCAGCAGAATAATGCTTGTTAACTGAGCCTGACAGAGCATCATTTCTCTGTCAACGGAAGTGTTTGCTGCGTTCACTCTTGGTTTTCAGGAGTTCAAGGAACATTATTCATCTCATCACATCCTGTAACCGTGAATGCCATGTGAAAATTTAATTGCTAGTGGCATGTGACTACAATTAAACAAAAGTGAAGACTTGTAAAATACAGAAAATGAGGGGAAATGATGTATGCCATCCATACACAGGGGATAAATGTGACTGATGATATAAAATTTTCTACCTAGAATTTCTTCTTGAAGATTTTCTTCTTGATGCTAGAGGCAAGGGTTTTCTGCTCACTCAGATAAAGGCATAAAAGAATAAAACACTGAGTCTGATGTGTCCTGGGCTCACACATAGAGAACATAAAGTATAACGCAGACCTGTTAATTCAAGAATACTTTTCCAAAATAAATTTTTAAAAAATTTTAATGATGAATATTTTTTCTTTAGAAATTATTATTTTTAAGACTTTATTTATTTATTTTAGAGAGGAGAGAGAGAGAAGAAAGAGATAGAGAGAGAGAGAGGAGCAGGAAGCATCAACGCCCATATGTGCCTTGACCAGGCAAGCCCAGGGTCTCAAACTGGCGACTGCAGCGTTCCAGGTAGATGCTTTATCCACTGCGCCACCACAGGTCAGGCTAAATTAAATGTTTTACATATTCCAAGAATGATAACATATATTTTACCATCAATACATAGCATTTCTCATATAAAACTTGATTGTAGAACCAAACCAATATTCAGGAAAGTATCCTCAGAAGTAGCTAAAATGTACAACGTTAAATAACTACACACAGAGGGAAACTATATACAAGAACATAAAAGCCCTGGTTTCTTTACGGATGTAATTTCTCAATGTTAGAGCTTTTTTTTTTTATTAAAAACTTCCAGATGTATAACATGTATAGTAGTACTAAGCCATACAGTCAGACTAGCTGCTTAAACTTCTAGGAAGTTGTCAGTATGTCTAGAAGGTTTTGGAAGTAAATTTAAGGGATACAGTTTGCTTGGTTAAACCTCTGTTTTACAGCTCACAATAGCTTTGGCTGGCATTTATTTATCTTTCCAGCCTTCCTATCTTTGGTGCTTTACTGATAATTGTCTTCTCTCAAAAGGCAAAGTAACTAAAGTAGTTTTAAAAAAAAAGAAAAGTCACTTTCCTCTTCCAGAGTTCCTGGAAGCCCATAGATTGAAACTATACATTCAGGAGAAAATAAAATGCTCTACAGAGCTCGATAACTTGTTCAGATACTGGGTCATTCTATTATCTATCCAACAAGACAACTGAAGAAGGTGTTGCACTAGGTGAAACTACTGTCCACAACTACAACTAGAACAGTAAATAGCATTACTGACAAGAGTGGACAAGCATTTCAATGGGAGGTACAGTATTGTCTTTCAAATCTCCATTTGCAGTACTTGTTACAGTATGATTGGACCCAGATTTACACTTTCTCTCTGAAATGTACTATATATATATCATTCAAAATGGTACAAAATACTGTTAATTCCTGAAGAAGACTTTTCCTAATACTATTTAAATACAAATGTACTTTTCATATATTCTCATTGTATGGTTAATTTAAATTTCAATACATAAACATTATTAGCTTAACACAAGAATAAAATCAAGTAAGAAAGTCTTAGAGATCTTAGAAGCATCTTTAAATTTTTCTCACAATATAAATTTTCTATAAATAATACAATTAGGGGAATAGATGTTCTTCATATACAACTTTGCAATCTAAGTTTTAACTAGTAATATAAAAGTGAATTGCTTTAAATAAACATATTAAAAAGATAACGGGTGACTGTAACTTGGTAATAAAACCCCATAGTAATATCTAGAATTTAAAAATTAGTAAGAATAAAAAGGAATAAATTTGAAAAACACAAAACCGCCATAAAAAGCAAGAAATATATTGTGACTTAAAGGCTTAAAAAAATGTGACTCTAAAAAAAACAGGCTGAAGTTGACTTCCTGATGAACAGCACCATGCTCACTTACATGGTGCATGTTCCCAGCTTTCTGGTGCTATACTATAATTACATCTCCTACATAACAGCTCCTTTGCTAGACTACTGCAACCTATTAAAAAACAGTATTATATTATACTCATTTCTGAAGGCTACTCATTTTAATAAATATTTTGCTTTCATCATGCCTAGTAATGCTTCTAGCTACAGAATTTTGGAGATGAGTTCTGTACTGACAATAAATATATGGTATCTCTAGATATAGGAGTTGGGATCATAATGGGCACTGAACTTTCAGTAATTTTCTAACAGAGTCCTATGATTCTCTCTAGAGATACCTCAAGGGTCATCTTGGGGAAGGGTGGTGGGCAGCAGGAAAAAAAAGCATATATGGTTTTGGCCTCTGTCCCCTCTGACCTCCAAGGTCAATCATTGGGTTACTAACATTGTATCCAATTTTATACCCTGAGTTTTCTCATAAGATTTCATTTTTTTAAAGGTCAGCCTCTTTAAGAAGTGTTATAAAAACCTTGAACTACTTGATCGCCAAAATTTATATTAGTTTTAATATGTTCTGGCTCATAAAGTCCTCAGAGAAAATGTAAAGAAGGCTTGGGGATAAGAATATTGGTGTGTGTGTGTGTGTGTGTGTGTGTGTGTGTGTGTGTGTGTGTGTGTGAAGACATAAACCACAATAAAAGTCTTCAGCCAAGTCAGTTGACAGATGCTCATTACAATCATTATGAACTTTTATAGAGAACCATCTATAGAGAACTATAACAAGCCCCAGAGATACACAGATATAAACCAGAAACCCACCCATGGAGCACATAAGTAAGATTGGTAGACAGGACTCCAACCCGCTCCCTCAACAAGTAGAATACAATTATACCGTGAGAACACTTTGCAGTGAGCACCAGGGTCTGCCCACCAGAGTCACCTGATTCTTGACCCACTTAACTCACTTGACCCCCAACCAGGTTGATAACCATCCTCAGAAAGACAGTTATTTCATTAGCTCTCGTTTCCATTCAAACTTTGTCAGCTCTGACCTTGAGCCCTAATTTTTTCATTAAAAAAAAAAAAAAGAATTTGTAACATTCCAAAGTTTGCTGGCTAAGTCCTAGAATTTGCTAGCATTACTAGCATGTCTTTCAAGTCAAAAGGTTGGTATTCGTTTGTGGTTTGTGGAAAGGCTTTATCTTATTATTGTATCATGTACATCTAAAAAAATGTTAACTGGATTCTAGAGACACAAATTGGAGTTTCATAATTCCTAGAAGGGTAATTCAAACATCCCACCTTTCACAATTGCCAGAACTGACCTAACATACAGGAATATTGGGACAGAACTGTGTCAATTTTCCAGGCATATTTAATTCTAGTGTCTTAAGGATCAAAACACCATTCTTGCCCTGTAAATAGATTTGAAAGAGAGACTTCCATGAGATTTTTCTCTCGCATTAGCTGCTGCAAAAGCAAAAGAGGTTTCTGGAGATAGAGCTATAATGGAGAATTCCTCTGATTCTCAAACCATTGTTCATATTTACATTATACTAGGAACTCTAAGATACTAGGCTTGCCCAGAAAGATGGTAAAGAGACTGGATTCCCAGAGATTCAGGGATATGGTTTTACTCTTCTTGCATGTGAACTCTTTGGTAAAGAAAGGAAAAATAGGCTCTATCCCTGCCAGAACCAGGCTTCTTCTAGTTAGATGAGTTCTTACTCTCAATATTACCACAATGCACAAACTAGAACTGCTTACAATTCATAAAATCTACTCAGCCACTTAGCCTAAATGTGCATAGTTGTATTTAAATATGAGTTGACCATATTTCAAATATAAGAATAAAAACTTTGTGTACATAATCCAAAGCCTAGAGCTCCTAAAATCTAAATCACTAATATCTAAATGAACAGACACAGTTTTTGACATTCCTGGCAAATCAGACTAAGCAGTCAGACTAAGGAACACAACGAGAAAAAGAATGTATTTCAACTATAGAAATGGGGACTACAGAT
Organism: Saccopteryx leptura; assembly: GCF_036850995.1. NCBI lineage: Eukaryota > Metazoa > Chordata > Mammalia > Chiroptera > Emballonuridae > Saccopteryx > Saccopteryx leptura. The sequence goes on from NC_089507.1 coordinate 92,543,360, forward strand.
GATGTCATGGCAAAAGCATGATAGTGACTACAAATGACTCTTGATTCTGAGAAATTATAAAACCTAAATAAAAACAAGATCCCCAAATGGTAAATTTAATTACAGTTAGTTCATTAATTCTACCTATTGGACTACTACCTTCAAATACATATCTGTGAACTTAAACAACTAAACTTTTTGACTAGTACAAAAGCAAAACTTACTAGATTGTTTTAAATATCTTAAAGCTGGTAAGTAGGACATTCTATTCTTCAAATATAGATGAAAGAAATAACTTGCTTCCTCTGTAAATCTTTTCCTTTGCAAACAGAAGTCAAAAGATAGAAGGTAGCTAGAAACTTAATTGATAAGGAGCTGGAGAACAGATTGAGTCCCACTGTGCAGCTCAGTTCCTCCTCCTTGTGGTCGCAAAGGGAAGGTGCCTGCCATCTGGTGGCATTTCTTTAGGGCACCTGTTATTTAAATCAGTGGTCCCCAACCTTTTTTGGGCCACGGACCAGTTTAATGTCAGAAAATATTTTCACGGACCGGCCTTTAGGGTGGGACAGATAAATGTATCACATGACCAAGACAAGCGTAAAGACTGAGTCTTAGACGGATGTAACAGAGGGAATCTGGTCATTTTTAAAAAATAAAACATCGTTCAGACTTAAATATAAATAAAATGGAAATAATGTAAGTTATTTATTCTTTCTCTGCGGACTGGTACCAAATAGCCCACGGACCGGAGGTTGGGGACCAGTGATTTAAATGACTTACAGAATAGTTATTGGAAAGAATATATAATGCCAATGAAAAGTGCTCAATTTTAATTTGCAAGTGATTTCCACTTACTTCTGTTTTCCATTCTTATGCATTTCTTCCTTTTTGATTGCAAGGTTGTTGAAAATATCTCAATAAAATAGTAACTATTTATGTTTACAAATTAAGTGAGAGGGTATGCCACAGTCATTTCTAACACAAATTGAAAAAAAAAACCTCATAAATATCATGGTGCATTAAATACTGTATGGAACTTCACCCCCGATGGCAAACGGGGGGAGGGGGGGCAGCTTCTGTGTTTAGTAGTCCCACACTGGGCTACAGACTGCAACCCAGGCTGACTCATACACTGTTTTCAGTTCTCAGCTTCCAACAAACCACCAAGTAATGTTTAGCAAAAGGAAGAATAGAATAAAAATACTTTTTCATAATATGTTTGGGATGGTTTCCACTCAAGATAACATAGATTGATGTTATTCTGAAGCATGTCTAGTAAGGTTCCCCTGCAACAGAAAATGCCCCCTGGACTGTAAAACAGTCCTGATTCTGGCGTGTTTTCCCCATAAGCCCCCCATTTACCCAATCTTGTTGATAAAAGGATGTCTTCCATCTCCATTCCTACACTTACTTTTGGCATTCAAATACCTTTTTTTCAAATACCACGTAGTTGATTTTTCTGCTACAAACCAATCAGAGGCACAATGGGCCTGAGAAGCTACTCTTACCTACCTATACATTCTTCAATGAGCTAATTAACCCCTAAGCAGAATGTATGCTCTGGTCTTAAATAATTTCTAGCTCATAACAAAAAGAAAAAAACAAAATTACTAAGGTAAGAAAGAAAAAAAAATATTTGAAGAATTAGCTTCTTAATAAATTTTAGACAAGAGAAACAGAAGAGAAGCTAAGAAACATGAACACTGCTTCAAGAAGCAATTTGTCCCTGGTCCTTTGGGTAACAGGCCATTGTGCCAGCTGCCACTTCTTGACCAACTAAAAAGTGTTATATCCCAACTGTTTTTTGTTGTTGTTGTTTTACTGATTTTAGAGAGAGAGGAAGGGAAAGAGAGAGAAAGAGACAGAAACATTGAGCTATTCCTGTATGTGCCCCGACCAGGGATCAAACCCACAACCTTTGTGCATGAGAAAGATGATCTAATCCAGTGGTCCCCAACCCCCAGGCTATGGACCGTTACCAGTCCGTGGGCCATTTGGTACCAGTCCGTAGAGAAAGAATAAATAACTTACATTATTTCTGTTTTGTTTATATTTAAGTCTGAACAATGTTTTATTTTTTAAAAATGACCAGATTCCCTCTGTTACATCTGTCTAAGACTCACTCTTGATGCTTGTCTCGTAAATTAGACAATTATATTTAAAAATAACACAGTTTTTACACCGGTCACATAATTTTATTTTGTGTATTTATCCGTCCCACCCTAAAGGCCAGTCTGTGAAAATATTTTCTAACATTAAACTGGTCCCCCAAAAAGGTTGGGGACCACTGCTCTAATCCAGTGGTAGTCAACCTGGTTCCTACTGCCCACTAGTGGGCGTTCCAGCTTTCATGGTGGGCAGTAGCGGAGCAACCAAAGTATAAATAAAAAGATAGATTTAACTATAGTAAGTTGTTTCATAAAGATTTATTCTGCCAAACTTAGCAAAAATCCGACATAAAGTACTTGGTAAGTAATTATTATTATATGCTTTAACTTGCTGTAACTCTGCTTTATAAATTTTATAAAGTAAAGTTACTTTCCTACTTTATAAATCACCATTACTATGGAACCAGTGGGCAGTTAGAATATCTTACTACTAACAGAGGTACAAAAGTGGGCGATAGGTATAAAAAGGTTGACTACCCCTGCTCTAATCAGTGGAGCTATGCTTATAAGGACTGAAACCATTTAACATGAATGTTTTGAGGCACTTTGATGTCACATTGTATTGTTGGCCTTACAAAAGAAGGAGATTGCCTACTATTCTCATTTAAATAACACTCATAACATTTTAATTTGCTAATTAAATACTTTTCTTCTGAAAACCATTATTCTTTATCTCACATAACTGAAAATCCACACATTATTATGACTGGATGCACTCCTTCCGTTCAGTGTGTGGCTGGTTAGGGATAACTATAGCATAGTGAAAAACCATGTTAGTAGAAAAAACACATTTTATAGCAGTAAGTAATTCATGCTAGCAAAGTAATGTAAAGGTCTTCTCAGATGATGGTAAAGAATGTGCAACCTTAAAGCTACAGTTTAGATTTATTTTCGTCCCAAATTGAGAAGATGCCACAAAGTCAGCCACCAAAGACAATATCACTCACATTTATAAATCAGAGGGACTTTAAATTTTGTATACAATCATTTTCATAAGCTTGAAGGCTGTAAAAGGAGCCCAGAAGTTATGTGGCATATCTTTTTTATCTCTAGCTAAACTCTCCAAACAGATGACTAGCTCTGCTGCATTTCATCATTATCAGTGAGTGTCCAAGGGTCTGGTCCTGTTCAGTACCACCATGCAGAAAGTTTTGACTCATATTCAACCTAAATTTCACTGTTTTTTAGGAGAAATGTAGAAGAATAAACTACCACCCTTTTTTTACGTTAAAGCCACTTCTTTGTTTCAGTTGGGTATCAGTGTAGGTAAACCAGGCGTCTGGGCACCTTTAGCTGACCATAAATTTTTGGAAAGCCAAAACCCAGGTCTGGCTATGCCAGTCACAACAGTTTTATCTATTATCAGAAGCCAGATTTTCCCATATGATTTTCTCCTACTGTGAATTTCTGGTTTTTTCTCCCAGAGAAAATTTAAAAACTATTCTTAGTATTGACAACATGAAAGAAATTTTGGTCACATGCTTCAAAGCACACATTTCTTTTTCTTGGTGGCAACTGTCATGCCTGTAAATCTATGTCAATTTTAAATAAATGTCTGTTATCCTAATTGAAACATAAGCGCCATGAGGGCAGATGTCAAGTCCGCCTGTGCATCAGCATACTGCAAGGGTCTAGCAGGTTACTTGGCACACAGAAGGCTCTTTATGCCTGAAGAATTGACAAAGGCCTTTCAAAATCATTCTCATCAAACATTCCTATTGGAGAGATATGAAAATTGAGTCAGTAAAAGTCATTCTTAGAAATGACTTGCCCCAGACCGTATGACAGGTGAATGAAAAGCCAGGATTAGAATTCTTGACTGCCCATTCACATCCTCAGTCCATTACACCACAGAGGCTCTTACATCTAATACCCTGGGCAGGCAAAACTACTGATGAGTAAGGCACAGAAAGCTTTGTGATCAAAACATTATGTGTTTGGCTGCCTGGCTTCCAGTATTCCTTATCAGTTGGAACACAGAAACCCTCCCATATAAATATGCCTGGTTTATACATACTTTATGTAGGATTCCAAAAACAGAATTCAAATCAGAATTCTACACCCAAAACAAAAAGTCAATTTATTCTTAAATATGAGGGTCAAGTTTTACAGAGACCAAGCCACAGATGCCCAGCAGAAGGTTCAAGCTTCAGGCACTGCTGAGTCAAATATTCTGCTATACAAAACTCGAATTTGTATGGTCTTTTAAATTTTATTGTGGAGTTTCTTTAATGTAAATATTTTTAAAAATAAAGCTTCTGAGCATATAAAAAATGTAAATGGGAATTTTCAGAGGTGATGCAAGTAATCTAAAATGGGATTGCGGTGACGATTGCCCAACTTCATAAATTTCTTTTTTAAATCTTTAAACTATACACTTAAAATGGGTAGTTCTCATCAGTTATTTTTCAATAACCTATTAAAAATAAGTGTGTAAATGAGTCAGAAAGTTAAAGTATTTCTTTTTGTAAATATCTTATATCAAATATAAAGACATTTTTCAATATCCCCCACGCTTTTAAGCCCAGGTTTTATATACTTCAATCATGGTTTATAAAACATCAAAAGTTTTTTCTTCAGTCTTGGTAAAAATAATTTAGTAGACTAATATAAATATCTTGGTGTAGCACTGAGATACTGAGTTGTGTGAAAGATAATCTGCATGAATGATCTATAGATATATTTGTTTAATTAAGCACAGTGTTCTATTCCGAAACCTGTCATCAGCCATTGGGTTTTCAGCAAGTTACATATCTCCAGACCTTGGTTTTTCCACCTCTACATATGTCCATATGGACCAGATTAGAGCTAAATAGCATATGATATAGCAAAAAGAATAGTAATTGCTATTACCTAATGAATAACCACCAATATGCCAAACTGTTTAATTTATTATCTAACCAGAGGTATTACTAGTAGCTACTTTTTTGCAGATGAGAAAACTGGAACATAGAGTTCATTAGTTTGACCACTATTTAGTAGCAGATCCAGGATTTCAATCCAGAACTATCCAGCTCCAAAACCTCTACTCATTCTCTATTCCTCACTAGACTTTGGACTTCTGATTCTATCAGATGTGGGCATGAATCCTGACCTTGCCTTTACTGTGCTAAGTCACCTTCTGAGTCCAGTTTCCTAATCTATAAAATGAGATCACAAATATTTAACTCTCAGGGTTGTTGTGAAGATTTAATAAGAGAGTGCTTTTCCTATAATTAAAAACTATTCAATATTCTTTCTCATCCCTCTCCCACACAAGCTCCTTCCTGTGTTTAAAAAAAAAAACAACTATTTTTAAAAATCCATAAATTCTATAATTTCCTTGTTGCCTACCTGGATAAATCTCACTGGGACTGTGTTCTATCAAAAGCAATTAAAGTGAACACAAACAACACAGCATTCATTAATCCTTTGCTATCAGTCTTTGGCTCCGTGACGGAGACTGTCAACAAGAGTGTCAACTTCAAGGAGTGGGCATCTGTCCACAGGAACTGAGCAAGCTGAGGTCACAGACTTGTCTCACTCTGCCCTACAAACAGATGTCTGGGTGACAACCCTTAGTCACTGCAAACAAGGGTTAGAGCCCAACCAGGTGGGAAGCACTGTATCTCCTTTCTAATCCTCTTGGCCAGCCCGTTCATTCCCTAAAACAATAATTCACTGACCTTAAATCAAAATAGCTAATTTCCCCTCAGGATACTACTTTCAACATAATACATTTATTTTGATGACATTTGATTATTCCACAGGCAGAAGAGAATATTTCTCAAGTAGTGGTTTGTCAGCAAGAAACCTGTTAGCTTCTGTGCATTGAAAGGTACACCTTAAAATATTTACCTCTCAAGTAACCTGCTGAAAACTGATGTAATGTGGAGCTCTAGTGGTGGCAAGAAAGTAAAACAGCCATTAGTGAGGGCCAACAAACTGCCAAGGATATCACCATTTATTGTTTATTTGTCATTACTGTGAAATCACTATTTATTATTCAATTAATATGTTAAGAAGAAAAGTGGTTCATAATAATCTTCTGAGATAATGTAAGATAAACTCTAGATATAATATCTTTCTTCCAGATTACGTATTAGACTTCAACAACCAGTTTATATCAATTTCGTGAACAGCTAATTGCACAAAATAAACCAGAACTCAGTTCTGTGGTTGTCACTTTCCTACTTTTTACCCAGTTCAATAAATGCTACTTATTTTTCACACAGCCCACAAGAGCACTAAATACAGAAAATGCTGACTATAAGTGGTATGAACAGTGAAGTCCTATACCAACTGTTTTGAGAATTTAAATAATCCCTCCAAGCTGATGAGGTTTTGCGAGTTAATTCCTGCACCAGAAAAGTGTTTTCCTTGAATTTCTGACTTCTGAGATTTTTTCCAACTTAAGACAACCAAGAATGAAATCTACATCAAAACAAACATTAATTCGTTTCCCAGTTATTTAATGTATATGTCTTCTCAATTGAAAGGGCTTCACTTACAAAAAAAAAAAAGAATACAGCTCCATTATGGTCAACCATGAAGCAGAACATAAATAGTAAAACTTTTCTATGTACAACTGGGAGTTGACATTTAAAAATTCTAAATAATGGTACCTGGTTTAGTTGCGTTATCCTGAGGAAAAACAAGTTATTGTGAGAGAAAAAAACTCAATAGGAAAAAACACAGGAAGTAGCCTTTCCATATATAAGTATCTAAGGATTGTGTTCCTCAACATTACAGAAAATGTAAGAGACTCATTTTTTCATAAGTGATGGTAAAAGAAAATAAATGTTCATAAATGTATTAACAACAGTTATCTGAAATAAGTATCTTGACTCATGGGAGTTTTCCATGGCTTTTATCAGTTGAATCCACAAGACGTTTTCCCACAGACATATTCCAAAGGGCTTCTAAATTGTTAGGTCCACAGATGCCTGACTCCCTAGCCTCAGAGGTCTGGGAAGGAAAAGTTAATGATTACCTAGAGGTTTCATTCATTGATATCTCTTTTCTATCCATCTATTAACATACTGTCATTAATATAGTCCCCTAAAGCTGCACAGAAAAAAAAAAAAAGTAAAAATATAAGACCCTTTTCTGAGAGGTCATTGAGAATGCAGTAGTTTGCAAGGAGAAGTCCACAATAAAGAACTAATTTCCTTTAGCTATAGGATAAAGGAACTTTTTTGATAGAAAAAAATAAAAGCAGGAGAGGAAGTTAAGGTCTTTTACTAACATAATGATATGTCAAGGAGCAAACGGAAACTTATACTAATCCAACATTCACCACAAGGGAATTCAGAATCTAACGTGTTCTGCAGTCCTTTTCACCACAGACCTTAAAATTGAACAATATTTTTCAGCCTTTGAATCTGAATTTTATCTTTGTACATCATCTTGCCATATTTTCTTTGATGATTATCTCTCTCTTCTTTGCTCTCTCATAACAGACCTTGGTATGCTGCTTAAAATAATATTTGTAGCTTTATTTGCCATTCTTTTGACTAAGACATGTTGATTTTATTAAAGTAAGTTGGGTCTGCATTCTTTCTTTACTATTATTACAGGTAGACTTGACAGACATGGAACTTTTGTTTTAAAATGCTCTGCTATGGAGCCAATCTTGCTAAATAAGTTCCATTTTACCTGCTGGGCAGTTGCATTCTGAAGGTGCTTCTCTTGCGATTCTTATTTTAGCCATATGTTCATATGATTTCTGCAGAGAGAGAAAAAAAAAAGAGGTATTAAGAGGCATCAGTAGCTTTATGGAGAAATGGGTTCTTTAGAGTTTCTCTAACCATATGCTTGATTCACCAGTATTTGATAGCCTGCATAACTAAAGTTTACATATGTACTTGGACTCTAGTCAAAAGGTAACAGTATCCAAGCCCTAAAAAAAGAAAATGATCATTGACATGATACCAAGACTGCTAGACTTGTATAACATCTTTCTCCATTGTTCAACTACCACCACTCTCTCTCAGCTCAAACATATGCAATCAATGAAAAAAAAAATGGCATTAACATGATGCAGTTCTAGGTAAGTTATGTGTTTTAAAACAGCCAATATTTTATACATGAAGGTCAACTGTTTATCATGTTATACTGCAACTACTGCCAAACAGCCTCTCTGTTTGAAGAGCAAGTTCCAGAAAACCACCTAAGTCTAGTCTAAAGCTACCCTTGATTTTGATATAAAATGTAAATTACTTTAAACTCCTAAGTCTAATGCCACTGCATTCATAAATACCCCTGGCACTGCATCTTTTACAAAAGAAAAGAAAATATTAAGCTACTATAAAAAAATTTACTATGAGAATATTCAATGGATGAAATGATTGATTTTAAATCATATTTAGGGTTATTTTACTTTCAAAAGTGATTACCATTTATATATAATAACACATATGATCCCAACCTTTTTAGGACTATGAAAAACATAACAGATGTTATCTCTGCAAGGAATATTATCCACAATAGTGGGAAAGATTCACATGAGACTTTGGAAAACTAAAAGAAGATAAAATGCCACCCTGCCATTCTGGTCACCATTCCGCCTCTTAGAGCTCCATCTGTGTTTAACATGCAAAGCTTCAGGAGAGCTAGGGAAGATGATACAGACAGAGAGGGTGATATCAAAGGATGTGCACATACAAATATATGCTACAATGAGATGGTCAGCTCGTATATGCACACACAGCCACACCAAGTATGCGGACAGTAAGGGTACAGGCTGGTCGTATACACAGAATCACGCCTGTGCAAGATGTTATCCACGTGCAAAACACCCCAGCCTTTCACACCTGAGCCAGAAGTCGCTCCACTTTCTCTTGCACCACTGCTTTGAGCTCATCCAGGCAATCAGGAAGCAGACGGATGGAAGGGTCCCCTTTGGCGGATTCAAGAGCGGCGATCCTCGCCTGGAGATCGTTGGTTTTCACCCCCAGGTACAGACAAGACATCACGGCCACCACTGACAGGAGGGCCGCCAGGGCCCCGCACGGGTACAAGGTCCGGGCACAACGCTGCCCCGCGGGGCTCGGGTCCTCGCAGCTCGGCTCCTGGGCCCCTCCTTTCCCTGCAGGCTTCTTCAGCAGCATCGTGGCGGGGTCGGCTGCCTTCCACCTCTTCCACTTCCAATACTCTTCAGAGGAAAGGAAAAGGGCGATTCCTCCAAAGTTCAGTCCAGGTGGCTGTTCAACTAGTTGGCGGAGTGCGAGCGGGGCCGCATAGAGATAAACCTCCGCTATCCTCGCCGCCGAGACCAGCGGTCGTGGACGGTGCTCCGCCGCCTTCTCTCTTAACTGGGGGTGAACAGCACCCTCAGTCTAGCGACTGGTGACAAGGTTAAAGCCTGAATGAAGCCCACACGGGTGGCCTTGCTGCCTCTTCCGAGGTCCCCGCGGGCGGCCGCCCAGGAGCCGGGGGACAGTGGGCGAGGGCTGCAGTGGCGCCGCTCCCCTCGCCCGCAGCGCGGACCTGTTGCGTCTCTTGGTCCGTCTTATTTCTAGCTAGTCGGTGCTTTTCCGCACGCCTACTGTTTCCCACCTGGACTCAGGTCCAGGCGAAAAAGCTGAGAGCTGCGGCGGGAGCGCAGCGCAAAAAAGGGTGCCCTGGGGACAGAGTAGAGAAGAAACGAAATAACCCAAGGAGCAAAAGCGAGTGGCAAGGCCGAAGTCGCGGCTGCCCCAAGGATCTCTGCAGCCCCGCGCGTGCGAGCCTTAAATACCCTTCGGGATGCTCGCATGTGTGTCTGAGTGTGTGTGAGTGCGCGCGCCCGCAGCCGACGTCCCGCCCCCGGCTCCGCTCCCGCTCCCGCCCCTCCCCCGCGCGGTCTCGGTCCCTGGCTCAGCGGCAGCGTGCCCCCTCCTAAGCCCGGGAGAAACCCGCCTCATTATCCTAATATATTCACCTTCGACTGCCCGCCTTGGCCCCAGACCCCCAGGGGGCGGGGGAGCTGAGCGGGAGGTCTATTAGCATAAAACATGCAAATCTTGAAGCGGCCACAGCGATTGGAGAGAAGCTTGACGAGCCCTCCCTCTCCACAGAGGAACTTCAGCAGTCCCGAGGGCCACTTCTCCCGCCTAGTCTAGGGGCCGAAGCGGGGTCTGTAGTGAGCCAGGCGGCACTTCTGGCTTAGGCTGACTCTGTCCAGCGCTCCCTTTTTATCACGGTTAAATCTGCAGAAATGGCCTCCAGGCGGGAAGAAGGGGAGCAGAAAGCTCTAGCTCTCCAGATCTTCACTCAAAAGCAGCAGCGGAAGCTCTTGGGATCTCACTTCGGGCAGCCTTTCTCCTTCAGCCCTCACTTTCCCACATGCCCAGAGGCAAAGTGTCTGGCTGCCGCCCGAGGTACATTTCCCCACTTCCCTTCTCTTCCCACGGCCTGCAGATACTCTACCTAAGGAAGTTTTTCTTCCCCTCCCCCAGTTTCCTTCTGTCTTGACGGGGCCCAGTCGCCTCCCAGCTCTGTGTTCCTAGTCTGTACAAGGGTGCTAATGCGTTTTCCTGATTCCCTGTTTTGTGAGATTGAAAAAGGCAGCATTGAGGTGCACATTTCTCAGCATTTAGGAAAAGACTGAAGAATGAGGTCAATTTTTCCTCTTACCTGACTCTCATGCTGTTCCCTCTGGATCAAATTACAAGTTCTCTAATGGGATTTTTGAAAGTAGGTAAGAAGTAGCATACTACATCCAATTGACTTTGAAAAAAAAGAATAAATCCCACCATTTTTTACTCCAAATAGTTCTTATCTCCTCCCTACAAGAAATACCAAAATATTTTCCTATCCTTAATCAAGCTATGTAAATAATCAACAAAATACTGCACTTATAAAATTTTACACGTACATAAATGGATATTGCTAAGTAGGAAGCAGAACAAAGATGTTTCAATAACATCTGCTGATGGAAAATACAAGAATGAAAAAAAAGATTAGGGAGTGAAAGAGACAACATTGGAGAAGTACTGTTGGGCAGATAAAATATATTATGTTCACTTTGTTAAAGATGGCACTGCCCACGTGGAAACCCATCGCCCAGGTGATATTAGTTGCCCTTCTTGCTTGGAATGGGCATGATTATATTAATGTGTGTTGGGGGCGGGCAGGATCCTTGTAGCCTGGGGCTTGGTTTTAGGACTAAGCCCTACCCACCCTTTTTGATGTAGGGTGGTGCACTCTCTTGAGGAATCCCATTATGCCTCAGATAAGCGACTTTGTATCAGAGACTTCCTTATTTGTATATTGGATTAAAGGTTTTGATTTCTACACTATAAAATGGGAGCAGACCAGGAGCTTGCTCTCTCTCGGTTCCTGAGATTAGCATTAGAGAGGAGAGCAGAGAAAGGCCACGTGGAGGAGGCCAGGAGAAGCAGCCAAGATGGCAGAATGCTAAAGGAGAAGCCAGTTTGTGCAGAGAGAAGGAGATGGGGAACAGAGGTGAATAAGACTAGTGAGCTAGAAACCTTTGATTCTAGGAAACTCGGATAAGTCAGTGGCTTTGGGAGCCCTGAATGGGAAGGGAAGTGTTTTCCCACTGTGTGATTACTTGCCTACTGGGTACAAGCTAGGATTAAAGGTAATGGTCCACCAGTTCTTGGCTTCATTGTTTCATTACTGTCTGTCGAATCTAATGCGAACCTGCATGGGCCAGGTGGCTGTGATAGTGGCCGTGCCTACTGGCTTTACAAGTACTCAGTGGACTTTGCTATAAATTCAAAAGCATAATTCCTTACATTTGTTTTACACAGTAGTTCTCAAAAGGTGGTCCCAAGATCAGCATTATCAGCATCATCTCAGAATTTATGCAGAATTCAAAATCTGGGACCTCCCACCTCACATCTACTGAATCTAAAACTGCTGCTACTACTAAATCAGAAATACAGCAAGCTGTGTCTTTGCAAGTCCTCCAATGATTTTGATGGACATGAATTACCACTGTTATTACCCTTTGATGCAAGTATGGAATTATTGGCCCTGTTTCATATAAAAGAAACTATTTTCAAATTACATTTAATTGTATGCCTGACCTGTGGTGGCGCAGTGGATAAAGTGTCGACCTGGAAACACTGAGGTCGCCGGTTCAAAACCCTGGGCTTGCCTGGTCGAGGCACATATGGGAGTTGATGCTTCCTGCTCCTCCTTTCTGTCTGTCTGTCTGTCTGTCTGTCTCTCTCTCTCTCTCTCCTCTCTAAAATGAATAAATAAAAAATATTTTTAAAAAATACATTTAATTGTGATTAAACATGTTTCCAAAGCACTGAGGAATGGGTACAAATTTTTTAATATGTCAATTCTTTCTGATTTACCAGTTTCCTTTATAACCATTCCTTAGTCTCCTTTACAGATTTTTCCCCTGTCTGTCCTCTAAATATTGGTGCTCCTCAGGTCTCCATCTTATGCTATCTTTTCTTTCAACTCTTACACTATCTCCAGTAGTGCTCTCAATTACCATCCTTACACTGATGAGTTATCCACATTGCGAGCCCAAATCGCTCCTGATCCTAAGACCCATATAGCCAATTACCTGTCTGCCATCTCCACTTTGATGTTCCATAACCAATTCCAACTTAACCTGTGTCTTACCTCCAAACCTTGCTCTTCTTTTTTTGTTTCCCACCACAGTAAATGGAGCTTCCATACGCCCAATGTCCCCAAGCCAAAATACCCAGTAATAACTCTGGACTACTCCCTAGCCCGCCTCATCTATCTAAATTCCTTCAATACCTTATATTGTCCTTAGTGTGCAATGTGTATCTTGTAAGTTACCACCTGGTGTCTGTCATTTCACCTTCCTCTTTCCTCTTTCCCCTCCTACTCTCCATGCCAGTTTCTCTAATCAAAGTATGGAGACAAAGAGAATGAAGAACTTGTGGGGCAAGAACAAGATACCTCTCTCTTATCATTTCAGCAGAAAGAACTTTTTCTTTGCTGGCTGATGCTGACAGAAAGTCACACATTTAACTTGATGCAGTGGTTTTATATTAATATTATGCTTTGTGGAAATTGGCCGTGAGCAGGTAACGTTAACAATACTTGCAGGCTCTTAGAACTGTCAGATCTTAGTGGAGAGATAGAACTGGATGGAATTCTGTGAATTTGGGATCTTTATCCAGAGGATTAAATTTTAATTTATATGTTTAGTGGGCACAATACCCCCAGAGATTTCCAATCCCAGTAGAGTCTCTAGATCAAGTACAGAGAACGCATGCATCAAGAAGGTTCTGGGGATTTGAACTCATGTTATTCTGTAGATTCATCAGACCACAGTTGTGGGTTTCTACATGGAGAAGGATTCAAAACAGTAAAAATAACACTAAAAATGGTGCAATCAATCTACCTAAGCCTGTTATCAATAGTAGTAAAAGACAAGCAGCTGGTAGAACAGGTATGTGATTGGAAGAATAATGGACCCCCAAAGATGTCCACATTCTAATCCCCAAAACCCATAAACAGGGGATGTTATCTTACTTGACAAAATGGATTTGCAGATGTGATTAAGGAAAGGATTTTGAGATGGGGAGATTTTTTCAATTATGTAGGTGGGCCCAATGTAACCACAGGGTCCTTATAAGAATCTCAGAGAGATATGATGACAGAAGCAGAGGTCAAAATGATGTGAATACTGGCTTTAATGATAGAAGCCAAAGAATACAGGCAGTCTCTAGAAGCCGACAAAGTTAAGGGACAAATTCTCCCTGAGAGCCTCCAGAAGGAATGCAGCTTTCCCAACCCTTTGATTTTAGGACTTCTGATGATCAGAAGTGTCATTAATAAGTTTATGTTGTTTAAATCAGAGAGTTTTTGGTAATTTGTTACAACAGCAATGGGAAACTAATAAAATCACAGTCACAACAAATCAGTTTTCATCTGCTACAGCATTGTAAGCTACACTGTAACCACCGTAATGCTCTCTAACTCCAGTAGGCCCTGTCATAATAATCCCTGCCTTTCCGATGTTTACCCATTCCTATTTTACCAACATGTCTATGGGGAAAGGATTGGAGAGCTATGCCTTCTCCCATGTCATGTAAAACTAGGATGCCCCCTATTGAGGCATATTAAACTGAATAAAATATGTTCTATTTCTTTGATGTCTCCCATTGGTGCAACTCAAATACAATAAACCATTCAGTCTGTTGTAGCCACTCTCATCTCTCCTCCCTACTAATGCTAGCCCAGTCAGGATCTGAACCCAGGACTCAGCGTTACAGCTAGCACTGCTGTTACCAATCTTTAGGACCCAGAAAAAGGAAAGTAAACACTTCTGACAGAGAGACATGGCAAGAAGTTAAAGTGAGAAAGCATGTGACTGGGAAAAAAACAGAATAAAGAGAAAAAATGAAGATGGTAGAAGAAAAGAGCTTTTTCAGTAGGTAGAAGTGTTAATTTTTTTAAAGGCACCATATATGTCTCTTTAGAGGCTGATCAATAGAAGATATACAGCATAGAGGTGAACGAACACATACTTAATTGTTTTGTTTTGTTTTAGTGACAGAGAGACAAAGACAGAGACAGGGACAGGAATGAAGGAAGATGAGAAGCATCAACTTGTAGTTGTGTCACTTTAGTTGTTCATTGCTTCTCATACATGCCCTGAGCAGGGGACTGCAGTGAGCCAGTGGCCCCTTGCTCAAGCCAGCAACCTTGGCTTCAAGCCAATGATCTTTGGTCTCAATCCGGTGACCATGGGATTAAGCAAGTGACCCTGCGCTCAAGCCAGCAACCTCAGGATTTCGAACCTGGGACCTCAGCATCCCAGGGTGACGCTCTATCCACTGCATCACCACTGGTCAGGCCAAACACATACTTAACATTTTGATGCCATATGTGTATTAAGAAAGATTCTCTGACTAAAATAAATAACTGAGATAATCATATTATGTTTGTTATAGATAGTAATTACATGACAGAGAAGTACTTCAATTTGATTAGAAAATATCTTTTAGCACCCTTCATTTTTGAGGTTAATGAGTTCTCTAAAATGACAATTTTAACCAATATTCACCAGCAAAGTTATCAAACAGAAACAAATGTCTGAGGAGATTTGTAGCTATCTTTGTACACCCACAACCAGCTGCCTTGTCCACTAAGTACCTTAATAAAGAAAATTGTAGAATGAATTGTGTGCTGTATTAAGCATGCTATTTCATAAACTTCAGATGAAAATGGGTTCTCAGAGAAACGTCTATTAAGAAGACAGAGTTTCCCAAATAGAATAAGGTAGGCAGTGAAGTAAACATAAAAGATGCAGTGCTCCCACACTCAGGCAAATTTAAATAAATCACAAACAAATTATAAATATCTTTAGGCACACAAGAGAAGGACTTAGTGCTCAGTGACAGGCTGAAAAATTCACGTTCAGACAGATCAAGGACCTGATCCCATTTACATAGCCTGTTTAAGCAAGAGGCTTACAACTCTGTGAATCCAGTAATCTGGATAATACAAGCCCTCAAATCCCATTCCTCTCCTCAGAGTCAGTTTTATATTTGTTAGTTGTTTTGTTTTATTTGGAGGAAAGTGCTGAATTTTTCTCGAATCTTAAATAACAAAATAATAACCCCACTTAGACTTCCCCCTAAAATTCGCCAATTATATTGCTAATTCTAACAAGGAGCAACATTTCATTGACTTGACCTAATCAACTTTTCGTTGTAATGATATGTTGGCAGAACATGTTTACAGCATTGATTCAGATCATGGTCACAAGTACAGACTCGAAGGCTAGACTGCCTACATCAATAACCCAGTTCTGTCATTTAATAGCTGTGTGACTGTGTAAATTAGTTAACTTTTCTGTGCTTTAGCATTTTCATCTATAAAACAAAGACAATAATACTTACCCATAAAGTCTTTCATGGTCAATAAATAGAATGATATGTGTAAAGCATTACAATGTCTGGTAGATATTAAGTGCAATATAAGTTTTAGCTCTGAATAGTGCTATTATTATCATTTAGAGATGGCTAAGATATATTTTATAAAGAAAAACAAAAAGAAAACTTAAATATATCAGATACCAAAATATATTATGAAGGAATAGTAATCAATACAGTTTGGGATTGCTGCAGGAACAGAAATTACACCAAAGAAAAAGAATAAAAAGACTAGAAACAAACCCACGCAGAAGCATAAAAATGGTAAAGAAATGACTCTATAAAGCAGTGAGGAAAAGATAAACTCTCAAATGATTATGCTGGGGCAATTGTATACTCACACACACACACACACACACACACACACACACACACACACAAATGGAATCCTTTCTTCATAGAATAAACAAAAATTAGAAGACTATGATTTAAAACCTACATGTGGCCTGACCAAGTGGTGGCACAGTGGGTAGAGTGTTGGACTGGGATGTGGAGGACTGGGATGCGAGGTCGCCAGCTTGAGCGCGGGCTCATCTGGTTTGAGCAAAGCTCACCAGCTTGGACCCAAGGTCACTGGCTTGAGCAACGGGTTACTCACTCTGCTGTAGCCCCACGGTCAAGGCACATATGAGAAAGCAATCAGTGAACAACTAAGGTCTCGCAATGAAAACCTGACTATTGATGCTTCTCATCTCTCTTCGTTCCTGTCTGTCTGTCCCTATCTGTCCCTCTCTCTGGCTCTCTCTGTCTCTGTAAAATAAATAAATAAATAAATAAATAAATAAATAAATAAATAAATAAAAATTAAATAAATAAAACCTACATGTAAAAGTCAATAATATAAAGCACTGAGAAGAGAATATAGGAGAATATTTTCATGACCTTAAACTAGGGCATGGTTTTTAAAATAAGATGTATAAAGCATTAGTTATAGAAGAAATAATTGAGTAATGAAATGCATTAAACTAAGAACTTCCATTTATTAAAAAAGAAGAAGCATCTTAAAATGAATGAAAACACAAGCCACAGAATGGGAAAAGATTTGAAATCTATAGGACTGGAAAAGGTTTATTATCTAGAATATATAAGAATGCCCTCAAGTCAGTGAGAAAATCCACAACCCAACAGAAAATTGAGCAAATGATTGCATAAACACTTTGACAAAAGCAAAACTAAAAAGAGCCAATAAACATTTTAAATAGTATTCAACCTGTAACTATTAAGAAAACTGTGCAATGAAACCACCATAGCATACCACTACTCACCTACAAGAGTAGCAAAAGGAAAGACACAGACAGTAACAAATGTATTAAATGTGGAACGACTGGAACTCACACACTGCTGGTTAGAGTGTAAACTTGCGCAAGCACTTAGAAAAACTGTTTGGCACTATCTGGAAAACTGAACATAAGCAAACCCTTTGTGAAAGGAGTTTGAAGAGAATAACAGTGAAAGTCTGAGAGCATAGAAAGCTCTGTTAGTAGATGCCAAATAGCCTTAAAGGAGATTTCAGATGAGGCCTCCTTAAAGGAAAGTTAGGAAAATGTCATTGGAAACTATAAGGAAATAGATTCTTACTATATATAGTGGCAGACATTGCAACACTATTGCCTGTGCTAGCATGGAAAGTAGAAAAATGAACTTAACGAACCATGTGACTTAGTCAAGAAGATTCCGTTTAAAGCACTGATGGTGCCAACAGTCAGTGCTTTTTTGTTTTGTTTTTGTTTTTATTGTGTAGTCAGTATAGTAAAGAAGATAAATAAGCTAAAGAAATGACCTTTAAATAAAAAGAAGCCAGGAATTGTTGGGATTGAAAATTCCCATCCTCTCCAGATGACAATTGATGCTAATATTAAGAGGTAGCTTTGCACCTGACCTGGCAGTGGCGCAGTGGATAGAGCGTCGGACTGGGATGAGGAGGACCCAGGTTTGAGACCCCGAGGTCACCAGCTTAAGTGCGGGCTCATCTGGTTTGAGCAAAGCTCACCAGCTTGAGCCCAAGGTCACTGGCTCGAGCAAGGGGTTACTCGGTCTGCTGTAGCCCCACGATCAAGGCACATATGAGAAAGCAATCAATGAACAACTAAGGTGTTGCAACGAAGAACTTATGATTGATGCTTCTCATCTTTCTCTGTTCCTGTCTGTCTGTCCCTATCTATCCCTCTCTCTGACTCTCTCCCTGTCTCTGTAAAAAAATTTTTAAAAAAAATAAAAGAAAAAGAAGTGGCTTTGGGACAAGATCAATTCCAGAGACTCAGAAAAATAGAAAAGCTGAGGGTATGACTATAAAATTTTTTGTTAATATCTCAGAAATATCTGAAGTAATACCTCCAACAACTGTTAATCAAACAACAGAGCATAGAAGGTTAAGGATACTCTCCCTCAGTAGTCTCAGCAGAAACACAAAGTATGGCTTTACTCAGAGGAGTGAATCCCAGTAATATTTTTAAGAGACTAAATGGGGTTTCTAGACTTCGATTTCCATTGAGGCAGAGGAGGGTTCACCATACCAACAAATAAGTCTCAGACACCAGAAGGTGTCCCAGAATTCAACTCAGTTCTAATAGTACTTGGAGATAACATTAGATTCCACAAGTTAAGGGTTCAGTCCCATAAGACTGCCCCTACCCCCCACCCCGCCCCCCAACAAACACACTTCAGACACCAAATGCAAACTCAGGCATTTACCTGTGCGCTTCTGACCAATTGGCTATAAAACAAAAGTTCCAACAACCCCCTCCCACTCAGAAGACTTCAGTGGGGCAGAACGGATCATTATATACACATGCTCGGCAGTTTGGTACTGGTTACTGACAGGACATTCCTTCCCCACCTGGTTACTTCTTAGACTGTTTGAATGTCTTCATGACATAGTGACTTACTTTCCTCAGAGAGAGCAATCCAAGAGAGAGAAAAATATACTCATTCTCTCCCAAAGCTTCCAAATTCTCATCATATAACAGCATCAGCTTTAAGTCAAGGATCTCATTATCTAAATCAGATCCAGGTATCAATGAGGCTTTTCAGATGTGGTTCCTTCATTAGGATCCTCAAATTATTCTCTTCAAGAATAATTACTCTCTATATAAAGATCTGTGAACTGAAAAGTTAACTGCCCCACATCCGCCCAACATACTTTTAATAGTGGGACTTGATAGGAAAACTGCTATAGTCATTTCTGTTTGATCAAAAGCAGAAAACTTGCCTCCTTAGTGTAGCAGGCATAGTGTTAGTCTCATAAAGTGGGAGAAAAAATATCATCAAAGTCACTAGTCTATAGAGCTTCAGAAATTTAGCTAGATAAAATTTGGAAGTTCTTTTATTAGGACTAAGGATAATTTATTCCTGGGAATGATTTTCCATGACTCTTGGCTCTATTTTCTGGTGCTTTGGTTCTGTGCCCTAACTTTTTCATTTCCATGAAAGATATCCTAGGCCCTGGCCAGTTGGCTCAGCAGTAGAGCATCAACCCAGAGTGTGGACCCTGGCTGCTGAGGATGGCTCTGTGGAGCCTCTGCTTCAATCATGTAAAATAGCTCGATTGAGAGCATGGGCCCCAGATGAGCAGAGTGTCTGCCCCAGATGGTGATCACTGGGTGGATCCCAGTTGGGGTGCATGCAGGAGAATGTGTCTGTATCTCCTTTACTCTCATGTTAGAAAGAAAGAAAGAAAGAAAGAAAGAAAGAAAGAAAGAAAGAAGGAAGGAAGGAAGGAAGGAAGGAAGGAAGGAAGGAAGGAAGGAAGGAAGGAAGGAAGGAAAGAAAGAAAGAAAGAAAGAAAGAAAGAAAGAAAGAAAGAAAGAAAGAAAGAAAGAAAGAAAGAAAGAAAGAAAGAAAGAAAGAGGGAGGGAGGGAGGGAGGGAGGGAGGGAGGAAGGAAGGAAGGAAGGAAGGAAGGAAGGAAGGAAGGAAGGAAGGAAGGAAGGAAGGAAGGAAGGAAGGAAGGGGAGAGAGAAAGAAAGAAAGAGGGAGGGAAAGAAAGAAAAAGAAAGAAAGAAAGAAAGAAAGAAAGAAAGAAAGAAAGAAAGAAAGAAAGAAAGAAAGAAAGAAAGAAAAGAGAAAGAGAGAGAGAAAGAGAGATATCCTGTGTGTTTGCAGCCCCACAGTTTTCTTAGCCTGCTTCCTACCTGTGTGGTCTTAGAGTCCAAAGGGCTCTTCTCCTTTAATACTGTCTCTTTTCTCAGATCAAAATGATGTTTCTGTCAATATAATTTTCTTTTTTTCTGTTTTTGAATTACAATTTACATTCCATATTATTCTATATTAGTTCCAGGTATACAGAATAGTGTTAGTTAAGCATACACTTATAAAGGGTTAGCCCCAATATTTCAAGTGCCCTCTTAGTCCCATATGTACTTATTACAATTTTGTTGACTATATTCCCTATGCTACTATATATATCCCTGTGACTATTCTGTAACTACCAATTTATACTTCTCAATCCCTTTAACTTTTTCACCCAGTCCCCCAATCCTCCTCCCCTCTGGCACCATCAGTCTGTTCTCTGTATCTGTGAGACTGTTTCTATTTTGTTTCTTCATTTTGTTCTTTAGATCCCACATATGAGTGAAAACATCTGGCATTTGTCTTTGTCTGACTTATTTCACTAAGCATAATATCCTCTAGATCAGGGGTCTCAAACTCAACTCAGCATGTGAGCCGCAGAGCAAGATCACAGCCGTTCGTTCGGCGGCCGCACTAGGTCTACAAAAGGCAACTGTTACGCAACACTTTTCTCACTGCAGTTGAAAACAAAAAAAAATCAGTACAACAAGCACAATCGTACATGCAGTTTACTCAGTGTCACAAAACGACCAGAAACTGTAGTTCGCATCACAACTGCTGTTAACTAAGCTAATATCTAGCTAGGATGCTAGAGAAATGAAAAATACAAGTAGGCCCCTAGGCTTACTTAATTTTATCCAAAATATTTTGAACTTTGTGGATTAGTCTGCGGGCTGCACAAAATTGTTCAGCGGGCCACATGCGGCCCGCGGGCCATGAGTTTGAGACCCCTGCTCTAGATTCATTCATATTGTTGCAGGATTTCATTCTTTTTTTATAGCTGAATCATATTCCGTTATATAAAGGTACCACATCTTCTTTACGCACTCACAGATTGATGGGCACTTGAATTGCTTTTATATCTTGGCTATTGTAAATAATTCTGCCATGACCATAGGGGTGCATATTGTCTTTCGAATTAGTATTTTGGGTTTCTTCAGATATATACCCAGAAGTGGAATTGCTGAGTTATAAGACAATCTCATTTTTAACTTTTTGAGGAAACTTCATACTTTCCTTAGTGGTTGCACCAATCTGCATTCCCACCAACAGTGCACTAGGGTTCCTTTTTTTACAGATTCTTGCCAACACTCGTTGTTTGTTGTTCTGTTGATGATAACCATTCTGACAGGTGTGAGGTGATAAGTCATTGGTTTTGATTTGCATTTATCTGATGATTAGTGATGTTGAGCAATTTTTTATGTCTGTTGGCCATTTACATGTCTTCTTTGGAGCAGTGTCTAATCAGGTCTTCCACCCACTTTTTAATTGGGTTTTTCTGGTGTTGAGTTGTCTGAGTTCCATATAAATTTTGGATATTAACCTCTTATTGGATGTGTCATTGGCAAATTTCTTCTTCCATTTAGTAGGTTGTCTTTTCATTATGTTAATGATTTCCTTTGCCATGCAAAATCTTTTTAGTTCGATGTAGTCCCATTTGTTTATTTTTTCTTACTTCCCTTGCCTGAGGTGATAGGTCAGGAAAAATACTGCTAGAAAAATGTTCAAGATTTTACTGCCTGTTTTCCTCTAGGAGTTTTGTGGTTTCAGGTCTTACATTTACATCTTTAATACATTTTGAATTTATTCTTGGGTGTGGTGTAAGAAGGTGGTGTAATTTCATTTTTTGCACATATCTGCCTAATTACCCCAACACCATTTATTGAAAAGACTGTCTTTACCCCACTGTATTCTTGCCTCCTTTGTCACAGATTAAATAACTGTGTAGTTGTGGACTTACTTCTGGGCTCTCTACTTGGTTCCATTAATCCATGTGTCTGTCTTTATGCCACTATCGTGCTGTTTTGGTTACTATTAACCTTATAGTATAGTATGTTACCAGGTAATGTGTTACTTCCCACTTTGTTTTTCTTTTTCAATATTGCTGTCACTGTTTGGGGTCTTTTGTGTTTCCATTTAAATCTTTAAATTATTTGATCTAGTTCTGTGAAATGCACCATTGGTATTTGATAGGACTTGCATTGAATATATAAATTCTGGCACTGTTCAAACCTGCCAAACCTTGAGATCTCCTCAGTTAGGGCCACACTTCAAGCCTGTGTCGAAGTCCAACAGAAACCTCTCCACCAATAGCTTTCCCTGCAGGGCAAGGCCTCTAGGTATTGGCAGGGAGGAGTTAGTACCACTTTCTAGATTGATGTTGTATGGACAGGGATGCTTGACCCAGGAAATATGGCATCTGTGGGTGGTGTGGGAGAGGGACCTAGTACAGGGACACTTGCTGCTGTCACTCCAGCCATCTCCCCACAGCCATGCCACTCAATTTCTCCCTTTATGACTCTGGGGTCGGCATTTCAATAGACATAATCAGTGCAAGGATGATAGGCCAGGTATAGAAGGTCACTAGGGTGGAAAGCCTCAGGTGCCTAGCAATGGGCTCAACTGGGAAAACAAGAACCTCACTGCTAGGATGACCTTCCTCCATAGCATGTTGCTAGTCATACAAGTTAGACCCTCTTAGAGGGGGAAACAAATAAGGGGGCCAGAGAATATTCCTTAAGCATTAAGCCCCCAGGACAATGAGGTTTTGACCTGCATCAGATACATCTTGGCCTCAGTTCTGTTTCAGCTCCAGGTCCAGAAAAGCAGCAAAATCAGACAAGAGACACCACAGCTGACCTCAGGACCAGTTGCATTCACTAATGACCCCCTGTCCTGGCACTGACCAATCAGTGGAGACCATGACCCTAAGGCCACACCCTGAGAGCTGATGACTATTCAGCTGAGATCCTCCCCTAAAATCACAATCCTTAAAAGCCCTTAGAACAGAAGACCCTGCTCGCTCTCTCCAAGGGTCCCTTCTTCAGCCTCTGTAACTTGTTTCCTGATCTCATTTCTTCTACCTCTGTGACTTTCTAAGTAAATTTTCTTTTATAGTTTGAGTATTTGCTCTTAATTCTTTCCTAGGCAGAACCCAAGTACCAAGGTTGCTGAACCAAGGTCGAGTCTGCCTCCGCTAGTCTAAGACTTGGTGCCATTTTCGTTATTGCTGCCACCAACAACTCCAGTCCAGTCTATTCCCATTGACCATCCCTCTGCTAAAACCAAGGTGAGTGCTGTGACTGAGATTCTGTGCCCTGACCCTGCAGGAAAACCATCCCCCTTCTCACTGGGTGAGCAGAATCCCCACTGATTTTCACAGCCAGATATTATGTGGGCTCCTCTTCCCAGCTCTAATGCTCTGGGTTAGAGAGCCGGACTTTGGGCTAAGGCCTCTCACTCTTGGGGAGGGTGTGGGATGGGAGTGGAACCACCTCAGCTGTGATATCACCCTGAATTCCTTCCCACCACAATGGGATCAGCCCCTTTTACACCTCTGCCCTTCCTACATGTCTCTATAGGAGATAATTCTCTGTAAATCCTTAGTTATGGAATTTCTGTTCAGCTAGTCTTCAGTTAGTTATTCAGGTTGATATTTCTGTACTTCAGCCACTATTCCGGTATAGTCCTGGGAAGAGGTGAGTGTAACTTCCACCTACTCCACCATCATCTTGAAATCCTTTGTATTAATTGCCAATACAATTTTCTTTAAAAGTTTATTGTTGTCTACAATACTGTGATTTATAAAGTATTTGGTGTTCTTCATTTTATCTAAAATTTTATTTAGAAAATTAAATTTAACAGGGTGACCAATAAGAGTACATAGGTTTCAGGTGAACATTTCTATAGCATTTGAACTGTTGATTATGTTGTATACCCATCACCCAAAGTCAAATCATTTTCTGTCACCTTATATTTGTCTCTCTTTACACACTTCCCCCCAACCCCTTCCCCACGTCCCCCTCCTCATGGTAACAACTTCACTTTTATCTATGTCCGTGAATCTCAGTTTTATATACTACCTACGTGTGAAATCACACAGTTCTTAGCTTTTTCTGATTTACTTATTTCACTCAGTATAATGTTCTCAAGGTCCATCCATGTTGTCGTAATAGTCACTATGTCATCATTTCTAATGGCTGAATAGTATTCCACTGTATACATGTACAACATCTTCTTTATCCAATCCTCTATTGAGGGATGCTTTGGTTGTTTCCATGTCTTTGCCACCGTGAATAATGCTGTGATAAGCATGGTGGTGCATGTGTCTTTATGTATCAATGTTTTTGAGTTTTGGGGGTAGATACCCAGTAGAGGGATTTCTGGGTCATATGATAATTCTATTCTTAATTTTTTGAGGAACCACCATATTTTTTCCATAATGGTTGTGTTGATTTGCATTCCCACCAGCAGTGAATTAGGGTTCCTTTTTCCCCACAGCTTCTCCAACACTTGTTATTACCCATCTTGTTAATGATAATAGCCAATCTAACAGGTGTGAGATAGTATCTCATGGTAGTTTTGATTTGCATTTCTCAACCAGCTAGTGAAGATGAGCATCTTTTCATATACTTGTTGGCCATTTGTATGTCCTCTTGTGAGAAGCTTCTGTTCAGGTTCTCTCCTCATTTTTTTAATCGGATTTTTTGCTTGTTTGTTGCTGAGCTTTGTAAGGTCTTTATATATTTTGGATATTAACACCTTATCAGAGCTATTGTTTGCAAATATCATCCCCCATTGTGTGGACTGCCTATTTGTTTTGTTGTCAGTTTCTTTTGCTGTGCAGAAGCTTTTTAGTTTGATATAATCCCATTCGTATATTTTTGCCTTTACTTCCCTTGCCTTTGGGGTCAAATTCATAAATTGTTCTCTACGGCCAAGGTCCATGAATTTAGTAGCTGTTTTCTTCTATATAATTTATTATTTCAGATCTTATATTCAGGTCTTTCATCCATTTTCAATTAACATTTGTGCAAAGGACAAACTATATATAGTCCACATTCATTCTTTTGCATGTGGTTTTTCAATGTTCCCAACACCATTTATTGAAGAGGCTTTCTTTTCTCCATTGTGTGTTTTTGGCTCCTTTGTCAAAGATGATTTGTCCATATGTATGTGGTTTTACTTCTGAGCTCTAGGTTCTGTTTCATTGGTCTGTATGTCTGTTTTTCTGCCAATACCAAGCTGTTTTGATTATCATGGCTCTATTGTATAATTTGAAGTCAGGTAGTGTGATACCTCTAGCTTCATTCTTTTTCCTCAGGATTGCTTTAGCGATTCAGGTTTCTTTATGGTTCCATACAAACCTGGTAATTTTTTGTTCTATTTCTTTAAAAAATAATATTGGGTTTTTGATGGGATTGCATTAAATTTGTATATTGCTTTGTGTA
Source organism: Saccopteryx leptura (assembly GCF_036850995.1). NCBI lineage: Eukaryota > Metazoa > Chordata > Mammalia > Chiroptera > Emballonuridae > Saccopteryx > Saccopteryx leptura. The sequence continues at coordinate 92,568,892 of NC_089507.1, forward strand.
ATATGGCTATTTTAGCTATGTTGATTCTTCCAATCCATGAACATGGAATATTTTTCTATTTCATTGTGTCTTTTTCAATATCTTTCAATAATGTTTTGTAGTTTTCAGTAAACAGGTCCTTCATATCCTTTGTTAGGTTTATTCCTAGGTACTTTATTTTGTTGTTGTTGTTGTTGTAATTGTAAAAGGAATTGGTGTTGGGGTTTTTTAGTTCATTTTCCAAAGTTTTATACTTGGCATATAGAAAAGCAGTTGATTTTTGTATACGATTTTGTATCCTGTGACTTTACTGTATTGGTTTTCTGTTTCTAATCGTTTTTTGGTGAAGTCTTTGGGTTTTTCTCCATACAGGATCATGTCAGCTGCAAAAAGTGATACCTTTACTTCATCTTTCATGATATGGATGCCTTTTATTTCTTTCTCTTGCCTAATTGTTCTGAATAAAAGTTTCAGAACTATGTTGAATAAGAGTGGAGACAGTGTGCAGCCTTGTATCATTCATGATTTTAGAGGAAAAGCCTTTATTTTTTCACCATTTAGTATGATATTAACTGATGGTTTATCATATATGGCCTTTATTATGTTGAAATAATTTTCTTCTATCCCAATTTTATTGAGTGTTTTAAACACAGAAGGATGTTGTATCTTATCAAATGCCTTCTCTGCATCTATTGATAGGATCTTGTGGTTTTTTCTTTATTTTGTTGAGTGGTGTATTACATTGATCAATTTCCATATGTTCAACCATCCTTGTTCTCCTGGAATGAATCCCACTTGATCAGAATGTATGATTTTTTTTAATATGTTGTTATATTCGAAATGCTAATATTTTGTTTAGGATTTTTGCATCTGTATTCATTAGAAATATTGGTCTATAGTATTCTTTTTGTGTGTTGTCCTTTCCAGGTTTTGGAATGAGGGTCGTGTTGGGGAGTATTGCTTCTTCTATTTTTTGGAAAACTTTGAGAAGGATAGGTACAAATCTTCTTTGAATGTTTGGTAGAGTTCACTAGTATAACCATCTGGTCCTAGACTTTTGTTTTTTGGGAGGTTTTTGATAGTTGTTTCTATTTCCTCCCTACTTATGGGTCCATTTAGGTTTTCCACTTCTTTGTGGCTCAGTCTAGGAAGATTGTATAATTCTAGGAATTTACCCATTTCCTCCAGGTTGTTGAATTTGGTGGCATATAATCTTTCATAATATTCTACTATTATCCTTTTTATATCAATGATGTCTGTGGTAATTTCTCCTCTTTCATTTTGGATTTTGTTTATCTGAGTCCTTCCTTTTTTTTTTCCTTAGTAAATTTGGCCAGTGATTTGTTGATTTAATTTTTTTTTTCATAATTTTATTTTTTTAATGGGGTGACATCAATAAATCAGGATACATATATTCAAAGATAACAAGTCCAGGTTATCTTGTCGTTCAATTATGTTGCATACCCACCACCCAAAGTCAGATTATCCTCTGTCACCTTCTATCTTGTTTTCTTTGTGCCCCTCCCCACCCCCTATCCCTCTCCCATTCCCCCCTCCCCCCCGTAACCACCACACTCTTATCAGTGTCTCTTAGTTTCACTATTATGTCCCACCTACGTATGGAATAATGCAGTTCCTGGTTTTTTCTGATTTACTTATTTCGCTTCGTATCATGTTATCAAGATCCCACCATTTTGCTGTAAATGTTCCGATGTCATCATTTCTTATGGCTGAGTAGTATTCCATAGTGTATATGTGCCACATCTTCTTTATCCAGTCATCTATTGATGGGCTTTTTGGTTGTTTCCATGTCCTGGCCACTGTGTTGTTGATTTTATTGATCTTTTAAAGAATCAGCTCTTTGTTGTATTAATTTTTTCTATAGTTCTTTTGTTCTCTATTTTATTTATTCCTGCTCTAATTTTTACTATTTCCATTCTTCTACTGACTTTGGGTTGCTATTGTTCTTCTTTTTCTAGTTCCTTAAGGTGTGATGTTAGGTTGTTTACTTGGGATCTCTCTTGTTTCTTGACATAAACCTGTAATAATAGAAACAAAACTTCCCTTTTATTACTGCTTTCTCTTCATCCCAGAAATTTTGATATGTCATGTTGTTATTTTCATTTGTCTGTATATCTCTTTTTATCTCTCCTTTTATTTCTTCTTTGACCCAGTAATTTTTTAGAAGCCTGTTGTTTAATTTCCATGTTTTTATGGGTTTCTTTACTTCCTTTTTCACAGTTGAATTCTAATTTCAAAGGCTTATGATCAGAAAATATGCTTAGTATACTGTAAATTCAATCTTCCTGAATTTGTTAATGTTAGTTTTGTGGCCCAACATATGGTCTATCCTTGAGAATGTTCCATGCACACTGGAGAAGAATGTATGATCTGACGTTTTGGGATAAAATGTCTTATAAATGTCTATTATGTCCATTTGGTCCAGAGTATTATTTAAGGCCGGTATTTCTTTTTTTTCTTTTTTTTTTTTTTTTCATTTTAGAGAGGAGAGAGAGAGAATCAGAGAGAGAGAGGAGAGAGAGACAGGGGGGAGGAGCTGGAAGCATCAACTCCCATATGTGCCTTGACCAGGTAAACCCAGGGTTTCGAACCGGCGACTTCAGCATTTCCAGGTCGACGCTTTATCCACTGCGCCACCACAGGTCAGGCAAGGCCAGTATTTCTTTATTGATGTTCTGTTTGGATGATCTATCTAAATTCGTCAATGGTGTGTTGAAATCACCAGGTATGATCATGTTTTTGTCTGCTTCTATGTTTAGAGCAGTTAGTAGATGTCATATATACTTTGATTCTCCCTGATTTGGTGCATATATATTAAGAAGTGTTATGTCTTGGCCCTGGCTGATTGGCTCAGTGGTAGAGCATTGGCCTGGAGTGTGGAAGTCGGGGTTCGATTTCCAGCCAGGTCACACAGGAGAAGCAGCCATCTGCTTCTCAACCCCTCCTTCTCTTCTTTCTCTCTGCCTTTCTCTTCCCCTCCTGTAGCCAAGGCTCCATTCGAGCAAAAGTTGGCCTGGGCACTGAGAATGGCTCCATGGCCTCCACCTCAGGTGCTAGAATGGCTCTGGTTGCAATGGAGCGACACCTCAGATGGGCAAAGCATCACCTCCTGGTGGGCATGCCAGATGGATCCCAGTCGGGTGCATGTGGGAGTCTGTCTCTCTGCCTCTGGCTTCTCACTTCAGAAAAATACAAGAAAAGAAAAAAGTGTTATGTCTTTTTGATACAATGTCCCCTTTATAATTATAAAATGTCCATCTTTGTCTCTCATTACCTTTGTTGTTCTAAAGTCAACGTTGTCAGATATGAATATGGCTACACATGCTTTTCTTTGGGTATTATTTGCTTGGAGAATCATTTTCCAACCTTTCACTTTGAATTTACTTTTGTCCTTGCAGTTTAGATGTGTCTCTTGAAGGCAGTGTATGTTTGGGTTTTTCTTTTTGATCCAATCTGCTACTCTATGCCTCTTTATTGGTTAGTTCAGTCCAATTACAGTTAGAGTAATTATTGGCACCTAAGTATTTCCTATAGCCATTTTATGTTTTGTTTTCTGGTAGCTCTGTGTCTTATTTGGTTCTTCTTTTTGTTTCTTTCAGTTGTTTTTGTTTAGAGGTATTCCATACTTTTTTTTGCTTGTTTCTTCTTTTTTAAGCTGTGTGTTTCAGTAGTTCCTTTTTCATGGGTGGTTACCATTAGGTTAAGAAAAAAATGTTCATATATATAAGAGTCCTTTGTGATATGAGCGCTTCTGCACTCAATCTTCCTTTGCTTCTGCAGATCTTTATCCTCTCCCCTTTTATGTTATTGTTGTCACAGATTATCCTTGTTTTTATTGTGACCTTGTTGGAGCTTTCACTTGTAGTTTTGATTTGTTTTGTTCTTTGTGTCTGGTTGAATCACCCCTTTGAGTATTTCCTGCAGTAGGGGTTTTCTGGTGATTAATTCACTCAGCTTCTGCATGTCTGTAAAAATTTTTAATTTTCCTTCATATTTGAAGTATAACTTTGATGGATATAGTATTCTTGGCTGGTAATTCCTCTCTTTCCATACTTTAAATGTTTGGGTCCACTATCTCCTGGCTTGTAGAGTTTCTGTTGAGAAGTCTGATGATAACCTAATGGGCTTTCCTTTATATGTTAAGGTCTTCTTTTCCCTAGGTGCCTTGAGGATTCTTTCTTTGTCATTGATTTTTGACAACTTTACTACTATTTGCCTTGGAGTATGTCTGTTTGGGTTGCTGCTGTGACTTGGCATTCTGTTTGCTTCTTGGATTTGAGGCTCTAATTCTTTCCATAGGTTTGGGAAATCGTCATCAATTTTTTGTTTGAATAGGCTCTCCTTCTCATCTTCTTTTGATAAACTCATTATTCTTATATAGCTCTTTCTGATGGAGTCAGACAGTTCTTGTAGAGCTCTCTCGGTTTTTTTAAATTGTGAGTCTCTCTCCTCTTCTCTCTATAGCATCTCTGGTTGCCTGTCTATGATGTCGCAGATTCTTTCCTCTATCTGGTTTGTTCTATTAGCTAAACTTACTACCTCAGTCTTCAATTCACATACAGAGTTCTTCATCTAAGTTTTTAAAGTTTCAATTTCCTTGGTGAGGTATTCATTTTGTTCATTAATTTGGGGTTTGTTTGTTTTTTAGCTCATTAAGTTGCCTGTTGGTGTCTTCTTGCCTCTTGTTGAGTATTTTCAGAACTTCAAATTTTAATTCTCTATTGCTTAATTCCAAGGCATCCACATGATTGAGATTTTTCTTCTGGAAAATTTTCATTTTCTTTCTGAACAATGTCTCTGTCCTGTGTATCTATGGTATTCAATTTACAAGTCACAACACGGAGCTTCTGGCCCATTCTGCCCACGTACAAGCTACAAATGCTTGCTCTGCGGCTGAGGGGCACTCTTTAGTAGCATGTTTGAAAACTGAATAAAAATCTATATAAAACAAATATTCAAATAGTTTCCATAGGTACACGGATAAGTGTGACCCTGGTCTCCTAGCCTTCCATATTGTTCCATCTGTGCCCACCTTACTTATGACAACATTTCAAAACTAGCAATAATTAAGTTAAATGGTGCCCCTGAATCCCTTAATTCAAGCTCCACAAGCAGTGACAGCTACGGGAACAGCCTCTACACATTGATGCGGGCTGAGGCACAGGCCGCCGGGTGGCGCTTGATCCCACTCTCCCAGGCGCAGGACACAGGCAGAGCGCTGATGTCCTGCTCCTCCATGCCGGGGCCGCCGTCCTGCTTCTGGACTTGCTGCATCAGTTGCCTGGGAGACAGAAGTGTCATATTCAGAAACCTGGGGTCACCCACACTGAGCAGCTTCAAATAACTTATTCATGAACCGACTTCCTAGGTTACTGGCATTAGGCAACAATTCGATATATCTGAAGCAAGCATTTCTTCAGAACCATCTTTTTGGTAATAAGGAAACCACAGGTCATGTGCATTCGTTAAATAACATTGCTACGTAGAGATAGCTTAACCAATCTTTTCTAAAATGGTTGTGCATCAGGAAAAATCTGAAAATACAAATCACTGTTATTGGAGATTTTTCTCCCCATCCATTTATATTTTCCAAATTTTCTAGAGCATCTCTTCTTAATATGGGGAGAAAATAAACTCTAAACACTTTCATCCTACGCAAAATACTTTATTCCGACTGCAGTGAGATACGAGGCAGCACAAACCCAGGTCTGTGCCTTCCCCCACACACACGCGTGTACAGTCACTAACCATGTAGGCCCCGACATCACATAGTGGATGTCGGCCTCTGGAAGCCATTGAAGGTGGAAGTGGCAGCCATGGTGTAAGCTCCCATGTTCTCAAAGAGCATCCAGTCCCCCACGTGCATCTCGGGCAAGCCACAGCGCTCGACGATGCGGTCCAGGCCATCACAGGTCGGTCCCCATGCTGGACGAGTAGTACCTTTCATCCGGTTTGGGCCTCTTCTGCAGAAGGGGTTTCACGTGGGCATGATCATAGAGGATACAATTAAACGACCCATACACGCCATCAATCACGTAATACATAAAGGTTTTCTCGCTCGACTCCTTCTCATCATCAGAGCCTGTTTGCTCCTTTAACACCAACTTTTTGGCAATGATGTTAACTGCAAGCGTGAAGGCTGATGCAACATAGTATCTGTCTGGCTCGGCGATTACTGTCACTCCCGAGTCTGATGGAAAGTACTTGTCCAGGGCTGGGTTGATGACACTGGCGATCTCTTCAAATTTAAGCTTTACATCCTCAGATCCAGGAAAGTCACCTCCAATATCAAGCAGATACATGTTGAAACCAACCTCAGCCCCCGTGTCAAAGAAGCAGCGGGCATCCGAGATGGCCTGTACTAAGGTCTTGGGGTCAGTACATCCACTTCCCACGTGGAAGCTGACACCGATAACATCAATATTTAGCTCTTTTCCCCGTTCCAAAAGAAGCCTGCTAGTTTTGAGTGTGGCACAAAATTTAACACTGAGACAACAGACTGCTTTGGAATCATCGGTGGCAATCCGCAAAACCAACTTTGCCTTTGGATGTGCCCTGGCAACTTTCATCAGCTCGACTTCCCTATCGAACGTCACCATCCGGACTTCATTATTGGCAGCATATTTAATCTGAGACACTTGTTTACATGGATTTGCATAGATAATCCTCTCTGGAGGCACCCCAAGACTCTACACCAATTGTATTTCAGTCTTACTGGCACAGTTGAACCCTGTCCCCATGGCAGCAAGAGTCTTCACTATGGTCCTGCTGTCATTGCATTTGACCGCATAAAAGGGGGTGATCCGAGGAAGAGCTTTAACCATTTCAGATGTTTCTTTAGGATGTCTCCCAGGTCCGCAACATAGAAGGCATCCTTATCATCAGAAGAAGAAACTTCGTTAATTTTTTGGTCTAAAATGTCCTTGGCAGTAAAGCTCTCATCAAGGAAAAGGCAGTCTAATTCATTACTGAAGCTGTTCATGGTTTCTGGCTGTTCTTCTTAAATGCAACAAACAGGAAAACTAAGATGGAATTTAAAGAAATGATTGCCAGCTTTCCACAAAGGCAGTCCTCCAAGAATTCCAAGTCCTGCGGAAGATGGGTGCTTGCTCTCTCTGGGCAGCAGAAGTGTCCTGGGCCAGCTCGTCCGCACTTCTGCTGCACCTGCTACCCGGCTTGCCGCGTGGGCTTCACCGCAGGGGCGCCTCAGCCGACCCCGTGGGCCGCCCCCCCCCCCCGCCTCGCTGCCTCCCGTGGAGGACCGTGGCCCGAGGTGGCACCGCAGCACTGGCAGAGGGGCCGCGGCGAAGGCTGAGCAGACTGACCTTCAATTTCTTCTTGATAGTATTTGAGAGTGGTATTTTTTTAAATGCTAACAAAAGAACAACTTATAAAAATAGAAAAATTTTAAAAATACAATAAAAAATTTAAAAATTTAAAAAATTATGGCAAGTAAAGAAGAAAAACCACTGGAAAAAAGGCCGAAAGCAAAGAAAAAAAGAAAAAACAAAACACACACAAAATAAGAATAAAAATTTTTTTAATTAAATTAAAAAAGAATAAGAAGAGAAAAGGAAAAATGGGGGGAAGAAAAATAAATTTTGGGTTTGAGAGGTTTCTTCCTGTAGGTGTCACTGTATTACATCTTTTAGTTCTGTGAAGTTCCTGGGCTGGTCACTGGGGTGTAGCTGTCCCAAGGATGTAGGCAGGGCCGCAATCGTGTTGGTGGGTCGGGTGTGTTGTGAGGGCTTTATGGCTTCAGCTTTACAGCTTTGGTTTTCCTCCTTTACAGCTTTAACAATGGCATTCTCAGGCTTCCCGGCACGCCTTCCTATGTCTCAACAGTCCTGGGGACCGGTTGTGGAGCACCTCTGCTCTTCAGGGGAGAAGGTTGCTCTGGAGAACCAGATGTAAGGTTTGTCTCTGCCACTCTCCGTACCACAAGGTGAGGCAGGTCGGATCTGGGAAGCTGGGGGCTGCACTTTAGCTTTCTCTGTCTCTTTCTCTGCAGGCTATAGGCAGACCACAGGAACATTGGCCATGACCCCATGCTCAGTCCACTTTGGTTTATCTCCCACTCTGCCTCTCTGTCTCATCACTCCTCCCAGCAGAAGGAGACCCAGTAACTCTGGGTTTCCCTTTCCTTACCCGCAGACAAAATCCAGAGAGTCCAAGATTCCCTCCTCCCCATAGACCAGCAGAGGGGGAAAAAAAAACCCAGTCACTCCAGTTTTGTTTCCTCTCTTCTCCAAAGCCCATTGCAATTGAATTTTATCTTCTGCCCCCCTTTTCACCCCATCTCACCTTTAGTCGTTTCAAAGTGTAGATCTCCCTGCTGTGCCAGTGAGTCCTGCTGGGGTTCCTTTGCTGCATTATAGTTGTTCAATTTGTTGAAATTTTAAGGGGAGAAATCAGGACTGTCTCTCATGCCGTCATTACTCTGACATCATCTCCAATAATCATTTTTTAAAAGACAAAATAAATGTTATCAGGGCTGTGAAGAATCTGAAATCTTTGCATACTATTGACATGAATGCAAAATATTATAGCCACTTTAGAACAGTCTGGAAGTTCTTATAAAAGTTAAATAAAATTATCATATGAACCAGGAATTTCACTCCTAAGTATATCTGCCAAAGAACTAAAAAAATAGATTTACACAGAAACTTGTACACATATGTTTATAGCAGCATTATTTGTAATAGCCAATAAATGGAAACGACCCAAATGCCCATCAACTGATGAATAAATAAGCAAAGTATGTTATATTCATACAATAAAATATTATTCAGCCATAAAAGGAATAAAGACTTGATGTATGCTACAATGTGAATAAATCTTGAAACATTATGCTAAATGAGAGAAGCCAGTCACAAAAGACCACATACTATATGACTATTTATGTGAAACATCCAGAATAAGTAAACCTATATAGAGAGAATGTAGATTAGTGATTGCTAGGTTTAAGGGTAATAGAGGGGATGGAAATTGACTACAAAAGAGTACAAAGTGTCTTTTGAGGGTGATAAAAAAGTTTTAAAATTGTACTGATGGTTGTACATCATGTGAATATACTAAAAATTATTGAATAATATACTTTACTTGGGTGAACTTTATAGTATGTGAATTATATATCATTAAAGCCATTAAAAGATACACTATATTGTTTAAAATTCAAAGATAATCAGAGTATACAGAACTCTTTTATTTTGGCAGTTCCCCAAAAAGTTAAACTTGGAATTACCATATAACAATTTCACTCCTAGGTATGCACGCAAGAAAATAAAAACACATATCCACACAGAAACATGTACATTCATATTTATTACATATTCATAATAGCCACCAAGGAGAAGCAACCCAAATGCCCATCAACCAATGAATGAAAAAATTGTGATTTATACAGACGATAGAATATTATTCCACCATGAAAAGAAACAAAGTACTGATAAATGCTACAACTCAGATGAACCCCCAAAACATTAATGCTAAGTGAAAGAAGACAGACAGAAAAGGCCACATATTATATGACTCCTTTTATATGATATAGCCAGAATAAGCAAAAATCCATAGAGACCAAAAACAGATTAGTAGTTACCAGGAGATGGGGGAGGAGAAATGTGAATGATGACATGATTGGGTATACAGGTTTTTTTCCCCAGGTGATGAAAAGTTTTGAAATTAAAGAAGGTCTGTTTGCACAACATTGTTAATGCATTAAATGACACTGAATTGTACACTTGAAAACAGTTAATTTTGTTTTGAAATTTTATTTCAATTTTATAAAAAGAAAATACTTGGTTATTAAACCTCTCTTTTCATTAAAACAAGTATTTAACAGAATGATAACATTAAAACAACATTGAGGTTTAGCATCTCATTCATTCAAAATCTATCACAGACATGTATAAAATTAAAGTACAGTAGAAGAGAGTTTATAGTCTTTTAGATAAGTTTTTTAAACAAATTTTATTCAGTTCTTCCAAAATAATGTATCTGGCATGTTGTTCCAACATTTTAAAATTATTATGAAAAACAAAAGTGCTTCTATATAAAAACATATACTTTTCTGGAGTGTGTTGACATCACAAAGATTACTTGAGATCTCACTTATTAAGATGTCATTTACTATAATTAGCTCATTGCTAACATGATGTAGATGTTCTTACTTATCACTGATATGTCTGGATCTAAGATATGATTAAGTAAAGTCCTAGATAGCATAAGATGAAAATTTTTGCAAGTGGCTAGAGGGTGACATCTGGAGGGGTCTGGTAGTGAGGGTCTGGCAGTGGCTGTGGGCAAAGACATGAGCAGGCCGTATATTTTAGTCACCTCAATTGTTAAGTTTTCCAGGCCACCTATCAGATAGGCACCTATTATACATCTCACACCTGAATAAAAATTTACAGTGATTTTGGAATCCAAATGTCATAACCAGATTGACATTAAGTATAATTTTGTCAACATGAGTTGGCTATTCTCATGTTATCATAGCAACAAGTCAACTCAGGGAATCTTATACCTCAGCTTCACCACGTTTCTAAAATAGAATGACTATAACCTATAATTGAGCACCATGTGGGATCTGGTCAGAAGCTAACCCTCCCATATACACACACCCCTACAAACTACCCTTGGTTCCCCCTGCAACCTGGAGATCCACAACTGAAAGACAAGGTCCTTTGGCAGAAATGTCAGAGGATGAAGGCTGTGGAGGCCTGGGTAAAGGACTTTGGCATAATTTTGTAAGGAATTCCACTGTTTAGTACTGCAAGCATGGTTTGGAAGAGAGACAAAGTACAGAACCAGCACTAGATGGTCACATGCCTTTGGCCCAGTAAATCCTTTATTCTGTGGGGCAGGGACCAGCGGCAGGAGGATCCAGACAGGGTCTCTGAAAGTGAGGTCCAGAAAGTAAGGGTAGTACTGCCTCAGGCTAATGTTCAGCACACTCTATAGAGCTTTAATAGTTCCAATGACCACAGGTTCAAGAACCATTTCACTTAGGATTAGCTTTATCAGAATGAGTTGCAAAGGAAAGGAGCTGAATGGGGAAAGTCAAGTCACCAACCTGTCCCAAAACAAAAGGTATGTTACACTTGGATTCTGACAGCCAATGTTTCTGAACTTCTGCTCTTGTACCTCAAAAACCCAATGCACTGCTCAGCTATTTGTCCAGGAAGGTCACATATACTGCTCACAAAAATTAGGGGATATTTCAAAATGAATGTGAAGCAACAAAATACCCCCTAATTTTTGTGAGCAGTATATTAAATGCTGGGTGTAGAAAAGGCGAGGACACAGGAAAAGTTCCAGCCAAGAGACAGTGGGTGAGTCTCTTGTCCGCCTCTCTGTCAGTTCCTATGCATGGCAAATGCCTCAGGGTAAAAGATGTATCAGTTCACCAGCATATGCTCTTACATTCTCCCTTTTCTCTCAAAGCAATTCACTACCTTGTTGGGTCTTTGATGCTGTTAATAGATGTTTTCTTTATTTTGTCCAGATATTTTAGTTTAGTTTGTGAGAAATTTAGTCTGAATTATAGTCAACTATTACTGGAAGTAGAAATCCCAACATGGCTTTCAGATATTTATTTTTTGGCAATTTTATTTCAGTGAATGGATCCCAAGTAGAACTTTAAGTTTCCTGTGACTAGCTTTGAAAAGGCATTATTTAACAAATGCTTACTGAGCGTTGCACTATTTGAAACATTACAGTAAAAAATAAAAAAGATGCAGTTCTACCATCTAAAGAATGTATAGGCACCCTGGCCGGCTGGCTCAGTGGTAGAGTGTCAGCCTGGCATGTGGAAGTCCTGGTTTCAATTCCCGGCCAGGGCACACAGGAGAAGCACCCATCTGCTTCTCCACCCTTCCCCATCTCCTTTCTCTCTATCTCTCTCTTCCCCTCCCACAGCCAAGGCTCCATTGGAGCGAAGTTGGCCCGGGCACTGAGAATGGTTCCATGGCCTCCACCTCAGGCACTAGAATGGCTCTGGTTGCAACAGAGCAACGCCCCAGATGGGCAGAGCATTGCCCCCTGGTGGGCATGCTGGGTGGATCCCATTCGGGCACATGCCGGAGTCAGTGTCTCTGCCTCCCTGCTTCTCACTTCAGAAAAATACAAAGAAGAAAAAAAAGAATGTATAATCTTGAAGGATTCTCAGACATGTGTGTCAATAAAAAAGGACTAAAGGAGGAAGATGAGATACAGAAAATGAATGGAGGCTGGAAGAAACAAGCTGAGATTATAGATTGGAACAGAAATGCCATGTTTTGCGAGGACTATAAATCAATGGTCTCACAATGGTAGGTCACACACTGAATTCAGCCCACAAGCATGTTTGGTTTGGCCCACACAGTGTTTTAAAAATAGGAGATTTCCCATTTAAAAAAGTCTGGATTTCCATCTTCTGAAAACACAGAAGATCTGGCAACTGTCTTCACTGCCAACTGGCAACCATCAGCTGGAGCTAAGTAGAAGCTGCCTCCTTAGGGAGAGCTTAATTTCTTGCGCTCACCACATTTCCCATCAGTCGTCCTCCGCCATCCCTCACACCCCGCCTGCTTTCTTCTCTCAGTCTAATGAAAGTGCAATATAAAGGCAGCTTCCAGCCCTTCTCGTTGGATGATCAGATGGTGAATTTTAAGCCTCCAAATTATCACCCTCTATACACAGACATACACACATACACATTCACATTTTAACTCTAATTTTTTAAAAGACTTTATTTATTCAATTTTTTTTCAGAGAGGAGAGAGAGAGAGAGAGGGAGAGAAGGAGGAGGAGCAGGAAGCATCAACTCCCATATGTGCCTTGACTGGGCAAGCCCAGGGTTTTGAACCAGCGACGTCAGTGTCCCAGGTCAACACTTCATTCCACTGTGCCACCACAGGTCAGGTTTAACTCTAATTTTTATATAAAAAATCTAGACAATAAACCCTCACCACCACCACTGTTAGTCATTTAAATATTTTTCTGTAGTTACTACCTCTATGTGTTTATCCTGTCCCCCAAGAGATGAAGACAAGTATTTGAAGTCTCACTATTCCTTGTTCTCCCCCAAATAAAAACAGAACCAGCTCTATATTCCATAAACTATTAGTGAAAGAAGAGATTACAGCTTGCCTGGAGGAGTGATAAATGGGAAACAACGCTGCATGCAGGAGTGGAGAGAGGTGAAGGCTCCCAGCGCAGAGAGGGCACCACTCTTTGCCAACCTGCTGTCTGGTCTTCCAATGCCTCCATTACCTTCCAAGTACTTCCTGAGGATATACTCTGGCTTTCACAATTGGAAAAAAAAGAGGTCTTGTGGGAGACAGGTTGTAGGCTGGCGGGGTCATTGTAGCCTAAGGCTTGGTTTGGGACTGAGCCTTTCCCACTCTTCAATACTAAGTTCTTTTAATACTAAGATCTTTTCAACACTAAGCTTTTCTTCACACCCTTGACTGTTGCATGATGGGGGATGGTGCACTCTTATGAGGAATCCAATTTATGCCTCAGATGAGTGGCTTTGTATCAGAGACTTCCCTATTTGTATATTGGATTAAAGGCTTTAATTGTCTATGCTATATAATAAAGCAAAGACCAGGCGCTCACTCTCTCTGATATTGCCATCAGCATTGAAGAGGTCTCCTGATATTGATCCCATCCTCTTTTCTTGGTGAGTCTATTTTCTTAATTCCACACCATTCTCCCTCAGGACCCAGAATTACTAGTTGTGCTGGTCTGCTGCAGGGTCTAGCAGGGTGTGAAGGTGGCCTTCTCCTTTGGGTAAGGGTTAATGGAGACTTAAAGATACATTCGTGAAGATTTCAAAGCATTTTTATGTGTGGTGGTTAAATAGTGTTGACAAGAAAAAACAGCACAAAGTGTGAAGTCGCACTAACCTGGCCTTGAACCCTAACTCTGCCCTGCATCACCGTGTGCATTTTCCCTTAAGTTTCAAGGTAGTTGTGAGAATTAAAAAACACAGTAGATGTAAAGTGCTGAGGACAATGCCTCATATACAACAAGTACTCACTAACTGTTTTTGTTACCGATTCACTTTACATTGGATCCATAAATCAGTAAGTATTTTATTTTGGGTCTTTGCCAGTCTTAATTCTACCCCTGCATTGATGAGAGATTGATAATTAAATACATAGATAAAAGGTGGTGTACTTGTTACATATTTTACATGTAGAAGACAGAGCATAGTTTGAAAAACAGGGAAATTTACAAGTACAGGGTATGACTGTATGAGTAACTGATTTATAAATAAAATGGCAAGACATGATTTGTTCTCTAGCCTTCTATATAACCCATACAAAATTGCTAAGGCCTCACTCATGGCTAAGAAAACTTGGAACCCAAGCAGGGTTTGTCAGGCCATCCCAAGCTATTATGTGATACATTGCTCAGACCTCAATAGTTACGCTTTAGAACGCTGGCATTCCAGCCTGCCCCTGCCTCTGGGCTTATTCATTTGAAATTCGTATTTGTGTCTATTCTGACTCAAGCTTGAATCTGCTAAGATCTTGAAGTATTAATAGTCAGTCTATATTACTGTTTTTCATCACCTGAGGTTTTGCCCAAATTCTAATTCTATTTCCTTAAGTGATCACAGACCGGCTGCATTGACCAACCACTATCCCAACATTTCTTTCTGTTTATAGCTCTACTTCACCCTTTCTTCCTAAAGTACTTCCCTGATGGCTTGAGTTCCCAACCTCTTGTAAGACCTATTATTTATTTGAGGAGGAGGGGCAAACTTTTTTTTAATTTATTGATTTTAGAAACAGATGAAGGGAGAAATAGAGAAACATCAACTTGTTGTTCCACTTACTTATACATTCATTGGTTGAGTCTTGTATGTGCCCTGACCAGAGATTGAATCCACAGCCTTGGCATATTGGGTCAAAGGTCTAACCACTTAGCTACCCTGCCAGGGCAGGAGGGCACTTTTCATTGAAAGTAAACACACATGCAAAAATAGAAACTGCACAAATTATACATGAGCAGCTCCATAAAATTTTACAAAATGAACATGCCTGTGTAACCCATGCCCAGGTTAAGAAGTAGTCACAATTCCCTCTGTCATTCCCCATTAGAAAACTACAGTCTAAACATAGTTCAGATTCACTTGCTCCTTTTTAACTTTCTAAAAATGGAATCATACAATGCAAATTTGCATTCCCCTGACTTCCTTGCTCAATACTGTTTATGAGAGTCATTCTATTGTTGCATATGGTATGCATATTTATTCGTTACCGTATGTATTTCTTTGTTTGCATATAAAACAATTTATTCATCCATTTTCTATTGATGGATTTTGGGGACAGATCCAATTTTTGGCTATCACAGATATTGTTGGTATAACATACTTGCTCAAGTCTTTTGCTGACTATCTACACATTTCTTCTGTATATATACTTAGGAGATGGCTGGTTCACATGATTTGCACATGTTCAGCTTTAACAGATACTGCCACAGAGCTTTCTATGTGGTCATACATTTTACATTCCCACAAATTATGTATAAAAATTCCAATTACTCTATATTTTCCTAACACTTGATATTGCAGATCCCTTTTTTAATTTCTTTGTTAAATATACACACACACACACAAAAAGAAATCAACCAAATGGAAGATGATATTTGCCAACAACAGTTCCAACAAGAGATTGGTATCCAAAACATAAAAAGAATTCATACAACTCAATGCCAAACACACAATCCAATTAAAAAATGGGCGTAGGGACCCTGGCCAGTTAATTTAATTTTAAACATAAATAAAAGTTAAAAAAAAATAAAACTATTTGAGTACTTAGCATAGTCAAGTACTCAAAAAAAATTCCAAAATTCCCTTTCCACTTATGCTGCCCAGCTCAGCAGTCTCCATTCCATCGCTAACCCTGCACACCTGGCAGCACCATCTAAGCAGCGTCACTGTCCTAACTAGTACTTACATTAAAACTAAATTCACCTTTCTGGGCCAGGTACTACCTTATATGCACTATCAGTAAAGAAATGACCTTGCAGGCCTTGGCCGGTTGGCTCAGTGGTAGAGCGTCGGCCTGGTGAGCAAGGGGTCCCGGGTTCGATTCCCGGCCAGGGCACACAGGAGAAGCACCCATCTGCTTCTCTACCCCTCCCCCTCTCCTTCTCTCTCTTCCCTTCCCGCAGCGAGGCTCCATTGGAGCAAAGATGGCCCGGGCGCTGGGGATGGCTCCTTGGCCTCTGCCCCAGGCGCTAGAGTGGCGATGCCCCGGAGGGGCAGAGCATCGCCCCCTGGTGGGCAGAGCGTCGCCCCCTGGTGGGCGTGCCGGGTGGATCCCGGTCAGGTGCATGCAGGAGTCTGTCTGACTGTCTCTCCCCCTTTCCAGCTTAAGAAAAATACAAAAAAAAAAAAAAAGAAATGACCTTGCACATTATATGGTCCTGTTAGACTTCCTATATTTAACTTTTTCTAACTTGCAGCAAGTTGATATGACATCATAGACATGTACCTGGTGCTAGTCGTGAATGTGCAAATTTTATAAACCTTGTATTTCAAAAATATTGCTGTATTAGATCTTCAAATATAAAGAACATTTTTAAATGATTATAAATAAACTGACTAAAAAAGAAATAGCAATATTAGAGACTTCATACTTTACAGCAAAAGTATGACTTCAGTGCCATAATATTGGAGCTATCATAGAGTGAAGGATTGAAGTTTAATGCAAGTAGATGACATCAAGTTCTTCTAAGATCCCTCTAAGATCTGCTTCTTATTAAATTCAACCAGAGGAGAATTCAATTACATTTCTTCCTAAATGTAACTCCTTATACTAGAAGAGAAATTTCATAGATTCTTATGTATTTAATTTTCTTCTAAAGCATTTCTCAGTGCTAAATTCAACTTTTTCCAAAAGCAGAGGATAAATGAGACACTTCAAAGAAAATATTTTAGTTAAGACGTTTTTTTTTTCAAATCCACCTTCACGTTCATGTATTCTTTTTTGTGTGTGTGTGACAGAGACAGAGAAAGAGACAGAGAGAGGGACAGACAGACAGAAAGGAAGAGAGATGAGAAGCATCAATTCCTCAGTGCGGCACCTTAGTTGTTCATTGATTACTTTCTCATATGCACCTTGACCAGGGGGCTACAACAGACCGAGTGACCCCTTGCTCAAGCCAGCAACCTTGGGTTCAAGCTGGTGAGCTTTGCTCATACCAGATGAGTCTGGTCGCTCAGGCCAGCGACGTAGGGGTTTCAAACCTGGGTCCTCTGCATCCCAGTCTGACACTCTATCCACTGCACCACTGCCTGGTCAGGCCGTGTATTCTTTTTTACTTAAATATTTGAACACCTATTTACTACACATAGAATTATGAGGAGTAAAATAGAGAATTACAACATGCCTAGTTTGAAATGACTTATGGCTTATAAGACATAAGTAATAAATACTCATAAAGAAAACCTTTATTTGTAACTCTAAATGTTATTTTGTTGTTGTTGTTGTTGTTTCTTTGTTTTTCTTTTTAGTGAGGAAAGGAGGCAGAGACAGATTCCAGCATTCGCCTCGACTGGGATCCATCCAGCAAGCCCACTAGGGGGCAATGCTCTGCCCATCTGGTGCCCTTACTTAATCCTTGCGACCAGAGCCATTTTTTTTAGTGCCTGAGGGGAGGCCATGGAGCCATCCTCAGCATACCTGGGACCAACTCTCTCCAATTGAGCCATGGCTGCAAAAGGGAAGGAGGAGAAAAAGGGGGGGGGGGGGAGGGAGAAGCAGGTGGGTGCTTCTCCTGTGTGCCCTGACTGGGAATTGAGCCCAGGACATCCACACATCAGCTGATGCTCTACCACTGAGCCAATCGGCCAGGTCCCCAACTGTTTTTCAATAGAGAAAAACATCCTTAGTTTTCTGTCTCTTCTAGATAAAGAACATTATTGTTCACTTGAATTAAAGCAAAGTAATCTCAAATTATTCTTCCAGAAACAATTTCTTCCCTGATAAAAAGTTTTTATCTACCAGTTTAAAAGTACAATTAGGCACTTTTAAAATTTTTTGAGTATACTCTCTTTTGTAGTTAACCAAAGGCCAGAATTTAGTTTCTATGTAAATCTCTCACTCTCTTTCCCTCTTATTTCTGAATGTGAAGGCAAAGAAAAATGGACAGTGGATTGGATTTCTTATATTTCTCAACATTCCATTTGAATGCAAATTATAAATCTTTCACAAGGGGTCAGTTCTACCATATGGAGTGCATGACTATTTCCTTTTACTGTAAGCAGTGATTTTGAGAGCTAATTTGGGCTTATTTCCCCTCTGCCATTTTCATAACTTTTGTCCTTAGCAAAAGAAAAATGTATTATTCCACTGATTAAAATGAAATGCCTCTCCTGCAGATATCTATGTCTATTAGACTCCTAAACTACCACTTGTGGTTTTTAATTGACTTTTCTTAGACTTCATTTAACCACATATACACAAGTAGACACTCTATTCTCCCCTTGAGTCATGCATTTAGGTCCTATTAACACTAATGGAATTTATATGCATGCACGCTGAGGGAGAATAAGCCCCTTAAACACCTTTTTAATGGAACGGTTTTGTTTCTTTCCATTCCTCTTCACACGCCTCTGTTTGGACTTTCTCTTACCAGTATGTGCTTCCAAATAATTCAGTTCTGATTTCTTTTTCAGCTCTTATACTTTATTCTTTATTGAACTTTAGTGCTCAAAGTAAGACTTGCCTTCCCCCCTTTTATTGATCATTCCTGGAAAAAGCAGCGTGACTTAATCATCACTAACGTCGTAGACATTCTGGTTTCAGAGTGCAATTCAGATGGTGCTTTCATTCCAATCTTGTAGTTTCCAGCAAATCTATTTCACCCACAAGCTCTTTTTTATCCTCCTGAAGACTGGACTAGCCAGAAGTCAATTACTTTAATGAATATTTACCCAAGAGGCTAAAGATTTTTCCACCTTAACATGAAAATAAATAGGCATGTTTTCAAACACTCCCACTTCATAATGTTTTTATTTGTTTACACTATACGGCAGTGATTTTTTTGTTTTTTTATTTGTTTTTTTGAGTACCTATGACATAAAACTTCAGCAACATGTTCAAATTTAGAACTGTACAGTAACAGGAAAATAAACTGTCATAGGAACTGTAAATCTGCGGGAAGTAAAATTATACCTCCAATGCATATATGAACAATCATATTTTTGTTTAGCTCTTATAAATGTATCATTCTTTATTGTTCTTATAATAGCTTTATCAATGAACTTTAAAATCCAGCTTTGTTTTCCTTTCTCTTTTTTTAACTTATTTTTATTTGTATATTTTAGGTGAGAGAAGGGGAGATAGTGAGGCAGACTCCCACATACACCTGGACCAGGATCCACCTGGGGCCAATGCTCTAGTACAAAGTTATTTTTAGCACCTGAGGCTAATGTGCTCCAACACAGCCATCCTCAGTGCCCAGGGCCACATTGGAACCAATCCAGCCACTGACTGAGGGCAGGGAAAACAGAGAGAAGGGGGAGGGGGAGGGAGGAGAAGCAGATTTTTGCTTCTTGTGCGTGCCCTGACCAGGAATCGAACTCAGGACATTTATACCCCAGGCTGACACTCTATCCACTAAGCCACTGGCCAGGGCCTGTTTTCTCTTCTCATTTGTAAAGTGAAGGGCTGGATAAGACTACTGTGACCTGGGGCCTAGTAAAGTGCCAGATATACAGCAGTAATTTGAATCACATGAAATTGCCATATGGATACATCAAAGTTGAAAGTGTTGGAAAATATCTGTTGAAACTTTGTTTAAAAAAATGAACAAATGAAATCTTTTGAGTCTTGATTTAAATTTTTATTTTCAAAAATAAAAAAATATAGAGTAATTGGTCTAAGGTAGTAAACATATATATTAAACATAGACTTTTTCCAATCATCTAATGAAATAAAACTCCTGAACTGACTAGTTTCTGTTGACTTCTCATTCATTTTATTGATATAACAGCAGAGTAATGCAAACCTGGTATTGATAAATTGCCTCTCTGAAGGTAAACTTAAACTTTACATTTAAAGAGATGATAGTCCATATAATTGAGTGTTTAGAAAATGAAATTTATATATGATAGATCTGATGGTTCATGTGGAAATAATTGAGGATAAACATATGAAAAACTAAAAGTTCATAAAAGCATTATGCAAGAAATAAACCAAAATCATATTATTCATTGTTCAGTGAATAATATTAAGATATCATGATAACATAACACTGCTTAATTTATCCCAAAATATTATCTAAAAATGTAAATGTTGGCCCTGGCCGGTTGGCTCAGCGGTAGAGCATCGGCCTGGCGTGCGGGGGATTTGGGTTTGATTTCCGACCAGAGCACATAGGAGAAGCGCCCATTTGCTTCTCCACCCCCGCCCCCCTCCTTCCTCTCTGTCTCTCTCTTCCCCTCCCGCAGCCAAGGCTCCATTGGAGCGGGGATGGCCCGGGTGCTGGGGATGGCTCCTTGGCCTCTGCCCCAGGCGCTAGAGTGGCTCTGGTCGCAACAGAGCAACGCTCCGGATGGGCAGAGCATTGCCCCCTGGTGGGCGTGCTGGGTGGATCCTGGTCGGGCGCATGCGGGAGTCTGTCTGACTGTCTCTCCCCGTTTCCAGCTTCAGAAAAATACAAAAAAATAATAATAATAATAAAAATGTAAATGTCAATACCAGCAGGAATAGCTCAAAATGTTGGAAGAGATTATGTCTGGGAATTGGAACTAAGAGTATGGGAGATTGCGGAGGGAATTGCTGCTTTTAATCATGAATTGTGGAGCTACAGAGAAAACCCTAGTTGACACCTCCCCCAATCACATGAATTCCAGTGTAATGGAATGAACTGGTGATTGGTTACTATGCTCTGTACTATACTCACCCTAACTGCTCTCAAAAATTAGGGGATACTTCAAAATGAATATGAAGTGATAAAAAAAATAAGCACTTGACTTTTTTTTGTTAAACAACATCAGAAAAGCAGACAAGTCAAAGAAAGTTGATCAGTTATTCAAATGAGATACAAAACTAACTTTTTTTATTGGTGAAAATGCACTATACAAAAGACTGAAAGTACTGGAGTATTTGCACATTCCCCGATTCCTTAATTTTTGTGAGCAGTATATTTGTTAGCTTCATAATACCATATTATATCCAAATGAATTTTTTAGACTCAGTTTAGAGTGTTACATGGGATTTTATATCATTTGCATTTTAACTAAGTACATATGATAAATTGATAAAAATTAACTTAGAAAAATTTAAATTTTATATTGATCTTATCCAAGTTTTAAGCTTTTAAGAATACAACTCCAAGTTGGAAGGTGAAAGGTTGTTGTGAGAAGAGATGAGAACCCAGGACCTTCCAGGTGACTTTAATAGGACTTCCCAATCTTACCTTTCTTTCTCTGATTCCTCACTATTTCCAACTGCCCTCTCACAGCTGACTGGCAGGATGGATTGAGGCACTTTAAGTGGTGTGGCTAGACTGATGGAAAAAGCTCTCAAGTTTTTCACTTTTCCTTTTGTAAGCTTCAATGTAACCTTGTTATTTTGACATTGTATTTTGCATTAACACAATGCAATAACTTTCATTACATTGTAGTGGTATAAAAATTGTTAAAGGGTAATAGAGTTCATGAAAACTATGACTGTATATTCTGATTTTCAAGGTTAGAAAATTTTAACTCTACATAGTGTATCTACACATTTTTACCTGAATGTATTCTCCTTTATGTCTAATTTATTATGCAAATTAGTTTCTATGAGAATAATTAATGACATCAAATAGCTTTGGACACGTTCTGGATCTGTGATGTTTGGAGTTCTTGCCTACAAATGTGAGCATTATGAATGAAATGTGGTACCTCGTGCTTACTTAATCAGAAAAGCTTCAGCTAAAGGAGAATTGTACTCAGATAATGGCTTTTAACATTAATCTTTTGATGAGTCAAAAGAGGAAGGAACCCAGATAGTGAGTGCCACAGCAGAAACAAAATTCAAAGGGAGCGAAATTAGGTAATATTCAAAGAGACCCTCAATTGGATCCATGTCTAAGAATGTCTTTTCTATTGGTCAAAGTGACAGCGCAAAATGTCAGGTCTCCTGAGAGTCCTCTGGGGGCAAAAACCAACAACAGCACCAGAATAACCCTTCATCTAAAATCCAGGTGGACTTTAAAAGTGTGCTGGTACTTGTCATCTTCCTACTACATGACTGCTCCTTTGAGACCATTGCTCTGCTAACTAGCTTAAATATGCTTTCCTTATAAGTCTCACAGCATCTTTTTGTAACTATTTTCTCAGAGAACAAGCAAAACATAGTGTGATTAGGAGTATGACCTCATGAGCTATATATACCCTGGGTTTAAACCCCAGCTTTTCTCTTACTGGGTGTGTACCTTGGCAAATTACTTACTTTCTCTGGGTCACAATTGCCTCACCTGTAAAATGAGGGTAATAATAATACCTGTTTCATAGAGTTCCTATGAGCATTAAAGGAGTTATCACATGAAACAGAATTAACATTATGTAATACCAGCTAGTGTTAAACAAAGTCTCTCTCTCACACAAGCACATACAAAGACACACATACACACAAACACACATATATACACACACTGACCCTTTAAACACAACCTAAGAATTTGTTTCTTATTTTCTTTTTGACAGAGACAAAGAGAGAGTCAGAGAGAGGGAGAGATAGGGACAGACAGACAGGAAGGGAGAGAGATAAGAAGCATCAATTATTCATTGAGGTATCTTAGTTGTTCCATGATTGCTTTCTCGTATGTGCCTTGACTGGGGGGGCTACAGCAAAGCGAGTGACCCCTTGCTCAAGCCAGTGACCTTGGGCTCAAGCCAGCAACCATGGGGTCATGTTTATGATCCCACGCTCAATCTGGTGAGCTCGCGCTCAAGTTGGTGACCTCGGGGTTTTGTACCTGGGTCCTCTGCATCCCAGTCCAATGCTCTAGCCACTGTGCCACCTCCTGGTCAAGCAAAGAATTTGTTTCTTGATATTCCTTGGATGAAATCATGAACTGGTCTTATAACTTTCCCAGAATTTTCTTGGTGACTCAATCATTCTCTGTCCTAAGGAGTTATATTTGAATAATTTAAAAATCCAGTAGTAAGTAATCATCAAAATTTCCAACTTTTATCTAACATAAAAATTTTGCTCTACCCTCAACATTAAGCTTGAAACCCTTGAGACCTGGGTGGCTTTGTGTATTGGACAGAGTAGGAGGGAATGTGAAGGTCAGCTTCTGCTTGGCACCCTAAATTTAGCGCCTTCTCTCCTTTCTCTCATGGAAGGACTCGTTACTCATACCACCAGCCACCACCAAGGAATCTTCTCTCCCAGTTTCTTTGATCTCCATCATGCAGCACATCCTGATAGGGCCATCCAGAAGCTTCTGTTGGTGCAAGTGGTAACTGGGCATGTGCAGTTTTAGTCTCAGCCTTTGGAACCTCAGCCAAAACTGTAATTGCAAGTGCCTTGTTTTATCCTGTGTTATACTTGTTTCTACAACTGGTCACCTCCAAGCCACTCTCCACTTTTCCTGAGGTTTTTAAATGCTGGGTCAATCTTCTACATCCTGATGCCTCATTCCATAGAGGGACTTAATTTATGTGAATTTATTTATACGTGCCTGTGGAGTGAGGGATGAGAATAGTGAAAAGATAAATAACTATGTAAACAATGCCTGCAGTTCCATGGCCAGTCAGTGAGTTTATAAGCCCATGGAAGCTCAAGCTGGAGTCAGATCCGCTATTTCCTAGAATGTATTCTGTTCTTGACACTTTCTCATACTATGAGCATCTCACCTTCCCAAACATGAGTCTGTTATTTAAACATATATGTTGTTCATACAGTGGTCCCTAAAAGCAAGCCAACTATTGCCTGTGGTTCTTTTTTTTTTTGGGGGGGGGGGGAGGAGCTGGAAGCATCAACTCCCATATGTGCCTTGACCAGGCAAGCCCAGGGTTTCGAACCAGCGACCTCAGCATTTCCAGGTCGACGCTTTATCCACTGCGCCACCACAGATCAGGCCCTTGCCTGTGGTTCTTAATGAAGAAGAATTTATCTTTTCTAAAGCTGGAGGGAGAACTAAAAATTAACTTGTGTTAAAAAAGGGAAGAGAGAAAGAGAACAGGAGTAGGATGAATAGAATGAACAACTCATCCTGGTTGGCTCATGACTAACCTGGTTTTAACACTAAAATTTTCTTATCCTGGGAAATCTCACAGTCCCAGGCAAACTGGAATGATTGCTCACCCCACAAGTAGAGTCTAGGCATTGGAAAGAACAGAGGTCCTTGGAAGAGTGTGAGGCTGGGACTGAGCACATGCCAGCCCAGCCTCCAAGTCTTCTCCTTAACATCACTTCTCCCAGTTCTCCTCCTACCTTTCTCGTTTCCTTTCCCTAGGGTGAGTGAGAGTAAGAAAAGTAAGTCTAAATTGAGTTTTTACTTAAGCCAAAGGATTAGAAAGCTGGGTTGCTATTTTTTTAGGCAAAGTTTTTTTAAAAGGGATTTTTAGAACTTTTCACTGTATATATCTCAGATTCTTTTATTGCATGGGGAGGAAAAGGAAGTGAAGCACAGATAATAAAGTGGTCTACCTTTAGCCACACAATAATTGTCAAGAATATCTACAGTTTCCTGTTTGTGGCCTGGCCTACTGAGCCATTTTGTCTTGCTAAGTTAACCCTATCTGAGTCTCAGTTTTATTTTGTTTGTTTTATAATAATTAACCTTTTTATAAAAAGATCATCTATTCCCAGCTAATGCACTAAGTGATGGTGAAGATCAACTGAGGAAAATGGTATAATTCACATGGAAAATCCCTACTCAGACCTCTTTTCTTCAACTCTCCAGGACACTCACACTACCAGTTCGTTCTGGCCTAGTATTATGCTTATTTTCCATATCCCAAACATTAAAACTTGTTTGTCCGAGATTTCTTAGCATTTGTTTCATTGTGCATGTCAAAGGAAAGCTAAGTAATATGGAAAAAAAAATCCTTGGCCAATAGAAAAATATAGATAGGTCTCACTGTCCTTCTAGTTCCCATCATGAACTTCTTTCTACACTTTTTTTATGGGCCAGGAGAGTAGTATCTAATGATGGGAATATCACATCTAGAAGAAGATTTGGAAAAAAATATATGAAAGAACTATTTGAGGACAGAGAGAATTTTGGAGATTTTTTTGAAATGACATTGTCATCATCACTAATTGTACCATCTCTTAGTTAACACCCTGAAGTGATAGAAAGGAGGTTCAGAAATAGAACCCCAAATGATTGATCCTAATAGTCAAGTTGAGATCAGGTGTGTTTTGTTCTATTTCTAACAAGTTTATATACTGGCATGAGACTTTCTAAAACTATGGTCATTTCCAGGGACAAGTATAGCCAAAATAAAAAGAATAAACCTAAACCAGGTGGTAGCACAGTGGATAGAGCATCAACCTGGGATACTGAGGATCCAGGGTTGAAACCCTGAGGTGACCAGCCTGAGCGACTCATCCCACTTGAGCATAGGCTCACCAGCTTGAGCCTATGGTCACTGGCTTAAGTGTGGGATCATAGACATGACCCCATGGTCGCTGGCTTAAGCCCAAAGGTTGCTGGCTTGAAGCCCAAAACCTCTGGCTTGAGCAAGGAGTCACTGGCTCTGTTGGGGCCTCCAGGTCAAGGCACATGAGAAAACAATCAATGAAGAACTAAGGTGCTGCAACAATGAGTTGATGCTTCTCATGTCTCTCCCTTTCTCCCTCTCTCTCTCTCCCTCTCTCTCTCTCTTGCACTCATGCTAAAAAAAAGAATGAAAGTAGATATCAAATTCTGTTAGAAATATGTATCTGAAATTTTTACTTGAAGGCTAAACTGCAGCATGATATTGATGTCAGCAAGCATTAATTAGTGAGAATGACTAACATATGGGTCTATTCACAAAAACTTTGTACATTGTGCTGGTTATTCTTCATTTACTTTGCAGATCTATTCTGCAATGGGAAAGACTGCCAGGAAATCAGAGAGAACTGCCAGGCTATAGTTTGGCTGCATTACTCTAAGTAAGGCCACAGCTCCTGTTGAGTGGTCCTTGTGCCATGGCTACAGCTTTCAACAGCTTCCAGTAAAACAACTTCTTCCACTTGCCCCTCTGGTCTCAGGGTTGTGACAGCTAATCCCAGGATAGTTACCATTCCTTATGAATTCTCTTGATCATACTGTATTAGTCTGCTAGAGATGCCATTACAAAATTTCACAGACATTTTAAACATGAGTGTTTTAAACAACAGAAATGTATTTTCTCACAATTCTGGAAGTTGAAAGTCCAAGACCAAGATCCAGTAGGATTTGCTTTCTGGTAAGGGCTCTCCCCCTTGTGTTGTAGAAAGCCACCATCTTGCTGTGTGCTCCTATGAGCTCTTCTTCTTGCTGAGGTTGGGGGGCAAGGAGAATGAAAGAGTTCTTTGGTGTCTCTAATAAGGACAATAATCTTATAGGCTCAGGACCCCACCCTTATGATCTCACTTAACCTTACTTCCTTCCTTATAGGTCCCATTTCCAAATATACTCACTGGAGGTTAGAGCTTCAACATATGGACTGGCCAGGGGTGGGGGAGCACAAACATTCCATCCAGAGCACATGCCTGTGCCTCTGTAAATAGTCTTTCCATTGAACTTTAGTTCATACTTTTGAGTATGTTATCTACTTCCTGCCAAAACATTGACTGATATATGTATTAATGATACAATGGCAAATTGAAGCAACCTCTGGATTACACAAGTTAAAAAAGAAAAAGAACACTTTATTTGAAATTTTCATACAGTTAAAGTACTTTAATTCTTATTTCTTCTCAGTATGGACAAAATCAATTCCTTTGAAAACATTTATTTTATTTTTTTAGCTTTTTTATACAGGGTCTTAAAAATATCTTAATTATGATATTAAATGTTTAACTATCCTCTAGCAGATTATTTTAACCACTTGAGGGTATTTTAAAAGATTTCATTTGGTATAATGCCAGAAAAGGACACTACATTTTTTAAAAATTCATAAAATATATATGAAGGCACCTGGCTTTTTAGTTTCCAAAACACATCAAAGAAGATGAGCCTAAATCCGCAATGACTGGAGTTGCTGAAGAAACCAAATGAAAACCCTAGGCTCTAAAACCCAAAAATGTCACTGCAATAGAAGACTGAGGACCATTAGACAATAGATGTAATAACAAGGAGAAGCAGCTATAATCCATCTTTATTTAATAATATGTTTTATACTTATAAAGCTGCTTGAGGTTTAAAAATGTTTTTAACAGAAAAACCAAACTCTAGAAAAAGAGACCGAACTTTTGGTTACTAGAGGCAGCAGGTGGAATTGGAGAAAAGAGGTCACAAAGTACAAACTTCCAGTTATAAGTATGCACTGGGGATGTAAGGGGCAGCATGATCACTGAGCTAACACTGCTGCAGGAGATGAAGGAAGTTAGAGAGTACATCCTTAAAGCTCTCGTCACAAGGAGAAAATTTGTTCCCTTTTTTACTTTTTTTTCTTCTTTTTCATTATATGTATTTACGTGAAGATGCACATCAACAGGACCTATTGTGGTAAACATTCACAATATATGTAAATCATACTATCATGCTGTGTGCCTTAAATTTATACAACAATGTAGGTCAATTATTTTTCAATAAAACTGGGGGTAAAAAAAGAAAACACGTTTATATATGTGGAAACTTGCTAACTGCTTCCCAAGTACACTTCTCCTCTTTTACCTTTGAAATATAACTAGAAATCTGGATTTTAGCTGAGTGTGTAGCCACTAAACTAACAGACTGCATTTGCGGCCTCCTTTGCGGTTAGGTATAAACATGTCACTCACTTCTGGTAAGTGAGTTGTAAGGTAAGTATGGAACTACAGAAAGTCTTCTTTCAGATGAGGGAGGAACGCCCTTCTTCCCTTTCCCTCCTTTCTGTTAGCTGGAATGCAGGCAAGATTCCTGGAACTTGAACCAGCTGTCCTGGACCACGAGCAGCATGTTAGGATGACAGAGCAGCCATATAGAAGAAGTCTGGGTCACTGCAATGACCATGGAGTTGTCATACCGGCCTTGGGCCACCTCCTTCCGAGCTCTGTTCATGTGAGGGAAAGATAAATTTCTATCCTGCTTAAATCACTGTTAACTGTACTTTTTCAACGTTATATGAAGCTGATCCTAATTCTAAACTAATTATCCTATTGTAAGCTAAATTATATGAAAACAGACCACATCTTTCTTCACTGCTAGGTCCTCACAGGATCTGGCATAGAGAAGGCATGCAAAAAAAAAAAATAATAAATCTCTAAGTGAATGAATGAATCAGCCATGATAAAAAAGGCCTGTAGTCTGCCTGGTGGTGGTACAGTGGATAGAACAACAACTTAGGATGCTGAGGTTCCCGGTTTAAAACCCCCAGGTCCCTGGCTAGAGCGCAGGCTCGTCGGCTTGAGTAGGGTTGCAAACTTGAATTGAGGGGGTAACTGGCTTGAGTGCAAGGCCATTGGCTTGAACGTGGGATCATTATCATGATCCCAAGGACACTGGCAGGAGCACAGAGGTCACTGGCTTGAATCCCAAGGTCACTGACTTGAGCCCAAGGTTACTGCCTTGAGCAAGGCACTGACTTGGCTTGAGTCCTGCTCCACCCCAACCCCCCACCGCAGTCAAGGTACGTTTGAGAAACAATCAATGAACAACTAAAGTGAAGTAAGTACAAGTTGATGCTTCTCATCGCTTTCTGTCTCAAAGGAAAAAAAAAGGAAAAAGAGGACCTGTGAAAATATGTAATTACCATATTTCCCCATGTATAAGACGCTCCCATGTATAAGACGCACCTTAGGGTTCAAAATTGAAGGGAAAAAAAAGTATCATAACGTTATTGAACTCAAGTTTTATTCATTATAAAATTCATACAACTCCTCATCACTGTCAAAACTCCCATCCATTAGCTTGTCCTCATCTGTGTCTGATGATGAATCACTGTCTTCAACAATGAGCGCAAAAACAAGCACAAAAAAGCGGAAAATGAAAGTGAAAAAATCAACCACTGTATAAGACGCATCCAGTTTTTAGACCCCAAATTTTTTGAAAAACCGTGCATTTTATACATGGGGAAATACAATATATATAATATTTTTTCCCTTTTTTTTTTTTTTTTTTTTTTTTTTTTAGTGAGAGAGACAAGAAGGTGTGGGGGAAAGAGAGAGATGAGAAGCGTCAACTCGTAGTAGTCACTTCACTTTAATTGTTTATTGATTGCTTCTCATATGTACCTTGACGGGGAGAGTGGTGGGGTTCCAGCCAAGTTAGTGACCCCTTGCTCAAGCCAGCAACCTCGGGCTTCAAGCCAATGACCTTGGGCTCAAACACAACATGATGATGATCCCATGCTCAAGCCAGCAACCTCAGCATCCCAGGCTGATGCTCAATCCACTGTGCCACCATTGGTCAGGCTAAATATATATAATTTTTATATAAATATAAAAATAATAATATATGTGAGTCAGTTTAAAATGAG
Organism: Saccopteryx leptura; assembly: GCF_036850995.1. NCBI lineage: Eukaryota > Metazoa > Chordata > Mammalia > Chiroptera > Emballonuridae > Saccopteryx > Saccopteryx leptura. The sequence continues at coordinate 92,598,491 of NC_089507.1, forward strand.
AGAGAGCTGCCATTCTGGGTCTTCTATGTCTTATGCCTTAAACATTTAGAATATTAAAATAGAAAAATAATTTTTGGACTGGGCCTAATGCAACTTTGTGTCTCAAAGAACTCTTTGCAAAGATAACAGAAAAACATATTATGACTACTGGACTGGTGGATAAGGAATTGAAAATTACAAATATTGTTTAGAATTAGCATCACTACATTAGTTTATCTGATTAATAGAAATGCCTTCCTTCTATTGATGTAATTATTCCTCTTCCTTATCTCATAAATAATACCCTTTGCCTTTGTGTCCTAACTGGAATATTGGCTGAGCTTCTGCCTTGATCAGTGCTTCCTAAATAGCTATTCTTTTTCTATCTCAAATAAATTCTTATTGCCTCTCACTTTGAAAGGTCTTTCAATTTTAGGGTCGAGAAGATCACAATGCTGGGGCAGGAGCTGGCAAACCAGTCTAGCTTGGATGTGATCTGCTTCACAGCCCTTACACACAGACAGCCCTAACATCCAGGGCCAAGGGCACCCCTTCACCAGCAAGCCGAGGACAGGGGGCAGGCTGCATCCCCTAGGGTCCAGGATTGATTGTGTGTGGCTCTGGAGCAAGTGCAGCATAGAGTTGCCCCAACTTCAATGCCAGTGAAGGTGGTTCTTCTTCTTTTGGTTCAGGGGATTCCCAGACCAGGCAGACATATGGAACCCATGAAAGTAGAAGTTGATACTAAAGCTTTTGCTTGGGATAAAGAAGAGCTGCCTGTTTCTTTCTGGTGTGTACTTTGTGTCTCTTCATTCGTATACAGTTGACATCACTGAGACTTGAGAGTCTTTAAGGATCTTACTGGGTCCTCCTTTATGAAATCCAAATTGATAATCGTGGTTTCAAATCACAGTGAGGGATTTCAAGGCTGGCTTCTGAAGAATCCTCGATATCCTATTTCTGCAACCAGTGAGCTAGAGAGAGCTAGCAACTACTGCTCTGCTGTGAACCTGGCGCTGGGCTAGGCTGAGTGAATGTTTGTGTGCAAATTAGAAACCTCAGGTTATTATACTTGTTCATGGTCACACTTGAGGTCTTAAAAAAAAGAGAGAAAAGCCTCTTTAAAAAAAAAAAGAATTTATCAATTACATTATGCTTCCCCAAAAGAAGATGTTTAGCATTGTGAAGAAATGTCCAGGCTTTGGAATCACTGTGCTCAGGTCTAGTCCCTGCTCTGATACTTACCAGCTGTATACTGGGAAAGTTTACTTCTTTCTGTAATATGTAAAGTAAAGAAAATATTAATACCTACCTTACAGAGATTTTATGAGAATTAAATAAGCTAATATATTTTAAAAATGTAAGATTATTACTGTCATTAGCAAGCACTCAACAAATATTAACTAATAGTAAATAGTATGTATATAGTTGATCCTCATTATTTCTGAATTCCATATTTTCAAATTCCACCTGCTCATTAAAATTAATTTGTAACCCCAAAATCAGTATTCACAGGCTTCTGCAGTTATTCACAAACAAACAGAGTGGAGGAAACTTTGAGCCTCCTGACACACACATTCCCTGCTGAGTCAGTGACACTCTGACTTAATGTTATGGCTCTCAAGACAGAAATGTCTCTTTCTCCATCTACTTAATTTTTTACATTTTTGTGTTTTTTGTTGGCGATTTTGCTGTTTAAAATGGCCCCCAGACATAATGAATAAGTGCTGTCTAGTGTGCCTAAATGCAAGCAAGCTGTTATGTGCCTTTCAGAAAATATATATATATTACATGAGCCTTATTGAGGCCTGAATTACAGTGATGTTGGCCATGAGTTTGATGTTAATGAATCAACTGCATATTAAATAAAGTGTCTTTAAATAGAAACACACATAATACAAGGTTATGTGTTGGTCGGTTGATGAAAATGTTGTGACCAGCTGCTCACAGGAACCTAATCCTATGCTTCCCCTCAGTACAGTAGTTCAGTATTCACTAATTTAGTGTTTGTGGTAACTTTATAAAAGATAACTGGATAACTGCCACAAATAATGAGAATTGAATCTGTGTGTGTGTGTGTGTGTGTGTGTGTGTGTGTGTGTGTGTACATGTACATTAAACAATAAGAAATGTTTGTGCTGCCCTGGCCGGTTGGCTCAGTGGTAGAGCGTCGGCCTGGCATGCAGAAGTACCGGGTTGGATTCCCAACCAGGGCACACAGGAGAAGCACCCATCTGCTTCTCCATCCCTCCCCCTCTCCTTCCTCTCTGTCTCTCTCTTCCCCTCCCGCAGCCAAGGCTCCATTGGAACAAAGATGGCCCAGGCGCTGGGGATGGCTCCTTGGTCTCTGCCCCAGGCGCTAGAGTGGCTCTGGTCGCAACAGAGCAACACCTGGGATGGGAAGAGCATCGCCCCCTGGTGGGCGTGCTGGGTGGATCCCGGTCGGGCGCATGCGGGAGTCTGTCTGACTGCCTCCGTTTCCAACTTCAGAAAAATACAAAAAAAAAAAATGTTTGTGCTAAGACCAATTTATGACTGCCTTCAACTTATATATTTTGTGCCATATGTTTTAAGAAGATGGGTAATCCTTTCCATGGCAAGAAATTTTTTGAGATGATCTAGAATGGTCACAGAGAGCTAATACACAGAGGATAAAATTGCCAAAGTCAAAATAGATTTAACTGGGGAACAATTTTTTTTTTCTGTTGCATTAGGTTTTAGAACTATTTCTATATATTTCTGCATCGCTGATTCCAAATCTGAAATTCATTTTTTGGTGCATGCTCTAGTTTTTATGCAATTTTAATTTCTTTTTGTTACAGTTAATGGCATGCATTGGTTTTTAAATTGGAGTTAAAGGGCAACGACTCTTGGATTGAACACAACCACAAGGCAATTAATGTTTTACAAACATCACTTTTAAATAATTGTAGTTGTTTTTATTTTTTTTATTTTTTTTTAATAATTTTATTTTTTTAATGGGGTGACATCAATAAATCAGGATACATATATTCAAAGATAACAAGTCCAGGTTATCTTGTCATTCAATTATGTTGCATACCCACCACCCAAAGTCAGATTATCCTCTGTCACCTTCTATCTTGTTTTCTTTGTGCCCCTCCCCACCCCCTTTCCCTCTCCCATTCCCCCCTCCCCTCCCGTAACCACCACACTCTTATCAATGACTCTTAGTTTCACTATTATGTCCCACCTACGTATGGAATAATACAGTTCCTGGTTTTTTCTGATTTACTTATTTCGCTTCGTATCATGTTATCAAGATCCCACCATTTTGCTGTAAATGTTCCGATGTCACATTTCTTATGGCTGAGTAGAATTCCATAGTGTATATGTGCCACATCTTCTTTATCCAGTCATCTATTGATGGGCTTTTTGGTTGTTTCCATGTCCTGGCCACTGTGAACAATGCTGCAATAAACATGGGGCTGCATGTGTCTTTACGTATCAATGTTTCTGAGTTTTTGGGATATATACCCAGTAGAGGGATTGCTGGGTCATAAGGTAGTTCTATTTTCAGTTTTTTGAGGAACCACCATACTTTCTTCCATAATGGTTGTACTACTTTACATTCCCACCAACAGTGTATGAGGGTTCCCTTTTCTCCACAGCCACTCCAACATTTGCTATTACCTGTCTTGCTAATGACAGCTAATCGAACAGGTGTGAGGTGGTATCTCATTGCCGTTTTGATTTGCATTTCTCTAATAGCTAAAGAAGATGAGCATCTTTTCATATATCTGTTGGCCATTTGTATTTCTTCCTGGGAGAAGTGTCTATTCATATCCTCTTCCCATTTTTTTATTGGATTGTTTGTTTGTTTGTTTGTTGTTGAGTTTTATGAGTTCTTTGTATATTTTGGATATTAGGCCCTTATCTGAGCTGTTGTTTGAAAATATCATTTCCCATTTAGTTGGCTTTCTGTTTATTTTGTTATCAGTTTCTCTTGCTGAGCAAAAATTTCTTAGTCTGATGTAGTCCCATTCATTAATTTTTGCCTTCACTTCTCTTGCCTGTGGAGTCAAATTCATAAAATGCTCTTTAAAACCCAGGTCCATGAGTTGAGTACCTATGTCTTCTTCTATGTACTTAATTGTTTCAGGTCTTATGTTTAGATCTTTGATCCATTTTCAGTTAATTTTTACACAGGGGGAGAGACTGTAGTCCAGTTTCATTCTTTTGCATGTGGCTTTCCAGTTTTCCCAGCACCATTTATTGAAAACGCTTTCTTTTCTCCATTGTGTGTTGTTGGCCCCTTTATCAAAAATTATTTGACTATATATATGTGGTTTTATTTCTGGACTTTCTATTCTGTTCCATTGGTCTGAGTGTCTATTTTTCTGCCAATACCATGCTGTTTTGATTGTCGTGGCCCTATAATAGAGTTTGAAGTCAGGTATTGTAATGCCCCCAGCTTCATTCTTTTTCTTTAGGATTGCTTTGGCTATTCGGGTTTTTTTATAGTTCCATATAAATCTGATGATTTTTTGCTCTATTTCTTTAAAAAACGTCATAGGAATTTTGATGGGAATTGCATTAAATTTGTATATTGCTTTGGGTAATATAGCCATCTTGATTATATTTATTCTTCCTAGCCAAGAACAAGGTATATTCTTCCATCTCATTATATCTTTTTCAATTTCCCTTAACAATGGTTTATAGTTTTCATTATATAAGTCCTTTACATTCTTTGTTATGTTTATTCCTAAGTATTTTATTTTTTTTGTTGCAATCGTGAAGGGGATTATTCTTTTGAATTCCTTCTCAGTTGTTTCATTGTTGGCATATAGAAAGGCTATTGACTTCTGTATGTTAATTTTGTATCCTGCGACCTTACTGTATTGGGTTATTGTTTCTAGTAGTCTTTTTGTGGATTCTTTGGGGTTTTCGATGTATAGGATCATATCATCTGCAAAAAGTGATACCTTTACTTCTTCTTTTCCGATATGGATTCCTTTTATTTCTTTGTCTTGTCTGATTGCTCTGGCTAGAACCTCTAGTACCACATTAAATAAGAGTGGAGAGAGTGGACAACCCTGTCTTGTTCTTGATTTAAGGGGGAAAGCCTTCAGTTTAGTGCCATTTAATATGATGTTAGCTGATGGTTTATCATATATGGCCTTTATCATGTTGAGATATTTTCCTTCTATACCCATTTTGTTGAGAGTCTTAAACATAAAATTGTGTTGTATTTTATCGAAAGCCTTTTCTGCGTCTATTGATAAGATCATGTGGTTTTTGTTCTTTGTTTTGTTGATATGGTGTATTACGTTAACCGTTTTACGTATGTTGAACCATCCTTGAGATTCTGGGATGAATCCCACTTGATCATGATGTATTATTTTTTTAATATGTTGTTGTATTCGATTTGCTAGTATTTTATTTAGTATTTTAGCATCTGTATTCATTAGAGATATTGGTCTGTAGTTTTCTTTTTTTGTGCCATCCTTGCCTGGTTTTGGTATGAGGGTTATGTTGGCCTCATAAAATGTGTTTGGAAGTATTGCTGCTTCTTCAATTTTTTGGAAGACTTTGAATAGAATAGGAACCAAGTCTTCTTTGAATGTTTGATAAAATTCGCTGGTATAGCCGTCAGGGCCTGGACTTTTATTTTTGGGGAGGTTTTTAATGTTTTTTTCTATTTCTTCTCTACTGATAGGTCTGTTTAGGCTTTCTGCTTCTTCTTGACTCAGTCTAGGAAGGTTGTATTGTTCTAGTAAATTATCCATTTCTTCTAGGTTGTTGAATTTAGTGGCATAAAGTTTTTCATAGTATTCTACAATAATTCTTTGTATATCTACGGTGTCCGTGGTGATTTCTCCTCTTTCATTTTGGATTTTGTTTATATGAGTTCTTTCTCTTTTTTCCTTGGTAAGTCTTGCCAAGGGTTTGTCAATTTTGTTCATCTTTTCAAAGAACCAGCTCCTTGTTCTATTAATTTTTTCTATAGTTTTTCTGTTCTCTAATTCATTTATTTCTGCTCTGATTTTTATTATGTCCTTTCTTCGGCTGGTTTTGGGTTGTCTTTGTTCTTCTTTTTCTAGTTCTTTAAGGTGAGAAGTTAAGTGGTTCACTTGGGCTCTCTCTTGTTTGTTCATATATGCCTGAAGTGATATGAACTTCCCTCTTATCACTGCTTTTGCTGCATCCCATAGATTCCGATATGTCGTATTGTCATTTTCATTAGTCTGTATATACCTTTTGATCTCTGCACTTATTTCTTCTTTGACCCATTCATTTTTTAAAAGTATGTTGTTTAGTTTCCACATTTTTGTGGGATTTTTTTCCTCTTTTTTGCAGTTGAATTCTAGTTTCAAGGCTTTATGATCAGAAAATATGCTTGGTACAACTTCAATTTTTCTGAATTTGCTGATGTTGTTTTTGTGGCCCAACATATGGTCAATTCTTGAGAATGATCCATGTACACTGGAGAAAAATGTATACTCAGTCACTTTGTTATGAAATGTCCTGTAGATGTCTATCATATCCAGGTGCTCTAGTGTTTTGTTTAAGGCCACTATGTCTTTGTTGATTCTCTGTTTGGATGACCGATCTAGAGCCGTCAGCGGTGTATTGAGGTCTCCAAGTATGGTTGTGTTTTTGTCAGTTTTTGTTTTAAGATCAATAAGTAGCTGTCTTATATATTTTGGTGCTCCTTGGTTTGGTGCATATATATTAAGAATTGTTATGTCTTCTTGATTCAGTGTCCCCTTAGCCATTATGAAATGGCCATTTTTGTCTCTGAGTACTTTTGCTGTCTTGTAGTCAGCATTATCCGATATGAGTATTGCTACACCTGCTTTTTTTTGGATGTTATTTGCTTGGAGTATTGTTTTCCAGCCTTTCACTTTGAATTTGTTTTTATCCTTGTTACTTAGATGAGTTTCCTGTAGGCAGCATACAGTTGGATTTTCTTTTTTAATCCATTCTGCTACTCTGTGCCTTTTTATTGGTGAGTTTAATCCGTTTACATTTAGTGTAATTATTGATACTTGTGAGTTCCCTATTGCCATTTTATATCTTGCTTTCTGTTAGTTTTGTGTCTTGTTTGATCCTTCTCTTTCGTTTTTCTATCTTTTGTTTTTATTTGGTTGTATTCCATACATCTTTCCTCTGTTGCTATCTTTGTTATCTCATGTGCTTCTGTGGTGGTTTTTTCAATGGTGGTTACCTTTGAGTAATGAAAAGGGTCCCTACCCTGTTCATTGTAGCGAACTATTTTGTGAGTACTTTTGCACTCCATCGTCCTTTGCTACTGTTAATCTCCATCTTCTCCCCCTCTTTCTTTTTGTTGTTGTCACAGTTTAAATTTGGTTTTATTGTGTTCTTCTTGGAGCTTTTACTTGTGGCTCTGTTTTTTTTTTGTTCTTTGTATCTGATTTGAGAACCCCCTTTAGTAATTCCTGGAGTGGGGGTTTTCTGATGATAAATTCCCTCATCTTTTCTGTATCTGTGAATGTTCTCATTTCTCCTTCATATTTGAAGGATAGCTTTGATGGGTATAGTATTCGTGGCTGAAAGTTCCTCTCTTTCAGGACTTTAAATATTGGGGTCCACTCTCTTCTAGCTTGTAGAGTTTCTGCTGAGAAATATGATGATAATCTAATGGGCCTTCCTTTATATGTTGTATTCTACTTTTTCCTGGCTGCCTTGAGAATTTTTTCTTTGCTGTTGGTTTGTGCCAATTTCATTATGATATGCCTTGGAGTAGGTTTGTTGGGGTTAAGAAAACTCGGAGTTCTGTTTGCTTCTTGAACTTGAGGCTTTAGTTCTTTCCACAGGCTTGGGAAGTTCTCATCTATTATTTGTTTGAGTATGTTCTCCATTCCATTTTCTCTCTCTTCTCCCTCTGATATACCTATTATTCTTATGTTATTCTTTTTGATGGAGTCAGATAATTCTTGTAGGGCTATCTCATTTTTTTAAATTTTTGAGTCTCTTTCTTCTTCTCTCTGTTGTGCCTCAAGTTGCTTGTCTTCTATTTCACTAATCCTCTCTTCTATCTGACCTGTTCTATTAGCTAAGCTTGTTACTTTGTTTTTCAGCTCGTGAATTGAGTTTTTCATCTCTGTTTGACTTGTTTTTATAGTTTCAATTTCCTTGGACATATATTCTTTGTGTTCATTGAGTTGTTTTCTGAGCTCCCTAAATTGCCTTTCTGTGTTTTCTTGTATATCTTGGAGGATTTTTAGGATTTCTATCTTAAATTCTCTGTCATTTAGATCCAAGGTTTCCAATATATTAAATTTTTTCTCCATAGATTTTTTCTCATCTAGCTGTGTTACCTCTCTTTCTTTTGTATCCATGATATTCGATTTTCTTTTCCTTAATAGCATCTGAGGGTCGTTTTGTTGATAGTATTAATGAGATTTTATAAAGAATAAAAAGTTAAAAAAATAAAAAATTGAAAAGAGTTGTTTTTTTTTAAAAAAAATTAATAATGAAATAAAGAAAAATAAAATAAAAATTTTTAAAAAAGGAAATTATTCCCCCCCCCTCCTTTTTTCCTCTCCTCTCCTCTCCCCTCTTTCTTGAGAAAATCTTGTGGTGAACTGTGAATTATAACAAACAATGCCTGTGATGGAGGGCCTGAATTGGGGAAAAGTAATAAAGGGGCAAAAAAAAAAAAAAAAAGAAAGAAAGAAAGAAAAAAGAAGGGGGTATGGACCCACAAAAAGCAAATAAGGAAAAAATTTGGGTCAAGAATAAAATGATTTGCTTTTAGGTGTTGGCTGACTAAGAGTTATGATGAGAGGAATAAGAGGGAAACAGAAAAATGGGGGGACAAATTAAAAAATTACTATTGTATTTAGTGGAACAAGAACTAGATAAAATGGAGAGCCAGGGGTGGGAGCACTGCTAGTGAGTTAAAAAGGTGAAGTAAAAACCCCCCAAAATGCCACAAACATAAGTTTGAGTCCCAGATAAGATAATTTGTTTGTTATTGAGGTTTGAATGAGAGGAGATATAAAGGAGAAAGGAAGAAACTAATATAGAGGGAGAAAAGAAAGAGAGAGAGAGAAAAAAAGAGGGAACCACTAAAAGAAGAAAAAAGAAAAAAGAGGAGAGAGAGAGAGTTAAGGGTTTTGGCTTGCAACCCTCATAGAGAGAAAGGAAGAGAAGAGAAAAGATAATGGGAGATGTAACACTTATGGGTAGTGTAGTTCAAGGAGAGGAGAGAGTAAGACTGGCAGAGAGTTAATCGGCCAAATTGGAGGAGGAAAAAAAAATATCAAGAATGAAGATAAGAGAAACAAACGAACAAATATAATAAAACGGGATACGTTATAAAGTCTGCAGATTATTCTTGATTTTGAGAGGTTATCTTCTTGCTTTTTCTTTTCTCTCCCTCTTCCTGGTTGGTGACTCTGTACCCCGGGTTCTGCCCCTTTGGCACACTCAGGTAGAGGTTTGCAGTTGATAAGTCTCTATGGCTATGTCATGTATTGTGCTTTAGTCTTGTTGGCAGTCGAGGCTCATTAGCATTTATAGGCTCTGACAGTGAGAGCGTTCGTGTTCCTGGAGCCTTTCTCCTAGTCTTTCCTTCCTCAATTAGTAGCCTGATAATCCAGCTATGGGGTTGCTGCTGCCTCTGCCTGGATAGTAAGAGGCTCAAAGAGCTGGCAACTCCCCACTCTATTTCCACTCAGCACAGGGCTCTGGGTAAGGCTCAGTCACAGCTGCTAGCATAATCAGGCGGGGTTTCCGCCCACTCAAAGACCTCTGGCTCCGCCACTCTGTCCTGTAACACAGGCGGGCGCCCACTCCCGGGGCTCTTGGAGGAAACTCTTGCTCACTATCTGCGCGCGCAGATCAGGATATCCGGCCGGCAGTCTTATGCTCTGAGTGAAACCCCCAACCGCATGGAAAAGTTCCAGCATTGGAATTGGCTCTCGCTCGTCCCCGTGCGCGGCTTTTGCAAGGCGCTGGGGCGGCCCGAGATTCCGCTTTGGCCCACACAAAGGCCCCTGACTCTGCCTCTCTGTGCGATAACACGGGCGCGCACTGCCGAGGCACTCGGAGGAATCTCTCATTCACTATCTGCACGCGCAAACCAGGATATGAGTCCGGCCGCGTTTCCCTCTGAGTGACACCCCCTCCAGCACGGAAAATCCCCACCGTTGGAATTAGTTCTCACTCCTTCCCGTGCGTGGCTTTCCCAGGGCGCTGGGGCTGCCCAGAGACTCTGCCCTCGGCCCACAGAAAGGCCTCTGACCCTGCCTCTCCATGGGGCAACACGGGCACCCACTCTCGGGGCCTAGGAAGAAATCTCTCGCCCACTAACTGCGCGCATGCCGACCATGAGACCGGGTAAAATGGCCGCCCCGCTTGTCTTTCTTTGTTTGGGTTTGGCGCGAGTGTTAGCTTGTATTGCCCGGGTTGCCACAGGATCACTTTTTCCTCGGCCTGGATCTCCGTGCCACAGCCTGGTTCGGCCATTTGTGCCACAGTCTGGATCTATTCACCCCCTTTGCCTGCCTCAATTTCTATATTCACAGTTACCAGAGAAAGCCGCCCTGTTTAGGTTAGTGAGGAAGGCGGAGCATTTCTTACTCCCTATTTCCTTCGGGGTTTGGTTATATATTTAGCCAATTTTTCACTCAACCATACCTTTGGGTGTATTGCGAAGCATCTGGAGGCTCCAAGTATAGGTTTTTCTGTTTCTGGTTGAAGATCTTGTTGAGTTTTGGGGGAGATTTATCGGTATAGCTTCCTACTCCGCCATTACTCTGACGTCATCCCCCTGTAGTTGTTTTTAAATGTAAAAAAATATTATCTGATAAAAACACCCTCTTATTTTGTTTTAAGTTTGAATCATGGCTTCTTTGAGTAGGCGTAAATATAGGAATAGTCCTGACACCTTCTGTTATATATGTGGCTGTTACACACTTCAACGTCAAAGGCGCAATATTTCATCATTTGTGATACATGCATATATTGCCTATTTTCAAGTTCCCCTTGGCAATCAAGACAAGAATTGGGCTCCTCATATTGTGTGTCATAATTGTGAGGAAATACTTCATGACTGGACAAAAGAAAAATGCAAAGGAATGCCTTTTGGTATTCTCATGGTTTGGCATGAACCTAAGGACCACAGCAGTGACTGTTATTTCTGTCTGATCCATACAAAGGGCATCGGCAAGAAAAAATGACATATGATCGCATATCCTAATATTCCTTCAGCAATACGACCTATCCCACACTCTGAGACACTCCCAGTTCCAGTTTTCAATAGTTTTATTTCTTCTAAGGACGAAAAAAGTGAACATGGTGGTCAAGTGTGTTTTTGTATGAGCCCCTGACTTGCGCACGTGTTAGACTCCTTGGTCCGTGTTTCAAGACGGGCCGGGTGGGCAGCCCCTGACATGATCAAGTGTGTTTTGAGAAGATGCACAAGGAAATAAACGGTTGTAGAATCTGAAGGGTCTCCTTCGGATGCCAAGTAGCCATTAACCACTCAGCAGTTTAGCCAACCTGAATTGAATGATTTAGTAAGAATGACATAAAAATTGTCCTCGACTTTCTGAAGTATGAGGAGCATAACTGGATCATTTGTGTGGATCTTAAAATGGTAAATTTTCTGCTAGGACAACAGAGAGGTTTCACAAAGTATCCTTGCTTTCTGTGTTTGTGAGACAGCCAAGCTCAGGAGAAACACTGGACACAGAAGGAGTGGCCGAAACATGAAGCTCTGGAAGTAGGGATGCAAAATATTGTGAATGAACCTGTAGTTAACTGAGACAGGGTCATTTTTCCCCCACTTCACATCAAACTTGGCTAAATGAAGCAGTTTGTTCAGGCTTTGAACAGAGAAAGTGAATGCTTTCAACATATTATTTCTGCTTTTCCTGCCTTGTCTTTCGAGAAGATAAGAGCAGGTGTATTCAATGGACCTCAGATTCGAACCTTCACACATGATGAAGAATTTGCCAGGAAGATGAATAAAAAGGAGAAAGCAGCATAGCAGTCTTTTGTGGCAGTTACAAAGAACTTCCTTGGCAACAAAAAAGCAGAAAAGTATGAACTTCTGGTTCAAAGGATGCTGTTGGCTTTCCACGACATGGGATGTAACATGAGCGTTAAGATTCACTTCCTGAACAGTCACCTTGATAAGTTTCTTGAAAATCTTGGAGCTGTTAGTGATGAGCAGACTCCTGCTGGAGCATCAAATGAGATTGTCCTCAACAAGTACACAAACGCAAGAGCTACAAACGCAAATTTTTGCCTGAATAGAATTTAAATAAGTTTTGTGCAAATTTTATGATTAAAATAAGTGTTTTAATATGTTCTATTTCAAAATTGTAGACCAATTCTGATGCAATCATATCTTTTGGTGTATTAGTGTATTTACTGCATTATATAAATTATTATATTTTCACAAAGATGATGCCCAAGAAGACATTCTACTTCATTATGTTAAACTAAATGTTGAAAATTTTACAATAAGATGAAAACCTAAAATCTTGAATTGCAAAAAAAAACTGTAGCTTACAGAGAAAAACTAATGTCAGATTTGAGATCCGCACACTGGAATTAGGTAAGAACAAGTGTTTTTGTGGATGCAACAAAAATTTTGTTCCCCGGTGTTTTTAGTAAAAATAAAGATCAACAGGTAAATCATATTAATATTCAATCCCTGAGCCAGAGGAGTAACTGGTGGACTGAAGTGACAACCAGGAATTTCTGGATGAAGGTGAGGTTTTGTTTGAGTGTTGTTTTAAACTTTTGTCAAGTTATTCAACTAACATAAGACTCCTTGTGAAGTGCCTGTGTCTAGCACTGCAATAAATAGCAGTCAAGTTCCAGAACTGGCATGGGGACTAGAGTCAGAGTGACCGAAGCTGAGCTCTGGGGAGAGAAGGCAGAGCTAGACTGTAAACTCAGACTTACTGTTATAATTATAAGTTAAATAAACTCTTCATAAATTCAGTAGCTTATTTCTCAAAATTAAAGAAAGGTTGTTGTTACTTACTAAGCATTAGCTTTGGACTTAGCAGACCCAGGGTTGAATCCCAGCTCCATAATTTCCTAACTTACAAGTCCCTGACAAGCCACTCAGTTTCCTTACTGGTAAAATCAGGAACTAATTCCTACCTCAAAATATTGTGTATGTAAAGAATGTAATCTGTGTAGAGAAAATGACACACAGGAAGTTCTTAGTAAGTGGCAGCCATTATATATACTCCCTGACATTCTCTTTAATAAAGAGAAACTCTTAGCAAACATGGAAACCAAGGTATGGTTATTTCAGAAAATACTATTTTTTAAAGAATATTTTTAATAGTTTATTTTTATTCATTTTTGAGAGAAGAAAGAAAGAAAGGGGGGAAGGAGCAGGAAGCATCAACTCCTTGATCGGGCAAGCCAACCCAGGGTTTTGAACTGGCAACCTCAGCATTCCAGGTAGAGGCTTTATCTACTATGCCACCACAGGCCAGGCAGAAAATATTTTAATATAGTTTGAAAATAACTTGAGGATTTGGTAAATTTCATTTCAATTACAAAAAAAAATCATATTAATATTCAATCCCTGAGCCTGAATATTAAAATCATAAGAATGTGGTAAGGAAAATAAAAATAACTTATTTTAAAAGTTTCTAATTATAGACATTTGGAAACCAGTTCAGAGCACATTCTTCTAGAGAACTTTGGCTAAGGAGAGCATAATTTTGTCACTGAAGCCAACGGTGATATTTAGAGGTTAGCAATCTAAAACAGAATGGATTGACACATCCATTTATTCATTCATCCCTTCAGTTATCACTTACTGAGCATTTACCACGGGCCAGATCCTGTCCTCTGCACTGAGGCTTTAGCCATGAACAACACAGACCTGAGCCTGCCTGTGGTCTTGTAGGGAGAGGAGGAAGTGAAAAGAATAAAATGATTACACAAACAACTGTACAATTATGAACGTGATACACCCCGAGAAGTGCTGCTCACACCCAGACACATGTGATTCATTCTTGCAAAGAAAGCAGTCCAGGAGCTAACAAGTAATCCCATCGTAACAACAGAAAAGTAATACTTATCCTTAGCAACACTGCCATAGATTCTGTCGCCCTTGCCTAACTCCTTGGAGCCACAAACTGTTTCATCCCCGTAGCCTGAGGCCACGTCGGTACCTTTACTTCTATTTGTTCTCCATTCCCACCTCCTGGTCTCTTCCCCACCTCCACTTTCACCCACAGTAGCCCAAAATTCTCCTTGAAGTTAGGAGAGTGCAATAAACAAAATGGCACACTCTTCAGCAGTTGTGAGAAGAAAAAGGCCAGGGTCATTTTACGATATAAAATTTTGTTTCTGCACAGCAAGAAAGAGTTAATGGAAGTGTTAATGGGAAGACTTAACCAGTCTGGTAAAATGGAGAAAGATCCCTGGGAAAATAACATTTAAGTTCAGACTGGGAAGAGAAGGGGTGAACCGAGAGAGGGGAGAAAACCAAACACTGTGGATGAGGGAGAAAGGAGTGTGGTATTGGGGGAACCAGGAGGAAGTTGGTGCAGAACAAGGAGAGAGATTTGGGAGACGAGACCAGACAGACAAGGAGAGGCCAGATCATACAGGGTCTTTATCCCCAAAACAGAGGCCACTCGAGTATTTATTTTATATTTATGAGTATAAATATGCTTTATAATTTTCAGATCAACTTGTATTAGTATTTTTAGTAATACTATTTTTTAAAGCCAAGATTTATCATTTTTTGTACTCTGAACCTCTCTTATCCACTATCATAACATTCAAAAAGGTTATTTTGTTTTTTGTTGGAATAAAAGTGATCTGTATCCATTCATTTTTTAAATTTATTTTTCTTTAAGGAAAATAAATTACATAGGAAAAATGAATATATTGTACATCCATGCACAAACTTATGCCAGTTTGAATTGCTAAAGACTATAGGCAGGAACAAAACACTCAACTAAAAGTGTTCTAGGAAATATAGCATAATTATAACCCAAAATGTAACTCTCTGACTATATTGTAAAACTCAAAGTGGACTTGTGACACAGGTTAGTTTTTAAACATTCAAAAACACACATTTTTATCTATCTCTGTTTGTACCAAAGTTTCTTGTAATCCTTGTAAAAAATCTCATAACAAAGATTCCTTTTCTCTGTGTTCACAGTGACTGGTTGTGTTCAGCAGGAAAGAAACCAGTCTCTCATACCATTCTTTTCCTAAACACCTGGTTGTTCAGTTTTAATAAGGTGACTGGTTTCCACCATAACTCAGCTATTTTTCCACTTGGCTGGGTCCCCCTGGACCTTAAAGTAAAAACCTATGTAACGTTAGCTTTCCTACTAACACTATGTGGGGTTTTCTACCTACACCATGCCACTAGTTTATGAGTAATTCTGTGAATAATGCAAATGGCTATTTCATCTCTGCTCTCTCTTTTACATTTCTATCAGATATAGCAAATGGAAATATTCAGATCTTTTTGGTCCTGTGTTCTATTTCAACCTGTATTTCTCTGATTTCTAAGCACAAGTAGAACTTTTGCATCTGCTACTAGTTCCTTCCCTAGTTTATTGTGTATTTGAAGTAACCATAAAGTGAAAGGCTTTTCAAAGTCCTTTATTTATAGGATTAGAATAATGGTTGCCATTTACCTTGCAGACCGAAGTCCTGTCAAGCATAACTAACTACAAGGGCGTCATTCCACATTTGCAGTCACCCTTCCAAAGGCTACAGAAATGCAGGGGAAGAACAATCTCCATGTTGAACCACCAGGTTTCATATTTTATGTGCAGCAGTAAAAAGTTTACCTTGTCCTCAATAAAATCATTTCTAGTTTGAGAGCAGATGGGTCATAAACACCAAGTAAACAATTACTGGCTTCAACCGTTCTTAATTAAATGGAGAACTTAGAAGTAACCACAAAGTCTTCTCCCTCTCTGGCTATAGAAGGAAGAGTATAATATACAGTGAGGTTTGAAAGAAAAGCATTGTCCTTACACCCTGGTAAAAGAACCCTTGTCCTGAGTCCCGAGTTGTTGTACACTCCATTTTGACTGCTCTTCAGCCTTATTCTTCCCTATGTTGTGAGCCAATGGGTTACCCTCTCAGAGCCTAAGCTTTCCCTCTGGACCACTTCCTGATTTTAGGACCACAGAACTTCTAGCCCCAATAATTCTCAACCTGCTACCTAAATGTGACAACTATCTGTAAGGGGGTGTGGTGGAGCCGGACGTGAAAATTGAGGTGTCCACATATGTGCGCGTGAAGCCCGTTGCAGTGTGGCCCAGAGCCTGTAAGGGAGGGAATCTGTCCCCTTTACACCTCTATGCTCTGGAAGAAATCCAGGTGAGGAGAAAAAACATCTCCTACTTAACAGTTCGCTAGCTTAGTTTATAACTTATAAATATGAAGATATAAGATGTGGAGGCCTCTGTTTATGTTTTTGCCCCAAATCCCACAAATGTGAGCGGTGAGTCTTAGAAAAATGTATCTAGAGTTCAGAGAAATCATTGACTAAAGATAAATTAGAAAACTTTACATTCTTTTCTAAACATAAATCACTAGGCTTATAATACAAAAGATGTGAGGGGCAGTAAAGCCCCACCATTTAGATCAAACAGTAGAGTCAATCTCCTATGTTATGCTCTTTGTTCATAAAGCGTGGGGAGCCAGATAAAACATTCTTCTCTGTGCCACAAGAATTCCGTCTGTAGAACAGTGGCTCCCAAGCCACCAGCTGCTCTTCACTTCCCTGTGGTAAGAATGCAGCTGAGGTTGAAAACTTGTCACCAAGTTGGAACTAATATCCACCTGTCTTTCTTGTCAGTCTCTTTTTGTAAAGTCTCCCTGGGATTTAAAATCTAAAGCCATAAAAATGGCATTTGCCTTGACTCTTTCTAAAACAGCTATATACCATGTGTGCATCGTATGTCCCAGGATGGCAGTGTCCCTTTAAAATTGTGATATTTGGCCCTGGCTGGTTGGCTCAGCATCAGAATGTTGGCCCAGAGTGTGGATGTTCTGGGTTCGATTCCTGGTCAGGGCACACAGGAGAAGTGCCCATCTGCTTCTCCACTTTTTCCCCTCTTCTTTTCTCTCTCTCTCTTTCTCTCTCTCTCTCTCTTCTTCTTCTTCTTCTTCTCTCTTGCAGCCATGGTTGGATTAGAGCAAGTTGGCCCCAGGCTCAGAGGATGGCTCCATGGTCACCACATCAGGAGCTAAAAAAAAAAAAGAGGGCCCTAGCCGGTTGGCTCAGTGGTAGAGCGTCGGCCTGGCGTGTGGAAGTCCCGGGTTCGATTCCTGGCCAGGGCACACAGGAGAAGCGCCCATCTGCTTCTCCACCCCTCCCCCTCTCCTTCCTCTCTGTCTCTCTCTTCCCCTCCCGCAGCCAAGGCTCTATTGGAGCAGGGTTTGCCTGGGCGCTGAGGATGGCTCTGTGGCCTCCACGTCAGACACTAGAATGGCTCTGATTGCAGCAGAGCGACGCTCCAAGATGGGCAGAGCATCGCCCCCTAGTGGGTGTGCCAGGTGGATCCTAGTCAGGCGCATGCGGGAGTCTGACTGCCTCCCCGTTTCCAACTTCGGAAAAATACAAAAAAAAAAAAAAAAAATGGCTCCAGTTGCAGCAGAACAAGGGCCCAAATGGGCAGAGCATCACCCTCTAGTGGACTTTCCAGGTGGATCCCAGTGCATGCAGGAGTCTGTCTCTGCCTCCCCTCCTTTCACTAAAATTTAAAAAAATAATAAATAAATAAAATTGTGATATTTAAAAAACAGCTGTGCAGTACTATGAACAGCCATCACATATGTTCTTAGGTATTGTTTCCTCATTCAATTAACTGGGTATGGATTTTAGTTTTCAAGTAATCCCTCCTCCAAAAAGAATAAGTGAAATAAGATGTTCCCAGATATCATTTATAAAAACAGCCTATCAGTAAATTCAGTCAGTAAATCAAGTCTACTTCTTATAAATAAAAAGTAAATATGTAACATTATACATGCCATGAGGACTTTCTTCTAGTAGAAAAGATGTTTTTGTATAATACACTTGTTAACATTCCATTACTTTAATACCAAGAATATTTTGAAAATATTTGCAATTAAATATTTGAAAATATTTACATCCTTAGTGGATTTTCTTTCAATCATTTAATTATATTTAAAAAAATGTCTGTTGCCTGACCAGGCAATGGTGCAGTGGATAGAGCATTGGACTGGGACACAGATGATGCAGGTTCTAAACCCAGAGGTCTCTGAATTGAGCGTGGGCTCACCAGCTTGAGCACGGGATCATAGGCATGACCTCATAGTTGCTGGTTTAAGCCCAAACATTGCTGGCTTAAAGCCCAAGGTCACTGGGTTAAGCAAGGGGTCACTCACTCTACTGTAGCCACCCAGTCAAGGCACATATGAGAAATAAATCAATAAACAACTAATCAATGAACTGCAACAAACAATTGATGCTTCTCATCTATCTCCCTTCCTGTGTATCTGTCCTTGTCTGTCCCTCCGTCTCTGTCTCTCTTGCTAAAATAAATAAATAAACAAACAAACAGGTAAAAAACATGTCTCTCTTTTCATCACATCATAATAGAGAAATAATGAAGACATGTATAGAAAATAAATTTTAAACTCCGGAAGAAAAGTACTATATAAAAATAGTTTATGTAATTTCAAACCTTGTGTCTAAATTGAAGAAGGGGTTTACTTAGACTCCTAAGATAAAATTCCTTTGGGGTGTAAAGAGTGTCACTGTGAAGTGAAGACTCAGCCTGGTTCAAGCTGGGGATCAACATGCAGTGCTGCTGTGCAGAGACTGCCACAGGGCAACCTGGGGTTTCAACTGCATCTGACTGGACATAGCGAGTCATTCGCACATTTTGGAGACCTTTATTTGTTACGTAGCTGTTCCTCTTTCCAAAAAATGCTGCTGCTATTAATGTTGTTTCTGTTTAAAACAGTTTTGCCGAAACAGTTACATGCCTAAGCCCTTTGAATGGAGAATTCGAAAAGAGAAAGTTGACTTCTACAGTTTCCAGCACCACATGGCTCTAAATTAGAAACCAAAAGGGGTCATCAAATTAGGTATTGTGGAGGCTAACTTTATCAATTTTGAGATCATACAAAAATGGGTTCCCAAAAGGACGTCCTTTTCACGTCTCTTAACAATGCTCAAGCCCAACCTACATATAATAAGGATCATATATCAGCCATTGGAATAATTAAAATAAAAAGGAACAATAAGAGCCAAGAGATGGACTAACACAAGATATATCACACGCATTAACACAGAGCTAATATGACACAGAGTTGTGGGGAACAGACACATAACAGAGCACAGTCTGCTCTCCTTCAGAGTAAAATATTTAAAGATGGTGTCCAATTGACAGATTTTTTTTTGAGAGAGAGAGAGGGACAGACAGGGACAGACAGACAGGAAGGAAAAGAGATGAGAAGCATCAATTCTTTATTGCAGCACCTTAGTTGTTCATTGATTGCTTTCTCACATGTGCCTTGACCAGGGGGCTATAGCAGAGTGAGTGACTCCTTGCTTAAACCAGCGACCTTGGGCTCAAGCCAGTGACCTTGGGCTTCAAGCCAGCGACCTTTGAGCTCAAGCCAGCAACCATGGGGTCATGTCTATTATTCCACACTCAAGCTGGTGAGCCCCTGCTCAAGCTGGTAACCTCGGGGTTTCAAACCTGAGTCCTCAGCATCCCAGGCAGATACTCTCTGTCTACTGTGTCATCACCTGGTCAGGCCAAATGACAGATTTTGATTGAACTCTACAGAATGACTAAATAACTATATTTATCCAATTTGGATATATATTAATCTTTGAAGTTCTTTTTAATTTTTAAGAAAGAACATATATATATATATATGTATTTGAGAGGTTAAAAGTGGGTATGCCTTGGAGAAAACATACTGCAGATTACAGAACCTCTTGAACTTACACTCTTTGTTCTTCTGACACTGAGATCAAAAAATGATAAAGAAAAGCAATGACATTCATTGATTCTGTGTAGCTTAGTTCTTCCTACAACAGCTTATCAATGAGAAATTGGCTAGGAAAGTCATTTGCAGTTCTCAACATTTCAATCAGAAAGTGATGCAAATGTCACAGGCTGTGATTTTTCTAACTCGCTAATTCGTTTTTCCTTAAGCGTATCACTGTTTCTCTTGGAGAGGAAGTAGCAACTGGAAGAAAGCAGCTGAAGGTCAGGCCCTTTCAATTACCCCCCTCACTTCACACTCCCCATCTCTCACACCTCAGTCTCATCACCTCTCACTTCACCATTGCCTTCACCTTGAATGCCATGAACTTCTAACATATGCCCCAGAGCCAGGAAGAACTAGGTAGCAGAGCTTAGGTTTAACAAAACCTAAACCTGTTATATCCCTTACTGAATCAGAACATGTGACTCCACCTGGCAGGGAACTACATTGACTTTTAAATTATACACAATGTGAGCACTCAGTGCCACACATATATGTTAAACAGTAATAACTGAAACATTTGCTCACTGTTACCGCTGAGTATGTTCAAATAATACAAGCTACTAAAATTTCACTACACGTGGACTTTTCTACCACCTCTACTGCACAGAAAGCTCATTCAAATTTAAGTCTTAAGAACACTGGAATGTGTTTATTTATAAGATTATTTTCCAGCTTGGATGGTGAGCCAAATTACACACTTTCAACAATTTCAATAAATAAACAGACTGTATCCTTCCTATCACAGTCTTCAATGTAAATCTTTTTTATATACAGCAAGACTATTTTATTAACACTGACCATGCCACGTGTGTGTGTGTGTGTGTATGTGTGTATAAATTCATATGGATATAGATGAAGATGTAGATAGCTGCCATTCATCCATTCATTAAATGTTTAATATATGCCAGGCAATGTGCTAATCACTTTACTCAGTCATTTTAACAAATATTTGTGGAACACTTCTGATATGTCAAACACTAGGTTAAGTACTAGGTAGACAGGAGCTAAAAAGACAAACATGGTCCTAGTCCTCATGAAGATTATAGTCTAGCAGAAAAGACAAACATTTTATAAAAGCATTATAACAAGGCATCTAACCAGAAGATCTGCTTCAGTGACCAAGCAGAATTTAAGCTGAGACCTGAAGGATAGTTCAACAGGTGTAGAGTAGGGGCAGAATGATCCTGTCTCAAAAAAACATAAGTGAGAATGCAAAGTGAGTTTGAGAAAGTAAAAAGAACTCAAGAGGAAGAAGGACAGTGGTTAGTGGTGGTTAGTGGCCAAGTCTCAAGGGACTTTTTAAAGCAAATTAAGGAATTTGGTTTTTACCCTGGAGACAATGGGAAGGCAGCTAGGAGATTTAAGCAGGCTAGTGTCACGATCATATTTTCATTGTGTATGATTACTCTTGCCTCAGTATGGAGCAAGGATTAAAGACAACAAGATCAATTAGAAGCCATTTGCAAGAACCCAGGTTGTTGACAAAGATAACCTGAACTAAGATGCAGAAGTGGAGAGGAGCAAAGGGAATGCACTCAAGACCTGCAGGAGGAGGTGGTGTCCTCAGGAGAGATTGAACTGTGGCGCGTGGAGAGTAGGAAAGCTATGCAGGAAAGGGAGGAGTCAAAGTCTCAATAATTGTCTCACAGGTATAATTGTGGTAGAGAGATGTTTCCACTCAGAACACATGTTGTGTCTAAAGTATCTTAGTTCTCTGTTTGGATGATGGATACTCTAATGGCATCTGCAACAAGGAAGACAACATATTTTTCAGTTAATAGGCATGCACTCTCTTCATTTTACTCATGGAAGAAACATACTTTATAAAAAGGGATTGTTGGTACTTCTTTCCTTGGCCTCATCTGAACCCTTTGTGAGGGTGTCAATAGAAATTAAGACCCATCATCCAAATGAGTATGTTCCCCTAACATTTTTCTTCATCATTAAAATTGCCTTGTTTTGCTTCTCGGGCACTCTGGACTCTAATGTTAGTTTGAATAATCACCAGGAATCATAGAAATATGCAATTTTGAAAGTCCTATGAGCAGACTCCTGAAAACTATTTCGTTGTTCAATGATCATGCTCAAAGCACCACAAAAGCTGAAGTTGATGAGAAGCCAGCAAAGCCTATTTCAAAATCCAGCATAAATCTATCCCAATAACTTCTTGTTGACTTCTAAAACTTGAAAATTAGCCCTGACTAGTAAGAGATTGATAAGAAAGGGAATATTGGAAGTGACCCCACAGAGCACACTTATTAATAGGATAAAGTGTCATTTCATCCAAGGTTGAGTAGCATTCCTACAGATCAGCTGTGGGAGGAGAAAAAATAAAGTGATAGAGTGACATCTGACACTCTGACAACTCCATCTTCTCTTACAACATACAATGTCTTTGTGATAATGGCTTGATGATGCCTGTTGTCAATTCCAGTGATGTCATTTTATTTTATTTTATTTTATTTATTTTTTTAGAGAGGAGAGGGAGAGACAGAGAGAGAGAGAGAGAGAGGAGAGACAGAGAGAGAGAAGGGGGGGAGGAGCTGGAAGCATCAACTCCCATATGTGCCTTGACCAGGCAAACCCAGGGTTTCGAACTGGCGACCTCAGCATTTCCAGGTCGATGCTTTATCCACTGCGCCACCACAGGTCAGGCTCCAGTGATGTCATTTTAAAAATCAACTTATTTATGAGAATCTCCCAGAATAGAGTTCAAACTCATGCTTTATGTGACAGGGGAAAAGACACATATGGACTGGAGACACCCTGTGAATGCTTTTTCTTATTCTACAAATAATTCTTATTCTACAAATAGTGCAGTGCTGGTTCATCAATTATTTATTAAGTGAAAACAAAGAAGAATTAAAATTTAGGGCAATTTATCCGAATGGCACACACACGGGAAAAACAAACAAGCCAAGTAATTAAAGTGTTGTACCAAGAAGACAGTATATAAAAGCATTGTCTAAGAAACTGGCTAAGTCAGCAAAAACAGATATTGTTCATATAGAAGAATATGGAATTAGTGAGGTGTCACTGCTGGCAGAAATATGCACAGATACAAACAGCTATGTGTTCTCACTGCTCTGAAACATAGCAGAATTAAACTTGTTCTTGTTTTACTCACTTTTTTTTTTCTGTATTTTTCTGAAGCCGGAAACGGGGAGAGACAGACAGACTCCTGCATGCGCCCGACTGGGATCCACCTGGCACGCCCACCAGGGGGCGATGCTCTGCCCACCAGGGGGCGATGCTCTGCCCCTCCGGGGCGTCGCTCTGTTGCGACCAGAGCCACTCTAGCGCCTGGGGCAGAGGCCAAGGAACCATCCCCAGCGCCCGGGCCATCTTTGCCCCAGTGGAGCCTCGGCTGTGGGAGGGGAAGAGAGAGAGAGAGAGGAAGGAGAGGGGAAGGGGTGGAAAAGCAGATGGGCACTTCTCCTGTGTGCCCTGGCCATGAATCGAACCCGGGACTTCTGCACGCCAGGCCGACACTCTACCACTGAGCCAACTGGCCAGGGCTTGTTTTACTCACTTTTTAACAAAAATGTTGAAATTTTTGTACTGTCATTCTTTTACAAATGTGGAAATATATTAATTATTCTGGGAACCAACTCACAGAAGAGTGTCTCTGGTGTTTTTCCCCCTTCTTTTCCAAGTGACAGGAGGGTAGACCAAGAGAGAGACTCCCACATGCACCCCAACCAACAGGGGTCCAATGCTCTGCCCATTTGGGGCCATGTTTGCAACTAAGCTATTTTTAGCACCTGAGGCAGAGGCTCCCCAGAGCCATCCTCAGCTCCCAGGGCCAATGTGCTCAAACCAATGGACCAACAGCTGTGAGAGGGAAAGAGAGAGAGAGGGAGAGAGAGAAGGAGGAGGAATGAAGGAGCAGATGGTCACTTCTTCTGTGTGTCTTGACCAGGAATCAAACCCGGGACATCCATACTCTGGGCCAATGCTCTACCACTGAGCCAACTGGCCAGGGCCTCTGGTGTTTTGCTGTGTTTTTTTTTTTAATTATTATTGGAGAGAGAGAGGAAGGGAGAGAAAGAAAGAGAAAAACATTGATCTGTTGTTCCACTTATTTATGCAGTCATTGGTTGATTCTTATATGTGCCCTCACCGGGGATCCAACCCACAACTTTGGCATGTCAGGACAACACTCTAACAAACTGAGCTACCCAGCCAGGGCCTCCCTGGTGGTTTTTATGTGTATTGAGAAGACTGGGTGTCAAAAGAGCAGGGACTGCTGTCCTCATCAACAGGGATGAGAGAGGGTAACAAATCTGCTTTCCAAGGGAAACCACAAAACTTCTTCTTCTTCCTTGAAAAATTGATGCAGAGATCTTCTTTCCCAGGACAAGTAAATTAAACCACAACCCACTACATGCCGAGCTTCCAAAATATTATTAACATTGATGAGTAAATTCACCAAGGGCTCCATATAACTTTAGTGCTACCAGAAAAGGTCATGATGTCATCTACTTGAACAGGAGAAAGAATTTGGTGGGGAAAGGGAAAGAAAATAAGAGAGGGAAGGAAAGAAAGGGGAGAAGGAAAGAAGGGAATAGAGAGGGAGAAAAGAAGAAAAAAGGGGAGGGAAGAAAGAAAAGTAGAAAAATGACCAAAAAAAAGGGAAAGATCTACAAAAGGATAAGTAATCTATATTACAGTGAAAGCAAACTTCCTCAGTCCCTATAAGACCAAAACTCAATTGTAAATGTTCCCTGATAATAATAATAATAGGAAAATCATCTTACATGGTATTATTTCATGTCAGACTCTGTTTTAAAGTTTTCACATATATTAACTTAGAGAGACAATTAACATGCCTTCTTCAGATAAGGTGATTGAAGCACAAGGAGGCAAGTAAGTTGTCCAGAATTACTAAGCAGTGAAATCAGTTCTGGGTCTAGGATCGAGCTGCTCTCTCCTTAATCTTGTTTGTTTCTTTTCTTTTTTTTTATTTTATTGAATTTATTGGGATGATATTTGTTAATAAAACTATACAGATTTCAGGTGGACAATTCAACAATATATCATCTTTATATTGCATTATGTGTTGACTACTCCAAGTCAAGACTCCTTTGATCATCATCTATCCTTCCTCTCCTCCACCTCCCCCTTTTCTTCCTGCAAACCCCAAACTGCTATCTGTGTCTATAAGTTTTTTTCTTTGCTTAATCCTTTCACCTTGACCACCAAGCCCCCAACTCCCATCCCCTCTGAGAGCTGTCGGTCTGTTCTCTGTATCTACGGGTCTGTTTCTATTCTGTTTGTTAGCTTATTTTGTTCATTAGATCCACATATAAGTGAAATCATATGATACTAGTTTTTCTCTGACTGGCTTATTTCATTTAACATAATAATCTCCAGGTCCATCTATGCTGCCACAAAGGTAAGATTTTCTCCTTTATTCTGGTCAAGTAGTATTCCATTATGTACCACAGCTTTTTTATCCACCCACCTACTGCTGGGCATTTGGGCTCCTTCCAAATCTTGGCTATTGTAATAATACTGCAATGAAAATAGGGGTGCATATATTCTTTCAAATTAGTGTTTCAGGTTTTTTTGGATATATTCCCAGAAGTGGATTTACCAGGTCATAAGGTAGGAAAGAGCTGGTTCTTTGAAAGGATAAACAAGATTGGCAAACCTTTAACCAAATTCAAAGTTAAAAGAGAGTACCCAAATAAATAAAATCAGAAATGAAAAAGGAGAAGTAACAACTGAAACCAAAGGAATACAAAGGATTGTAGGAAAATTTATGAACAACTATGTGTCAAAAAATTGGACAATCTGGATGAAATAGATAAATTCCTAGAAACATACAATCTTCCAAAACTGAATCAAGAAGAATCAGAGAATTTGAACAGATAGATTAAAACTAATGAAATTGAAGCAGTAATCAAAAAACTCCCAACAAACAAAATGTCCTTCAACTTTATTATAGTCTCTAGATACAGTGCTACTCAAAGTGCTAGTCCGTGGAATACTTATTACTGGTCCACAGTGAGATAAAGATGGTGTACCGGAACATGATGGCTAGGTCCATAAGCACACCATTTCGTTCAGTCCACCTGATTTTTTATGTAGATTTCCTGGATGAAAGAAACAGTGCTCCTGATTTACAGCCTGGTTCAAGCTGCTTGCTTCATCTTTAACTGGAACAAACAGTTCATGGACCAGCAATGGTCTGAATTGCCATTTTAGCAGCACAACTCTAGGCTCTCCCTCCGTAGCTCCAGAAGTGGGAAGGGAACTAACATTTTTCAGCAACAAAACCACACTTTGCTTTATCCATATTCTCTCCATGTGATCCTGAAACCAACCCGCTGAGGTCAGTGTTAATTGACACTGAAACTGAGGCTCAGCAGCTATGAAATGTCCAGTCCATGGTCTCTCAGCTAGTAAGTAGGACAATCAGGATTAGAACTCAGATCTGACTGGTACCGTGGCCTGAAACTTCACGCCATGTCATGCTGGACTGAAGACAGGGGATAAGGCAGGTTCAGCGCTCTGAAAGTTTTGTGAAGTAGAAAAACTCGGGATTTGGTTCTCTAAGCTTCCCATTCTCAATCTACCACCATCCTTCCAACCCTTTCCTACCCATCACTCGCCAGAGATACCCTCTTTTGACACATCTAGTCAGAAATGTATTCTGGTTCAGAGAGTATGCTAGGGGCAAAAGTCTCCCCTCCTCTGCTGCCAGCCATGATGAAGTACTAGTGACTAGATTTACCTTCCCACCTTAAATTACTAAACAACTGGGAAAAACACATGAAATAACAGGGGTTTTTTCTTCTTCTTCTTTTCCAAGTGAGAAGAGGGGAGATAAAGAGACAGACTCCCTCACCGGGATCCACCCAGCAGCCCCCATCAAGAACCAATGCTCTGCCCATCTGGGGCCATGCTGGCAACCAAGCCATTTTTAGTACCTGAGGCAGAGGCTCCATGAAGCCATCCTCAGCCCCCAGGCTGATGCGCTTGAACCAATCATGCCATGGCTGTGGGAGGAGAAGAGAGAGAGAGAAGGGGGAGGGGTGGAGAATCAGATGGTCACTTCTCCTGTGTGCCCTGACTGGAAATCAAACCCAGGACATCCACATGCCAGGCTGACACTCTACCACTGAGCCAACTGGCCAGGGCAGCCGTTTTCAGACATTGAAAAATAGACAACACCAGATAGTGATCCTTGCCTCAGTTTACTGCCTAAAGAGAGTTTCTGGCCACAGCATAGGGAAGGCAAACAGACCTCAGAGGTCCTCCTGAGTTTAGGAGACAGCACTGAGAATTCAGGGAGGCTAACGCAGTGCAAAGACACACAGAGCAGAACAACAGAATGGAGAGGCTTCCAAAAGAAGAAGTTCTCACATGTTCAAAGGTTCCTTCTAGAAGGCATTTAGGCCCTGGCCGGTTGGCTCAGTGGTAGAGCGTCAGCCTGGCATGCGGGGGACCCAGGTTTGATTCCCGGCCAGGGCACATAGGAGAAGCGCCCATTTGCTTCTCCACCCCCACCCCCTCCTTCCTCTCTGTCTCTTCTCCTCCCCTCCCGCAGCCAAGGCTCCATTGGAGCAAAGTTGGCCCGGGCGCTGGGGATGGCTCCTTCGCCTCTGCCCCAGGCGCTAGAGTGGCTCTGGTCGTGGCAAAAGCGATGACCCAGAGGGGCAGAGCATCGCCCCCTGGTGGGCAGAGCCTCGCCCCTGGTGGGCGTGCCGGGTGGATCCCGGTCGGGCGCATGCGGGAGTCTGTCTGACTGTCTCTCCCCGTTTCCAGCTTAAAGAAAAAAAAAAAAAAAAGAAGACATTTAGCTGGGGACTGAACAGCTCCTGCTTGTGAGCAGGAAAAACCCTGATGCCAGAGAAAGACCCACAGATAAGAAGTAAGAGGAACAATTCTCAGATCACACAGGGCTAGAAATAGTTCACAGGTAATGACGGCCTGTCTCAAAGCTGGTGGGAATTACCCAATAGAAAGGGAACAGTTAATGTAGACGAGGAAGGAGGAATTACTAGGGTAATGTCTGTGGAAGCAAGGAGGGTGGGATCCAGGGCACAAATAGAGACACAGACTGCGGAGAATTCCGTTGCTGGCAATAACAGGTGGGTGGAGATACTGAAGGGTGGGTACACATGGTGGAGGAGATTCTGTGCAAGTTCTCTTCTGATTGCTTCCCTTTTCCTCATTACCATAGGAGACACAAGCATCAGCTGAGGAGGGCAAGAGAGGAGATGCTAGGATTTGAGGAGAGAGGAGAGTGAAACAGCAAAAGTACTAGTATACCCAGGAGTGTTTATATCATTCTATGAGTAGCAGCATTAAGGGCCTATTTAGTCACAAACTTGGAGTGAGGACTTCCAAAATGGTTACATATTTTATTCCAGCCACTTTCAGCTGCACAAGTGTAAGTGTAAGGTAAAAAAGATTAGATTCCTCCTGGGTTGTGGATCTGCTGAGTGAATTAAATAAAGGGACAGAGAGGCAAGCAAATCATCACGGTTGACTTAAATTGAATGTAACCCTTCTTGTTTTTGTTTGATTTTTTTAGAAAGGGGAGGAGGAGAACTGGGAAACATCAACTCATAGTAGTTGCTTCCCATATATGCCTTGACCAAGCAATCGTGGGGTTTTGAACCAGCAACCTCAGCATTCCAGGTTGTGGCTTAATCCACTGTGCCATCACAGGTCAGGCTCTTTTTTTTTTTTTTCTCCCACAAATTGTTATTAAGCTAGATCCTCTCTCCACTATATTTGTGTGATTGATTCTTTTGAACCTAAGGCTGTCCACTCTGTCCATTTATTTTTATTCTATCACCCATTTTAACAGCTATTCTTCTAACTTTGGATTAGTGAACTCTGTCTCTTCTTCCAGCCACTACCAGAAATGTTGAAGATGACAAAGTCAAGGGTAGAGTATTGGTTCATCTTTAGAGACTTCTTATCAAGGTAAATTAATCTGTTTGTCAATAGACTGGGTAAATATATTTAACCAGTTTTAAGTTTAAATACTGATCACTATCATTTAATGGTGGTAATATATCTTTTTATTTTGCAATGATATTAAGGTAGTTTATGAAATGCCTTTTCAAAAGCAACATACTCTATATCTACAGTTTCCCAGTCTTTTTCAATCTAATTCAAAGACATTTTTAAGTCATAAAGTTAGTCTTATATAATTAACATAATTATATATTGTTATTATCAATTAATGTTTTGGGGTTTTTTTCCCAAGTACTTTAAATCAAGATAGCACAGGCGAACTCTATTCACTTTAAGTGGGAAATAAGGGAATCAGGAGAGCTGATGGCCAAAATATTTTACCCTGGGTCAACCAAGTACCTCTTATCTTCATGATGGTTTGAACTGAGTTCAAGAGTCTCTCAAGTTACCCAAATGGTAAGAGTCTAGGTATAAGGATACTGGGGCAGACACTGCAAGTTGCTTATCCAGTTATATTCTTCCTTGTTCACTGGACTCCCTGGGCAGCAATCTGCTAAGCTAGAAAAAAAGGAAGAAAGAAAAGAAAGAAGGAAAGAAGGAGGGAGACAGAAAGAGAAAGAGGGAGGGAAGGAGGGAGGGAGGGAGGGAGGAAAGGAGGGAGGGAGGGAGGGAAGGAGGGAGGGAGGGAAACAGGCTATATTTCGTTTCCTTTTTGCTACCAGGAGTTCAAGTGCTATCATTCAAACCAGTGAGACAAAAGCAGTTTTGAATTCCTGGTACCTACATACAGAAAATACATTTCTTTTCATCATTTCCTTGTTCTGGCGTGGAATGGATATGATGCTGGAGGCCATGAGATGACAAATAGAAGGATGAAAGCCAAATGTCAAGGATGGTGATAAGAAAAGCTAAAGGAGCCTGGTATGTTATGATGTGGAATGCTGCTCCAGCCCTGAACCACCTGCCTCAAGACTTCTTGTTATGTGAAGACTACAAACCCTCTTTGGGCTAAGTCTCTAAAGCAGAATTCCTGTTCCATGCAGCAGAACTTATACACAGAAGCATGGATAGAACCTGGAAAGCTGCCAGTCACCAGAACAGTCCCAGGAACCAGCTGCTCTCTCCATCTCAGCCCTTCTCCCAACTGCTCCATGATCTGGTTCCCATGGTGTATTTTTTTTTCCTGAACATTTATTTATTTTTCTTTCTCTACCTTCTTCCTTATCTGGTCATTATACCTATTCTGTAAGCCAAAATTTCTACTTACTAGTGATTTTTGCTACCTTATAACTTTATTTTCTCCATGTTCACCATGGCCTTACCAGCATATCTTTTTCTATCATAACTTTTAACTTTCAGTTTCCATGAAATTTTTCTCATTTTTAGTTATTCCAAGTTCTGGAAAAAAGGAATATGATTGTCCTGTTTTGTTTGGGCCACAGGCCAACCTATTGATTGGCCACCACTGGATCTGTGTCCACTTCTAAACCAAATAGTTATGGTTTGTGCAAGGGTGATGGGTGGGTTTAGGACTATGTGGGAAAGTTGGTTGCCCTCCAAGGCCCTTCTTGATGGGGACAATGGAAGGTCAGGGCTGGCGGAAGGGACATGGCAAGCATCAGGCCAACCTTAGGTCTGAAACGTTGGGCCAATGAAAATCATAGCCACCCTTGAGGACTAAAGCCAATCAGAGTCTCATTTTAAATTATTCACATTTCAAAAAATATAACCTTATAAACTTTTTAGGTCGGGAAATTCCAGGACTCAAGTCTTAATCCCAGTTTTTCTATTAACATACTATGTGAAAGTTTGAAGATCTCATTGTGCCTTACTTTCTTCATCTGTAAAAATAAGGAACTCGTATCTATTACCTCTTGAGGCTGCAGAGAGGAACAATAAAATTGATTTGCAAAGTGTTTTATTGCCATAAAGTGCTATGTTGAAAATGGCCTGTGTTTAAATAGCCTGATTTGCTATAGTATGTAATAAACAGAGCTATTTAAAGGATATATTTTAAATAAATGTTTTTAAGTTTTGTTTCTGTTGTTACTTTTGTGAAAGTCATTAAAATTGAGAAGGAATAGTATGAGATACTACTTAAAGTCTTTAATCAATCTACCCAAAAGATAATATTACAATCTTATATCCTTAGTTTATTCTCTCATGATTCGTTCAGAAAACATGTAAGTATAGCTATGTCCTGAGCTTTGTGCTTGAAATTATAGGGTCAAAATGGATGGGTTGAGCAAGTTAACTATATCATCTCTTCCCAGCTCCATTTTCAGTGATGTCATTTTGGCCCCTTGAAAATGGCCATGATGGGAGTATCAGCACAGAAATTAACAATCCTATAAATGAACTCTTTACCCTTATTCTTTCCAGATTGCTGGTTGTAAAACATTTACCTGATCATGGATGGAGTTGATGTATCTAGAACCAAAACACACACACACACACACACACACACACACATCGTCATGAAGAACAACAGCTAAATAAGCTTCATAACCATCAAAGATTAGTTTTTAAAAGGATATACTGTCTTTGAAAAAAATATTTCCATATTTGAATATTTTCAGCAAGTGGGGCCAGACATTTTCTTAGCCTAAAGCATACTCTCAAATACTAACATGTCATCAGAACCACCCAAGAGAACTTACCAGAACCAATTGCTGAGCTCCAACTCCTGAGCTGCTGATTCAGTAGGTTTGGGGTTGGCCCCATAATTTGCATTTTTAGCAAGTTCCCAGGTAATGATGAGCTATTGGCTTAAAGATATGTGAAATATTATAAAACAAATAATAAGACCCTGACCAGTGGTGGCACAATGGATACAGTGTTGACCTGGGATGCTGAGATCCCAGGTTTGAAACCCTGAGGTAGTCAGCTTGAGTGCGGGCTCACCTGGCTTGAGTGTAGGATCATCAACATGATCCCATGGTTACTCTCTTGTAGCCCAATTCTCTGGCTTGAGCCCTAGGTTGTTGGCTTGAGCAAGGGGTCTATGGCTAGGCTAAAGTTCCCCGGTCATGTATGTATGAGAAGCAATCAATGAACAACTAAAGTGCTGCAACTGGGAGTTGATACTTTCCATCTCTCGGTCTCTGTCTCTCTCTCTCTCACTAAAATTAATTAATCAATAAAAAAAAGAAAGATAAGAAAATGACACTAATAAATGTGTTATACCAGTGCAAATTTAGTGACACATATAGAATTTTAATGAGTATAATATGTTTAAAAACTAAACAGAAGGCCAGTTTAGGATGCTGGCTACCCAAGGGGATTCTTTGTTTCTAGGCTTCCTCCCAGAAATCGAGGTTACTAGTGTTTGTTCTTGACAGATCTAAATGGTATGAATTTGGAGGCAGGGTTTTCTCCTCACTAAAATATCACTTTTCTTCCCCAGGTCTCAGGTTCCTTACTGTTAAAAGTGGGAATCTGAATCAAAACTGGGACTTTCACACATCAGGTCGACCCTCTACCACTGAGCCAACCAGCCAGGGTCAAAAGTGAGAATTTAATTCATTGTTCACATATCTGTGTTATTCAGCTTTAAAATGGAAAAGAATTCACCATAAATTCCCTTAATTAGTGAAGATTTGTTGTAAAATAATAATAATAATAATAAGACACCAGAAAATAAAAAAACCAAAATCTTAGACCCCAAAGACATGGGCAAATAGGACTTAGAGCAGAGCCAGCTTTCAGAGGCAAATGAAGTCTGGGAACAAGGCGGCCCTTCTGAATTCAGTGCAGCTTTCACAATCCATCTACCTTGCCACCATTTCCCCAGCAGGCTTCTGGACTCCAATTCTAGAATCCAAATGTTGCCATGACTTTGCCACCCTCTGTCTTTGCTTCTGTCTTAACTTCTCCCCCTGAAAATGGGCATAAGTCTCTTCCTTCTGTGGCTTCTACATTTCTGTGACATATCCATTATGTACCTCCCAGCTTTTGTCACCATTTCCTGCTTGTCATCTCTATAAGTGTTGCATTCAATGCCTAATAAAGGATAAATTTAGATCTACCTTGCTCATGGCTATACTCACAATGCCTAGCAAAGTGACTGACACATTACAGAATCTTAAGTGTTTTTGAATGAATGAATGAATGAATGAATGCCTCCTTTAGGCCAACCCATAGACTGGCTCATTTTAGATCTATCTATATTTGTAGCCAAGAAGGCAAGGTTACATGGTATAAAACTTGACCAATTATGTGTAAAAGTTTGAAAATCTTCTTTCCTCAGCAGGGGTCTGTGGGGTAGTCCTCAGAACCTGAATATTCATCTATGGACATTCACCTGAGGAAATTTCTTACTTTTTGCATCCAGCAAAAGAAAGAAAAATTGCATTAATTAAGGAGAGTTGGAGGATGGAGAAGGGTTGATACAATTACCCTATCAACTGTCTAGTAGAGTCACCTAAAAGCTTCCAGTATTTAATCACCCTGTAGAACTCTGTGAATCAAGTCTCAGAGTTATCTCACTGAAAGAGTGAAGGAAAATGTTGAGGCCACTGAAATTCAGCCAAAGTGGTTACTATAACGGCCAGGTGAAGAGGAACTGGGCCAAGCACTGACAGTGGTTGGTACACACTCTCTTGTACCTTATGCTCATGCCTGAGAATTTCAGATGCTCAGAATATCAGAATGCCATCAGTAAGCATAACTCTGTTTTGTTTCTTATTTCTCTGACCTCAGTACACATGCAGCAATAGCTCCATCGGTCACAGTCTTCCTCTTTCAGAAATTTTAGTAGCTGTGTAGCTAACAGCTGCCTCTACCCCAAAATCCAAATGTAGAAAATTTAAAAAAAAATCATTTTAGTAATTGCCATATGCTAATGCAATTTTCTGCTTACTTGCTCTCCACCCAAACTTCCCCCTCCCCCCACGCCCATGCCCATACCATGAGCTCACTGAGAGAAAGGTGTCTTTGTTACTCATTCTTAAATTCCCAACCTCTAGAAGAGTATGTGAAGGTAGTTGGCATTCAAATGTTTCTTGACTGAATTAACTAAATAGACAAACCTAGCCTGGATCCATGGAATCACAAAGTCTAGCCTCAGAATCCCACACACGCTATTCTGGCCCTTTATTTCCAAAACAGAGCATGTTTACTGCATGATTGGAATTGACTGCTTTGCCAAATTGAAGTATCATTGCTGATACTTGAGAATGTTGCTACTGTCAGTCAAAGTTGTGTTGCAGCCTGACCAGACAGTGGCGCAGTGGATAGAGCATCAGACTGGGATGCAGAGGACCCAGGTTCAAGACCCCGAGGTTGCCATCTTAAGCGCGGGCTCATCTGCCTTGAGCAAAAGCCCACCAGCTTGAACCCAAGGTCGCTGGCTCCAGCAAGGGGTTACTCGGTCTGCTGAAGGCCCGCGGTCAAGGCACATATGAGAAAGCAATCAATGAACAAGGTGTTGCAACGCGCAATGAAAAACTAATGATTGATGCTTCTCATTTCTCCATTCCTGTCTGTCTGTCCCTGTCTATCCCTCTCTCTGATTCAACTGTCTCTGTAAAAAATAAATAAATAAAATTAAAAAAAAAAAAGTTGTGTTGCATACTTTTTGAATTGCAAACTATGAAAATATGGTACTACATTTACCACTTTTCAGACAAGGGAGAAAAAATACTAAGAAGACTTTTATTTCCTCAACATCTCATAGTATGTGTTACTAATGCCCTTGGCAGAAGGGTAACAACACATTTATTTCCAAGGGCACCGAGTACTAGTTAAGTTTTGTTCTGTCTGTTACATATAAAGGCATCTATTTTGTTTGTGTTTTCTCTGGTTCTCTCATTAAATCATAAACTCCCCAAGAATTTACAATTTAAATGGTGCCTTCTGTTCTTTTGTAATTTTCCGAAGTACCTGGTAGAGTGCTTGGCACATAAAGGACCATTGATAAACCATGGCGGATGAATAGAATCATAGGTGGAACAACTCTAGGCAAGCATTAATCACCAGAATTTCTTGAGTCCTGAAAGTAGTCAGTGTCTAAAACCTGGAAACCAGGCCACTCTGGCCACATCAGTACTCAGGAATAACTAAACATTTCATTTCTGTTTTTTAAATCATCTTCCAAAACCAGAAAACATACAGTGACCTTAATCTTTCATTTTAACTCACTAGTAAATAATAAACAGGAATCACCAAAAGGTAGGCTCAATGCTTAATAATAAACGGCATAAAAACATCCATTCTAAAGGTGGGCGCCAAGAGACTTGAAGCTGTGGAAAATGTAACTGAGTTCTGTGAACACCTATTAGTTAGCGTGAGGTTTCAGTGGAGACTTTTGCACTCAAACTCCTGAAATAGTAATCTCTTTGCTTTTCTGGCTTCTTTCAATTATGGATGAGTAAAATCAAAAGCAAATGTGCAGAGAAAATAAAAATTAGGAGCTCTAAGTCCATAAGAGTAACTCTGCAGTGTGATTTGATAGGATCAGGAGCAAGGAGGAAGGATTCAATTTTCAGCAGCTCTGCTCTGTCCTGCAGCCTGCCATGTGTTCCAGCGCAGCCTTGATCTGCAGCCGTCTCTGTTTACTGTGAGACAGACAGCTGTTCCCTCCCGGCTCTGTGCCACCATTCCTTCACCTCTCACACCATCCCTGTGCAGAAGGAGGCATTTGTGGAAACTGCAGCGCAGCCTCGGCAGCAGTAGTGTTTGGCTGGAGGGCTCGATATGGCACCAGGACTGACCGTCAGAGGGTCTCCCAAGGGACAGCTAACACAGCAGGCAGAAAATTGCCTACTACATAACACTACCAAGAAGTAAAGCTTACCTGCTTGTACTGTTTGTCATATTTGGCTCTAGTTTAAGCTGTTACAGCTTTCCCTTCACCTGATGGACTCTTTTTGAAACACCAGGCGAGAGAGCTCAGTGCAGGTTAGGATTGAGAGCTCCCCGCAAGAGCACACAAATGACAACTAGAGGCTGAGACGCAGGTGTGGCCAGCACACGACTGCCATGTGTGAGTGTCCAGTCCTCGTCAGCACGCTCAGCAGGCTCAACAGTCTCAACATCGCGCTTTTATGTACTATTTCAAACATTCTTTATAAAAACAAAAATTTAGGGTGGCCTGAAATAAAGTATATGAACATGTGTGTGTGTCTGTGTGTATTCTTCAACTGGCATATGTATGTGTGTGTATTCTTTATTGGAATATGTGTGTATGCCATTAGAATAAAGAATAAAAATTAATACAATGAAGAAAAGAGCAAGTACCATATCCTCTTTCAATTGTATAGATATTTTTCAATGCAGTGTCTTAGTTTGCTTTCATGTTATGTTTTCTGTTTCTGGAAGACAATGACTAAAATGAAGTGGAAAGGGTTGTGGAGTCCCAAACACAGAAGTTCATCTTTTTCCTTAGAATTATTTTATTATTTTGAACCATAAGGAGCCTGGTTGGCCATCTGTTGGGATGACTGTGGAAGGAATGCCTGCTGCAAGTGGGAGGGGGGACCCGTGACTCCCCTGTTCCTCCCGAATTAGCAAGTCTATGATCTTCAAGTGCTGGGCAAATTGCTCTTAAAACATTTTCCCAAGAAATTTGTCAAAGTCAAAAGCAGCTGATTCGTACAGATAATTGCTATTACTATTGGTATCTTTTCTGTTCAAACAGGAAGAGAAGAGTAGGCAGGAGCAACTCCATGGAACTTGAATTCAGAAAAATGCAGTCAGGCAGTGACCGAGTCTGGACCCGCTTCACCTCTGCAATACGTGGTGGAGCTGTAGTTTCCACTATAGGTCTCATGCTCAGACCTGTGTATATACGCTTAACTTGACATTACGAATTTTAACCAGGAAGAAATATTAATATTTCTATGAAAGACTGAAGTTTATTTTACACATTTGCTTTATTATTTTTTTTACAGATTTTTTATTGATTGATTTTAGAGAGAGGAGAGAGAAAGGGGGAGAAGAGCGGGAAAGATCAACTCACATCCCTTGACCAGGCAAGCCCGAGGTTTCAAACCAGTGACCTTAGCATTCCAGGTCAATACTTTATCTGCTTCACCACCACAGGTCAGGCCTATTTTCTTTAGAAGTGAGAACACTAATAGAAAAACAAAAGGCAGAGATGATATAAAATTTCAAGAAATCTCTTTACCATGCCTAGTTTCATTAACTCACCGTGGATGGTTGGGCCATGTTTTCAATCAAGAAAGGACTTTGAATATATGTATCCTGATTTATTGATGTCGCTCCATTAAAAAAATAAAATTATTTAAAAAAAAAAAAGAAAGGAACACATAAATACAGCAAAGGATACCCAAAGGGAATACAGAACAAGTCCTACTACAGGGATCCCCATCCAAAAACATTTTTATGCCAGTGAAACCAGATGAAAATAAAAATCTGGGCAGCTTTAAAGAATAAAAGAAGTTTTATTTCTCTTCATGAACAAACCCACCAGAAAAGTGGAACAAAGGAAGATAATAATGTTGCTAACTGTTGGCCCCAAACATGGGGCAAAGCTAGTTTGAAAGTAACTGTATGGGCTTTTTTTTTTTTTTTTCATTTTAGAGAAGAGAGGGAGAGACAGACAGAGAGAGAAAGAGGGAGGAGAGACAGAGAAAGAGAAGGGGGGGAGGAGCTGGAAGCATCAACTCCCATATGTGCCTTGACCAGGCAAGCCCAGGGTTTCGAACTGGCGACCTCAGCATTTCCAGGTCGATGCTTTATCCACTGCGCCACCACAGGTCAGGTCACTGTATGGGCTCTTTAGGACTGTCTCAGATTATTTTTAGCACCAGCTGGTAGGGTTGGCTTCCTCACCCTATAATGATGCTCCTTAGTATCTAACATAACACAAGGGTGGACAATTACCCAGTTGAAAATAATCACGATTGGGCACCTCTATCACATCAGACACATTAAAAGACATTTTCTGACAACCTGGAGAATAAGTACATACATACCAGAGAGCCAAATAATTGATTTTCCCCCTCATTTACACAGATAAGGACTCTGAATCTCAGAAAGATTACTTAACCTGCCCAAGCCATACTGCTAATATTGGCTGCTATAAAACTTAAAACTCCATTTTTCTGATTAAGCTAATGCTCTTCCCACTATCCCAGACTATCTTTCAACCATTTCTCCCTGTTGAAGGGAGAGTTCTGTGTAAATTAGAGAACTGGATCTGCATTTTGTTAGAATTCTTAAAACAATTAATAGAGACACCATCTTTCTAATTAAAAAAATATATAACTATAATATCTAAACATCAGAAATTAATGTGTTACAATTGTTGGTCCCAGCCTGACCCATGGTGGCACACTGGATAAAGCATCTACCTGGAATGCTGAGTTCACCAGTTTGAAACCCCAGGCTTGCCCAGTCAAGGTACATACAGGAAGCAACTATTGTACTATGAGTTGATGCTTCTTGCTTCTCCTCTCTCTTTTTCCTCTCTCTAAAAATCAATAAATAAAACCTTAAAAAGTAAAATAAAAAATAAAATAGTTGTTCACTTAGCAATGGAAGCATTTCTATTGGCAGAATGAATGTTTCAAGGTACAAAATAACTGGTAACTTTAGTAACAATTTTAAGTAGCATTGCTTAAAGTGAGAACTTGCCTGGTAAACCTTTGTTTGTTTTTTATTGAACAGATGTATCAAATACATTTAAACTTGAATTACCACCTCTCAACCATAGTTGTGGGTGTCAATTCAACACCAACAGGAACCCCTAGTTTGCGATGCAATGAAAAAGGAAACTATTTGATGCAAAACAGCTCACCTGCAAAACAGCATGGCTGTGAGGAAGTGCTGTAGCCAGGCCCCCTCTGGCTAGACAGCTCCGCTCTGCACCTGTCTGCTTTGTGCTACTCTAGTCTGCCCTGGTCTGCTCTGGTCTGCTCCACTCTGTCCTAGTCTGGTCTGGTCTGCTCTGCTCTGCTCTGTTCTGGCCTGTTCTGGTCTGGTGTACTCCTTTCTGTGACAGACTTATCTGGCTTGCACTGGTGTGCTCCTCTCCCGCCAGTCATCTTCAGTGTTTCAGCTCAGCAGGGGAAACACAGTCTCCAGTCCTGAAAGGGAAAGTGTATTCTTCAATGAGAGGGGAGCTTATAGAGACAGAAGTTCCTACTCTTGGTCCCTGATTGATCTGTCCTGATGTAAATGAGAACTCCAAATTTCTCACAGTTTAATTGATCCAAAAGGCACTGTCTCAATTGGTCAGAATAGGGCCTTTCTGATTGGTCAAAGCGCACAGCTCTGATTGGGTAGGGAAAGCCTCATTCTTATTAGTTGAAATAGGATTTCAGAAACTTCTTTATAAGAACTGGCTCAGATGGCAGAAACACCGTTCTGCCCAGTGGTGGGTAGTTCAATGCAGGCTTTTCAGTGAAGTGCAGTTTGTGTGAGAGGCCTCTGTGTAAAAAAAAAATTGCTGCTAAGGTATTTTTTTTAAAAATTGAGCCCAGGCCTGGCCAGGCGGTGGTGTAGAGTGTCAGACTGGGATGCAGAGGACCCAGGTTCGAGACCCCGAGGTCGCCAGCTTGAGCATGGGCTCATCTGGTTTGAGCAAAAGCTCACCAGCTTGGACCCAAGGTCGCTGGCTCGAGCAAGGGGTTACTCGGTCTGCTGAAGGCCCATGGTCAAGGCACATATGAGAAAGCAATCAATGAACAACTAAGGTGTTGCAAGGAAAAACTGATGATTGATGCTTCTCATTGCTCTCTGTTCCTGTCTGTCCCTATCTATCCCTCACTCTCTCTCTCTCTCTCTCTGTCCCTGTAAAAAAAAAAAAAAAATGAGCCCAGTTTGCAACCAGGATCCTGTAGCCCTTTTTAGTAAGTATCTTCCTTCTCAGAGTTCAAACACCCAATCACAGATGGGACTCATGATGACGAGCATGGTGAGTCGCATAGTTTTGATAATGGCGCAAAATAGAAAAGAGCACTGAGCAGGGAATCAGGGTGATGTGGGATCTAATCTCAGCTTTCCACTGACTACCATAGTCAAATTCCTTCATCTCATTAAATCTGAAGTTCTTGTTCTTTAAAATGCACTAAATAATATCTAGCTCCACTCAGCTGTATATTTCGATGATATACTTACATCCACCCACTGTGTACAAGTCTTGGTTAGAGACCACCTTCGAACAGTATTAGTGTTTAAAAAAAAGAATGATTTCAAGAATTCATCACTGAGACTTTGATTACATCCACATATTCCAATAATACTGCATTGTCTAGCTTAAATCAATGAACATTCTCTCCCAGGTTTTAGCCTATCAAGAGCCATGTCTCGATTGGAGCGAGTTGGTCCCAGGCACTGAGGATGGTTCCATAGCCTCCGCCTCAGGCATTAAGAAGAGTTCAGTTGCTGAGCAATAGAGCAATGCCCCAGATGGGCAGAGCATCGCTCCTTATTGGGCTTGCTGGGTAGATCCCTGTCTGGGCGCATGTGGGAATCTGTCTGTGCTTCCTCTCATCTCACTTAATTAAAATAAATAAATAAATAAAAATAAATAAAAGTACAAAAATTTGACTCTGTATAAACATCTTATAAAATATGCTATTAACAAT
Organism: Saccopteryx leptura; assembly: GCF_036850995.1. Classification (NCBI taxonomy): domain Eukaryota; kingdom Metazoa; phylum Chordata; class Mammalia; order Chiroptera; family Emballonuridae; genus Saccopteryx; species Saccopteryx leptura. The sequence goes on from NC_089507.1 coordinate 92,638,948, forward strand.
CTTATGAAAAAAGGCCCACTGTTTTATATAACTAACAATTCACCATCTCAACATACATCTTTCCTTTTGTGAATACTACATTCCTATATCTTAGACCTACTCCTTCCTTCCACTCCCATTAGCCCTTACTCTGAGTATTTTATCCTTTATTCCAGCCATATGATGGCCACCATGTCCCTACTCCATGGCTAGAAACTGAGTGGCCCATGTGTAAGCACCTGACCAAGAATTGGCCAATCTAAGTATTTCTCCATGATTGTTGCTGGGCCAAAAAGGAAACATAAATCAGTTACTCACCTGACTGGTGGTGGCGTAGTGGATAATGTTGACCTGGAATGCTGAGGTTCTAGGTTCAAAACCCTGAGGTCACTGGCTTGATTGCAGGCTCATCAGTTTGAGCCCAGGGTCACTGGCTTGAAGCTTAAGGCTGCTAGCTTGAGCAAGGGGGTCACTGGCTCAGCTGGAACCCCCGGTAAGGCACATATAAGAAGCAATCAATGAACAAGTAAAAGTGATACACCTATGACTTGATGCTTCTCATTTCTCTTCCTGTCTGTGTCTCTTTCACAACAAATAAATAAATAAATAACTTTTTGGTGTTTGTTTTAATTTGTATCCTGCCTCCCCCAAAAATATGAAACAAAGATTTAGGTACAAGTAGTTGTTTATTTTGGAGATGATCCCCAAGAGCATGGTAAGAGAGTTGGAAGGAAGACAGCAATAACAAAAGATGTTGAGTCCTGCTAGGGACCCTCTAGAACAGTGGTCCCCAACCTTTTTTGGGCCATGGACCGGCTTAATGTCAGAAAATATTTTCACAGACCAGCCTTTAGGGTGGGACAGATAAATGTATCACATGACCGAGACAAGCGTCAAGAGTGAGTCTTAGATGGATGTAACAGAGGGAATCTGGTCATTTTTTAAAACTAAAACATTGTTCAGACTTAAATATAAATAAAACGGAAATAAATGAAGTAATTTATTCTTTCTCTGCGGATACCAAGTGGCCACGGACCTATAAAACAAATGTTAGAATTATCCCCCCACAGAATGAATAAGTGGGGTATTTATGCACCAATTCTCATCCCTTTTTGGTTGAAGATTACTTCAGGGCACATTAACCACCTGGTATTTTTGGCCTGGTCCTACCTGCTATCCCAGCTCACTTCCCTAGCCACTGTCCTTAAGCAGAAAGATGCAGATACTTGAGGTAGAAAGCCTGGGGCTGATAGGGAAGCAATTCCCCAACTGTAGGAGACATCACCAATGAGCCAAGGAGACATGGCCAGAGCAGCAACAGACAGAAGTGAATGGTGGAAATTTTAAGGAGTTGTCAGTGGACTGTGCTTCCTGCCACATGGAGGAGTCTGGTCTATAGCTTAAGAGAAGAAAGCCGACTTGCAGATAAAGAGACGATATAGTGACAACTGGAAGCTCTGGTTCCCGTTGTTCTTATGGCCCAGGCCCCATCTTTGTCTGTTCAACCTTGTCTAAGATTCAGTGGACAATTAAAATCACCTTTGTATCTCAACAAATTTGAGTTAAGTTTCTGTCATGCAGTCAAAAAACTGACAATTAAACCTACTATATTATCTCTATAATAATAATATATAGCCCTATAATGAAATATCAATACTCTCACCCTAAAATTCCATCATATAAATGTGATCAAAGTAGAGTAATGTAGTACTCCAGCCCGCTGGGAACTACTAGTGTCACATGGAAGAAACTACTCTAGACACAAACTTATATCAAGAGGAAGAGGGGGAGGTCTGCCAAGGGAGGCAAAGGAGACCTGAATTTCCTTCTCCCTTAGATTTTATTGATCAGAAGCAGAACAGAGGTAAAAGAATTACAAGGGAGGGAGATCAGGTGATAAGGGGAAAGAATGACTAATAGACTTTTGCAGACATGGAGAAAGGGCTAATTTGGGTCAGTACATTCTTTTTCTTTCACTAATTAACAAGCACAAAGGAAGGGGCAATCTAGAACCTCTAGGCTAATTTTCTTTTTTTTTAATTTTTTTTAATGTTTATTTTATTGATTTTTAGAGAGAGAGGAAAGGAGAGAGACAGACAGAGACGACAGGAACATTGATCTGTTCTTGTATATGCCATGACTGGGGATCGAACTGACAACTTCTGTGCACGATGCTCTAGCCAACCGAGCTGTCTGGTCAGGGCTAAGGCTAATTTTCTAAAGTCTGTTCACATGCATTTCTTTGTGTTTGCACAAAGGTCACTCACTCACACAGCTTCTTGGTGTTTGCATCCAAGAGACATTCACTCAGGGCTTTTAACTAAAGTTCCCCAATCCAAGTCATAGAGTGTTCAAGGTTAGATGGGTGATTCCCTACAGAGTAACATTTATGAACATTTTAACACTAATCTCTGTATTTCCCTCCACTGTAGAATACTGCTTTATTTATCTTTAAATTGACACCATTTTTAAATTTCCTCGAGCATTTTAATTTATTGACTATTGTTTACATATCTGTACAACTAAATGCATCATACTTAGTAATATTCTCCATGTACCTTAAAGATAATTTTGTGAATAAATAGTACGTATTCAATGACTTCTGTCTCTTAAAAGGACTTTACATTTTTTAAAATGTGTTTGCTGGGTATAAATTTTACAGTAACTGAAAAAAAATGTTGATGGTAAAATAATCTAAGAGGAAGTGAAATGCAATTTAGCTTAAAACAACAACTCGATTTATTTTGGGGGGCAGGAAACAAAAACATACTTATTTCCTGATCCTGAGAATACAGCAGTACTTTGAGACCTAAGGAAGATAAATGATTGTAATGTTCAGTTACGCTGAAAAAAAATGAGAAAGAAAAAAGATTAAGATATATGCAACACACACACACCTACTTTATAGACAACCCATTAAAACCAATCCCTGAAACACATTTTTGCATTTTTCATGTTGTTTTTCTCTTGGAATTTACACTGCAAAAGTATACATGGGGTATATGCAAGGTAAGACAAAGTCAAATCAAGGCAGATCCTGGATGACTGCCATCGCTAGTTCTTTCGTGCGCACACTGGCTATTTAACTATGAAGAATGTATTGTTCAAGCTCCATTTTTCCTTCCTGCGGTAATATTTCAAATCATCATATAAAATATGTTAGTATATAAGATACACCTTAAAAGTAATACTTGTAGATATTAACAATTTAAACAAGGAGCTCTGTTTCATGACATTTTTTCACAGACCAGCCATCCTTTTCCTTTTTTTTTTTTTTTTTTGAGTTTTTTTTTTGGGGGGGGGTTGTTTTGTTTTGTTTTATTTTATTAATTTATTTTTACAGAGACACAGAGAGAGTCAGAGAGAGAGACAGACAGGCAGGAACAAAAAGAGATGAGAAGCATCAATCATCAGTTTTTCGTTGGGACACCTTAGTTGTTCATTGATTGCTTTCTCATATGTGCCTTGACCGTGGGCCTTCAGCAGACCGAGTGACCCCTTGCTCGAGCCAGCGACCTTGGGTCCAAGCTGGTGAGCTTTGTTCAAACCAGATGAGCCCGCGTTCAAGCTGGTGACCTCGGGGTCTCGAACCTGGGTCCTCCGCATCCCAGTTCGATGCTCTATCCACTGCGCCACCGCCTGTCAGGCCATCCTTTTCCTTTCTTATTTTCATCTTATCTATCTCATTGTATCTGCGTTTGTACAAACAGAAAATTAGAAATTTGCTTGATTTTGAAAATAAGAAATAGGGGGAGGAGAGTAAAGAGAGATAAATATATAGTGACAGAAAATGATTTGACTTTGAGTGATGGGCACACAACGCAATCAACAGTTGCAGTGCTATAAAGATGTTTGCTTTAAACTTCTATATTCTCATTGACCAATGTCACCCATTAAATTTAATTTCTAAAATAAAAAAATGAAAATAAGCAATAGCCTTACTGCCTGATGAGGTGGTGATGCAGTGTATAGAGTGTAGACTTGGGACACTGAAGACCCAGGTTTGAACCACAAGTGCACCGGCTTAAGTGCCAGCTCCTCTGACTTGAACACAGGCTCACCAGCTTGAGCACAGGGTCACCGGCATGGGATCATAGACATGACCCCATGATCACTAGCTTGAACACAAGGTCTTTGGATTGAGTAAAAGGTCACTGGCTCAGCTGGAGCTCCCCCACCCCAAGTCAGAGCACTCAGTGAACAACCAAAGTGACCCAACTACAAGCTCTCACTTCCTGTCTGTCTCTCTGTCTCACTAAAAAAAATAAATAAATAACCTTACTAAATATCAAAGCAATAATCCAAGGAAATTGGTTTGAAAGGCAACTCAAAAGCAAGATATTGGCCCTGGCCAGTTGGCTCAGCGGTAGAGCGTCGGCCTGGCGTGCGGGGGACCCGGGTTCGATTCCCGGCCAGGGCACACAGGAGAAGCGCCCATTTGCTTCTCCACCCCCCCCCTCCTTCCTCTCTGTCTCTCTCTTCCCCTCCCGCAGCCAAGGCTCCATTGGAGCAAAGATGGCCCGGGCGCTGGGGATGGCTCCTTGGCCTCTGCCCCAGGCGCTAGAGAGGCCCTGGTGGGCAGAGCGACGCCCCCTGGTGGGCAGAGCGTCGCCCCCTGGTGGGCAGAGCTTCACCCCTGGTGGGTGTGCCGGGTGGATCCCGGTCTGGCGCATGTGGGAGTCTGTCTGACTGTCTCTCCCCGTTTCCAGCTTCAGGAAAAAAAAAAAAAAAGCAAGATATTTTCCTAAATTATCTAAATAGCTCTCAACTTTATAATTCATTTTGTTGAATTAGAACTTACTTGAATATAATTTTATTATATTGTTTTTGGAATGGTGAATGATAAAAATTAATGCTTACCTCTTGTTTTACCAATGCAAATGTGATTTTTCACTTCTTTCCTTTTCCATTCCCTGATGCAAGACACCTAGATGTCTCCTTTGGTAAACAGTATAGTGTGCAACTAAATGTGACAGTTCTAGAATTACAATCAGTTAGTTACTTACTGTCCATGTACTTCAGCTTTCACATCTGTAAAAATGGAATATTAATCACACCTGATTCATAAAGTTGTAGTAAAGATCAGTCTAGTAAAACACTTTTAATTAAAAGCCTATGTTGTGTGTGTGTGAGAGAGAGAGATGATAGAGAGAGACAGAGACAGAGAGAGGAACAGATAGGAACAGACAGACAGGAAGGGAGAGAGATGAGAAACATCAATTCTTTGTTGTGGCACCTTAGTTGTTCATTGATTGCTTTCTCATATGTGCCTTAACCGGAGGCCGGGGGGGGGGGGGTGCTATAGCAGACTGAGTGACCCCTTGCTCAAGCCAGCGACCTTGGGCTCAAGCTGTAAAAGCATATGTCTTGAAGAGGTATCTGCGTGCTCATGTTCACTGCACATTGTTCACAACAGCCAAAAGGCAGAAGCATCCAAATGTCCATCGATGGAGGAATGGGTAAACAAAATGTGGTATATTTTTTAGTCTTAAAAGAAATTCTGACACATGCTAAAAGACAGATGAACCTTGAGGATATTCTGCTAAATGAAATAAGCCAGTCACAAAAAGACAAACACTATCTGTGCACTTATAGGAGGTATTGAGAGTAGTCAGACTCTTAGAAACAAAGTAGAATGGTGGTTTGCAGGGACTGGAGGGAGGGGCAACAGGGAGTTGTTTAGTGGATATAGAGTTTCAGTTTTGCAAAATGAAAATGTTCTGGGGATGGATTGTGCAACAATGTGCACATATTTCACAATATTGAACTGTACATTCAAAATGTTTAAGATGGTAAATTTTATTTGTATTTTACCATCGTTTTTTAAATGAAAAAATAACTGGAAGAGAAAAATTTTTTAATAAAATGTTGTAATTTACCTTTTAAAAAAACACTTAGAAAGTGCATGGCATAGCGAGCTTCAACAGAAAGAGGCTATTGTCTTTGATTTTTTCTTTCTTTTTAAAGTTTTCTGTTTATGTTCTATGATCTCGCATGGACATTAATCAATATAGAAACAATTCTCTGGGTTTGAACAGAAAGAAACATTTGACTTTTTCTGGGATTGTGCAGGGGGCCCTGGGTGGGGACAAGCCCTGTGAGGAAGGAAGTGCCTGGAATCAGATATCCAAGCAAGGATCAGAAGCACAAGTGGTGAGCTCTCTGTGGGGTGGCACTAAAAATGCTGGCAGCCAACCAGTTAGCTGTTTATGTAAATGAAGAGGAGTTATTACAGATTCTCATCCTTGGCCCAGCAGTGAGTCACTGTAAACTCTCTACAGGCCATAAAAGGAAACTAAGAGGTGTCAATTCAAGCACAGGGAGAATAAATAATATCCATCAGACCTATGGCATTCGGAGCTCCCATCAACTACTCTGACAGCAGGGGAACTGCTGGGAGCTGCGGGTCGCTGAGTGATACAATATGACACATAATTGAAAAAGCACAATAAAGCAATCTAATCACTGGAGAAGGGGCTATAAATTTCAAATACCATGGAGTACACTTAACAAGAAATATGCAAGCCAATGTAAAGAAAAGTACAAAATTTTACAGAAGAATATAAGTGCTCCTACATAATTTGGAGTAAAAGATCTTGTTCTCAGATGAGGAAAGTTAATATTATAAAATTTAAAATCTCCTACGTTTCATTATCCATTTAATGTAACCCCGTTTAAAGTTTCAATTCTAAATTATTTGTAACAAAAGAATAAAGAATGGAATTAAAACTCTTAAGCAAAAATAACTAAATGTAGTTCTGGCATAATACTAGACAGATAAGTCAATGAAACATTCTAAAATCTCTAATACATCCAATAATATATAAGCATTTAGAATTAATGATGCACTTTTAGAATCAATACAAAAGAGTGGATTCTTAAAAAATGGTTGCTTTAAAATTTTGGAATGTTGTAAAATGCTGGAAAAATGCAGTGTCCTTACTTAACATAGTATATTAACATAAAATTTGTATATTTTAGTATGGTTTGAATCATATATCATAAAAATGAAATCAATATATTACTTATTTATTTGAATAAACAAAAAATATTTTTAAAAAGTCAAATTACCAATGTAACTTTGAAAAAGTGTCCACACACATTACAATTTAGAATGTGCAAATAAAATAATGAGATGTGAGTTCAGCCCATCAAATTGGAATTTTAAAAACTTTTTAAAAAATATATTGATTTTACAGAGAAAAAAGAAGGGAGGGAGAGAGACACATCCATTTCTTATTCCACTTATTTATGCATTCATTGCTTGTTTCTTGTAAGTGCCCTGATGGGGATTGAGCCCACAACCTTGGCATATTGGGATGATGCCCTAACCAACTGAGCTACCTGGCCAGGGACTTCAAATTTGAATTTAAAAAAATGATAACACACATGCCAACAAATTCAAAAAACAGGACATTTTCATTTCCTGCAGATGAGAATGTAAATCGGTTATCTTTCAAGGAGCAGTTTTACAGTCTGCTTCCAAAGTGTTAAAAAATGTTTAGAACTTTTTCACCCAGCTTCCACCTCCAGAAGGATGTTAAGAAATAATGAGAACTTTAATATCTAGAAATACTATGAACTCTGTACCTCAAAAATATGAATTATTTTTCTGTTGCAAAACACACTTCTGTTTTAAATGCTGTGGGAAAGAACAAGGAGAGGGAAGGAGAAGTGAGGGGAGAACTGTAGAACAAAACAAATTCTCTTATGAACTAAGACTTCGGCAGCCACAAGGAGTTCACTGGTATCAGTAATCAGAAGGCTTTTGTGGGTGGGTGGGGGACTGAGGGGGTGAATTAAGCTTTGCTCATTAGAATTTGACAATTTCAAACATTTGTGATGGTAGGGCCATCATCATACAAAATTCCACCTAGCGGGACCCGGAAGATGGCAGTGGAGTAGGCAGACACACAGACTCCCAGCTCACACCACCAAACTGTATTATAAACTAATTTATGAACAATCAGCGTGAAAAACCAAATCTGGACTACAAGAACAGCTTTCAAAAATCAAGGAGCAAAGAAGAAGCCACAACAAACCTGGTAGAGAGCGCCTGAATCTCCCCTGCTTACAGGAATGGGGTGGGGGGGGTGAGACTGGGCTCTCAATTCCAAGGATAAAGAGCAGTAAATACTGCTCACAGCCACTTACCTGGCGACCAGGGAACAAGGTGTGTTGAAAGGGCCCACTTGTCTTCCAAAAAGAAAGGAGAAAGAGAGAGACGGATGGTGAGGGGGAGAAGAATATAGGTGATGACATAAAAAGCTGACTCATTCAGTGCTGGAGGCGGCCATAACTGGGGGAGGGGCTGATCCTTCCACAAAATTCCACCTAGTAAAGGATTTATGGACCAGTGACTGTCGATTAGGTCTGCTGGTCCCAATTCCCAGAAGAGTTGAGAACTTGGTGCCAGCTGAGTACGTTGAACATCTTGAGTTAAATTTACGACCAGTCCTAGCATTTTCTTGTGGGTCAATAATTCAGAGTTTCTTCATTGGGGGCTTTGACCACCACTTTGGTAAGCAGCCGCATGAGAGTACTGGACAGCCACTTTCCCTTCTCCCATCTTTGAAGTCATTTTGAAGCACAGGAATCATTTTTTATTCCCCACATTTTCCTAAATTGATTGCTTCCGTTCTGGTCTCTGTCACACTCCCCGGGTTTTGGGGGGAGGCAGAGGCCCCAGCCCAGGCACATGCCACAACGGGCTCCATCCAGCCACCACGCTGAGTGCACCAAGATGAGCTAAATGTTCCATAACCAACGATTTGGAGATCATTAGAGCACCCCTCTTACACCTCACTTACGCCTTTATATTGTTCATTTCTGAGTAGTGAACATGCTTCTCAAGAGGCTTTTTTTTTTTTTTTTTTTGTATTTTTCTGAAGCTGGAAATGGGGAGAGACAGTCAGACAGACTCCCGCATGCGCCCGACCAGGATCCACCCAGCACGCCCACCAGGGGTGACGCTCTGCCCACCAGGGGCGACGCTCTGCCCACTAGGGGGCGATGCTCTGCCCCTCCGGGGCACCGCTCTGTCGCGACCAGAGCCACTATAGCACCTGGGGCAGAGGCCAAGGAGCCATCCCCAGCGCCCAGGCCATCTTTGCTCCAATGAAGCCTCGGCTGCGGGAGGGGAAGAGAGAGACAGAGAGGAAGGAGTGGGGGTGGAGAAGCAAATGGGCGCTTCTCCTATGTGCCCTGGCCGGGAATCGAACCGGGGTCCCCCGCACGCCAGGCTGACGCTCTACTGCTGAGCCAACCGGCCAGGGCTCAAGAGGCTTTTTTTAAACGTAGGAAATACATCCAAATGATTCAAAATTCAAGTCATTAAAAAAAAAAGACTTATTCTCAAATTTTCCTTAAACCGCTCCTCAGAGGCAACCATACTTAACCAGTTCTTGTGTGCCCTTCCACACAATCTTATGTTTATTGTGGCAAATATTCATTTGTAAACTTATTTTTAATCCACAGTGTAGCATGCTAGACCCAGTGTCCTGCCCCTTGCTTTTCTCACTCCATATTAATTTATTTCATTCATACTTATAAGAAACTTTCTCATTCTGTTTTGCCAAATTCACCAATCTTCCATGGAGAGGGATTTAGGTTGTTGCCAGTCTTTAACTACTAGAAATACAAATTCAATGAATAACATTGAATACAGGTCAATGCAAATATATCTATAGAAAAAAATACAAGAAGTAGAATAACTATGTAGAAAGATATAGCAATTGAGTACATATTGTCAAAGCATCCCTCCTCGCTGGTGCGCCATCTATGGGGGAAACAACCTGTTTCCCCAAACACATGCGAATATAGTGTTTTATGAAATCTTGGGACATTTGCCCATTAAAGAGTGGGGAAATGGTGTCAGTGGTGCTTGAATTTGAATTTTTCTCTATATGAGTGATGTTGAGTATATTTTCTTAGGTGTAAAAGGCAATTATTTTTTCTTTTTATGAATTGCTCATATCCTTTATTCACTTTTCAGTTTTGTTTTGGGTCTTCTTATTGATTTGGTGAAGATTTTATATTAGGGAAATAAGTCCTTCATTTATGTTTTAAAAAACATTTTTTCAGTTTTCATTCATCTCTGACTCAAAAACTTTATTGAGATAGAATTTATTATTGAGATAGAATTGCTTATATTTAAAGTGTACAACTTTAAAAGTTTTTAACAGCTTTACTGGTATATAATTGACACATAGTAATCTGTAACATATTAAAAAGTACAGTTTGGTAAATTTTTACCTATCTATACTGTCACAAAATTTTCATCACAGACAAAATAATGAATATATTCACTGTCCTCAAAAGTTGTGTGTGGCCTGACCAGGTGGTGGCTCAGTGGATAGAGAGTCTGACTGGAATGCGGAAGGACCCAGGTTCGAGATCCCAAGGTCACCAGCTTGAGCGCGGGCTCATCTGGCTTGAGCAAAAAGCTCACCAGCTTGGACCCAAGGTCGCTGGCTCCAGCAAGGGGTTACTCGGTCTGCTGAAGGCCCGCGGTCAAGGCACATGTGAGAAGCAATCAATGAACAACTAAGAAGTCGCAATGCGCAACGAAAAACTAATGATTGATGCTTCTCATCTCTCTCCGTTCCTGTCTGTCCCTGTCTATCTCTGCCTCTGTAAAAAAAAAAAAAAAAAGTTTTATGTGCATGTTTGTCTTTTTTGCTTCTCTTGGTTGCCCATCCCATCCCCCACCAATGGATCTGCTTTCTGTCACTACTGATTAGTTTGTATTTTCCACAGTTTTATGTAAATGGAAACATGCAGTATATACTCCTTTTTTGTCTAGTTTCTTTCTCTCTGCATAATTATTATGAGATTCATCTAATGCTGTGTCTACCAGTAGTTATTTTTTTATTTTTGAGTAGTATTCCACAATTATCTCAAATGAGCATGGGCTCACCAGCTTGAGTGCAGGGCGTCTGGCTTGAGCGTGGGATCATGGACATGGCCCCAAGTTCACTGACTTGAGCAAAGGGTCACTCACTCTGCTGTAGCCCCCTGGTCAAGGCATATATGAGAAAGCAATCTATGAACTAAGGTGCTGCAATGAAGAATTGATGCTTCTCATCTCCCTCCCTTCCTGTCTATCTGTCCGTGTCTGTCCCTCTCTCTCTCTGTCTCTCTCTTTTTCTGTCACAAAACAAACAAAAAAGCACAACCTCCTGGAACCCATTCTGCTTCTGCACAAAGGATAGACTCAGAACCAGTGGGAAGAAGGTGGTCACGTGGCCCAGATTTATGCAGTCAGCCAGTCCATCTCCCAAGTGCTTCTGTCCTATTACCAGAACTGTGTGAATGAGGTTTCAAGAAAGAGATAAAAGCCCTTTCATCTTGTATGACCACACCCTACTAGTAACTGAGCCCTGTCACTGCTAATCCAAGAAATGTGGAGGTCCTGGTGCACACTCTGGTTACCAGAACCCCAGCACAAGAAACAGGGTTTACCTTTATATTAAACAACAGTTATCAGATTTTAAGGTATGTAAACGGGGATGGAGAATTCTTCCAGGTTAAGATGATGTGAACACACATCTATTGTCCTCCCTCTAAAAGCCCCAGAAAAGTATAATAAATAAATTTTGTTTAATATCTAAATTTACAGATATGGGCAAAACAGTGAAGCAACAACAGCAACAAAAATTTGGAAGTTCGAAAGGATACCGATGTGTGATCATTTCTTTAGCATCCCCTTCTCCAAAAATACCCAAGTCCCAAGCTGGCAGCAAGGAAATGCAAAAGCAACATAATTTGCACCACAGCTTCGGAAGGATCAGAAAATGACAGCACCAGAAAAATCTGAAACAGTGTGTGAAAGAGTTCCTAAATAAGGAGATGGGGATAAAAGCTGTTTGAGTAACAGTAAGATCCCAGGTCCGTACTCCAACCCAGATAAAACAGAAAAGGGATGCCACGAGACCCCATGTCTAGCAAATTGCTGAATGCAGACACCCCTGGCCTTCTTCCCCAACATGACTCCCAATGTGCTGGCCAGATATGTAGCCTTCAGAAAAGACACCGGAAAACTCTCTCACAGAATCTGACCTAAGAGAAAGACCTAAAAACCTTAGAGATTCCCCTACAAACGGTCGCCCTAGATTCCAGTTCTATGAAGCTCAAAGATGGAAAGTCCTTGCCACAGGCTCAGTGTGTGATTCTGCTTCTAGTCTCTTCCCTGATCATGAGCAGGGAGCAAGGATTAAAAGCGCAATGAGGAAAACATCTACCACCGAAGATGAAACCTAAATAAGCAAACATAAAAAAAGCAACATGAGCCCTGGCCGGTTGGCTCAGCGGTAGAGCGTCGGCCTAGCGTGCGGAGGACCCGGGTTCGATTCCCGGCCAGGGCACACAGGAGAAGCGCCCATTTGCTTCTCCACCCCTCCGCCGCGCTTTCCTCTCTGTCTCTCTCTTCCCCTCCCGCAGCCGAGGCTCCATTGGAGCAAGGATGGCCAGGGCGCTGGGGATGGCTCTGTGGCCTCTGCCTCAGGCGCTAGAGTGGCTCTGGTCGCAACATGGCGACGCCCAGGATGGGCAGAGCATCGCCCCATGGTGGGCGTGCCGGGTGGATCCCGGTCAGGCGCATGCGGGAGTCTGACTGTCTCTCCCTGTTTCCAGCTTCAGAAAAAAAAAAATGGAAAAAAAAAAAAAAAAAAAAGGCAACATGGGAGGAAAGAAGAACTTCAAAAATGTATCATTCTGTTATCAAAAAGAAAAAGCGAAGGAGAATATATTTCATCTGTGGCACAAAAACAAGATGCCGCAGAAAAGAAACATCAGAGAACAAAGAGCTCTAAGACTTTAAAAATACAATAGCAGAAGTGAAAAATTGGTAAGTAGATAGGAAGATAAAGGTGAGAAAATGTCTCAGAAAGGAGAACCAAAAGTCAAAGAGATAAAAAATTTAAAAAACAGAAAGAAGAGTTAGAGCACTTTTCCAGGAGGTACAACAACTGAATAGTGAGACAAAAAGTCATCACTGAAACAATTTAAGACATTTCTTGTAATTGTAAATCATGTGATTATAGACAGAAAGGGCCCACAGAAACAGGCCCAATGAGCATATCATTATAAAATTTCAGGAATCCAGGAAGAAAAGTAATTTCCTAAAAACTCTCAGAGAGAATAAAATAAATCACATAGAAGGATGAGGTATATGAACCTTTATGTCTTTTAGAGATAAATACTGAATATTCACAAATGAAACAGTATGGTGTCTGGATTTTGAATCAAAATAATTGGAAGTGGGGGTAGGCTGCCGATGCAATGTGATTGACGATGAATTGATCATTGTGGAATAGGAGGGATATGTGGAGACTCATTGTTATTCTTTGTAGATATTTAAATTTTTCTGAAATTTGGAAATTTTTACAAAGGAAGGATGGGTTTCTCAGCAACACTGAAAAAATAAAAGGCAATGGGGTAATACCTTCAAAATTCTAAATGAAAAATTGTTTTCAAACTAGACTTCTATACTTAAACTATAACCCAAGTGCGAGGCAAGTGCCCCGGCAGGTAGACTGGCTGTCGATGAGTCAATGACAGCCCATCCATTATAGTAGGAAGGAAGTCAGAGAACTTGCGTGCAGATACGGGTAGGTTGGTACCTGTGATAATGAAAATAAGAGCTAGTTCTTTTCAGATTGCTTCTGACCACTATATTTTGAGGAGCTCACAGTCTAGTAATGAGTATGGATAATAAGCAGATAACGTTTATATGCACTAATATAAAATAAGTTCTGTAACAGAGCTACATATGTATATCATCATAGGAGATCCCAGGCTTATGGCTCAGGGAAGGATATATGGGGTAGGTGTGGCCTGAAATGAGTGTTAAAGAACTAATAGTGGTTTCACTATGAAGAAAAGGGAAGAAATTCAAGGTAGAAAGATTGCCATTAATAAAGGCACAAATTAATAAAATGCCATGATGTATAGAATAGAGCATAGAGCCAAGCACAAGAAAGCATTCAGTACTTTCCGTAATTAATTAATCATTGGTGTTTTCAAGGACTTGACATACCTACTGTGACTGGAGCCCAGAGATGAAGCCTGAAAGTGCTATGCAACTGTCTGTTATCCAAGTCTTGGGCTGATCACTGTGAAACAGCAGAATCAAGAAACAAGGTACTAAAAGCCTGACCAGGCGGTGGCACAGTGGATAGAGCGTCGGACTGGGATTCAGAGGACCCAGGTTCAAGACCCCGAGGTCACCAGCTTGAGTGCGGGCTCATCTGGCTTGAGCAAAAAGCTCACCAGCTTGGACCCAAGGTCGCTGGCTCAAGCAAGGGGTCACTTGGTCTGCTGAAGGCCCGCGGTCAAGGTACATATGAGAAAGCAATCAATGAACAACTAAGGTATCGCAATGAAAAACTGATGACTGATGCTTCTCATCTCTCTCCGTTCCTATCTGTCTGTCCCTGTCTATCCCTCTGAGAGAGTCCTGTCTGACTCTCTCTCTGTCTCTGTAAAAAAAAGAAAAAAGAAACAAGGTACTGAAAACTATATTCTGGAAGAGGTATTAAGGATCTGGAAAATTTAGGAAACAATCAAGATGGTAAGTTCCTTAGCATCTTAAATGCTTCTCTTATTGATGGACTGCTGCACTTAGTCTTGGGAATATTCTGGTTGACTCGCAGTTCACGTTATTTTTGAACTAAGATTGAATTTACCCTTGGATTATATTTCATTTGTTTAATTTAGCAATGTTTATCTTTATTCATTTGCTAGTTCATTCTACAAAAATTTTTAAGCACCTATTGGTATAGAAACAGTTTATCTAAAATAGTCCAAGGAGTGTTTGTAGTCAGGTAGGAGAGAGAGATGCTAAAGAAATTATGCAGTGGTAGCTAGTTAGCTCCATTGGTTAGAGAATCGTCCTGTAACAATAAGGTTACAGATTCAATCCCCAGGCAAGGCACACACTGGATGCAACCAGTGAAGGCACAACTAAGTAAAACAACAAATGAATGTTTCCCTTCCTCCACCCCCCTCTCTCTTTTCTTCACTCTGTTTCTCTAAAACTCAATCAATAAATTAAAACCTGACCAGCCAGTGGCGCAGTGGATAGAGCATCAGACTGGGACACAGAGCACCAGGTTTGAAACCCCGAGGTCTCTGGCTTGAGCGCACGCTCACCAGCTTGAGCATGGGTCGCTGGCTTAAGCATGGAATCATAGACATGACCCCATGATCACTGGCTTGAGCCCAAAGGTGGCTGGCTTAAAGCCCAAGGTCGCTGGCTGGAGCAAGAAGTCACTTGTTCTGCTCTAGTCCCCACCCCAGCCCCATCAAGATACATATGAAAAAGCAATCAATGAACAACTAAGGAGATGCAACAAAGAACTGATGCTTCTCATCTCTCTCCTTTCCTGCTTGTCTGTCCCTATCTGTCCCTCTCACTGTCACAAAAATTAATTAATTAATTAATTAAAATTTTTAAGCCCTGGCTTGATTGCTCAGGGACTGGATTGCTCAGTTGGTTAGAGCATTATCCAGAAGCACAGAGGTTGCTGGTTCCACCCACAGTCAGGGCACATACAGAACAACACAGTGTTTCTTTCTCTGTCTCTCTCTCTCCCTTCCTCTCTCTAAAAAAAGAAAAAAGAAAAGAAAAGAGAAAAAAGAAAGAAATTATACACAATTAAATATGATAGATTAATGATTATTTTTATATGGCACAAGGGCTCTGCCATATAGCACACCAGAAGGACCAACAATTTCCATACCAATAAGGTCAGGTTCAATCTTAAAAATACTTCCTAAGTATAATAGTAATGCTTAGTACATATTATAAACAAGGGCCAGGAAAAAAATATCTAATTTGCTTTTTATATTTATTACCTTTTAATGAAAACACACTGAGCACTATTTATATACTCATGAGAAACTCAATTTTTATTCAAGGTGGGACCAGGCCTATAGAATAGACTTTGAGCATTAATAAAATAACAACATACTACAAGGAAAGCATAAGAACGTAGAGATTCATTTTCGTTTAGTTTGAAAAAAAAGGAGTCTGACTCAAATGGAGCTTCTGTTTGATAAATTAATGGGTTACATCACCATAACCAAATGATTGCAAGTTACAATTTAACTAAAAGCCAGAAGGATAAAAATAGCAAAGACTAAACATATAATATCCTTCTTTCTTCATCGTTGCTTCTGGAAGGTGTGTCTTTCCTGAACTATGAATCACTGCCACAGACCTTGCAAATTTGTTCCATGAAAGAGAAGTATCAGAGCAGTAGTAATACTCTCATTGTTAACTGTGCTGCCCAGGACAGAAGAGGTACACAGTCTCTATCCCCATAGATTGCAAAAAATGGAAATTAATGGTAAAAGTGATGCATTCCACATTATTATAACTACCTTTCTATAATTACTGTGGTGACTATACTGCCAAAAGGTAAGATCTTACTGACTCCTAGGTTCCTTGAACTAGTCTTGGGTATTGTCATAACCAATGATAATACTGAACATTCTTTTAAAAAAAATTTTCATTTATTGATTTTAGAGAGGAGAGAGAGAGAAATGGGGGAGGAGGGCACAGGTAGGGGTGTGAAGCATCAATTCATCTCATATGTGCCTTGACCAGGAAAGACTGGGATTTTGAACCAGAGACCTCAACATTCCAGGCCCAGCTTTATTCAGTGAACTACCGCAGGTCAGGCACCCTGACTCCTTCAACATGTCAATCTTAAAAGGCAAAAGAAAGCATGGTTCATCAAATTTACAGCTTATGCTGGTATTTTGGCTGGTATCACTTTTCTGTAATCCTAGAAATAAAATGAATAGAATTTGAATTTTGAACCAGAATCAAAACTGAGGTTTTTTTTTCTTTCTTTCAAGACTTAGTTTGATTGTTACAGAATTTCACCAAATTTCCAGATTAATAATTGTTATATTAAGCAAAAGTGTTTGAATATTGTTAAAAGCATAGCATTGTGAAATGTCTAGGTGTATACTTTATCTCTGGTTTTTGTTTTTTTTGTTTTCATTCCTTAAATATTTTATTTTCATATATCTTTTTTTGGTTGTTTTATTAAAAAATAAAAATTAATATTGATTTTTTAGCTTTTCTCCTAAGATATTTTTTCTTCCACATATGAAACAAAGTTGCAGGTGACAGACAACTTGTTCACATGGTGGAGGAAGAGGTTTGGAAGGAGGTAGGAGAGGGCAGAGGGGGATAAATGGTGATGGAAGGAGACGTGACCTGGCTGGTGAATGCACGCTGCAATCTACAGGTTATGTATGAAGCCTTTGTAATTTTATTAACCACATCACCCCAATAAATTTAATATTTTATAAATAAAATTTAATTGACAATTATATAGAAATAAGTCATTTACCTTTCCAATAATAATTGCTTAAACAATTATGAGATTGAATTTGTGAGTGGAATTATTGTTACTTCTTAGGCTCTTTTGGCTAATTCAGTGTGCAGCAGCAACACCTAGTGGGCGTTTTGTGCTTCCCAGGGAGGAATCCTTTCACTGTCTTTCAAAATATGAAATTGTCTTGTTTCAAGAAATGGAGCTGTTGTTTGAAAATATCATCTCACATTTAGTTGGCTGTCTGTTTATTTTGTTGTCAGTTTCTCTTGTGTGCAAAAACTTCTTAGTCTGATGTGGTCCCATTCATTTATCTTTGCCTTCACCTCTCTTGCCTTTGGAGTCAAATTCATAAAATACTCTTTAAAACCAAGGTCCGTGAGTTTAGTACCTATGCTTACAAGAACTCATAAAACTCAACAACAAACAATCCAATAAAAAAAATGGGAAGAGGACATGAATAGACACTTCTCCCAGGAAGAAATACAAATGGCCAACAGATACATGAAAAGATGCTCATCTTCATTAGTTATTAGAGAAATGCAAATCAAATCTACAATGCAACACCACCTCACACCTGTTAGATTAGCTATTACCAACAAGACAGGTAATCACAAGTGTTGGAGAGGCTGTGGAGAAAAAGGAACACTCATTCACTGTTGGTGGGAATGTAAAGTAATACAACCATTATGGAAGAAAGTATAGTTGTTCCTCAAAAAACTAAAAATAGAACTACCATATGACCCAGCAATCCCTCTACTGGGAATATACCCCCATAACTCAAAAACACTGGTATGTAAAGACACATGCAGCCCCATGTTCATTGCAGCATTGTTCACAGTGGCCAAGACATGGAAACAACCAAAAAGCCCTTCAATAGATGATTGGATAAAGAAGATGTGGTACATATACAATATGGAATACTACTCAGCCATAAGAAATGATGACATCGGATCATTTACAACAAAATGGATGGATCTTGATAACATTTTACGGAGTGAAATAAGTAAATCAGAAAAAACTAAGAACTGCATGATTCCATACATTGGTGGGACATAAAACCGAGACTCAGAGACATGGACAAGAGTGTGGTGGTTACAGGGGGGAGGGGTGGGGAGGAGGAAGGAGAGGGACTGAGAGGGGGGAGGGGAGGGGCACAAGGAAAACCCAGAGGACAATTTGACTTTTGGTGACAGATATGCAATATAATTGAATGACAAGATGACCTGGAGATGTTTTCTTTGAACATATGTACCTTGATTTATTAATGTCACCCCATTAAAATTAATAAAAAAATTTTAAAAAAAGAAATGGAAATAACATGAATGTTACTGATGATTATGTTTCTTAATATTACTCTGGTGAGTAAATGTGTGCATTTATAGTTCTAATATAAAGCATGATAACCAGCTTCAATTATTGAATATTTAAAACAAGGAGTATTTAAAATAAGTATAAATATATAGTCTGTGTTTCAAATTTAGCATGTCATGTTAATTATGTTCTAAAATAGACTTTTTAAGGGAAGCAGAGCCAATGTTTGAATTGTCAATAATAAAAATTCTCAGAGTGAAACCATTCATTTTCACTTCCATTCCTGTATTTACTATACATGGAAAGATGCCTAAGAGAGATCATTGATGTTGTCTTGACAAAACCAAGGCATGAAGGAAAGCAAATGTATGCTTTCCTCGGAGTTGATGTGTAAATGCAGTTAGTAAGGAAAAAAACTACACTAATACCACCATTCTCATTTTCTTTTGCCACAGTAAAGTTGGATCTGTCACACATTCAGGTAAAAAAAAATCGTGGGAGAGAGAATCTTACACTTCACGGAGAAACATAAATAGCTCCCTTCTAACTGCCATAATACAGTGGTTAATATTGATCTAATGCTCTCACCAGTTTCTTCCCTGGAACAGATTAACCTCACTGACTGTGTATAGAGCTCCCCTGCTACAGGTTAGAGACAGTCTGCCAACCCAGACAGGTGCAGCTCTGTAAAGGCTCAGCTCACCCCTGGCTCAATGCTTGGGGGCTTCATCCAACTGGTTCCAGAATTAGACACACTGGAAATACTTTATTCTTTGAGTGGGGCAGGAGGTAAAGACACAAACCGAAGTCATTTGCAAAAGGTAAAAAAGAACAGAGGCACTCAATAGAGATCAATCATGTAATCATTCATTTAATTAATCACACATTTCTCAGTGAACTTATATATCCAGGAAGCACTGACTGTGGCACTAGCCTCTTTTTTGCATGGCCTGTGAGCTAGGGATGAATCTTAACACTTTTAAAGTTTATTTAAAAAGAGAAAGAAGCCTGACCAGGTGGTGGCACAGTGGATAGAGCGTCGGTCTGGGATGCGGAGGACTCAGATTCGAGACCCCAAGCTCGCCAGCTTGAGCGTGGGCTCTTCTAGTTTGAGCAAAAGTTCACCAGCTTGAGCCCAAGGTCGCTGGCTCAAGTAAGGGGTCACTTGGTCTGCTGAAGGCCCATGGTCAAGGCACATATGAGAAAGCAATCAATGAACAACTAAGGTGTTGCAACGCACAACAAAAAACTAAAGATTGATGCTTCTCATCTCTCCGTTCCTGTCTGTCTGTCCCTGTCTATCCCTCTCTCTGACTCTCTCTCTCTGTCTCTGTAAAAAAAAATTTAAAATAAAATAAAGAGAAAGAAAAGAAAAACAATAAAAATCAGTACTTTCTTTCTGTGAGTCCCCTTTACATTCATACTCACAATATTTCTGACACCAAATGTGTGGTGATTTCTCTACATCAAATAATCCTCTGTAGAGAACTGGCTTGGTGTCCTACAACTGAACTTGATTCTGACACTCTCGACCCAGACATGGCATCAGTGCCCACCAGTTAGGGGCTCAGTCCATGGGACCGTCTCCCCCTTTGGATGCCAGTCACAAGCAGTATGCCCCCAGGTTACCCACAATTTTTATCCAACTTGGCTACAAATTGAAAATTTTCACAATCCCTTACTCAGGTTTGATTAATTTGTCAGAGTGGCTCAAGGAACTCAGGAAAACACTTATATTACAAGTTTATTAAAGGATATGACAAAGAACATAGATGAAGAGAGAAACAGGACAAGGTCTGGGAGGGTGCTGAGCACAAGAGCTTGTTCCTGGGGACTTGGAGTGTCTCCCTCCTGGTGTGGATGTGTTCCCACTTGGAAACCCCCAAACCTTACACTTTGGAGATTTTAATGGAAACTGTTGGCCAAATGAGTTTGTATAATCTGTATTTTCTGGTTTTGCTCACCTTTATTGATAAAAATGGCTGCTGCTCATGTGATGATGCTCTCACATGATACAGCTGATTGCTTTCTTGCTTAGGAAGGGGCTTAGTTATGCTAACCTGTGCTGGAGGAGGGACTTTCACACCAAAAAGTTTTAAAAGGAGGAGCTAGGAGGCCATTTGGAGAGGGAGAGAGACCACATTGTTGTAGAGAGAGGAGGAGACCACGTTGTTCCAGGGGAGAGAGGCCACGTGGTTGGAGGAGAAGAGGCAGTCAAGATGGCTGGTTGCTGAAGGAGAAGCCAGTTTGTGCAGAGAGGAGAAGGGAGCCGGGGAACCAGAGGGGATAAGACTGGTGGGGGCCTTTGATTCTAGGAAAACTCAGATCTGTCGGTAGTTTTGTGAGCACTGAATGAGTGGGTTTTGGAGCCCAGTGTGTTTGTGTTTACTCACTTGCTGTGTGCGAGCTAGGAATAAAGGTAATGGCCCACCAGTCCTTGGCTCTGTTGTTTCATTACCATCTGTCCAGATCAAATGCGAACCTGCATGGGCCAGGCAGCTGTGATGATGGCCAAGCTACTGGCCGTACAGAGACTATCACATAAGCATGATCCATCATTAACAAACCATTTCTATTCCTTCTCTCCTCTCTGGAGGCTGGGGGAGAAGCTGATAATCCAAGCTCCTAATCATGGCTTGGTCTTTCTGCTTACCAGCCCTCAGTCAGGAGCCCACCCAGAACAAGAGATACTCTTATTACATAGGAACATTCAAGGGTTGATAGCCCTGTGTCAGGAACCAGGGTCAAAGACTGAATAGTTCCTAGTTCAAAGACTGATGTTCCTAGTGCTCTTATCTGTTGGAAAACTACAGATAAATGTTGCCTGCAAAGCCTAAAATATTGACTGTCTGCAGAGACGGATTTAACACCAGGCACCCCGGGCATGGCCCTGGGCCCTGACTTCTGAAGGATCCCGCAAAACCCCAACTTGACACTTTTTTCTAATGACACCAAGTTTGGTTTCATATGTGCAATTTAAACATTAATAGTACATAATATTTTTATTTATTTAAAAGTATGGTTAACATGTATTTTTATTTTTCCTGTCTCTCTTTTTTTAAGAGACTCAATATTTCCTTCTGCACCTGTGACTTCAACCAACCTTAATTCACCTCTGACTGTCTGACCTTTTGCAGAAAAAGTTTGCTGATGGTAGCTATATAGAGAGATTTAACCCTCATATAAGTTAGAGTGTAGAAAGAAAATTAAAACAATAAAAATAATAAACACAATAACTTTTTTTTACATTTACTGTGTGTTAAGCTCAGAGTTGAGTGTATTACATTCATTGTCTCATTTAATCTTCATCAGAAAAAACCAATGAGGGAGTTACAACTATTATCAATTTACCAAGGAAGGTGCCAAGGCTTAACAAGGTTAATCACCAAGATCGCATTAATGAACAGACCTGAGGTTAAAATCCAGGTTGGCAGACCCCAAACATTTACTCACTCATTTCAGGAGCACAAGTAAGAATGACAAAAGATAGAAATAGGTAGGAATCCTGAGGACTATAAAGAACAACATGCGTAGAAAAACAGAGGCCGTGGCCCTGGCCGGTTGGCTCAGTGGTAGAGCGTCGGCCTAGCGTGCGGAGGACCCGGGTTCGATTCCCGGCCAGGGCACACAGGAGAAGCGCCCATTTGCTTCTCCACCCCTCCGCCACACTTTCCTCTCTGTCTCTCTCTTCCCCTCCCGCAGCCAAGGCTCCATTGGAGCAAAGATGGCCTGGGCGCTGGGGATGGCTCTGTGGCCTCTGCCTCAGGCGCTAGAATGGCTCTGGTTACAACATGGCGACGCCCAGGATGGGCAGAGCATCGCCCCCTGGTGGGCAGAGCGTCGCCCCATGGTGGGCATGCCGGGTGGATCCCGGTCGGGCGCATGCGGGAGTCTGTCCGACTGTCTCTCCCTGTTTCCAGCTTCAGAAAATGGAAAAAGAAAAAAAAAAAAAAAAAATCAGAGGCCGCAAATTTCACAGACAAGGCAGCTTTTAAAGTAGCCCTCAATAGAGGAGGAGGATTTAGATAAGTGACAGTGTTGTGTACTACAACCAGCTGTGGAATAGGCTGGAGGCAGAAGCGTTTGAGGGGTGTTGGGGAAGCTATGAGTCCCATTTAATAGGAAGAAAATACATATGATGGGAGACGAGTGGGGCTGACCGATGGCGCAGTGGATAAAGCATCAACCTGGACCACTGAGGTCTCCGGTTTGAAGCCCGGAAGGCCCTGGGTCTGAGCACGGGCTCATCAGCAGAGGGCCGCCAGCTTGAGCAGGAGATTGTCCACACAATCCCAAAGCTTACTAGCTTGAGCCCAAAGGTCACTGGCATAAAAGGCCCAAGGTCACTGGCTTGAGCAAGGGGACACTGGCATAGCCCTGGTCAAAGCACGTACGAGAAGCTCAATGAACAACTAAAGTGAAAGCAACTATGCTGATGCTTCTCTCTCTCTCCCTTTCTCTCGCAAAAAATAATTTTTAATTAATTAATTTAGAAAAAAAGGAAATGAGTGGGAAACCTAGATTGGAGGGAAATCCTGGATGGCATTGAATGTTGAAATAAGGGAAAAGAGGAAATTCAAATAAATGTGACTGAACATTTATGACTGAACAATTGGCACAATCAGTTCAATGTTCTGGGGAGTTTACTTTGACAAGGAGGTTTTGGATGGATTAGCAGTGGTAGTCAACCTGGTCCCTACCGCCCACTAGTGGGCATTACAGCTTTAATGGTGGGCAGTAGCGGAGCAACCAAAGTATAAATAAAAAGATTTAACTATAGTAAGTTGTTTTATAAAGATTTATTCTGCTAAACTTAGCGAAAATTCAACATAAAGTACTTGGTAAGTAATTATTATTATATGCTTTAACTTGCTATAACTCCGCTTTATAAATTTTATAAAGTAAAGTTACTTCCCTACTTTATAAATCACCATTACTATGGAACCAGTGGGCAGTTAGAAACTTTTACTGTTAACAGAGATACAAAAGTGGGCGGCAGGTATAAAAAGGTTGACTACCCCTAGATTAGAGGAAGGAGCAATAGAGGCAGTAAATTAGGAGACGATTAACAGCAATCCAGGTTCGAGACTCGCAGGGAGACAGACACAGTGGAGGGGAGAGATGTAAGAAGTGTTGTTAAGGTCTCTATCTACATTTTCTCCCAAATCAATAAATAACATAAAAAGGAAGTGTAATGGCCTGGCACTGACCCCCTCTCAAGCTAAACAGTGCTTTTTCATGACATTATCGTGAATCTAATTTTTCCACAGCCTTGTGCCAACACACAGACACCAGTTTTACTATTTTAAGGTCTTGGTGTTGGTTCTTTTGATAGTCATTACTTGATATTTGTGTTAATGGAATTTTATCTGAATAAAAATGGTCAATGGTTTGGGGTTGAGTGGAGAGGCGCAGACAGTAATGCCTACACAGTGTGATTAACCAGGTCTACAGTGCACAGGAATTGTTCTCTATAAGGGTGGTGAATCTGTAACAGTACAACAGCTCACACTACCTGACTCGGAAGTCAAAACTCGAGTTTCAACCCAGATTTTGAAGCTTGTATTCCAGACCTACATTGCTATTGTTGCATCCAGTCCAATTCCCAATAGCTCACATGGGCTTTTTTTCTGCCCTCTTGAGCCTTTCTATCCCAAGTCCTACTACCCTCAATGCATGAATCACCACTGAGCCGATGAGAAAAGACTCCGGTAGAGGAAGCAAGCAGGGTTGTTAGAGCAGCTATTCTGGGGCCTCCTTATTATTCACTGGACACTGCTTATTTCACTCTGTGATTTACAATGCAGCAGCTGTGTTCGGTTTCTCCTGTAAGGCTAGCTGCAAAGAACAACCACTAATTAAAACAGACAAAAAGAGACCGCAAATTACTTTACCAGTTACTGCCAAGTTGACAGTCTATAGATAAACTAAATCTTAGAGTGTTTGCTGGTCAATTGTATCATTCTGTGGCTCTTCAGTGTCTATTTGAAGACCTAAAGCAGGTGATGTTTTCGGCCCCGATCCAGAGTTTAGAACTTGTATAATATAATGTAAGCCTACCTACAGTTTTATGAGAATTTCTGTTAAGTCTTGGGGGCTTGGATTGCACACTGTCATATTTCATTTTCCAAGAATACATATTTTTTGTAATGGTGTTTCCCATATACACTTTCCATTGTCGGCAACGTCCACCATAAGTTATTTATAAACTGCTGCCAAACTTTCAAAACTTTCGGGCACGCAGCATACTGACTTAATTCTTTCCCTTCTCTTTGTCTCCACTGTGGATGGGGAAATGACCACAAAGCTTTGAGAGGCCCTTGACGGGTTTGTGGGTAGAAGAGAGCTTGTGGGTAGGAACGAGGGAATGAAGGTTTAAGAAATATATAAAAATGATTCCTGGAAAAATGGTTGTGCACACGGGTCATTCTACCATGTGATACCTCAGTGCAAGCCTGTCAGAAGAGAGAACAAGCAGTGTGTCACACCGCAGGGCCAGTCACTGGGAAAGAGTGATGGTTCCTGAAGACTGGCACAGCAGTTTGTCCTGCCTCTTCAAAACGCAGTCAAAAGACTCATTTGCACATTGGCTGTGTTTCTAAGTTAGTTAGAGTGGCATTCCTGTATGCCAAGATTTCAGGTTCGATCCTGGGTCAGGGCACATATATGAATCAACCAATGAATGAACGCATTAATAGTGAACAACAAATTGATGTGTGTGTGTGCCTCTATCTCTCTAACCTTCTCTCTCTAAAATCAATAAAAATGTTTTTAAAAAGAGATTTATTTGCCAATGAAGGTATCATTGGCCCAGTGAAGGGGAAATGAACCCACACTTACACCTTCAAAGAGGCATAGAAAAAAGGTTTCCTTTCCAAACTTAGTTCTAGTTTTGATCTTACTAGAAACTAGATGTGTGGCCCAGGGTAAAATCATTTAGCATCTATGAGTTCCAGTTGTGTTTTATGAATAAAGAAGGAATCTGAGTAAAAACTCCCCTTGGCTTTAAAATTCCCTGGGCCAATAATCTATCTGTGTATCTGGTAGCCTCAGTACATGTGGAAGTCTACTGCAGTGTTTCTTCTAAAGTTTCTGCTGTCTAGTCATGGCTCTAATGGGGCCAAGTCCTGTAGTTGGTGGGATTAACACAAGGCACAAAATAAGTGTGTGTCATCAGAAACAATCAATTTGGAAAAGACATTTCCCCTAGCTAAATTAAATTTCACTGCTCTAAAATAATAAAATGCTATAGAAAGAAAATATCAACACCACCACAAATCAGCATCAGAGAAACAGCTCTAGAAAACATCTGGAAGTTAACAACCACGAGATAAAATGCCTGATTTCCCGGTCACTGATGCTACTAACTGCAAAAGCAGTTAAAAGGTCTTCTGAGGAATAATATCTTGGCACTGGATGAACAGCAAGAAAGCCAGCTGTTTGCACTTGCTGTATAACAAGTGCCAATGTAAGTACTGTAATCCACACGGCCTGTAGAGGATGGAATGGCAAAGCAGGCTGTGTGATGTAAAGTCCTGATTGGGCAGGAGTGATTAGACTTCTGGGACTAAAGACTATAACAGGCAAGGGCCTCTTTTTACAACAACAGCCCACTTCCAGGGCAACTTCCTTGTGAAATGTTTTCCTTGCTATATATTCATTCAATTATTCTTGCTAGAAATGTATATCACAGCCCCAAAAAGAACTTCTATTTCCAGACAAGAGACCCTCTAAACCAGTGGTCCCCAAACCCCGGGCCTCAGACCAGTACCAGTCCGTAGACCATTTGGTACCGGTCTGCAAAGAAAGAATAAATAACTTACATTATTTCTGTTTTATTTATATTTAAGTCTGAACGATGTTTTATTTTTTTTAAATGACCAGATTTCCTCTGTTACATCCGTCTAAGACTCACTGTTGACGCACGCTTGTCTCGGTCATGTGATACATTTATTCGTCCCACTCTAAAGGCCGGTCCGTGAAAATATTTTCTGACATTAAACCGGTTCATGGCCCAAAAAAGGTTGGAGACCACTGCTCTAAACCATAGCAGAATATCAGAAAATATTTCACAGACCGGCCGTTAGGGTGGGATGGATAAATGTATCACGTGATGGAGACAAGCGTCAAGAGTTAGTCTTAGACGGATGTAACAGAGGGAATCTGGTCATTTTTTAAAAATAAAACATTGTTCAGACTTAAATATAAATAAAACAGAAATAATGTAAGTTATTTATTCTTTCTCTGTGGACCGGTACCAAATGGCCCACGGATCGGTACTGGTCCACAGCCCAGGGGTTGGGGACCACTGATACAGAGCATGCTGCAAACTGAAACTAAGAAAAAAAATGTAAGAGAAAAATTTATAGGCCATTTTAAGGACTTTTTGTCTTTATTCTCGAAGCGTTAAAGGCTTTTTATCTAGAGATAACATGGTCAGATCTGACATTGAGATCACCCTCGCTGCCCTGTGTAGGATGGATTACAGGGACGACAACGGCTGCACATAGACTAGGTCAGTAAATTCTTTCAGTAGTCCAAGTGAGGGAAGATGGCAGTTTGTACCTGGGTAAGGGTGACATGGAGAACATGGAGTTTCAGCAAGACTCAAAGCCTGTACAAGGTAAACATCTGATGTTCTGACTGGGTGGAGGGAAGTGCTGACAGTTCAAAAAGCCACACTTTTCATTCAAACAAGCATTTGCTTTGAACGCTGAATGCAGTAAGAAGGCAATAACACTCAAGGAACAATCAGGGAACCCTACCATGTCTTTTTTTATTCATGTAGCTTCCTGACAGTAACGTACACTGAAAATAATGACGTAAAAGGAGGGGGAATATGTGAGACCCATAGTTTCTTTTCCTCGGTCCATCCTTATCCATCAGGAAGCTGAAAGCAAAGACTATTGACAGGACTGCACATGTAAGTAAGTGGAAAACAAAGTTGAAAAAAGTTGAGTTAGTTCTGTGCAGCATTTTTCTCTTCTATTAAGAATAAAATGGGCCCTGGCCGGTTGGCTCAGTGGTAGAGAGTCAGCCTGGCGTGCAGGGGACCCGGGTTTGATTCCTGGCCAGGGCACATAGGAGAAGCGCCCATTTGCTTCTCCACCCCCCCCCCTCCTTCCTCTCTGTCTCTCTCTTCCCTTCCCGCAGCCAAGGCTCCATTGGAGCAAAGATGGCCCGGGTGCTGGGGATGGCTCCTTGGCCTCTGCCCCAGGTGCTAGAGTGGCTCTGGTCGTGGCAGAGCGACGCCCCGGAGGGGCAGAGCATCACCCCCTGGTGGGCAGAGCGTTGCCCCCTGGTGGGCGTGCCGGGTGGATCCTGGTCGGGTGCATGCGGGAGTCTGTCTGACTGTCTCTCCCCGTTTCCAGCTTCAGAAAAATACAAAAAAAAAAAAAAAAAGAACAAAATGCATATGTATGTATAAGTTAAAAAGTTCAAATTGTGCAGTTTTGGTGGTTCCACAAGGTAAATGCTTTTTATATTTCATTTAAACCAGTATTGTACAATATAAAGATATATGGTAAAATTTATGCTAATAATTAAACATTTTTATTTTTTTTAATTTAGAATGACATAAAAAAACTACAAGTTGAAAGAAACCATGGAAGAAAAGGGAAAACATTTAATACCTTTAATAACACTCTTCCCTGCTCTTCTGAGCCAGGCATTTTGCATTTTCATTTTCCACTGAGGCCCCCAAATCATGTAGCAGGCCTTGCATAATATATTCCTTACTAGTTTGTAATGGGCTATTTACCTGCTTGATTCCTACTAGATTGCCCACTGCTGAACTTAGGATAAGTAGGAAGGAAATGTCAAATAAACACAAATCTGAACATAGGTAAGGAGAGACTTTATTAAAAGGGATATTGCAATAGAAGGAGAGGGCTCACTGCAGTAGGGAGACTTTGACCGCACGATCTGCAGATGTTTCAGTGGTCCTTATAAAAAGAGGATTTTGGACATAGACAGGTGTGTACAGAGGAAAGACCACATAAGGACACAGAAAGAAGGTGCTGTCTGCAAGCTGAGGAAAGAGTCTTCGAAACAAACCAAATCTGCCAACATCTTGATCTTAGTCTTCTAGTCTCCAGAACTGAGAGAAAATCAATTTCTGTTGTGTAAGCCCCGAATTCTGTAGTATTTTGTTACGGCAGCCCTAACAGCCTAAGAAAATCTTGTTATTTTTAAGATACTTTATGTATTCTGCAAATACTTTCTACTCAACTGACTTGCCTTTTCATTTTCTTAATGGTGATTTTTTTTTTTTTTTTTTTTGTATTTTTCTGAAGCTGGAAACTGGGAGAGACAGTCAGACAGACTCCCGCATGTGCCCGACCGGGATCCACCCGGCACGCCCACCAGGGGCTACGCTCTGCCCACCAGGGGG
Source organism: Saccopteryx leptura (assembly GCF_036850995.1). NCBI lineage: Eukaryota > Metazoa > Chordata > Mammalia > Chiroptera > Emballonuridae > Saccopteryx > Saccopteryx leptura. The sequence goes on from NC_089507.1 coordinate 92,667,985, forward strand.
CAATGGTCTGCCCCTCCAGGGCATCGCTCTGTTGCGACCAGAGCCACTCTAGCACCTGGGGCAGAGGCCAAGGAGCCATCCCCAGTGCCCGGGCCATCTTTGCTCCAATGGAGCCTTGGCTGCGGAAGGGGAAGAGAGAGACAGAGAGGAAGGAGAGGGAGAGGGGTGGAGAAGCAGATGGGCGCTTCTCCTGTGTGCCCTAGCCAGGAATCGAACCCGGGACTTCTGCACACCAGGCTGACGCTCTACCACTGAGCCAACCGGCCAGGGCTTAATGGTGATTTTCAAAGAACAGAAGTTTTTAATTTCACAAAGTCAAATTATTTAATTTTTTTATATTAGGATTTCTGCCTTTTGTAGCCATTCTAACTCCTCCCTCTGCCTCATTATATCACCCAAGGTTCAATCAGGAAACAAAAACCACATTAGTTTCCTTAAACAGAAAAGAGTAATATAAACTATTGTTAAGCAGTAAAATGTGGTGAACTAGTAAAAGAGATAAATGAGGATTTCCAGGGTACATAATTAGCAACTACAGATGGCCACTCCTGCTTCTAAAGCCAGCAGAGAACAAACAGGAAGAACATTTTGGAATTCAGAGAAGGCATCTCCCCACCAAGGCTGCTTTTCAGGCTTGCAAGTAGAGGTGTGGCTGCCACAGGAGCATTCAGCCTGCTGGTGAACATGGACCTGTTGGACGACATGGCCATAGCAGCCCATTGCTGGGTAACAAAGAAATGAGAGCACAGAGCTCAACTGGTCCACAGCACTCACTGACCATAGTACAGGTCCCCAGATATGTACTTGAGGTTCTGGTTGGTTGGCTCAATGGTAGAGTGTCTGCCCGGTGTGTGGAAATCCCAGGTTTGATTCCTGGTCAGGGCATACAGGAGAGGCAATCATCTTCTTCTCAACCCCCCTCCCTTCTCTCTCTCTCTCTCTCTCTTTTCCCTTCCCACAACCATGGCTCAATTGGTTCGAGTGCATGGGCCCAGGTGCTGAGGATAGCTTCATGGAACCTCTGCCTCAGGTGCTAAAAATAGTTTGGTTGCCAGCATGGCCCCAGCTGGAGGTTGTTGGGTGGATCCTGGTCAGGGTGCATGCGGGAGTCTGTCTCTCTATCTCCCCTCCTCTCACTTAAAAAAGAAGATATATATATATATATATATATATATATATATATATATATATATATATATATATATATATATACTTGTTAGTTAAAACACTTCTAACAAGGGAGCAAGGAAAGAGAAGGGAAGGGAATTCAGGGCCAATAAGACAGAAAGAGCCAAACAGATAAGAAGAAAAACAGAAAAGTGGAGTAACAGAATCTGACTGTTAATGTCTAATCCTGCTAAAAGAATCATCTTGGTACTAGTTTTTTTGGTTTGTTTTGGGTTTATTTTTTTGTATTTTTCTGAAGTGAGAAGCAGGGGGAGGCAGGCAGACAGACTCCCGCATGTGCCTGACCGGGATCCACCCGGCACACCCATCAGGAGGCGATGCTCAGTCCATCTGGGACACCTGCTGGCCAGACTTCACTCATTGGCAAGCCACCACTGAGTAAGATGTGAGCTGCCAAAGGAGCCCAGACCCATAAGTGGTCATATCTGATGTGATTAAAGATGACTTCTAGGCCCATCATGTCTACCAAGTCACATCAAACCTGACCCTACCTTACCTACATTGTATTGCTGACCATTACATTTAGGGCCAGCCCTACAATTAGGTAGAATCTCCCTGCCACCGACATGCTTTTCTCCTTTTAAATCTCCAACCTGGATGCCTCTGTGTAGTAGATAATGTATTAGCCTCCTTCTGCTTAGTTTCACTTAGTTTCCTTTCCTTCCTAACCTTTATCCCCAACCCCATACTTATAGGGATAACTCTTAGCCATGGTTTTGCTGCATGATCCTATAGTTAATTGAACTAGGCGTAGGCAATCAACATAGACTAGATAAATCAGAGTCCCTTCACTTTGAATAAAATAATCCGATCTCAGTGTGGAATCTCTCTTAAATGGAGGAGCTGCAAAATCTGGAGCTGTAGGAGGCCATCTTCAACCTTAGAAAATGTATATCAACAGCATTTCTCTCCTCTGCCTTGTAATGCCATCATTGTTATCAGAAAAGAAGGAAAAGGATGAAAGAATGAATGAAAGATCATAGTGAGTGGAAGGAATAAAGCAGAGAGGAAGTAGAGAGGAGTGACATAGAACGTTCCTGCCAGGGAGGGAGTGCCAGAGTCTAACCCATTCGGAACCAGTTCATAAGCCAAAATCAGTTTCATTACATTATTATCGCCTTTTATGAGTTTAGTGACATTTAATATAGCAAATAGTCCTGGCCAGTTGGCTCAGTGGTAGAGCATCGACCTAGTGCTGTGGTTCTCAAACTTTTTGAAGTCAGGACACATTTTAAATCCTACAAATAATGTAGGCACACTATATACAAATTTCTGATAAATATGTTATAATAATTAAGTCAAATATTAAAGAAAAAATATATAAAGTCCAAGCATGCTTTTATGGTAAATGAAATAAATACAACAAAATTAAATTTATACTGACATTAAAAAACATTTTTAGCCTGACCAGGAGGTGGCATAGTGGATAGAGCGTTGGACTGGGATGCAGAGGATCCAGGTTCAAGACCCCGAGATTGCCAGCTTGAGCGCTGGCTCATCTTGTTTGGGCAAAGCTCACTAGCTTGGACCCAGGGTCACTGGCTCGAGCAAGGGGTTACTCGGTCTGCTGAAGGCCTGCGGTCAAGGCACATATGAGAAAGCAATCAGTGAACAACTAAGGTGTCACAACAAAAAATTGATGATTGATGCTTCTCATCTCTCCATTCCTGTCTGTCTGTCCCTATCTATCCCTCTCTCTGACACTCTCTGTATCTCTAAAAAATAAAAATTAAAAAATTTTTTAAAAATATTGGTTTAAAAAACATTTTTATGTTACATTTTTTGAGTTATGCTTTTTAGAATTTATAAAAAAGAGGGGTTAAAAATTTTTTTAAATGACAAAAAAGTTATCTTTTTTATATATACAGATATATTCTTAGTAAGATTTAATAAATTCGGCAGGTCCTGGCACGAATGTGTTAATTTTTTTCATTCTTGTGTTTATGAGAAACATGGATCTGATGTGTCCTAGCGATTTTTTCATTGTTTGGGCATATATTTGAAAGGCAAACTTTCATTTCCTTGTCAATACATTGAAGAATTTCTCTCTTTTTACTCTTAATTGTGTTGAGTACAGAAAACCCCCACCATACGTATTATCTTAACTTTACACCAAACAAAGGATAGAAGAAACTTGCCTCCAGTCTTTCCAGGGAACATGGGGGGGGAGTGTAAACAATCCAGCACCACAGCTTAACAGCCTTTTGCAACCTAATCAGGCAAGTGAGGTGGGGGGTTGGGCAGACTGTCAGCTTACAGCCAATTCCCCATATTTCTGTTCCCCCAAAAAATCTAAACTCCAAAATCCCTGTTGGTTTTTTGGTCCCCAAAAGGCACATATTTCTCTGGAATACCATAGGGTGCACCTGGAAATCTTCTAGGGCACACCAGTGTGCCCTGGCACACACTTTGAGAACCACTGACCTGGTGTGTGGAAGTCCCGGGTTCGATTCCTGGTCAGGGCACAAGGAGAGATGACTATCTGCTCCTCCATCCCTCCCCCTTCTCTCCCTCTTCCCTTTCTGCAGCCATGGCTCAATTGATTTGAGCACCTTGGCCCAGGGTGCTAAGGATGGCTCCATGGAACCTCAAGCTCAGGCACTAAAAATAGCTCAGCTGAAAGCATGACCCCAGATGGGCAGAGCATCAGCCCCAGATGAGGGTTGCTGGATGGATCCTGGTTGGGGCTCATGAGGGAGTCTGTCTATCTCCACTCCTCTCACTTAAAATAAAAATAAAAAAATTAAAAAGAAATACAGAAAATATTCAGAAACTTCTTACTCTGTGCAGTGCACAGTATTAACCACAGGAATGCAAAGATTAGCAAAAGCTAATAGTTTCTTTGAGAGAGGAAACAACATGCAAAAATAATAAATTTCATAACAGAAATATGAGTAAAGTAGTTTGGAACATAGAAAAGAGGGCGATTTACTTAGATTAAAAAAAAGACCTATCACATGCTGTAATGCTAAGAGCATTCTGAGAAGTGTGTTACGGTCTGGAAATAAAATGCAGAACAAAACAATCTCTTCCTTCAAGTGTTATAAAGTACTGTACCTCATTTCTGTGGGTTCATGTAGAGACACCAAGTCCAATATGAATTTTGAAGAGTTTTACTATGAAAAGCCGGCGGCATACGGGGTAATCCTCCTACCCAAATCATGCAGCCCCGATTACCTCTCAGAGGCTGCTTATATACTCTTTGACCACATACAGGTGGGGGAGGCATAACATGATACAAGCTTACAACTACATACAGGTGGGGATTCACAAGACATACATTTCACAGATTCTTCCAATGTCTCTCCCCCTCCCTCCGTTTCCTAGGGGCATGCTATTCCTAGGATTCAAAGAGGGGGAGAAAGAAAGCAATATACAAATTCTATCTCCTATTGAAAAAGCAAGGAAGTTCTTCAAATACCTTACTACACAAGGAGCTTCAGTTTTATCACAAGGGTAAGTGCAAGTGCATTTGGCAGTCAGGGGAGCACCTAACCATGTGTTGGGGATAGGAATGGAAGGGAGCATATTTGAGAAGGTATCCAGAAGAGGAGACAGCTTAATCAATATTGAAAGGTATAAAGGTTAAATAGGATTAGATGAAGATGGGCTAGAAGAAAAAAATCTCACAGAGGAAACTGCAAACATAAAAATCTGGTACCAAAGCCCTGGCTGGTTGGTGCAGCGATAGAGCATCAGCCTGGTGTGTGGAAGTCCCAGGTTCGATTCCCGGCCAGGACACACAGGAGAAACACCCATCTGCTTCTTCACCCTTCCCCTCTCCTTTTTCTCTCTCTCTTCTCCTCCTACAGCTAAGTCTCCATTGGAGCAAAGTTGGCCCGGGTGCTGAAGATGGCTCCATGGCCTCTGCCTCAGGTGCTATAATGGCTTCGGCTGCAACGGAGCAATGCCCCAGATGGGCCGAGCATCGCCCCATGGTGGGCATGCTGGGTGAATCCTGGGCAGGCAAGTGGGGGAATCTGTCTGTCTGCCACTCCCTGCTTCACACTTCGGAAAAATACATAAATAAATAAATAAAGCAAATAGGATAATCTTATCAGAAACAAGCAGATATTTAATGTTGAACTTTTAGGTGTAAGAGAAGCGGGATTATAGAAATGGAAATGGATGTAGATACAGGACTTCCTGTCCTCTCAAATGAGACCGCTAGATAAACAAACACCATTAAGTTGTCACATGGTGCTGGAATTGTTTATGAAGTGTTTTATACTACAGAATGTGGATAAAAAAAGGTGATCTGATCATAAATTCCTAACTGGGCAGGTCATGGTGGGTAGTCACACCCCAGGCAGACAATTTTTTACTAAAAGATTTATCTTTGCCTTAAGCATGTCCTGTGCACTGTTTCTGTGCATCTAGCTTAACATACCTCTGAAATGCTCTTTATGAGCCCTCAAGAGAGCATGTAATTTTAGCCATCCTGTAATCCCATCCTCACGTTGCTTCCTCCTCTTTGTGCAAACTTTCTCACAGTCCCTCCTTAATCTCAGAGGAATGGCACAACTGGTATTCTGAGCATTTGAGGTCTTGCTCCCTGGCATATGTTGTCAGTTTGGCTCAAATAAATTTTTATAAAAAATTCTCTACAGGGCTGGATGTTTCTTCTGTCAACAGGGATGTGGAGTTGAAGGATTTTAGCAGAATTAAGAAATATTAAAAAAAAAAAAAAGAAATATTTTAATTACTTTGGTTCCATGTTATCCTAGTTTGTAACTTAACACCTAAAAATCACTCTTTAATTACTAAGAAACAAACTATTCTTTATCCATTTAGTTTTTGTATTCCCACACAGTCCTTCAGATTAATTGCACAACTATAAAATTTACTAATCACACTCTATGACCGGTAGTCTTCTCAAGTCAGAGCACATCTGCACACTGTCCACGAGATGGCAGGAAAAGTCCACTGACACTTCATACCACAAAGGAGGAGAAAAATTAGTCAAAACAGACAGAGGAAGGACTTTCTAATCTTGGGCTGTTACATTTTAGTGCCCGAGATATTAGGTTTTTAAGAAAGTCCATTTTAAAAAATGTTTTGAAAGATATGTTAATAACAAAGTGTTTTCAGTAATCTAACTAGATAACATTTCTTGGTGATTTTTTTTTTTTTAATAAAACTAAATGGTTCTCAACATCACTGCCTGGGTAAAGCTTGCTAAAATATTTTTAAAAGAAGTTCTCGGTAATCCGCTTAGTGAATTTTCTTGACTGGGGAGGGAATAGAAAGTGGCATTCTTCAATATGCCTGAAAACTTACATTGTTTCATATCCAGCTAAGGCTTACAAGAGGAAGTCATCTTCCGAACGTCCTCAGCTGGTGGAGACTGGATCAGCTAGCTGCCTCTGCACCTGGATTCTAGACTCTTGCAGTCAACCTTCTTTCTTCCTCTGTGACCTCCCCCATTTCTCATCCCAGTCACTGAATTATTGAGATAATTGTAATCTTAATCTCTTTGAGTTTCAGATGCCTCATCCATACATATAAGAAAATATTGATTAATTTATGTAAACAATGTATTAACATATTTAAAACAATGTCTGGCACATAGTAGGTGCTCAAAATGGGAACAATTGTTATTTTTACCTCAAATTTTAACTTTAATTTGAAAGTGAGCATGTAACTTAATTGTAGTGATTTGTGTACTGTTATCATTTGTGCCTAATGATCCTGGAACAAAAAATTATGACTGTGCCTATTGTTTATATACATGCAGAGTAACTGTCAAAATTTTTATATTTTGTATCTATAAAAGACTCATGTATTTATAGCCATTACAATTTGTGTTGCTTTAGCCTAGCTGGCTGATTATAACAACATAATACATGTATGCACACATACACAATAAATGTAACCCTAAGCTCATAGTGTTTCTCAAAGCATATATTTTTTCCAAACTTTGCTTGAGGAGGAAAATGCATAGATACCATACCTACTGACTTTCTCCCATCCTTTGTTATGGAGAAAGTACATGGGTTGATTATAAGACCTGGTTTCAGCTATACAACTTAAAGCTCTATTGCAGTTACATGGGAAACAAACTAAGAATTCTTTTTGTCTTGGAAATTAGATCAAGAAATTCCTACTTCACTTGTATTTCATAAATTTAGATCTAGGAAATAAGAAGAGCCAGGCCTAGAAATGCCTTTTGAATTAAGTTTGTACAAAATACCACTGGGTACAATGTGATCTAGTGTCTGTGGGAGTCTCATTCAAAGAAAATTAGAATACAGCCTGACCAGTGGTGGCACAGTGGCGAGAGTGTGGATCTAGGATGTTGAGGTCTCAGGTTCAAAATCAAAGTTTGCCCATTTGAGTGCAGGTTCCTTGGCTTGATTGTGGGGCACCAGTTTCAGCACAAGGCTGCTGGACTGAGCATGGGATCATGGACATGATCCCAAGGTCGCTGGCTTGAGCAAGGCTTTAGCCTCCTCAGTCAAGGCACATATGAGAAACAATTGATAAACAACTAAAGTGATGCAACTATGAGTTTATGCTTCTCATCTCTCTCCTCCCTCTCTCTCTCCCTTCTTGTCTCTCTTTTTTTGAAAAAAAAAATTATTTATTGAATTTTAGAGAGAGGAGAGAAAGGGGTGGTAGGAGCAGGAAGCATCAACTTGTAGTAGTTGCTTCTCCTATGTGCTTTGACTGGGTAATCCCGGGGTTTTGAACCAGTGACCTCAGCATTCTAGGTCAATGCTTTATTCACTGCACTAACACAGGTCAGGCTCCTGTCTATCAAAAAAAAAAAAAGGAAAGGAAATAAAAAGATAATAAGACTACAAATAAGAAATGATAGAGCAAAAGTTACAATGGACACCACAGAAATACAAAGGATTATACAAGGATACTGTGAAAAATGATATAACACCCAATTTAATAACCTGGAAGCAATAGGCAAATTCTTAGAAATATATAACTTTTCTAGACTGAATTATGCAGTAGAAAACCTAAATAGATCAATCAACAGTAGGAAATTGAGACAGCAATCAAAAACCTTCCAAAAAACAAAAGTCCAGGATCAGATGGCTTTACTGGTGAATTCTATGAAACATTCAAAAAAGACTTAATAGCTGTCCTTCTTAAATTCTTCAAAAAAATGAAGAAGAAATATACTGCTCACAAAAATTAGGGGATCAGGGAACATGCAGATACTACATCCAGTACTTTTGGCCTTTTGTCTAGTGCATTTTCACCAATGAAATAAAAGTTGGTTTTGCATCTCATTTGCATAATTGAACAACTTTCTTTGACTTGTCATTTGCTTTTCGAATGTTTTTGTTTAATAAAAAAAGTCAAATGCTTTTCTTTTTTAACACTTCATATTCATTTCGAAATATTCTGTAATTTTGTGAGCAGTATACTTCCTAACTCATTTTATAAAGCCTACATTACCCTGATACCAAAACCTGGCAAGGACAACACAAAAAAAAGTGGAAATTACAGGCCCACATATCTGGTGAGCATAGATGTAAAAATCTTCAAGAAAATACTAGCATATCGAATACACAGCAACCGTATACAGGGATCTATTTGATATATCTACTTTTCATTTGTGAAGAAGAAAGTTGTTACAAGAAAAAATCTTTTGGAAAGGAATTATAAATCAAAGAAATTTACTTCCATCCTTGTACAAAATATAGAAGTTGGAAGGATCCCATAGAAAGAGCAATTTATTTGTTTGCTGGGGCTGCATTAACCAAATACCACAGACTTGGGTGGTTTAAACAATAAAAAGTTATTATTTCAGTATGGAGGCTACAAGTCCCAGATCAGTATTTCATCAGGTTTGGTTTCTTCTGCAGTCTCTCTCCTTGGCTTGCAGATGACCACCTTCTGACTGTGTTTTCACATGGTCTTCTTTCTGTGTACACATGTCCGTGTCCTAATCTCCTCTTCTTATAAGGACAGCAGCCATATTGGATTAGGGTTCACTCATCTGACCTCCTTTTACCTTAATTAGCCCTTTAAGGGCCCTATCTCCAAATACAGCACATTCTGAAGTATTAGGGGTCAGGACTTCCACATATGAATGATAAGAGGACACAATTTATCCCATAACAGAGACTCATTTATATTGAAATTAGAGTTGGATATGCCTTCAAAGACTTTAAGGATATCAATAGATGTTTTTGCAATTACTGAAAATATTGAGCTAAATGAAATCCAAATGGCATATAAAATGGCAGGTTATGGAATCTGGAGTTGAGAGAAAGCTTAGAGTACAGGGAACTGAACTTCCTTCTCAATGTGGGTTACCTTTTCCAGGATTCCCAGCTTCCTCTCCTTAACTTAGCTCATGTATCAAAATCCAATCACTTGCCCTTGTTCTGTCATCTGAAGCAACATATTTGCCACTCTTCAGAGAAGAGCTTTCAGATATCTTTGGAAGGTTATCATTTTTCCATGATCTTATCTTCTGTAGTCCAACTTCCCTGGACAATGCCTTGACATTTTTTATATTACAAGATATTTAAACATCTTGCCATCACAGTGGTTTTTAAAAAGTATATCCTCTCTAACTGAATTACTATGTTCAACATTTGTTGTTGTTGTTTCATTCTTTTGTTCATTTTTTTTTTTTTTTTGATTTGGCAGTTTTTGAAAAGAGAATTGTGTTTCATACAATTGATTTTTTTTCCATGTAATTAAAGGTTATCCTCAACTGGTAAAAAAAAAATTTTTTTTAACTAAATTCTCTGTATTACAGAAGCATCCCATTCTTAGGATATTGTAACTTCTGTAGTTTCATAAATAAAAATAAATCTGTCATATGGAGCAACAATACGTCAACTTTGCCTGCCTCCAACGGATGGCACTGAAGAGTGCACACAGAAATTTCAGCATATAAGTGGTAATGGATGGAGACTTGAGAAGGTGAACACACAATACAGTGAATAGAAGATGTGTTGTAGAATTAATTATACACCTGAAACCTGTATGATTTTGCTAACCAGTGTCACCCCAATAAATTCAAATAAATTTTTTTACTGTAGATTAGTGCTTCGCCACCCCTTCTGGTCATAGCACATCTAGAAAGTAAGAGTGTTTTTGTGGGGTAAATAAGGGTGTGGCAGCCAAAGAAGACTAGCCTTGGGGTCACCTGATAAGGTCTGAGGAGGATTGCTATTTTTGCAATTTTTTTAATGCATATCTTGGTTGAGAAGTTGTGATCTAGGTCTTCTTATTAATTTGGAACCTATAATGAGTTTGTTTTTAAAATATATTTATTAAGCCTGACCAGGCAGCGGAGCAGTGGATAGAGCATCGGACTGGGATGCAAAGAACCCAGGTTCGAGACCCCAAGGTTGCCAGCTTGAGCGTGGGCTCATCTGGTTTGAGCAAAAGCTCACCAGCTTGGACTCAAGGTCTCTGGCTCGAGCAAGGGGTTACTTGGTCTGCTGAAGGCCCACGGTCAAGGCACATATGAGAAAGCAATCAATGAACAACTAAGGTGTTGAAACAAAAAACTGATGATTGATGCTTCCTATCTCTCTCCGTTCCTGTCTGGCTGTCCCTGTCTATCCCTCGCTCTGTCTCTGTAAAAAAAAAAAAAAAAAAAGTATTTATTAATATTAATCCCAACATTTATGTAAGTGAGAGAACAGTGAGAATTTTGAAAATATTTTGAATAAGAAGACAATGATAAAAGCAGAAATTTTCAAAATTGAAACTCATGATAGTAAAATATACATTGAAATGGGACAAACCATTTGAAAGTAAAAATGATTCTGAAGGGCAAAAATGGAATATTGTCATTGAGAAAATGTCATTTGCTATGGACTGAAATGTGTTACCCCCAAATCCATATGTTGAAGACTTAACCCCCACCCATCACCTGATTGTATTGGAAATAGGGCCTTTAAGGAGGTGATTTAAGGTTAAATGAGGTCATAATGGAGCTCTGATTTGATAGAACTGGTACCCGTATAAGAGACACCAGAAAGAGATATATCATTCACTGTCATGTGACAACATAGTGAGAAAGTCAGCATCAGCAAGCCAAAAAGACAGCACTCACCAGAAGCTGACCACACTGACCACGCTGACCACGCTGACCACACTGACCACGCTGACCACGCTGACCACGCTGACCACACGGCACCCTGACCTTGAACTTCCAGTATCCAGAACTGTGAGCAATAAATGTTGTTTAAGCCAGTGGTTTTCAACCACCGGTCTGCCAGAAACTTCATTCTGTTCCGTGAAAAAGTTAATCATCCTGATGTTATGTGAAGATTACAGACCCAATGATTATATACTCTATAACAGGGGTCCTCAAACTATGGCCTGCGGGCCGCATGCGGCCCCCTGAGGCCATTTATCCGGCCCCCGCCGCACTTCCGGAAGGGGCACCTCTTTCATTGGTGGTCAGTGAGAGGAGCATAGTTCCCATTGAATACTGGTCAGTTTGTTGATTTAAATTTACTTGTTCTTTATTTTAAATATTGTATTTGTTCCTGTTTTGTTTTTTTACTTTAAAATAAGATCTGTGCAGTGTGCATAGGAATTTGTTCATAGTTTTTTTATAGTCCGGCCCTCCAACGGTCTGAGAGACAGTGAACTGGCCCCCTGTGTAAAAAGTTTGGGCCCCCTGCTCTGTAATCTTCATATGACATCAGGGTGGTTAACTCTTGTTGACCGGCATAAAATTTCTGGCAGACCAAGACCAGTCCATGGGCTAGCAGTTGAAAACCTTTGGTTTAAGCCACCCTTTCTATGGTATTTTGTTACAGCACCCTGAGCTAATACACCGTTTTTCTATAACAAGCAATAATCATTAAGAGGAGTCTGATCTGTGGTGGCACAGTGGATAAAGCATCAACCTGGAAACGCTGAGGTTGCCGGTTCAAAATCCTGGGCTTGCCTGATCAAGGCACATACGAGGTTGATGCTTCCTGTTCCTCCCCCCTTCTGTCTCTCTCTCTCTCTCTCTCTCTCTCTCCCCCCTCTCTATAATGAATAATAAAATCTTTTAAAAAAAATCAATAAGAGGAAAAGTAATTCACAAAATGGAAACACTGTCCAATGTGTGTCGAGATAATCAGTGTTAATATCCAGCTCCTCATTAACCTAAGAGGAGGCGGTTCGGTATCTTAAGGCACTAAGAATGTACTGTTGCTGTAGGAAGCCAGGGAAATTCCAGGCCCATTTTAATCTGTATCACATCAAATGAATGGTAGCAGGTTTCAGGAATACACTGCAGATCTAAGAGGTTCCTTTGTGATCATTAGGAAGGGGCATTTCTTTCTCAATGTACTGTACTTTCATATATAAAAAGATACCCTTGAGATCCTTGCAACTCAGGGTTTGGTCTGGGGACCAATAGCAGCAGCATTGCCTGGGAGCTTGTTAGAAATGTAGAATCTCGCCCTGGCAGGATAGCTCAGTTGGTTAGAGCATTGTCCTGAAGCAGAGGTTGATGGTTCAATCCCTGGTCAGGGCACAAACAGGAACAGATTGATGATCCTGTCTCTCTCTCCTTCCTCTATTTAAAATCAATAAAATAAACATAAAAAAATAGAAGAAATGTGGAATGTGAGGCCTTCCCAAACCTACCAAAAGCGAGCCTGCATTTTAACAAGATCCTCAAGAGTTTCACATGCACATTAAAGTTTGAGAGGCACCACTTTACAACTTATATTAGCAAAAAAAGAGTAAGCTTGGTTCTAAAGCTGCAGAAAACTGGTTTGCGCTTCTGTTTTGTGGAATGCAGGTGTGGCCTAGGAATGTAATCTCTTTAATTTACTCTTTATCCTGTGAATATTGAGACTTATAAACAGTGGAGTCTTTAAACCTAATCTGTCCATATGTAAGAATGTCTAAGGTTCTAAAAATAGATTGTAAGCCTCGTTGTCTTCTGAAAACAGAATGCAGATCATAATTTAGGTTTTCTTTGTAATTGAAGGTCAATGTTATGTATATTTGTGTGTAGGAAGCCAGGGAAATTCCAGGCCCATTTTACACGTCTCGACACACACACACACACACACACACATAGTGATGTCCTAAAGAGCTTTCAAGTTATATACAGGATGGGCAAAAGTAGGTTTACTTTCATATGGAAAATACAATAAATAATAATACAAGAATAAACTGTTTTGCATACTCACAACTGTACATCTACTTTTTTCCACTCCTGTAATAGGTGCTCAGTAAATAAACATTCGCTTTATTCAATTCCCTTCAAACGCCAGGTTAGGAATTTTCAGATGGCAGAAAGTTGTGGCTATTTGTATTATTCCCAGTGTGATATACAGGGTTGTTCAACTTAACTGACGGCCTCAGACTGCTGTGCATTTTCAGTTCTCAGTTTTTCACTTTTATTTTCTTTCTGGTATGTGTAAGGCGGTCAGCAATGGGGGAAGGTCACATGAGTAACCCAGACCCGAGAACTTTGGCTGGAGCTGCCCACATCCATGTGCGCCAAAAGAAATTTCCCAGGAGTCCCTTGGAAAAGAGCGACTGTCCGTCAGCCAGTGAGATTTCACCACATTATATCAATTCAACCACCCTAGACGAGACCCTTTAAATACCCCCCACGCGGGTCACCCCATGCGGCTTCCCTGGCCCTTGTCCCCCTGGACCAGAGAACCTCGAGGGGCGGGATGCACTGTACTAAATAAAGCTTTTGTTATTACACCCTTTGTGGCTACACCCTTCCTTCTTCCTCGGCGGGGAAAAATACCTTACATTTAGTGTCAAAACCTGGGAGGAGTCAGAAATCCATGAGGATCGCTCCTCTCCCTTCCCCTCTGAGAAAGAACCAGGACCTCCGACCTTCCACCAACTTTGGCGCACGGGTGTGGTAAGTCCCCTGCCTCCAGCCTCCTCTCAGTTCTTCCCACTGAGACTCCCTGTCTGAAACCACAGCTGCATTAGGGACCTCTTTTCCATTCCATTCCAAGTGTGTGTGTGCCCGTGGACACGTCTCGAGCACATCCACTTTACCTTATCCAGCCGGTGGCCAGAGCACATCCACTTTACCTTATCCAGCCGGTGGCCAGAGCTTGAGTTGTGGGATGCCAATGATCAACTCTGACCACTCCGAGAACTGAGGGCGGCCATAGGGGCACAGGAATCTAAACCTAATCCAAAAACACTCTTGGAGTTGCCTTATCCAGAATCTCTCCCTCCCTGAAGAAGAAGAAACTGTTCTTCTTCTCCGCTGTGGCCAGGCCACAGAACTCACTGGATAATTGAACCAGGTAGCCTCCTGAAGGGACTTTCAGTTTTAACATGCTCACCAATTTAACTATCGCCAAAAGAACTGGGAACTGGTTGGAGATCCCTTACATTCAAGGCTTCTAGTTATTCGCGCTCCCATCCTAATCTCTGTGCCACCTGTTCTACCACGCAGGCCCTTTTTTGGCCAGAGAAACCTCAGCTAAACCCTCCGCTCCTGATCTTTCCTCTTTCGCCCAAACCCCAACTCTCTCCCCCTCCTGCCTGACCCCTGGGGGTACCCCTCTATCGGGACCCCTCTCTGGTCCCTCTATGGATCTCTTTCGCTTGGGTCTCTTCCCTCCAGAAAACCCCCTCCCCTCCCTTCTCAGGATCCTGTTTCTCATGCACCTGCAAATACCAGTCTCTCTTTCTCCTCCCCTGCCAGCCAGGGGCCCCTCCCTTCTCCACTGTGTTCTTAAGCCCCTCCTCCATCAGGCCATTCCCAGCCTGCCATTGGCCCTTACACCGGTTTGCAGGATGCCCAACCCTAATCTTCTTTTTTTTTTTAAATTTATTATTCATTTTTAGAGAGGAGAGGGAGAGACAGAGAGAGAGAGAGGAGAGACAGAGAGAGAGAAGGGGGGGAGGAGCTGGAAGCATCAACTCCCATATGTGCCTTGACCAGGCAAGCCCAGGGTTTCGAACCGGCGACCTCAGCATTTCCAGGTCGATGCTTTATCCACTGTGCCACCACAGGTCAGGCCCAACCCTAATCTTCTTACAGGAAGGCCTGGCCCTGTCCTGCCTCTGTCTGTGGTGTTTCTGGCCGGATCTGGGTACCAGGTTCCCCAGGAGCCCCCTTCCTTTTATTCTAACCCCCAAGCCCCTATCCGAGACCTGTGAACACAGCATTTAAAGTTTTTAATGGTTGCAGCTAGTAGAAAACGGCCAAGGCTGTTTGCCAGGCCTGCATGCAGCAGAAGGTAATGCTCCAAACCCAGACTCTTGTTTGTAGCAGCCCTGAGGCTGACAGAGCAACAGGGGCAAGGCACAGGACGTGCCCGACCCAAGACCAAGCCGCAAAGAGGAACCCCATCACTGTTTCCGACAGTGTCCCTGCCCACGGCTGCCCACTGAGCCCTGCCCTGACTGCAAGCAGCCCGGTCACTGGTGGAGCTATTGCCCCTTTGGGCAACAGGCTTTTCCTCAGTGCCTCTACGTGGAAGATGGGCCACCGAAAATGGGAGGCCAATTCAGCCAGGTGGGCCCACCACTCGAACTCCTAGGCCTCAGACAACTGACATGGCCTGGACTCAGAGACCCCATCATCCTCACTCACGCTAAACCCAGGGTAATGCTGCAGGAACAGGTAAGTCCATCTCATGTCTTGTGGACACGGGGGCTACCTTCTCTATTTTGCCATCACACTCTGGACCTCTAATTCCCTCACTGGTCTCAGTTATGGGAGTGGATGGGACCCCTTCCTTTCCCCTTCATACATCACTCCTGGCATGCAGTTTTGCCTCAAGTTTGTTGGCCCCTACCCATCTCCAGCTCATCAAAAGGCTAGACTTTGCAGATCCCCCTATTACTCCTCTTTAAAAAAAAAAAAATCCTTACAAGACCGCATCTGTGAAGTTTCTCAACTCACGGCCAAACAGATGTTCCTCCTGACACCCCTCAAAGCCACCACCTGCCAGTATCCCCCTCCCTACGATGCCCCTAATCAGCCGGAAGTAGCCAGATGAGTAAGCAGCGCCCCTAATTAACACAAAATATCGGAATGTAAGGTGATCAGCAATGGGAGAAGGTCACATGAGGAACCCAGAACTTTGGCTGGAGCCACCCACATCCATGTGTGCCAAAAGACGCTTCCCAGGAGTCCCTTGGAAAAGAGCCACTGTCCATCAGCCAGTGAGATTTCATTATGTTATATCAACAAGACCCTTTAAATACCTACCATGCGGGTCACCCCATGCAACTTCCCTGGCCTCCCTTTCCCCCCCCCAGAGAACCTTGATGGGCGGGACGCACTGTACCAAATAAAGCTTTTGTTATTCCACACTTTGTGGCTATGCCCTTCCTTCTTCCTCGGCGGGAAAAATACCTTACAGTACGTATTCTGCCAACTAATAGTGATTGTGACTCTAAACATGTCAGTATAAACTGAATTTCTTTCCCTTGTCTTTTATTTCTAACCTGCTGTGGGCTGAGTAAATGGATGACTATAGAAATTAAAGTACACTTTACATAATGGCCAAATATTCTAAGGAAGAACTTGAGCAATGTCCTGTAAGTGCATGCACCGTTGTGCATAGGTTGGCTATGTGTAAGTTATTTTTCTAACAATCTCATCCTTTCTTTTTTCTTTTAGGAAATTGTCTATGACCAGTGTGTCATAGACAATTGAGACTTAAATAATAGTTAAATGACATCAATATAAGTGATCAAATTATTTCTTCTCATCATAGTATGGTGGATCCCAACTTTAGAATGTCATAATGAACAGAAAAATCAAAGATTCACAAGAAAAAATAGTATAGCAAGTTTTTAGAAAAAAATTTTAATCCAAATATAAGAAACGCCTTAGAAATATATATATCCTCCCGGGATCTTCGGGGTCAGATTACATATATTCATCTTCGTATTCCTAACACCTGGCCTACTAAAAATGCACTAAATGAAAGAGATAAACGCGAAGAAAGAAGAAAGTTACTTCTTTTCACTGAGAGAGGGATACCTAATACAGAATGCCCCCCAAAGATGAAAGATGTTCGACAAACGTGGGACGCGCAGACGCCACTCCGCTCCCTCAGCAGCGGTCAGGACAGTCAAGCGGGCCCGGCACGCGCGCCCCCAGCCCAAGGCGCGCCACCGCGATTCGCAGCGGCCTATTGTGAGGACCTAGCGGCGGAGAGCGCGGCCTGTCTGCCCGCCCGCCTCCCTTTCTCAGGCATGGCCCCCTGAGAAAATGCCTGTCTGGTTAATACGTGTTCCAGTTTTGACGCAAAAAATTACCCGTCTGGAATACCCATTTCACAGGAAAAAGAATGTTTCCTTTGGAGCGGAACGCCGAAGGTCTGGTCAGGATAGAGCAGACTTCAGAGGCGCTGGGTGAAGCAGGCACTGTTGTGGACAGCCGCATCCGGGCCCTCCTGCCGCAGGCTGCCCTCCGAGCCAGGGGTCTTTCAGGCTGGAGGTCCTGGGTAACTTAGGACAGCCGCTCCTTCTCAGCATCCACTTCCTCTTATGTACTGTGCAGTTTTGTGTTTTTTTGCTTGTGGGCCCTCTGCCGCAATCATCCTCCGCCAGATCCTCGGCCAGGCCTAGAAGCAACCAAGTTTGACCCCTCTTTTGTATTTATTGAAGCGGGAGCTACTGGGGCAGCGCTGTATGTGTTGCACCTGGCTTGTTCAATCCAGATGTCTGTTGGGACAGAAATAATAACCCAGAACCGTGGAACAAACGGGGTCCCAATAAATAATACAAGTTCTATTCAGTGAAGGTAGGTTACAGCAAACTGAAGGAAGACAGTCCAGCCTTCTAAATGGAATGTTTCACTGTAAAGCTGCCAAGAATGAAGGTCTTGCAGAATCCATCTGTACGGTTTTCCACTTAACCAGGAACTATTTCCCCTCCAAGTGCACAAAATCATTGATGTGGCGTATTGAGGTTTACAATTAATAAATATTTTAATCTGGGGGGGGGGGGAGGACGAATGTAACTTAAAAACTAAATTTAAAAACTGGCTGAGAAAGGTGTGTAGCAGCAAGGTAACAATAAAGCACTGGACTATCGATTTTTAAAGAAAGGCATCCAGTGTCCAAGGCTTGCATAATTCCTGTTATAGAGACTATATGTCCTAAGTTGGGGGTTACAAATGGTGTGTCACAATTTGACATTTAGAAAACTGTTCTTCCTGCACCTGTGGCAGTAATTAATTTCAGTGATAGCACCCTTTCCTATTAAACACAGACTTGGCCTCTGACATTTGCCTCAACACTGCCTATCAATCAGAACTGACAAAAGAACTATCATTTTGGCATTCCTGGCACTTTAATAAACACATCTACAAACTATCACTTTTAACAATTGGCAAAAGACTGGGGAGATATCCTGAAGAAAAGGACCATAATGTCCCAATAAAGAAAAGAATGAACCAGTTCATCTTAACTTTGCTATTCAAAAGCAGTGGTTCTTAAATTTTCCTGTGGATCAGAATCATCTGGAGAGCCTGCTGTTGGGTCCCACCTCCAGCTTTCAGTAGGTGCAGTGGCACCTGAGTATTTGCATTTCAAACGCTGAATCTACCATTCTAAATAACACGGGAACCTATTCTAAATATATAAAATATAAAACTGAAAGTCTTTTGACAAGCAAAATAGTACGGCATGATTAGCATAGCTTTATGAAGAAAGATGCACATTAACCCACTATAGTTTGTAGTGAATAGAGCAGGTTTTGGAGCTAAATAGACCTTGATTTGATCTCTGGTTCTTCTACTATTTACTGGTTCATTTTTACTAAGATTACATGAACTCTGTATGCCTTAGTTTCCTCACTGGTAAATGGCAAGAAAAAAAATCCCAGAGTTATTGTGAGGGCTAAATGCTAAATGTGTGTGTGTGTGTGTGTGTGTGTGTGTGTGTGTGTGTGTGTGTGTATTGTATAAATAAGTGACTAGCACAGTGCCTGGTATCTGGTGAGCATTCATCCCTTCATTCTTTTCCTTTTTCACTACAGCAGTCATGGAATGTAAAGCAATAGAGAAATAACATTTCCATAAAGGTTGTAGGATATGTCATGCAAAGGATTTTTTATAAATATGCTAGGAAAATACTATGGCCAAGTAGTGGACTAGTAAAAGCAGTTTAGGTGGTAGATTGTGGGAAAGATCTGTTAAAGAATACAGTCCCAGTTCTTCTCTTTAAGAGTCTGTCCATGGGGTTCCCCTTCATGCTGCATACCTCTAATTAAAATGGCCTTCTTACACCCAAGAGGATACATTCCAAGGGCAGAAAGCCAATTGCCTACTTACTCCCTTAGGCACTAATGGTAGCCCTTATCCAGAGGTTTTTCCTGAACCATTTTTTCAAAGGACTCCTAGAAAGTGTTGGAAGCTTTTGCTGATGCGGGCTTAGGTTTCCCTGAAGCTGGAAAGCCTGTGGGAAAGGGCTTGTCCTTTTTGTGTATATAGTGCATGATGTATTTCAAAATCCTAAAACTCAAAAAGTACAAACCCAACCATTGAAAGCCTTTTGTAATTCATATGGTGCGTTTTGAAGCATCAGGTATTACTAAATGATAGCATCAACTAAAAGGAAGTATTGCATTTTTCTAAAATGATCAACAAAAGTTGTGTTTTGCAAAAGCATTCAGCAAATTAAACCTGTTTCGGAAATGTCATTTTTCTAGAACCTATTCTGAATAGAATAGGTTGTTTCAGAGCAACTCATTTCTTTCCCTTAAATATTAAAAAAAATTTAATTTGATTTTAGAGAGAGTAGGAGAGGGTGAGAAACATGATTTGTTGTTCCACTTATTTAGGTATTCATTGGTTGATGAGCAATCTCATTTCTAATGTGGAATAATGGTGGCACACTCATAAGGTGACCAATCGTCCTCCTATAGGGAGGACAGTCCTTCTGTTGTAAGTTCTGCCCTCCCTCGAAAAGTGTCCTCCTACATGTCCTCCTTTTTTATATTGGAAGACTAATCTGTAAATGTCCGTATTCAATCGATGCAGAATCAATCCATTGCATATGATGTGACATATTTGTATCTAAATAAGTACTTTTTTCTTAGAACTATTATTAAAAATTAATAGGCATGCATGTAAGCATAATTACAATATAAAATATTACAAATGTTTTTATAATGCATTTATCATAATATAGTGTATTGTTGCAATGAATGTTTCTTTTATTTACAGTATTTTGTTCAACTTATTTTTGTCCTGTTCATTGTACAAAAGTTGGTCACCTTAACACTCAAGATTCCAAAGCTGCAGTACCCCTGGGATAAAGTAACCCAGGGCTGGCTTGCCAGTTAGCATGGGGGGGACAAACCTAAGAGATTCAAAGACTTCACTAGTGTAGACAAAGCAAACCGAGTTCTGGTTTTAGGTGTTACAGCTTCTGAACACCAAAAAGATGAACCAACTCTTGGCAAATATGAGGAAGACAAAAGTTTATCTTCTAGTTCCCCTTACTCCATTTTCCCATCCCTAAATTTAAGTAGGAGGGGAAAGTTTTGGATAATGCTGTGCTTTCTGCGATTCCTGCGTTTATCAAACCCTGGTAACTCTTCAGATAAGGGTGGGTGGGGTAAATCCGATCCGGGTTAGGATATCATCGCGCAGCTGTCGGATCTCTTATTAGCACGGCGCCCCCGGCCGCCGCGCCTTCCAGCCTCCGCCCCCGGCAAGGAGCTCGCCCCAAGGCCCCTACTCCTACCGAGCTCCTTCCGGTCGCGGGGGGGCAGTGAGGCCGAAGCCCGCCCGCCTCACTGGTGGGCTCGCGGGCTCCGGTCTGCGGGGGGCGTGGCGGCGGCGGGCGAGGCCCGCGCGCCCCGGGAGCCGCTGGGGTGGGAGTCGCGCGGCTCACCCTCCGGCCGGCAGTGAGCCGGGGTTCCCGCGCCCGCTGGCTGATTTGGACGGCGGAGCGCGGGAAGCCCAGCCGCAGTCCCGGGTGACTCCCTCGGTGACGCCGGCGCACTCCTTCCTCTTCCTCTCGCCTCTCCGGCCCCGCCCTCCTTTCCTCCGCCCACCTCCCCGCAGTGGAGCCGCCGCCGTCGCCAGCTGCGCCGTCATGTCGGTCCCCGCCGGGTCCCCTCATCCGGTCTCCAGCGCCCGCATCCAGCCAAAGCTTGGAGGAGCCGCCGCCTCAGGAGACGCCGCGGGCCCGGGCCCGAGCCCGGCGCCGCCTCAGCAGAACGGTGAGGCGGGTGGTCGGCGGCGCGCGGGGCCTAGGCCGGCGGACGGCCTGCGCGGCCGGGTGGATCGCCCCGGGTGGGGCGGGCCGTGGGCGTCGGGGGCTGGGGCCGCGGGGCTGGGGCCGGCGGGGTCGGGGCGCCCTGCGTGGAGGAGGGGGCGGCTCTGCAAAGCCCGGGCCGGGCCCGTTGACTTAGTGTGACTCTAGGCCCGAAACCGCGGGGGCATGGAGGACCCCGGCGCGGGCCACCGCCCCGGATTCCGCCGGGCGCGGCGAGTTGCTTGGAGCGACCCCTGCCCGGAGAGACCCAGCGGGAGCGTAGGCCGCCGAGGGGGCGGTCAGGGAAGAGGACGGGAGCCACCGAGCTGGGGGGCCCGGCGGGGGGCTGTGCCCTTCTCAACTCAGGAAAACTGCTCTGATTTCCGCGGCCCGGCGAGCACGCTGCCTTGAAAGGAGCTGAAGTTAGTGGTCAAGTTTGTGGGCAAAAGGGTGTAAATATGCAACCTGAGTGTAACTGTAACCCTGACCCAGTTCAGCTTCGAGATCTGTCATTGCTGCGGCGGCGGCTGCCCCAGAGGCGGGGTTCGCTTGTCGTCGTGTTTGAAAGGGAGCAGGTGTCAAACGGGTTTGAACGAATGAATGCCTTTTGGTGGGGTGCCCCTCCCCCAGCTTCGCTTTCAGAAATACAGAAACGTGCTAGAGTTGGCTCTGCTTTGAAGCCAGGCCTTCTTATATACAAGCAGCAGCCAGTGCAACAGGAAAGCTTACATTCACACTAAGGTTGTTAGGTGGTGAGTATGCAAGAGTTGTATGTGAATAATAGTCGTTTCTAGGATATCCATTCCTAGTCTTGAGATTGGGAATGTTGGTGGATGGGCCCGGGGAAGGCCTGGCTCTTGGTACGCTTGGTACTATTTCGGAAGGGAAGCATCCAAAGTAACTGACTGAAAACTTTGGAAAGATGTCTGGCCTATGTTTGTAGGAGAACAAAACCACACTGAGACTCTTCAAACGATTGTCACACTGACCTGTTTTATCCAACTTGTTTGTGAAAATTAGCTGGGCTTTATAAATCAGTTCAGCCAACATCAGATGCTTTTTCAAACATGAAATTTATCATTTATCCTGGGAATTACAGATTGAGTTTTTTTCATAAGTCAAAAGTGATGGCTTATCTTTAATATCTTTTAGATCAGCCATATGTATCAATATTCCATGCTTTCCCTCCATTTACTGTTGTTTAATGGGTTTAAATGTGAATAGTGTAGGTTTTGTGCTGCTGCCCAGAACATACATAAAGATATTTTGGAGCCTTTTTTCTTTTTTGTAAACTTAATATAAGTTGTGTGTTTTTTAAAAAATAGCTTTGTTTATAAAGGAACTGTAACACGATAATTTAAGAAGAGATCCTAAGTTTTAGAATAGTGTAAATCAAGCATTTCTTGATTTTCTGAGTATGCATTATTGTCTTAGTGAACAAGCTTTTTGAATGGTCAGGGGATGCCAGGATATCAGTTGTAATCAGGATGTTAAATCTGTAAGAACAAACCAATTAATATATTTAGAAGTCAAATATAGATAGATGATGCTTGATATCTACTGTTTATAAGTCATTCCTTTAAGGCAGTCAATTCATTTCAACATTTTTGCCTATTTTCCAGTTGGATACTCAATATTAGCCTGGTAGATAGGACAGAATCTCTGCCTTTTGCCTAAATTGACATGTATTTTGGTAACATTTGAGTTGGTTATGACCTGAGGGATTTGATGGGTAGAGGTAGGAGGGCAATGTCCACAGAGGTTAGAGCATGAAAGTGCAAGGCATGTTTAGAAACTAATCAGTCAAGAAACAAAAAGGGTGCTGGGTGGTAGAGAAAACCCAAGGCATTGGAGTTGAAAGGAATGCTGTAAATCAGGGGTCCCCAAACTTTTTACACAGGGAGCCAGTTCACTGTCCCTCAGACCGTTGGAGGGCCGGACTATAAAAAAAACTATGAACAAATCCCTATGCATACTGCACATATCTTATTTTAAAGTAAAAAAAACAAAACGGGAACAAATACAATATTTAAAATGAAGAACAAGTAAATTTAAATCAACAAACTGACCAGTATTTCAATGGAAACTATGGGCCTGCTTTTGGCTAATGAGATGGTCAATGTGCTCCTCTCACTGACCACCAATGAAAGAGGTGCCCCTTCCGGAAGTACGGCGGGGGCTGGATAAATGGCCTCAGGGGCTCGCAGTTTGGGGACCCCTGCTGTAAATGGATCAGGTTGCAGAAAGGCCTTAAATGTCATGGTAGGGATTTTGAAAATTAAGATAAAGAAATAGGGTCAATTTATTTTGTTTTGTGGAAGAAAGTATTTTAAGCAGAGAAGATCAAATCTGTTTTGTTTGTTTGCTAGTCTTAGAAAAAAATAGTTTTGCTATTTGTTATTGGCATCTATATATAGATAACAATTAAGCAATCATTTGTGTTTGTGATTTATACTTTGCCCAATATAAACTAGTTTGCCTTTTACTATATCTGGAATTCTAGACATGATGAAAAACAAATAGGTCAGAAGTATGAATGTGAAACATAATAAAAAAGTAGAACTGGAATGGTACCTAGAGCACTTCACTGGTTATGAAACTTTTTTTTTTCTTAAGTTGGAAACGGAGAGGCAGTCAGACAGACTCCCGCATGCGCCGGACCGGGATCCACCCGGCATGTCCACCAGGGGGCGATGCTCTGCCCATTTGGGGCATCGCTCTGCCACAATCAGAGCCATTCTAGCGCCTGGGGCAGAGGCCACAGAGCCATCCTCACTGCTCGGGCAAACTGCTCCAATGGAGCCTCGGCTGCAGGAGGGGAAGAGAGAGACAGAGAGGATGGAGAGGGGGAGGGGTGGAGGAGCAGATGGGCACCTCTCCTGTGTGCCGTGGCCGGGAATCGAACCCGGGACTCCTGCACGCCAGGCCGATGCTCTACCACTGAGCCAACCGACCAGGGCCTGGTTATGAAACTTTTTAAAGAGATGTTTTCCCAAAGGAAATTGTATATAGAGCTCCAATCTAGAAAGCAGTAAAAAGCAGAGCTGTCGTGGTTAAAATAGAGGTGGAAGTCCCAGTGTTTTTTGAAATGCAATCTGAAAAACAACCTAGTCCTCTTCCCTAATTTTACAGATGAAGATCATGATGCGGAAAGGTTAGTGGCTATTCTTCCATGTAAGCTTCATGAGGGTAGCAGTTTTGTCTGTCTTCTGTTCAGGGCCTTGAACAAGTTGTAGGTATTCATTACACATTTTTTTATTAAGTCTTATTCAGGTGTTCTAATTCCAATTTCTGCTCTCTTTCTATTCTTAAAATTTCCTTTGAGAACTTTGATATTAGGAATGTAAGGAATACCAAGGCAGAAAACAGAGAATTCATTGTAATTTTTGCTTGTATTCCAGGTCTAACTGTTAACATGCTTTTCCCACTTATTTGAAGATAAAAGTTGACTTAAGAGAACTTATGAAATATTTCTTTTAAATTTTTTTTCCTGGAGTTGCATTTCTATACTTAGTTTTTCATTGAGCAGAATATAGGCTTTTAAAATTACTTATATTTCTATATAAAGTATTAGTTGTTTTTTCTTTCAACTTTTACTCTTTCTTTGCCTTTTGAGAGTATTTTCAAAAGCTGAGTCCTCAAACAAGAGAAGATTGAGTGAAATAATATCCTAGTAATGATGGGTATAACTCCAGAATTTCTTCCAATTGACTTGAATTAAAAGGAGCCTTTTAAAAACATTTTGTGGGAGGTGGTATACCCAGGTTTAACAGTAAACCATGTTTAATTCTGCTTTTAGGAAGCAAGTGGTGTTCATTTCCAGATGAAAATTTGTTTTCTTCCTTTCATATGACTTTTCCAAAATGATACTGGAAGTTTTGTTTTAATTGTCAATAATGAAAGAATGATGACATAGTAATGGCAATAATTCAAATTCACTATAGAAGATATAAATAAGGATCCCATTCACTCAGCAATACTGTCTGGTCAGTTATAGGAAACCCTTTAACTTTGAGAGCACATGCAAAATTTAAAATGATATAAATTTCCCTAGTGTGTCTGAAGTAAGTTCCTTTTGATCAGAGAGACATCTGTGTCTCAGGTTTCTAGTCTTCCTTCAAAGGTAACGGGAGCTCTGGGTCCTCTCTTAAGGATACTGCCATGGTATTATGTACCTATCTGCATACATAATTTCCTTGTAAGTTGATTAATAAATATCTCAAGGTTCTTAAAAAATGTTCATTCCTTATATAAAGAAGTGTCTTTTATCTCAGTTTAATTTTTTTTTGTCTGTTGCTTCACCTATTTGCAGTGTCATCTTCATTCCCACCTCACCTCTTCCCCCTCGGGTTTCTGAGTTTATATCTGTAATAATTTTTAAAATTATTTATTTTTTATTTTTTAGTGAGAGGGGGGGAGGCAGAGACACAGACTCCCACATGCACCCCAACTGGGATCAACCCAGCGAGCCCACTAGGGGGTGATGCTCTGCCCATCTAGGGCCATATTCATAACAGAGCTATTCTAGCACCTGAGGCAGAAGCTCCATGGAGCCATCCTCAGCGCCTGAGGTCAACTTGTTGGAACCAATTGAGCCATGGTTGTGGGAGGAGAGGAGAGGGGGGAGTGGAGAAGCAGGTGGTCAATTTTCCTGTGTGCCCTGACCAGGAATCGAACCTGGGACATCCACACATGAGACGGACACTCTACCACTGATCCAACTGGCCAGGGCCTGAAATAATTTTTGTAAACTATATTCATTGTCACTGGTCCCAGTATTTCAGCCATTTTTCTAATTTTTTTTTCATTTTTCTAATTCATCCACAAACCCTGAAGTGTTAGATCCTAAAGACATTGAAATAGAACAGATTTTGAGCCAGTCTTCAATGGACTTGCCTAGAAATGAGAGCATCTTCACAGTCAGTACTGAGTGTAAGAGCAAATCACATTATATTCAGCCCTAGGAAGCCATTGTTTCCAATAGGTGTGGGCTAGCTAAATGGTTATAGGCTTTGATTCAGCTGAGAGAAAGTTACTTAACATCTCTGAGCTACAGGGGATAATAATACCTTTCTTGTAGGATTGTTGAGAGGATTACATTAAATGAGATATCCTTTTCAAAGTATCTGGTGCAAAATGAGAGTCCATTCAGATTCATTCAGAACACACCAAGATATAAAATTCTTAGGGTATGAATTTTCCCTCATATTCCCAGTGACAGCATGCAGTAGGCAGTCAGTTGAGCAGGTGAACGTGGCTTCATATTTATTATTGCTTTTGAAGACTGGCCACTGAAATGACCTGTGTATGGCCACCGCTTCCTACCCCTTTCTTGTATTTAAAGGCTCAATCACTATTTCGTCTTTTTGTTATTTTCTTACACTGTCCAGCCCTCTCTCCTTCCCTCCCACTAATCCATTCTTGGAATGTTTCCTTTTAATAGGGATCTACCTCTGCTAGCTGGCTTGCTGGAAGGTGGATTTAATCAGTTTCAAGTTTTCTAAAATTGTGTGCCCAAAGCTGCTTATAGTAAGAACTCAGCAAAAGTAGAATGAAGTAGGAAGGGGAGAGGGAGTAGTAAAATCCCTTGCCTAGCCAGTGGCCATGTTTTAACTTGCCTGTTTTTTTCTAGTATTTTTGAGAAACAGGTATTGTAAAATGAGTTGGAACCTGCAATACACGGCTTCTTCACTACTTACCAACTATTTGAATTTGTATGAATTAGTGAGCTTTCATGGACCTGTTTATTTGTCTACAAAATGGGGATAGTGATACTTCATGTGATTGTTGTGAGAATTATATAAAGTGATATATAGCAAGTAGTGCCTGGAGTGCAGTGGTTGGAGCAGCAGCCTGGGTTGCTGAGGACTTAGGTTCGAAGCCCCGAGGTCACCAGCTTGAGTGTAGAGTCACTGGCTTGAGTGTGGGAATCCTAGACATAACCCCATAGTCACTGACTTGAGCCCAGGGTCACTGGCTCAGGTGGAGTCCTCCCAGTCAAGGCACATAAGAGAAAGCAATCAATGAACAACTAAGGTCCACAATTATGAGTAGATGTTTCTCATCTTTCTCCTATCCTGTCTGTTCCTGTCTCTCTCTTTGTCTCTCCCTCTTACTCCCCTCCTCTCACTAAAAAAAAAAAAAAAAAAAAAAAAAAAAGGAAAAAGAAAGAAAAGCAAGTAGTGTTTTCCCTGGCATGTAGTATTGCAAGAAAAACTATACTTAATGTAGTGAAATTTCATCCAAGTGTCTGCATAGGGTATGTCTATAGGCTCTGTCTGCTAGCAGAGACTGAAACAGTTAATTTTGTAACTACTAGCCTTCCAATTAGAAAGAATAATTCAGGGTATCCAGATGTGATTGAGATTCCCCATTTTTTTAAAAATCACTACAGTTTGTTATTGTAGAGTTCTTTTGTGTGTATGTGTGTGTGTACATATTTTTTATGCTTGTAAAAAATCTGTACTTTAGCAATATTACTGATACTTTATTGGCAGGGGTAGAATATTTCAAAATATTCAATAATCAATACCACGTGTACTGATGGATACCAGTCTTGACACTAAAGTGAGATTCTGTAAGCCTGTAATTTGCCAGGCATTAGTCCTTTTTTAAAAAATCAAGTGAGAGGCAGGGAGGCAGAGAGACAGACTCCAGTGTGTGCCCTGACTGGGATCCACCCAGGGGCCCCCGTCTGGGGCTGATATTCTGCCCATCTGGGGCTGCTGCTTGGCAACCGAGCTATTTTAGTGCTTGGATGAAGCCATGGAGCCATCTTCAGCACCTAGGGCCAATTTGCTCATTTGGGTCATGGCTGTGAGAAGGGATAAGGGAGGAGGGTGGAGAAGAAGATGGCTGCTTCTCCTGTGTGCCCTGACTGGAAATTGAACCCGGGACTTCCACATGCTGGGCTGATGTTCTACCACTGAGCCAAATGGCCAGGGCCGGCGTTAATCCTTTAGTGGCTGGATCATGAGGAGGTCTTAGGGTTCTGGGGCAGGGGCCAGTATGGTGGGGTATAACAGAGAAGCAGGGTCAGTCAGGGCTGACTGTTTACCAACTGGTTCAGAAGTATTTTAATATTTTATCAAGGATGGTTGTTAAAATGCTTACTGGCTAAATATTGACCTACTTCTTAGTAGTGCAGTGAATGAATTACATTCTTAGATCTGATTCTGCCTCTCCAAATATAGGATATCGGAGCTTGTACTCTGTTGACCTTGATATTCTTTTGAAGATCATGAAAACCCTTAATCTGACTTTTAAAAAAAGTAGTGAAATTCGATTCAGGAAAAAGCTAATGAAACAGATCTTCTTGATATTTAAAATGTTGCGTCTCTGTTAAGTGATGTTGGGAGTGAGGAAACTCATTTTTAAAAAGCCTATGATTAATTTTTTGTACAGTGGCTAGATAATCCATAAAATACTTGTTTTGTAAATTTTGATAATCATGCCAGGTTTGTTTAAAGCAGGAAAAGAGTCAGTTTTCCTTTTATAGGAATCTTGTCTCTGGAAGGAGATTGTGTCAGAGTCAGGTATAACTTTGGGTAGGTCTTGTGATAATTTAGTTTTACCAAGGAGGACACTGTGCTTATAGAAAATCAGAGGCCGGCGTCTTGCTGGTCTGGTATATGATATCAGTCAGGTTGACCAGCCAAGCAGCTCCATTGAAAAGGTAGGCAGACTATTTGTTAAAAACTTTTTGTTTACTTCTCAACTCTGATACCAGTAAATAGATGTATTAATCTATTTGCCTCTTTCATACAGATATACCTCACTTGAAGCTAATAATTTAAGATTTTTTCAGATTGTACATAACATGATTTTTTTGTTTACAATTGTACAGCTTTTATTTTTATTTATCTTTATTTAAAAATTAAACTAGAGGGGTGACATTGAGCCCCCAAAACACATAGATTTCAGGTAAACATCTCTATAGCATTTCAACTGTTCATTGTGTTGTGTGTCCATCACCCAAAGTCAAATCATTGTCTATCACTGTATATTTGACCCTCTTTATTCCCCTCCCCCGGTAACCACTTTTGTCTGTGTCCATGAGTCTCAGTTTTATATCCCACCTATATGTGAAATCATATAGTTCTTAGCTTTTTCTGATTTATTTATTTCACTATGTGTAATATTCTCAAGGTCCGTTCATGTTGTCTTTCAGTGATTTTTTTCTTAGGGCTTTTTTGTGAGGCATTGTTAGGCTGTTTGGATGCAATGATTGAATTACTTCATTAATTCTAAGACCTTTTCTCACATTTTACCTCTGATATTGTGGTGCATCTTAGAATTAATGCAATTTTAAAGTTGGTTTCATTGAAGCTGAAGTCATAATTTTGTGGAAACCTGCCATTGACATGTGGTGCGTAGACTGAATAATACAGCTCTCCCCAACCCCCCACCATATGTCCCCATTCTACTCTCTGAAATCTTTGCAGCTATGATTTAAGATGGGAGATTATCCTGCATCTGTGTGAGCCTGATAAATCACAACAGCCCTTGTTAGAGGGAAACCAGAGCAGTCAGCCAGCTAGCAGAGAAAGTAATGTGAACACAGAAGCAGAGGTTGGAGTGAACTGCTGTGAAGAGAGAGGGCCATGAGCTCAGGAATGCAGGGGATCATCACTAGGAGCTGAAAAGGGCAAAGGAATGGATTCTCTCCTGAGATCATTAAAAGGAATCAGCTCTGCTCAGAACACCTTGATAATGGCCTAGTGAAAGTGATTTTGGGCTTCTGACCTCCAGAACTGTAAAAGAATAAATGTATGTTGGTTTAAGCCACTGAGTTTGTGATAATTTGGCATGGTAGCAATAGGAAACTAGTATACCTGGTGAAAAAAATTTTTAAATGTGGCAGTATCAAAGCATCTTAGATTAAGTAATGAAATAGAGTAGTTTTTTTCTTTCCTTTTGTTTCAGATTTTTTTAAGTTTTTTTTTTTTTCATGTTTATTTTATTGATTTTAGAGAGAGGAGAAGAGAGGGAGGGAGAGAGACAGGAACATCAATCTGTTCTTATATGTGCCCTGACTGGGAATTGAACTGGCAACCTCTGTGCTTCAGGATGCTCTAACCAACTGAGCTATTCGGCCAGGGCTTGTTTCAGATTTTTTTTTTTTTTACAGAGACAGAGTGAGTCAGAGAGAGGGATAGACAGGGACAGACAGGAACGGAGAGAGATGAGAAGCATCAATCATTAGTTTTTTGTTGTGCGTTGCAATACCTTAGTTGTTCATTGATTACTTGCTCATATGTGCCTTGACCGCGGGCCTTCAGCAGACCGAGTAACCCCTTGCTTGAGCCAGCGACTTTGGGTCCAAGCTTGTGAGCTTTTGCTCAAACCAGATTAGCCCTTGCTCAAGCTGGTGACCTTGGGGTCTCGAACCTGGGTCTTCAGCATCCCAGTCCGACACTCTGTCCATAGCGCCACCGCCCGGTCAGGTTTGTTTCAGATTTTTATACTTGAAGTACTACAGAGTTAAATGTCTTAAATGCTAAGTAAAAAAAACAAAACAAAAAAAACCAGACTTGTATATTTGTTCTTGTACTAACTAGGGTATAAATTACTTTACATAATGAAATCTCTTAAAGTTTTCTGTTCTTTCTGTGTTTTTTTTTTTTTTAAGTTTTTTATTTATTTATTCATTTTATAGAGGAGAGGGGGAAACAGAGAGAGAGAGAGAGAGAGAGAGAGAGAGAGAGAGAGGAGAGACAGAGAGAGAGAAGTGGGGGAGGAGCTGGAAGCATCAACTCCCATATGTGCCTTGACCAGGCAAGCCCAGGATTTTGAACCGGCGACCTCAGCATTTCCAGGTCGACGCTTTATCCACTGCGCCACCACAGATCAGGCTGTTCTTTCTGTTTTAAGTATCATATAGTCCTGCTGATACATTGTGATGAGGTAGATACCTGGTGTAGAACTATTTGATGATTATTTACTAGGCTTCTTTTTCAAAATACAATAATGGCTTCTATGAACCAGATGAGCCAGGCACTATGCTAAGCCTTAGGGATATCACAGACCTAAGAGTGAACTGACCTAAGTTTTTCACTTCCAGAGTTTACAATTAGACAATTACAGTTCATGTGAAATGTCATTTGTTATTACTATTTTTAATTAATTAAAAAAATTTTTGAGTGGCAAGGAGAGAGAGACAGGAACATTGGGCTGCTCCTGTCTGTGCCCTGTCTGGGGATTGAATCCACAGCCTTGTTGTTTCGGGATGACAGTTTCAGCAGACTGAGCTCACCCGTTCTAGCAGTTCAGCATAGTTTTGATGCCGCATTAAACAGGCATTCACTTATAGGGCTAGAGAATGTTTTCTAGAGGAAAAGCTGAGCTGAGGTCTGAAGAATGAGTAAGAGTTGGTTAGGTGAAGGTTCCAGGTAGAGGTAGAGCCTGTGAAGGATGAGAGGTGAACAGAAAGACTTCAGAAAAGTTTGGTGTGGTAAGAGTGTGTGCAACAGTGATTCTCAGACTTTTCATTCTCATGGCTACTGTACTGCTAAAATTTTTTATGGCATTCCTGAAGGAATTAAACTTTGAACACCCGTACTTAAAATAAGTTTCAGAGAAGTATCACATATTTACTGAACCCCTCAGAAGCCTTTACCTGGTAACTTCATTGTATTCTGCCCTACTGACCTGTGGTGGCGCAGTGGGTAAAAGCATTGTATTCTGCCCTAACCAACCTCTTTGATGGCTTCTTGAGGTAAAACTCTATAGAGCATACAGTCTTACCTAACGTTGTGGCGAGTAATACCTCTTCCTACCAAATCAGGATCCTGTGTCATTTCACCATAACAATAGACGTTCTTAGTTGTAGCAAAGTTACATTTTAGTTATTTCTTATATGTCATTTTTTATTATTGATTTTAGAGAGGCAGGAAGAAAGAAAGAGAGAGAGAGAGAGGAAAACATTTATTTGTTGTTCCACTTTAAGTTATGCGTTCATTGGTCACTTTCCATCTGTGCCCTGTCTGGGAATCGAACCAGCAACCTTGGTGTTTTGGGATGCTGCTCTAAGTGACTGAGCTAACTGGCATATTTCAGTTACTGGTCAAACTTAGGTAGACTCATGTGAAGGACTTGCAGTAGCCAGTGTGTTAAGGCATACAGTACTTGTTGAAAATCTTTGTGAGCAGTAGTGAGTGATGAACCCTTTGCAGTCATTTTCTATTTTCAGCTGTAACATACCACACATTGGTGGCTTAACACAACATTAATTTGTCATCTGTAGATTAGAAGTCTAACTGGACTAAATAAAGTCAGGATGTCCATAGGGCAGCATTGCCTTCTAGAGGCTCTAGGGCAGAACCCATTTCTTTGCCTTTTCCAGCTTTTAAAGGCTGCCTACATTCCTTGACTCATGGCCCACTCTTCCCATCTTCAAAGCCAGCAACATTGCATTTCTCCGAGGAGTCTTCTGTAGTCACATCTCCATCTTCCACTTGTAAGGACTCTTCTTATTACATTGAGCTCACCTGGATAATTGAGGATACTGTCCCTATTTTAAGGTCAGTTGATTAACAACCTTACTACTGTCTGCAACTTTTAACTTTCCTGTTCCATGAAACCTAACATATTCATGGGCTCCAGGGACTAGACATGAACATTTGGGATGGGGGAGAGAATGGTGCTCCTACATCCATAGTAGTGTCTTCCGTTGTCTTATAGGCCATGCTAAAGAGTTTGAATTTTTATCTTGATGGCAAGAGAAACCATTAGCTTTAAAAAGGGAAGTAAAAATCACATTTGCTTTTTAGGAAAATCACTCTGGCGGTCATTTGTCTGAAAAATTGTTTCATGCAATCAACTTAGTAGTTAATTTCTAGCCTTTTTCAGATGTTTTAAAAACTTATGTTGCAATAATTTCAAATTTGCAGAAGTGATGCAAAGATAGTACAGAAAATGCAGTACCCTCACTCAGCTTCCTCTTAAATCTTGTCTCTTCCTCTCATGTCTTAACATCTTAACAAAACCGTGGTACATTTTTCAAAACTGGAAAATTAATATTGTTGAAATACAATTAACTAAACTGTAGACTTTATTTATATTTTACCAGGTTTTCTACTAATATTTTTCCTGTTCCTGGATCTAATCCAGGATATCATGTTACGTTAGGTTGTCATGTCTCCCTAGTCTCCTTTGGTCTGTGACCGTTTCTTAGTTCTTTTTTATTTTTAGGATCTGGCAGTACCAGTTAGTTTTTTGTAGACAGTCCCTCACTTTGGGCTTGCTGATGCTTTTTAGTGATTAGACTGGGGTTATGAGTTTTAGGAAGAGTACCTAAGAGGTGAAATGCCCGTCTTATCACATCGTGTCAGGGGTTACATGATATCAACTTGTTTTATTATTAGTCATGTTAATCATTGGGCACTTGACCGAAGGGTTGTCCTAGTCAACTTGGGTTGCTATGAAAAATACCATAGACTGAGTGGCCTATACCACGGACATTTTTGGAGACTGGAAGTCTGAGGTCAAGTTGCCAGCATGACTTGGTTCTGGAAAAGACCCACCTCCTGGCTTGCAGAAGAACTCTTTCTCTGTGCCCTGATGTGGTGTTTCCACACGTCATACATGTAAGGAAAAGAGATTTCCTGTTTTATAAGGATACAGAGTCCATCACAAGAATCCTATCCTTGTGACCTAATTTAAACCTAATTATCCTCCTGCCCCTGAAGGCCCCACTTCTTAATACCATCAAAGTGGAGGTCAGAGCTTTAACAAAGAAATTGGAGGTGGCACATTCAGTTCATAACAGCTGCCAGCCAGGATCCCCCACAGTAAAGTTAGTTTTGTTTTTACTTTTTCCTATTATGTTTGTTAGGAGTAACTCATTTAACTCCAATCTAGATTTAACAGAAAGGAATTAAGCTCCATCTCCTGAAGTGTAGTATGTCAAATAATTTGTGGGCATATGTTAAAATCACCACAGTTATTAAAAATATTTTGGGGGAGAAACTTTAAAGGTACTGTCTGTTTCTCCTTAAATTTTACCCACTAATTTTATCATTTTTCAGTGGATTTTGCCTGCAGTGTGGGATTCTAATGGTGATTTTTCTCTTTATTCCTTCTACATTTATTATTTGGAATTATTCTGTAAAGAAGATTTGTCCCTTTTCTCCTATTTTAAAATTTATTCAATCATTTACATATTTTTATTTTATTTATTTATTTATTTATTTATTTTTAATGGAGACAGAGAGAGAGTCAGAGAGAGGGATAGATAGGGACAGACAGGAACGGAGAGAGATGAGAAGCATCAATCATCAGTTTTTCGTGGCGACACCTTAGTTCATTGATTTCTCATATGTGCCTTGACTGTGGGGCTACATCAGACCAAGTAATCCCTTGCTCGAGCCAGCGACCTTGGGTCCAAGTTGGTGAGCTTTTGCTCAAACCAGATGAACCCGCACTCAAGCTGGCAACCTCGGCGTCTCGAACCTGGGTCCATCCGCATCCCAGTCCAACGTTCTATCCACTGCGCCACCACCTGGTCAGGCAATCATTTATATTATTATGGACTCACAAATACTTATTTTATTCTTTATTGTCATTATTTATATTTGTTACTCAAATTGTTACAGCTCTGATTATTGGGAGCTTTTTCGGGTTGGCTCCTTTGTACTTTTGTCCCCGTCATTTTGGTTTTTGAGCACTTGTTTACATTGTTTATGGCACTAGAAAATTATGTGGCTGGTGTAGGTCTATATAGCAAATGTCTGTGATTCCACGTGATAGGCCTAGTTTTCAGCCTTCAGTTGCTTTTTATTTCTTTCACTCCTTTCTAGTATATCTACTTCATTCCCCCCACCCCATATTTTATGTCAGCTTTATAGCTCTTAAGTATTATATTCTAGGGAAGAACTATTTTTCTAATAGAATAGTATTTTAATTTTGAGTCTGGATTCTGGTTTTTTAAAAAATAGTAATTAGTTGCTGTTTCAGCTGCTGTTGCTACATAACAAATTACTTCAAAACTTGATAGTCTACCCTGGTCGGTAAACTGGGGCTCGCAAGCCACATGCGGCTCTTTGGCCCCTTGAGTGTGGCTCTTCCACAAAAACCATGTGCGGGCGCTACCTCGATAAGGAATGTACCTGCCTATATATTGATAGTTGAAGTTTAAAAAAATTTTGCTCTCACAAGAAATTTCAATCGTTGTACTGTTGATACTTGGCTCTGTTGAGTAATGAGTTTGCCGACCACTAATCTAAAACAACAATTTTGTTATGCTCCCAGATTCTGTTGATCGAGAATTTGGACAGGTCACAGCAGAGATGGCTTTTCTCTGCTCTAGGGTGTCTAGGGTCTCAGCTGGGAAGACTCAAAAGTAATTCAGTGGCTGGAGATTGGAACAATGTAGAAGGCTCATTTATTCACATGTCTTGCACCTGGGCTAGAATTAGAGACTATGGATTCCAGACCAGAGTACCTACCCATGACCTTGTGGTTTGGCTTCCTCAGACCTTGGAGCTGTGGAATTCTTACATAGCTGCTCAGAGGTCCTCACGCAAATGTTTCATTGAACAATGATGGAGCAGTGTCCTGTGACCTAGCCTGGGATGACCAGCTTTTTCTCTGCCATGCTTTATTGCTGGAGGCTGTTACAGCTTGCTCATATTCAAGAGGAGTAGACATATACTCCCCCACCTTGAATCAGCAGAGTATCAAAGAATTTGGGAGTCATGTTTTAAAACTGCCGCAGTTGCTGAGGGAATAGACAAATGAAATTTTAATGACTTATAATTAATAATAATTTAAATTTTTCATAATTTTCTCTAAAGATTTTTTTTTAAGAGTATTGTATAGGTATATGTAAACTATTTATTTGTAACATTGACCAGGCTCTGGTTTTAGTACAGGGAAAAGAAATAAAACTTTAATATTTGGTATCATACCGTGAGAAAAGGTTAGAATTATCTAATGCATTTTAAAGTTGAAGAAAATATATTTCCTGTTAGACAAAATTTTGAAAGACGTTTTGCTTGTTATAGATAACACTAATTTTTTTTAAAAAATTGACTTAAAATATTTGAGGCCTGAGCCAGTTAAGTCAGTGTATAGAGCATCGGCCCGGCATATGGATGTCCTAGGTTAATTCCTGGTGAGGCACACAAAAGAAATAACCATCTGTTTCTCTCCCCTTCCCTCTTCCTCCTCTCTCCCTCTTCTTCTCTCACAGCTAGTGGCTCGATTTGTTTGAGTTATTGGCCCTGGGAGCTAAGGATAGCTTGGTTGGTCCCAGATCAGCAGCCTCAGGCGCTAAAAATAGCTTGGTTAATTTGAGCATCGCCCAGATAGGGTTGCCAGGTGGATCCTGGTTGGGCACATACGAGAGTTTTATTTCCTCTCCTCTCACTTAAAAAGAAAAAACATATTTGAAAGGAAATATTTTGCTTTCAAAAGAGTCTTGATTCTTTTATCATTTTTTTGATGAAATTATTTTTGTTTCCTTCATGCTTTTGGAATATTTAGGTATGATAAGCATTGACATGTAATTAGCTATTTTCCTTTTTTTTCTTCTCTCCACAAAGTACCTTTCTTTTCTGATAGACTAAGAATAGGCTTCTTCTGATGGGTAGTTTACTTCTGATTAATTTCAGCAGGTACAGCATTTCCATTATTTTTAAAAGAATGACATTTGAGTAGCTTAGACATGATGATTATTTTCCTATTTTCAGACATGTAGCATGGATGAGCCAACTAAATCATTAACTGGGAAGATACCTAAACAGATTCATCCAACTCTCACTTGAATCTTCTCTTGATTAATAAATTCATAACTGTAGAATTTTCTGAGAAAGATTCCTATTATACTTTTTTCCCTTTTATGTAAATAAATTCTTTCAAGTAAGCCATGACCATGTAAAATAACTTGCAAGAAAAATAAATTAGATGCTTAGTAAAACAGTTGTCATAGTTTTTGTTCTCTGTATACTTAAAATTACAAAAATATGGGTATTATTTTTTCATTACAGCTTAATTTTGTAAGTTATCTTCCTGTCTGACATAGAATATGTATTTACATGGAAAAAGCAATGTTCCACATTATTTAGTAGAAATTGGAAACAGAAAAAAGAAATGTTAAGCTTTATTCATGTCTTTTATAGATAAATATCCTTATATTTTTTATACATTATTATGGCAAGGAATACAGTGGCACTTCTTTGTATTAGTGAACTTGCAAATAACTTTTTTGTTACCTTTTCACTTGAGATCTGGCACAGAAACCTATTTCCTTTCACAAGATTGGACAATTTGATTCTGCCCTTAAACTTTGCTCTTAGTTGGAACCAGCACTAAAACTCCATTGTTGGGGACAACTGCCTGATACCTGCTACACTAAAGAAAACCAGCTAGATTTTAGTGTAGTGAGATGCCACAAATCATTGTTTTAAAAGTATGGACTTGAGCCAGATTACTTGATTCAAATCCCAGCCCATTTACTTCCTATGATTGTGACTATTAAATGACTTAATTTCTGTTCTCATTTATCTTATTTATAAGGTGAGTATAATAATATTATCTTAGAGGCTGTGAGGAAGATTCAAGAAATTAATATATGTATAGCATTTAGAACAGTGAGTACCACACAGTGCCAAGATTTAACAATAGACAAGCAAATTAATTATATGATTAACATTAATTTTAATATTGATAAATACCATTTATGGTGATCAGAGATGAAAATATAAAAGTGAAAGTATTAAGAGCATCAGAAGAAAACGGGTATATAGTTTTTTAATAACATTTCTTTTTAATTTTTTTCCTTGATTTTATTTATTGATTTTAGAGAAGAAAGAGAAAGAGAAAGGGAGAGGGGAGGAGTGGGAAGCAGCGACCTCAGCATTCCTGGTCATTGCTTTATCCACGGCGCCACTACACATCAGGCAGGTGTATAGTTTTATAACACTAGAATGGGAAAGATGGTACTAAGAATGATTTAAAAATTTATCAAGCATGAAAAATTTTATTACATAATAAGGTATTATAGCAAAAGATACAATGAATAAAATCAAAAGACAAACAGTAACCTCAGAGAAAGTATTAATAAAAGCTTAAATTTCTTAATATACAAAACCATTTCTAAATCATTAAGTAAAACACAAGCCTGTGGAAAAGGGCAAATAGCAGAGGAAGACGCCCAAATTGCTAAGAAATATTTGAAAAGATTTCCACCATCATTTAAAGTACTGCAGATTAAAATGTTTTTCACGTATGAGATTGGCAAAGACTAAAATGCCACTCAATGTTGGGAAGATGAGACATTCTTAAACATTATTGATGGAAGCCTGATCAGGTGGTGGTGCAGTGGATAGATTGTCGTCCTGGACGCACAGGACCCAGATCCAAAACCTTGAGGTTACTGGCTTGAGCGTGGGATCATAGACATGACTCCATGGTCGCTGGTTTGAGCCCAAGGATGCTGGCTTGAGCAAGGGTCACTGGCTGGCTGTAGCCCCTTGGTCAGGGCACAATGAGAAATCAATCAATGAACAACAAAGGTGCTACAATGAAGAATTGTTGCTTCTCATTTCTTCTTTCCAGTCTGTCTGTCCCTGTCTGCTCTGTCTGCAGTTTTCTCTATCTCTGTCTCTTGCTAAATAAAAAAAGAAAAATTATTGATGGGAGGTGCAAATTAATATTTTTGGAGAGATATTTGGCAATACTGTAATGGTCAATTTTAAAAACACAAGCCCTTTGGCCCTGACTGGACAGTTCTGTCGGTTAAAGCGTCCCCCAGAAGTGCAGAAGTTATGGGTTTGATCCCCAGTCAGGGCACATATAGAAACAGATTGATGTTCTTGTCTCCCTCTCTCTCCCTTCCTCTTTCACCTAAAATCAATTTTTTGAAAATTTAAAAAGAAAAAGAGAACTCAAGCCCTTTGAACCTTCAGTTTCATTTCTAAGAATTTATCCTATAGATTCATCACAAGTTGACAGTTGACCTCATAAATATAAATTGGTTCACTCCCTGAAATAAATACCCATCAATGGGGGGGGGGTAGTAAATAATGTAGTGTCTCTGTAATGAAATATTATTTAGATTTTTTTTTAAAAGAACTACTTCTCTGATGTGGTCCTACTGTTTTTTTTTATTATTTATTGATTTTTAAAAAGAGAAGCCTCAGCTTGTTTAACTTAGTTGTTCCATTTAGTTGTATACACATTGATTGCTTCTTGTATATGCAATGGCCAGGAATTGAACCTGTAACCCAGTATACCCGGATGATGCTTTATCCACAGAGAAATGTGGCCAGGGCATGAAATATGATACAAATTTTTAGAAGAATAATGAAAATTTATTTATGCTAACACCGAGTGATAGGAAAAATTAAGTTAAAAAAGCAAGCTTCAGAACTGTAGAATGAAACTTGTATGTTTAAAAAAATATGTATGCTGTGCCTGACCTGTGGTGGCGCAGTGGATAAAGCATCGACCTGGAAATGCTGAGGT
The DNA here is from genome assembly GCF_036850995.1 of Saccopteryx leptura. Taxonomy (NCBI): domain Eukaryota; kingdom Metazoa; phylum Chordata; class Mammalia; order Chiroptera; family Emballonuridae; genus Saccopteryx; species Saccopteryx leptura. The sequence continues at coordinate 92,707,800 of NC_089507.1, forward strand.
CGCCGGTTCGAAACCCCAGGCTTGCCTGGTCAAGGCACATATGGGAGTTGATGCTTCCAGCTCCTCCCCCTTTCTCTCTCTCCCTCTCTCTCTCCTCTCTAAAAATTAAAATTAAAAAAAAAAAAAACCTAAAAAATAAAATAAAATAAAAAATATGTATGCTTATATATTCATTACTTACTATATTTACATAGGAATTCAAAGGATACACAAGAACCCATTAGCTATAGCTGCAACTGGAAGGTAGCATATCAGATACCAGGGAGAGAAGAGGACTTGGACTTTTTTCACTTTATAGTCTTTGTTGTTTGAATTTATTTTACACTAGGTATATTGTTACTTTTTTTTTTTTTTTTTTTGTATTTTTCTGAAGCTGGAAACGGGGAGAGGCAGTCAGACAGACTCCCACATGCGCCCGACCAGGATCCACCCGGCACGCCCACCAGGGGGCGATGCTCTACCCCTCCGGGGCATCGCTCTGCCAAGACCAGAGCCACTCCAGCGCCTGGGGCAGAGGCCAAGGAGCCATCCCCAGCGCCCGGGCCATCTTTGCTCCAATGGAGCCTTGGCTGCGGGAGGGGAAGAGAGAGACAGAGAGGAAGGAGAGGGGGAGGGGTGGAGAGGCAGACAGGCGCCTCTCCTGTGTGCCCTGGCCGGGAATTGAACCCAGGACCTCTGCACGCTAGGCCGACACTCTACCACTGAGCCAAGGCCAGGGCCTATATTGTTACTTTTATAGAGTTTTTTTTTAAGCTAATAAAAATATTCAAATTTCTTACATGCTGGGTATGTTAATTATCAATAGCTACGTAACAAAATACCTCCAAACAACTCTGGCCAGGTGGCTCAGTTGGTTAGAGCGTTGCTCCAATACACCAGGGTTGCTGGTTTGATTCCCCGATCAGAGCACATACGCAAGAATCAACCAATGAATGCATAAATAAGTGCAACAACAAATCAGTGTTGATCTCTTTTTCTAAAATCAATAGATAAAATAATTTTTAAATACCCCAAAACATAGTAACTTAAAACAACAAATATTTAATATCATAGTTTTTGAGGGAAATGAACTTGGTAATGGCCTAGCTGGGTGGTTCTGGTATGAAATTGTGTAGTCAAGCTGTCACCAAGGACTGTAGATTCCTCAGGACTGCTAGGTAACATGGATTAGCTTCCAAGCTCATTCATGTGATTGTTGGCAGGCCTCAGTTTCTCTTTGCTATTGGCCAGAGAGTTTGGTTCCTCACACTGCATGGTTTCTCTGTAGTATCTTCACAATTTGGCAGGTTTGTTCTAATAAGAAAGAGAGAGCCAAAACCCAGGGCTAGGCAAATGTTGGAAGTGACATATCATTACCTTTGCTGTATGCTATTGGTCATACAAAGCAATTCTGATACATTGTGGGAGGGTGTGAATACCAGGAGGTAGGGATCATGAGAGGCTATCTTGCAGGCTAGCTACCACAATGGGTCTATAACAATATATATCTTTTGTAACAATTTGTGATTATGGAGAAGTAAATTAATTAAGCAACGTTTAGATGGAAACCATCATTAAAAATTAGTTGTTTCTAGCCTGACCAGATGGTAGCACAGTGGATAGAGCGTCTGACTGGGACGCAGAAGGCCCAGGTTTGAAACCCCGAGGTTGCCCACTTGAGCGTGAGCTCATCCAGCTGGAGTGCAGGCTCACCCGGCTTGACCTTGGGCTCACCAGCTTGAGTGTGGAGTCACTGGCTTGAGCCCAAAGGTCGCTCGCTTGAAGTCCAAGGTTGCTGACTTGAGTCCAAGGTCACTAGCTTGAGCAAGGGGTCACTTGCTCTGCTGTAGGCCCCCCCCGCTCCCCCCATCAAGGCACATATGAGAACACAATCAATGAACAACGAAGGTGCTACAACGAAAAACTGATAGGCTTCTCATCTCTCTCCCTTCCTTCCTATCTGTCCCTCTCTCTGTCTTTGTCTCTAAAATGAATAAAGTATTTAAAAATACATTAATAAAATAAAGGCCTGACCTGTGATGGCACAGTGGATAAAGCATCTTCCTGTAACACTGAGGTTGCTGGTTCGAAATCCTGGGCTTGCCTGGTCAAGGCACATATGGGAGTTGATGCTTCCTGCTCCTCCCCCCTTCTCTCTCTCTTTCTTCTGTCTAAAATGAATAAAGTCTTTTTTTTTTTTCTTTTACAGAGACAAAGAGAGGGATAGATAGGGACAGACAGACAGGAATGGAGAGATGAGAAGCATCAATCATTAGTTTTTCTTTGCACATTTTAACACCTTAGTTATTTATTGATTGCCTTCTCATATGTGCCTTGACCGCGGACCTTCAGCAGACCGAGTAACCCCTTGCTCGAGCCAGCGACCTTGGGTCCAAGCTGGTGAGCTTTTGCTCAAACCAAGTGAGCCCGCGCTCCAGCTGGCGACCTCGGGGTCTCGAACCTGGGTCCTCGGCATCCCAGTCCAACGCTCTATCCACTGAGCCACCGCTTGGTCAGGCAAAATGAATCAAGTCTTAAAATATATTAAAAAATAAAAAAATTAGTTGTCTCCTAACTCATCCCTGTAAATATTTGCTTTTCTTTTTCAGGTCCAGCACAGAATCAAATGCAGGTTTCATCTGGGTATGGATTGTATCCTCAAAACTGTAGTGTTCCCTCAGGACATTACTCTCAAGGACCTGGGAAAATGACCTCATTGCCATTGGATGGCCAGTGTGACAGTTACTACTCTGGTCTCTATACAGTACCAACACAAAATTTGGTGACTCCTAAAACAACAAACCAACAACCAGGAGCACAGCAAATATACGGCAGAGGTCCTCCTGCCCCTAACATTGTGGGTTCCGCTCCAGAATATTTCCAAGGTGCCACATCATCAGCATCTCATGTGCATACGAGTGCCTCCCAGCCCTACTCCTCTTTTGTGAATCACTACAATAGTCCAGCCATGTACTCTGCCAACTCTTCTGTTTCTCAGGGATTTCCCTCTACTTGTGGTCACTATGCTGTGTCAACTGTTTCTAATGCTGCGTATCCTAGTGTTTCATATCCCTCTCTGCCTGCTGGTGATCCATATGGGCAACAAATCTTTACCTCACAGAATGCTTCAACTGTCAGGCCAAATAGAGATAATTCATTTTTTGGTCAAGATACTGCTCTCAGCCGTCCATCACCACTTCCACCTCCACCATCACAACAATACCACCAGCAGCAGAGTCTTTCAGGATATAGTACTCTCTCATGGTCAGCTTCAGGCCTTCCATCAACTGAAGACAATCTCATCCGAAACCACGCTAGCTCCCTGACTACAGCCAACAACAACCCAACAAATACTGGTAGGTTGAATGAAAAGTTCACTAAAGCATTGCTGAAAATCAGTGCATCTCCAGTCAGGCTTTTATTTGCATGAAAGTTAAAGATGATATTGCCTAGTTAAAAAAAAAAAAAAAAATGGAAATCAGCTCATTTATATAATTAATTTGCTTTATTTCTGATGGTATTCTGCAGCATCTCCCTGGACCCTTCTCCTTAATCTAGTCACAGTTAACCACTGACCCATTGGCTTTGTGTTCTTGCCACAATTGGCATCTCAGTCAATATTTACTTTTATGCTTTATGCTTCTGCAGTAGTCTTTATTGTGAGTTAGTTATAGGACTAATGGAAGGGTCCATTTGAGGATATGCTTTGTTAGCTGCTACCTTTTTTTTTTTTCACACTAGTTTGACTTTGGGACAGTTACTATCCCAGCAAAGCTCAACTTACTATAGAAGAGATGATGGCCTGCAATACGCAACACTGGTTTCTCTCTTAGCTTCTGCTAGAGACTTTCACAGAAGGTCTGTTTCCTACACATTAAAGCTGATATTTTTATTTCCAAATTGGTAACTTAGGATAAAGGATGGGGAAGAGGAGGATAGAAGCATGAAGAATATCTGTGTAGTTAGTCTTTGTGACCTTCCTAAACCAAGATGTGATTAAATTTATTTGTTTAAAAATTATGAATGTAAGCATGTAGTATCTTTAATGTGGGGTTTTCATAGGAGATACTCATTTTTTTAATGAAGTGAGAGGTGGGGAGGCATACTTCCACATGCGCCCTGACTGGGATCTACCCGGCAAGCCCCTACCAGGCGATCCTCTGCCAGGCAGGGCCAGCTCTGAGATAGCAACAAAGCTCTCTCAGTGCCTCAAGGCCATGAAGCCATTCTCAGTGCCCGGGACCAACTTTTGCTCGAACCACTCGAGCCATGGCTGGGAGGAGAAGAGAGAGAGAGAGAGAGAGAGAGAGAGAGAGAGAGAGATGGAGGAGGTGTGAAGAAACAGACGGTCACTTCTGTGTACCCTAACCAGGAATTGAACCTGGGACTTCCACACGCTGGGCTGATGCTCTAATGTTGAGCCAGCCAGCCAGGGCCATTTAATTCAGGTTGTGAATTTGAATTTTACAGAATATGCTCTTGAACTGAATGAAAATGTATGGGAAGAATGGGAATTGGTAAAGCTGTGGTTTTCTGAATGATCTCTTCAGATTGTACATCAAAGTCTGGATAGCCATATGTCAGGGCTGTTGTATTGTAGAAAACTATTCTTTCCTAGGTAAGTAGACAATTTAAAATCAGAACTTTAGAATATTAGCTCTGAATTGTACATTTGAGATCATCTATTCTTTTATTGCTGTGTCATTTGGAAACTTTTCAGCATCAAACAACTAATAATGGTTTAAACAAAGGTGTTATTTTTCTTACATAACAAGCAGTCTAGGGAAATCCAGTATAGAGAGATCTCTTCAGTGACTCTTCTGTCTTTCTGCTTCGCCATTCTGAGGATATTTGTTTGTAGATGACTAAGATAGCTTCTGTACCTGTAGACATCAAGTCAGAGTTAAAAGCATCAATTGAGTCTTGCATAGTCAATGTAAAACATTGTCATTGTTCCCAGACCTGGCTGTGCACCAGAATCCCTTGCACAGGTTGTGATCTTCAGCCCCGACCTTACTGAGCTAGACCATAATCTCCATGGTAAGTCTCAGGAATCTGTATCTCTGACTTGATCTCAAGGGATGCCTAGTAACAGATCCAAGTTCTACTGTAGTCCTTTCCTTTTATGTTACAAATGCGGAAAGCTATCCAAGGTGGGTTACTTGTGGTCATGATTGTTAGAAACAGAGCTTGTTCTGGATGGAGTTCAGTTTCTTCTGACTTTCAGTCTGCCCTTCTCAGAACCAGGGCTTTCTGTCCCCTAGAACTTCTTTTTTTCTTTCTCTCTTCTTTCAGCAGCCCTTTTACCAATCAGCTTATCCTGAGGTCCCTCTGACTTAAGGATTTTATGACTTTTGTGACCAAAGAAAGAAGAAATACAGGTAATTCCTGTCTTACTTTTGAGATGGGAATGGGGCCCTAGATGGAACCAATTTATACTAACATGTTGGATCAGGGAAATTTGAAGCCACTTGGCTAAAGAACAGAATACTTAATTGGAAAGAAGTTATCATGGATGAAATATTGAATAACAAGTGGGAATAATTACAAAATTACTTTCTGTTTGAGTACCTGTAATAACTGGTTCTTTAGGCAGAGAGATGGGCTATATTTTCATTTTTTAAATCTCAGTATGGGAAAGCCATAATATAATTTTAGGAGTTAATTTGTATTGTGGTTTTTTTAACCTTTACTTTGTTAAATTACTTGTATTTATTTCCTTTTAATTTTTATTCATTGATTTCAGTGAGAGAGGAAGGGAGAGACACACAGAGAGAAACATTGATTTGTTGCTCTGCTTATCCATCATTGGTTGATTCTTGTATGTGCTCTGACCTGGGATCAAACCCACAATAATTGCATTTTTTTAAATTACTTGAATATATTAGTTTCATTTTCGGGTATAGTAAAGCTTCTTAAGCAATTTTTAAAGAGTTGAAGATCCAAAAGCATAAACCTGAGTTAAGTGATTATAATTTTAAAAAGCCATTGTTTTTTAGGCATTTGCTAAATTTATATTCAGAAACATAGACTAAAAATGTAATTTTTGTAGATAAATGTAAATGTGATCTCATTGGCCTCTTTATTTTAGAAAAATATAATTTTAATATAATTTAGCACTAGAGCTTCGGTTATTTTATTAAAATATATCCCAGCCTGGCCTGTGGTAGTGCAGTGGATAGAGGGCCGACCTGGAATGCTGAGGTCACTGGTTTGAAACCCTGGGCTTCCCCGGTCAAGACACATAGGATAAGCAACCAGTGAACAGCTACAGTGAAGCAACTTCTCATCCCCCCACCCTCTTCTCTCTGGAAAATCAATAAAATCTTTAAAAAAAAAAATAAAAATGTGTCCCAGGTATGCATGTTTTTGGTGCTATGTTTGGTTGTTAACTTAGGGAACAATTGTGGCTAGTGTTTAAAAGGCGTCATTTCATTAGGCCATTTAAAATTTTTTAAATCGTCAGTATACTTCAATCTCTCAAGGTTCAGTAGCTCTTTTTTAGCTTTAGGTAAAGTTGGTTGAGTGTATGACTTTGGGATATAAAGGAACCCGTGTTTGACAGCAAGATGAGTACTGAAACTAGATTAATTTATTTTCTTAAAAGTTTTTATTACCCTTTGTTTTAAAAAGCACATAATTTTTATTTTTTGGTATTTATATTTTACTTATTTTTTCAATTACAGGTGGCATTCAGTATTATTTTATATTAGTTTTAAGTGTACAGCATAGTAGTTAAACATTATATAGTTTACAAAATCACTCATCCCCCACCCCCATAAGTTTAATTCCCACCTGGCACTATACATTACAATATCAACTATATTCTCTATGGTGTACTTACATCCTTATGACTGTTTTGTAACTATCAATTTATAGTTCTTAATTCCTTTACCTTTTTCATCTAGCCCCCAAACCACTCTCCCATCTGGCAACTATTAGTTTGTTCTCCATATCTGTGTCTATTCTGTTTTGTTTGTTCATTTGTTTTGTTTTATAGATTCCACATATAAGTGAAATCATGTGGTATTTGTCTTTCTCTGAGTTATTTCACTTAGCATTATAGCCTCTAGGCCCATCCATATTGTTGGAAATGATAAGATTTCATTCTTTTTTATGAGTATACATATATATATATGTATGCCACATTTTCTGTATCCAGTCTTCTATTGATGGGCACTTAGTTTACTTCCATATCTTGGTTATGGTAAATAATCCTGCAGTGAACATAGGGGTGCATATATCTTTTCTAAATAGGGTTTTGGATTTCTTCGGATAAATGCCCAGAAGTAGAATTGGTGGATCATAAGGTAGTTCTGTTTATAATTGTATAAGGAACCTCCAAACTATTTTACATTGTGGTTGAACCGATTTGCACTCTGACCAACATTTCACAAGGGTTCCCTTTTCTCCACATCCTCACCAACACTTGTTTTTGATTTATTGATGATAGGCATTCTGACAGGTGTGAGGTGATCTCATTGTGGGTTTAATTTGCATTTCTGATTATTAGTGACATTGAGCCTTTTTTCATGTGTTATGTTGGCCATCTGTATGTCCTCTTTGGTGAAATGTATATTCAGGTCTTCTGCCAATTTTTAATTGGATTATTTTCCTTCCTGGTGTTGAGTTTTGGAAGTTCTTTATACATTCTGGTTATTACCCTTTATCAGACATATTGGTGAATGTGTTCTCCCATTTTGTGGATTATCTTTTTATTTCATTAATGGTGTCATTTGCTATGCAAAATTTTTATTTTGATTTAGTCCCATTTGTTTATTTTGTCCTTTATTTCACTTGCCCTTGGAGATATATTGGCAAAAATACTGCAATGAGAGCTTCAGAAAATTTACTGCCTATGTTTTCTTCCAAGATTTTTATGGTTTCATGACTCATATTTAAATCTTTTATTCATTTTGTGTTTGTTTTTGTGAATGGTAGGAGTTGGTGATCTAGTTTTACTTTTTGCATGTACCAGTCCAGTTTTTCCAACACCATTTATTAAAGAGACTGTCTTTACCCCATTATATGCTTTGCCCCCTTTGTCAAATATCAATTCACTGTAAAGGTGTGGGTTTATTTCTGGGTTCTCTGTCCTGTTCCATTGATCTGTATGCCTGTTCTTATGCCAATACCAAGCTATTTTGATTACAGTGACCTTGTAGGCCTGACCTGTGATGGCAAAGTGAATAAAGCGTTGACCTGGAACACTGAGGTTTCTGGTTTGAAACCCCCGGCTTGCCTGGTCAAGACACATATGGGAGTTGATGCTTCCTGTTCCTTCCTCCCTTCTCTCTCTCTCTCTCTCTCTCTCTCCCCCCTAAAATGAATAAATAAAATCTTTTAAAAAATAAATAAAAAGACTATTGTAAATTAAATGAGATGATATATAGTAAAAAATCTAGTATAATGCCTGAAAAATAAAACGTAATAAAAAAAACCAACCATGGCTGGTTGCTCAGTGGTAGAGCGTCAGCCCTGTGTGTGGATGTCCTGGGTTTGATTCCCAGTCAGGACGCACAGAAGTGACCATCTCCACCTGCTTCTTTACCCCTCCCCCTTCTCTCTCTCTCTCTCTCTCTCTCTCTCTCTCTCTCTCTCTTCCTTTCCTGCAGCCATGGGCTCAGTTGGAGCAAGTTGGTCCCGGGCACTGAGGATGGCTCCATGGCCTCTGCCTCAGGCACTAAGAAGAGCTCGGTTGCTGAGCAACGGAGTAGCACCCTAGATGGGCAGAACATCACCCCCTACTGGACTTGCCAGGTGGATCCTGGCCGTGGCACTTGCGGGAGTCTGTTTTTCTCCACCACCCCACTCCCCTTACTGAATTAAAAAAAAAAAAAAGACCAAAAAAATGGTCTTGTAGTATAATGATATCAGAAGTGTAATACTTCCCACTTTGTTCTTCATTTTCAAGATTGCTGAGGCAATTCATGGGGTTTTTTTTGGTTCCATATAAATTTTTGGAATATTTATTTTAGATCTGTGAAGTATGCCATTGGTATTTGAATAGGAATTGCATTGACTCTTTAGATTGCTTTGGGTAATATAGACATTTTAATGATGTTATTTCTTCCTATCCATGAAAATGGTATATGCTTCCACTTTGTATCTTCCTTGATTTCTTTTTCTAATGTCTTAACAATTTTCCAAGTCTTTTAACCTTCTTGGTTATATTTATTCCTAGGTACCTATTTTTTGTTGTTGCAATATTGAAGGGAATTATTTCCTTAATTTCTATTTCTGACAGATTATTGTTGGTATATAAAAATGCCACTGATTCCTGAATATTAATTTTATATCCTGCCACCTTTCCACATTCATTTATCAGGTCTAGCAGTTTTTTAACTGAGACTTTAGGGTTTTCTATATGCAGTATCATGTCATCAGCAAATAATGGCAGTTTTACTTCTTCTTTTCCAATTTGAATGCCTTTTATTTCTTATTCTTGTCTGATTGCTGTGGCTAGGAATTCCAGAACTATATTAAATAAGCATGGTGAAAGGGACATCTCTGTCTTGTTCCTGATTTTAAGGGGATTGCTTTTAGTTTTTGGCCATTGAGTATGATGTTGGCTGCCAGTTTATCATATATGATCTTTCTTATGTTGAGGTATGTTCCCTGTATTCCCATTTTGCTGAGAGTTTTTTATTTTATTTTATTTTTTAAATTTTTTTACAGGGACAGAGAGAGAGTCAGATAGAGGGATAGATAGGGACAGACAGACAGGAACAGAGAGAGATGAGAAGCATCAATCATCAGTTTTTCATGCGACACCGTAGTTGTTAATTGATTGCTTTCTCATATGTGCCATGACCATGGGCCTTCAGCAGACTGAGTAACACCCCCCCCCCCCCCCGCTCGAGCCATTAACCTTGGGTCCATGCTAGTGAGCTTTTTTTTTTTTTTTGCTCAAGCCAGATGAGCCTGCGCTCAAGCTGGCAACCCTGGGGTCTCGAACCTGGGTCCTTCCGCATCCCAGTCCAACGCTCTATCCACTGCGCCACCACCTGGTCAGGCATTGCTGAGAGTTTTGATCATAAATGAGCTCTATATATTTTTTTTATTTTTTATTTTTGTGTTTTTCTGAAGTTGGAAACGGGGAGGCAGTCAGACAGACTCCCACATGCGCCCGACCGGGATCTACCCGGCACGCCCACCGGGGGGTGATGTTTTGCCCATCTGGGAGTTGCAACCAAAGCCATTCTAGCACCTGAGGCAGAGGCCACAGAGCCGTCCTCAGCACGGGCCAACTTTGCTCCAATGGAGCCTTGGCTGCGGGAGGCGAAGAGAGAGACAGAGAGGAAGGAGAGGAGGAGGGGTGGAGAAGCAGATGGGCGCCTCTCCTGTGTGCCCTGGCCGGGAATCGACCCTGGGACTCCTGCACTCCAGGCCAATGCTCTATGGGCTCTATATTTTATCAAATCTCTTTCTTCATCCATTGACATGATCATGTGATTTTTATTCTTCATTTTATGTGATGAATCACATTTATTGATTTGTGAATATTGTACCAGCCTTGCCTCCCCGGAATAAGTCCCACTTGAGCAAGATATATGATGCTTTTAATGTATTGCTGGATCAGGTTTACTAATATTTTTTTGAGAATTTTAGCATCTTATGTTCATCAGGGATATTGGCGTATAGTTTTCTTTCTTTGTAATGTCTTTACCTGATTTTGGAATTATTATAGTGCTTGTCTCATAAAATGAGCTTGGAAGTCTTCCCTCCTCTTAAATTTTTTGGAATACCCTTAAAAGAATAGTTCTTCTTTGGTAAAATTTGCCTGTGACGCTGTCTGGTCCAGGACTTTTGTTTGCTGGGAGTTTTTTGATAACTGTTTCATTTTCATTTGTTTTAATCAGTCTGCTCTGGTTTTCTGATTCTTCCAGATTCAGTGTTGGAAGATTGTGTGTTTCTAGGAATTTATCCATTTCACCTAGTTTGCCCAATTTTTTGGCATATAGATCTTCATAGTACAATCTTACAATCCTTTGTATTTCTGTGATGTCAGTTGTTACTTCTCCAGCTTTCAGTTCTAATTTTATTTGAGTCCTCTCTCTTTTTTCGTGATGAGTATTGTTAAAAGTTGGTCAATTTTGTTTAGCTTTTCAAAGAACCAGCTGTTGATTTCATTGATCTTTTGTATTGCTCTTTTAACTTCTGTGTTATTCATTTCCACTCTGATCTTTATTATTTCCTTCCTTCTACTTTCTCTGAGCTCTTTTCTTTTTCTAGTTCTTTTAGGTGCAGGGTTAGATTGTTTATGTGAGCTTTTTTTTTTAATTTATTTTTATTTTTTACAGAGACAGAGAGTGAGTCAGAGAGAGGGATAGACAGGGACAGACAGACAGGAATGGAGAGAGATGAGAAGCATCAATCATTAGTTTTTCGTTGTGCGTTGCAACACCTTAGTTGTTCATTGATTGCTTTCTCATATGTGCCTTAACCGTGGGCCTTCAGCAGACCCTTTCTGGAGCAAGCGACCTTGGGTTCAAGCTAGTGGGATTTTGCTCAAACCAGATGAGCCTGTGCTCAAGCTGGCAACCTTGGGGTCTCGAACCTGGGTCCTCTGCATCCCAGTCCAACGCTCTATCCACTGCGCCACCGCCTGGTCAGGCTTATGTGAGCTTTTTATTGCATCTTAAGGTATGACCATAATGATATGAACTTCCCTCTCAGAATTGCTTTTGCTGTATTCCATAGATTTTGGCATGTTGTATGTTCATTTTCATTTGTTTCAAGGAAATTTTTTATTTCTTCCTTGACCTTACAATGTTAACCCATTTGTTATTTAATAACATGCTATTTAGCCTCCAAGTGTTTGAATGTTTTTTAGTTTTTCTATTGTAGTTGATTTCTTGTTTTATGCTATTGTGGTATATAATATGCTTGATATGATTTCAATCTTCTTAAATTTATTTAAACTTGTTTTGTGTCTTATCATGTGGTATACCCTAGAAAAAGGACCATGAGCACCTGAAAAGAATGCATAGTCTGCTGCTTCAGGGTGAAATGTTCTGAAGATACCAAATAAATCCAGTTGATCTACTGTGTCATTTAAAGCTGATGTTTCTTTGTTAATTTTCTGTCTGGAGGATCTATCCATTGATGTCAGTGGAATATTAAAATCTCCTACTATTGTATTGCTGTTGATCTTTTTGTATTGCCTTTATGTCTATCAAAATCAGCTTTATATATTTAGGTGCTCCTATATTATGTTCATAACTATTTACAATTGTTATATCTTACTATTAGATTGCTCCCTTGAGTGACCTTCTTATCCCTTTGTTTTAAAGGCTATTTTGGCAGATATAAGTATTGCTACCTAAGCTTTTTTTTTTTTTTTTCATTTCCATTTATGTGAGATAGTTTTTTCCATCCCTTCCCTTTCAGTCTATCTGTGTCGTTTGTTCTGAGGTGGGTCTCTCACAGACAGCATATATTTGCTTTGAAGATTCGTTTTCCAACCTTTCACTAATTTTATCCCTACAGCTTAGATGTGTTCTCTGAAGGTAGCATACTATTGGGTCTTGCCTTTTGATCCTATCTGCTACTCTGTGCCTCTATATTGATGAGTTCAGTCCATTTTCATTTAGGATGATTTTGATGCTTGATGGTTTCCTGTAATCATACGTTTTGTTTTCTTGTAGCTCCATGCCTCATTTAGTTCTTCTCTTTTGTGTTTCTGTGAGTTGTTTTTGTTTGATGTTATTCCATACTTCTTTCCCCTGTTTCCTCCTTTTTTAAGCTATATGTTTCAGTGTGGGTTTTTCATGAGTGATTACTATTAGGTTATTGAGAGAAAAATTTCATACTAATAAGAGTCCTGTGTCTTATGAATGCTTCTGCACTCCATCCTCTTTTGCTACTTAAGATTTTTATCCTCTCCCCGTTTATGTTTTTGTTGTTATAGTTTATAGTGTTTTATACAGTTTATAGTTTTATTGTCATTATTTATTTTGTAACATTGGTTTTTTTTTTTTTTTTGGAGCTTTTACTTGTAGTTTTGTTTTGTTTTGTTTGTATCTGGTAAAGTAACCCCCTTGAGTATCTTCTGCAGTGGGGGTTTTCTGGTCATATATTCCCTCAGCTTCTGTATCTCTGGAAAAGTTCTTGTATCTCTTTCATATTTTTAAGATAACTTTGATGATTATAATATTCTTGGTTGGTAATTCGTCTCTTTCAGTACTTGGAATGTTTGGGTCTACTCTTCTGGCTTGTAGTGTTTCTGTTGAGACGTCTGATGATAACCTAATGGACCTTTTTTTTCCTGTGACGGAGGCAGCGTGAGGAATAGATAGGGACAGACAGACAGGAAGGGAGAGAGATGGGAAGCATTAGTTCTTCACTGTGGAACCTTAGTTGTTCATTGATTGCTTTCTCATATGTGCCTTGCCCGGGGGGCTACAGCAGAGCAAGTGACCCCTTGCTCAAGCCAGTAATCTTGTACTCAAGCCAGCAACCCGGAGCTTCAAGCTAGCAACCTGTGGGCTCAAGTCAGCAACCATGGGGTCATGTCAATGATCCTGCGCTCAAGCAGGTGAGCCTGCACTCAAGCTGGCAACCTTGGGGTTTCGAACTAGGTCCTCTGCATTCCAGTCTTACACTCTATCCACTGCACCACTGCCTGGTCAGACTCTAATGGGCCTTTTCTTTTTTTTTTTTAATATGCTATGTTCTTCTTTTCTCTAACTGCCTTGAGGATTCTTCCTTTGTTGTTGATTTTTTTTTTTTTTAATAAGTGGTTCAGTTTTATTTTTTGGCATGTATCAGCCCAGTTTCTCCAACAGCAGTTAATTTTTTTTTTCTTGGCAGAGACAGAGTCAAAGAGAGGGACAGATAGGGACAGACAGACGGGAAGGAAGAGGGATGAGAAGCATCAGTTCTTCGTTGTGGCACCTTTCTCATATGTGCCTTGTCTGGGGGGCTACAGCAGACCGAGTGACCCCTTGCTCAAGCCAGCGACCTTGGGCTCAAACTGGTGAGCCTTGCTCAAACCAGATGAGCCCGTGCTCAAGCCAGCGACCTCGGGGTTTGGAATATGGGTCCTCCCAGTCTGATGCTCTGTCCATTGCGGCACTGCGTGGTCAGGCTGTTGTTGATTTTTGACTGTTATTATAGTGTGCCTTCGAGAAAGTCTGTTTGGGTTGAGTAACTCAGTATTTTGTTTGCTTCTTAGATTCAGTGATCTCTTTCCATAGGCTTGAGAAGTTCTCAGTTATTTGTTTGAATAGGCTCTCCATTTCCTTCTCCCTCTCTTCTTCCTCTGATTTATCCATTATTTTTATATTGCTCTTTCTGATGGAGTCAGACTGTTCTCATAGAGCTCTCTCATTTTTAAATTCGTGAATCTCTCTCTTCTCTCTGAAGCATCTCTAGTTTCCTGTCTTCAATGTCACTGATTCTCTCCTCTATCTGGCCTGTTCTGTTAGCTAAACTTGCTAGGTCATTTTTCAGTTCACATATTGAGTTAGTTCTTCATCTCTCTTTTTAAAGTTTCAGTCTCCTTAGGGAAGTACTCTTTTTGTTTATTAATTTGTTTTTTGCGCTCATTAAATTGCCTATCGATGTTTTTTCACATCTCATTAAATATTTTCAGAAATTCAATTTTGAATTCTCTATCATTTAACTCCAAGGTTTCCATGTGATTGAGATTGCTTTCTGGGGATTTTTCACATTCTTTATTAACTTCTCTTTCTTGTGTTGCCATGATATTTGTTTACTTTTTGCCTTTATGGCATTTGATAGTGGTACTGTAAATAAACAAAAGCAACTATAAAAAATAAATATTTTTAAATAGTATAAAACAGAAACATTTAAAAAATAATAAAAATTAAAAGTGAAAAACCACAAAAAGACAAAGAACTAAAACCAATAATCAAAAGCAAAGTACCCACAAAAAAAAATTAAAAAATAAAATTTAAAAGAAAAAAACGGAAATAAGTTTCTGTTCTGAGAGATTTTGGGGTTTTTTTTTCCAGTAGGTGGCACTGGATTACAGTGTTAGCTTTGTGAAATTTCTGGGCTGACCTCTGCTGGAATGTTGCTGTCCTGATAATGGAACCAGGGCTGCAGTCATGATAATGAGTGGGCGTGTCATTTGGGCTTTAAGGCTTTAGTAATGTTGATCTCAGGTCTCCGGACATTCCTCTCCACATCTCAATAGACCAGGGGTCCAGACACAGAGCACCTCTGTTCTTCAGGGCTAAGGGTGGCCCTGTGGACCTAACTGTGGAATATTTCTCTGCACTCTCATACTGCCAGATGAGGAAGGCGGGGGATCTGGGTGGCTGGGGCTTGCATCTTGTTTGTCTCTGTGCTAAGTGTGAGTTCTTTTGCTGGTTTGGTTTAGTATCTCCCGTGCTGCCCCCCAAACTTTCCACTCCTCCTAGCCAAAGAATTCCTAGTCACTCTGGGTTTCTCCCCTCTTTGGAGCCCCAGCAGACAAAGCCCCAGACAATCCAGGTTTCTCTCTTTTCCAGAGTCTGATGGTCATCTTATCTTCCGTCCTCTTTTCAACCCTTCCCACATTTAGTGGATTCCACATGCAGATCTTTTTAGGGAATGCTATGCACCCAGGTGTGGTTTTCTCACTGTGTTATAGCTGTTCAATTTGTTGGAAGTTTCAAGGGAAGAGATTAAGGGAACCTTTCATACCACATTACTCTAACCTAAACCTTATTTTCTAGATATAGATATATAAGATAAATGGGATGCTACTGAAGTTTCTGTAAGAACCTCAAACAAACTATATATATATATATATATATATATATATATATATATATATATATATATATATATAATTTTTTTTTTTTTTTTTTTTTTAAGTGAGAGGAGGGGAGGTAATGAGACAGACTCCCGCATGTGCTCTGACCAAGATCCACCTGGCAAACCCTATCTGGGGCCCATGATCGAATCAGCTGAGCTCTTTTTAGTGCCTGAAGCTGTTGTGTTCAGACCAACCAGGCTATTCTCAGCACCCAGGGCTGACTGCTCAAACCAATCAAACCACTGACTATGGGAGGAGAAGAGGGAGAGAAGGAGGAGAAGGAGAGGGAAAGAATCAAGATGGTGGTTTTCCTTGTGTACCCTGACTGGGAATTGAACCTCAGACATCCATACACCAGGCTGATGCTCTGTCCACTGGGGCAACCAGCCAAGGTCGAACTGTATTCTTTTAGTGTTTTAATGTATTTCACATTTATTGCTGTAGACAAAATCGTTTCTTGTTTTCAGTTGCAGGTTCTTTGTCCTGTCCTGTTATGCAAAGTGTTCAGCCTCCCAAGTTCAGCCCAGTGGTATCCACTGTTGTGTCAGGAGCCTCATCAGTAAGAACACCTCCTACTACAAATCACCTCGTTGAACCTGTGACCTCAATCACACAACCATCAGAACTATTACAACAGAAAGGTATTGGGGAAATTTGTTACACTGCATATGTAGCACACATATACATATATACTGATTCAAAATAAGTGATTTTTGAAAGTCAAATTGCAAAACAAATTTTAGAAAATGTGAAAAAAGTAATCTATAATCTCAATTCAAGTACAACTTTTTTTTCTCATATATAAACTTGCATATGAGACTTCTTTGAGTTTATATTTACATAATTGCAATCATGACTTAAATACTATTTTGTATTTTGCTTTTACATTTACTAAATTATTCACAGTTTTTTATCTATCTACATAGTCTTTATAGTGATTTTTTGGCTAATAATTTATTGTGGCAATGTTTTTTTGTTTGATTTGCTTGTTTTTTTAATGCAAGAGGATGGGAAATAGAGAGACAGACTCCCACATGCAACTTAACTGGGATCCACTTGACAATCTCCTACTGTGGGGCTGATGCTCAGATCAGCCAAGCTGTCTTCAATGCCTAGGGCCAATGCTTGAACCAGTTGAGCCACTGGCTGAGAGAGAAGAGAGAGAGAAGGGAAAGAGGGAGGGGGAAAGAAGCATACGGTTGCTTCTCATGTGTGCCCTGACCAGGGATTGAACCTGGTATGTCCGCACACCAGACCGATGCTCTATCCACTGAGCCATCTGGCCAGGATGTGGCAATGTAGCATAATTTACTAATTTATCCCTCTATTGCGGAACATTTATTTCCTATTTTTAAAGGTTATTGTTTCTTCTATAATAAAGTACCGAAGATTTCCTTATCTAGTGCATTTCTATATCCTATTTGATGATTTCTGAGCTTGTCATTATAAAATGGAAGTAGCTTTTGACCCACTTTCAGAATGAAATTGTATTCCACATTCACAGCATTGACAAACAGTACAGGTTGTTTGTTTAATATTCTCCATGTGTTAAATAAGTGACAGGCAACTAAAATGTGTATTTTGACCCTGTTTCACATTGTCTTTTATTTTGATGGTATTCATGATTATTTTCTGTCTGGCTAAAATACCAAATCTCTTGATGTTTCAGGTTAATATACTGCATTTTTCATTATATGAGAGAAAACTGTTGTTAGAAATTTATAATTTGTATTTCCAGAGAAGTCATTAGTAATATTTTTAGGGGTTACACTCACTATGTAATGACAGCCTGACTTTGAATATGAAGAACTCGCTTATGTTTTGAAACTCAGAAAAAACATCATAAATCCTTAGGCTAATTTCACTGCCTATATCTACTGGGTATTTATGTGGTCTGCAGAAGCTTTCTAACATTTGATCAAATTATACATTAAACTTTTTTTTTTTTTTTTTTGTATTTTTCTGAAGCTGGAAACCGGGAGGCAGTCAGACAGACTCCCGCATGCGCCCGACCGGGATCCACCTGGCACACCCCCTGTGGGCGATGCTCTGCCCATCTGGGGCATCGCTCTGCTGCAGCCAGAGCCACTCTAGCGCCTGAGGCAGAGGCCAAGGAGCCCAGCCCAGCGCCTGGGCCATCTTTTGCTCCAATGGAGCCTCTGCTGCGGGAGGGGAAGAGAGAGACAGAGAGGAAGGAGGGGTGGAGGGGTGGAGAAGCAGATGGGCACCTCTCCTGTGTGCCCTGGCTGGGAATTGAACCCGGGACTTCCACACGCCAGGCCGACGCTCTACCACTGAGCCAACCGGCCAGGGCCTTTTTTTTTTTTTTTAATGAGAGGACGGGGAATAAAGGGACAGACTCCATCATGCACCCTGACCGGGATCCACCTGGCAACACCCATCTGAGGTTGATGCTCAAATCAGCTGAGCTATCCCCAGCGCCTGGGGCTTGAAGCAGTCCAGCCACTGGCTGTGAGAGGGAAGGAGAGAGAGAAGGTAGAGGGGAAGGGGAAGAGAAGCAGATGGCAAGTCTTCATGTGTGCCTTGACTGGGGATTGAACCCGGGATGTACGCATGCCAGGCCGATGCTCCATCCACTGAACCAACTGTCAGGGCCTTAAATTTTATTTATTTATTTATTTAATTTTTATTTTTTTTTTTTCATTTTTCTGAAGCTGGAAACAGGGAGAGACAGTCAGACAGACTCCCGCATGCGCCCGACCGGGATCCACCCGGCACGCCCACCAGGGGCAACACTCTGCCCACCAGGAGGCGATGTTCTGCCCATCCTGGGCGTCGCCATGTTGCGACCAGAGCCACTCTAGCGCCTGAGGCAGAGGCCACAGAGCCATCCCCAGCGCCCGGGCCATCTTTGCTCCAATGGAGCCTTGGCTGCGGGAGGGGAAGAGAGAGACAGAGAGGAAAGCGCGGCGGAGGGGTGGAGAAGCAAATGGGCGCCCCTCCTGTGTGCCCTGGCCGGGAATTGAACCCGGGTCCTCCGCACGCTAGGCCGACGCTCTACCGCTGAGCCAACCGGCCAGGGCTATTTATTTATTTTTTTAGTGATGGTGGGAGAGAGATGCGAAGCAACTAGTTGCAGCACTTTTTAGTTCATTGACTGCTTCTCATACATGCCTTGATTGGGGGCTCCACCTGAACCAGTGACCCCTTCAAGCCAGTGATCTTGGGCTCATGCTGGATGAGCTCATGCTCAAGCTGGTGACCTCGGGGTTTCAAGCCTTGGACCTCAGCATCCCAGGTCAATGCTGTATCCACAGTGCCACTGCTAGTCAAGTTATCTTGCTTGTTTTGACCCTTTTAATTGTCACAGCTAATTTTTTTCCTATCATACAATATTTTATTTTTGACCATTTTACTTAAATACCATGCTGTTATCTTACTGTATTGTTTTGCAAACCACTTTCTTACTAAATAATAAGGTTTCCTATTTTTTCTTACTAAGTAGATTCAAGAGGAGAAGGGGCTACATTTATTGAACACTTACAGTGTCTCAGATTCTTTGTGTATTATTTTATTTAGTCCTCATATCAATCCTATGATACAGATATTATCTGTTTTACAGATGAGAAAATGAGATTCACAAAATTTAGGTAACCTGTTCGAATTATAAATTAGTAAGTAGCAGAGTGAAAGATTTTTAACTTGGACCTTTCTATTCTTGTGCTCTTTCTCTAAAATGAGGCTGAATTTTTTGTTGTTGGCTTTTAAACTTTGATTTACCTAAGATAGCTCCTTGCTTGAATAAGTAACAGCAAAGGTAATACTGGAGATATTTGAATTGTAGCATTTAATATTCCTTTTTCTTAAGTAGGAGATTGGCTTCTTATTGGCCTCTTTGCCTTTGGATAGGTCTGGGGTACACAGCTAATTGTGTATGTTGTGCAAGTTACAATTTGTGTGAATGTGCCTCTTATAGTTCTGCATTGCATGGCCTGCATAGGGCGTGGTGTGGGACTGGTTTAACTACTAATATAGTGCTACTAGATAAGTATTTTTCTCCCACTTCAGTGATACTCTTATATAGTTATTCTTTCAAGGAGTAGGCATTTTTTTACTGGTTTTTAGAGGAGAGGCTTCAAATTTTTGTTCCTAAAAATTTTTTCTTTAAAAAACTCTGTAACTACTTAAACATTTTTCAGATTGACATTTAAAATTTTCCACCAAAAGTTTTAAAGTTGCAGTTATGTAATTTTCAACATATTGCATATGTTGATTTTAAAACAAAGAGGTTGTATTATTCTTTGTATCCAGTGGAAAGATACCTCCCTTTACCCTTTTAAAACTTACCCAAATGAGCCCTTCTTTAAAATTTAGAAACTTTATGTTTCCTTTTTTTTCTTTATGTCACACCCTCTCCTCTTAATGTAATAATAGCATAGTATATTTTTAACTAGACATTCTTTTATCAGTCTATCTCATACGTCTCTGCCACATGGTATTATATATATATCGACATTTTAAGATGTTTTATTATCTATGATCATAAGTCTAAGCAGTAACATTTTTTCTACTGGATTAAATAACTAACACAATTATTAGTAGTATATAGTTAGTCAAAATAACAAACATCATGACTTTTAGTATAGAAAATATATATTTCATTGAGCTGAATCTCTCTCCTTCCTCCTCACCCTTGCTTTGTGTGTCTGAGTTGCATGATTCATTGTTAGAATATGATAAACTTTAGCTAGATTTCATTCATAGCTTTTATTGTCATACACATATAATTACTGAGAAACATTGTTCACATAATGTAGCTAGGAATGATATGTGAAGGTTTGTATTAAAGCAATATTGTTTGGAGTTTTTAACTTTCTGAGTTACATGTCAGAAATTTTTGTTTGTTGGATTTTATTTTCCATTGTTACTTAATGCAGCAGTTTATAATTTTTAAATACCTTTCTTTTTTATCTCTCACTTATCATGTGAAGCAGGCATGTCATACTTCATTTTCCTTTTACAGATGAGGAGATTTCAGTTTAGAGAGGTGGAATTTTACCCAAAGATATACAGACTCCCAAGGAGGGGGGAGCAAGACCCAATGCAGATCTTTTTTTTTTGCAATGGAGGGGAGACAGAGAGACAGATTCCCACATGCGCCCCAACTGGGATCTACCTGGCAAGCCCCCGATGGAACAATGCTCTGCCTATTTTAGGCCATTGCTCCACAGCCAAGCTATGTTTTTAGCACCTGAGGTGGAGGTTCCACCTAGCCATCCTCAGCACCCAGGGCCAACTTGCTTGAACCAATTGAGCCATGGCTGTGGGAGGAGACGAGAGAGACAGAAAAGGGGGCAGAAGGAGGGATAGAGAAGCAGATTGTTGCTTCTCCTGTGTGCCCTGACTGGGAGTCAAACCCAGGACATCCACATGCTGGGCCGATGCTCTACCACTGAGCCAACAGACCAGAGCCAGATAGATCATCTGCTGCCAAACTCAGTGCTCATTTTACTGAAGCAGGCAATTATTCAAAATATTGTGAATTTCATACCGTTGACAGTATCCTATCACATCCTTTCATTGTATTTTTGTCAAAACTTCAAGCTGTGATGTAGGTCATTTATTTATTTTTTAGATTTTTATTTATTCATTTTAGAGAGGGGAAAGAGAGAGAGAAGGGAGGAGAAGCAGGAAGCATCAAATTCCATATGTTCCTTGACCAGGCAAGCCATGGGTTTCAAACCAATGTCCTCAGCATTCCAGGTCGATGCTTTATCCACTGCGCCACCACAGGTCAGGCTAGGTCAGGTCATTTATTTTATGGATAGTATTTCTATATAACCTGATTGGTAAAGGCAGTCCTCATTTTCAAACCAGTGAAACAAATTTTATTCTTTGTCAGAAAGCCTGATTTAATTTTTTTATCCAAGAAAATGTTTTCATGGAATGCAAGTGGTATCATAAACTCCACTGAGAAATAAAGTGTAGCATGTATCTTTTAAGCCAAATTACTAAATGCAGTCCATTTTAGCTGTCAGAGATCTAATATAATTAACTTCTGTTTTTATAGTAGGTTATAAAAAGCCAGACAATGAGTAAATATACTGTTTCTCATTACCAAATTTGAATTTCTTTTCTATAAAATCATTTTACTATAAACACAGCTTCACTCACATACAGTTTAACTTTTGTAAGCTCAAATTTTACTCATTAATGGCTTTTTTCTTACTATAGACATAGTTATGTTTATCCATGCTACTGTAAAAGGTCACCTGAAAACAGTGAAAGCATCAGGGGACTGCCATGTGATTTGGTGAGCCAGGCTTCATTGTGCTTCCAGTATTGTGAAATGTTCCTGAAAATTCACACTATTCTAGGTTTTTCTTTATTAAGCTGAGCTATAAAATTTTCCTTACAGGGAAAAAGTATTTTTATTTTTAATTAAGATTATTTTTGGGAAGGGAGGAGTTGGGGGGAGAGGAGGGGCACAAAGAAAACCAGATAGAAGGTGACGGAAGACAATTTGACTTTGGGTGATGGGTATGCAACATAATCAAATGTCAAAATAACTTGGAGATGTTTTCTCTGAACCTATGTATCCTGATTGATCAATGTCACCCCATTAACATTAATTAAAAAAAAAAGATTATTTTTTTTTCCCTTTTAAAATTTCTGTGGATGTTAGTTTTGAAGTCTTGATTTTACCACATTAATTAAATAAAAATGCCCATTCAGATTTTTAAAGGGAAGTGTTATACAGTTACCAGCTTGCTTTGTCTTTTCTGCAGAGTCTGTCTTCTCTTGCTGTATCTAAGAGAGAACCACTCATTCAACGACTTCAGACTCACATGCAGGCAATAGACCGAAGCTGAGATGATTGGCCATCTCAGAAAATACACTTTTCTGTAATTGTCACACTTGTAGAGCCACAGTTAATAAACTCCTCCCCCCTTTTTATTTTTGAGCA
Source organism: Saccopteryx leptura (assembly GCF_036850995.1). NCBI lineage: Eukaryota > Metazoa > Chordata > Mammalia > Chiroptera > Emballonuridae > Saccopteryx > Saccopteryx leptura. The sequence goes on from NC_089507.1 coordinate 92,730,479, forward strand.
TCTACTGTATCAGAGAACTATGCTGAATACAGTTCTTTTTTTTAACTGTCATTCTTTTTCCGTTATGAGAACTAAGTTACCATCAAGGTGGCATTAGCAGAAGGAACATATCAGGTATCTGTATGTTGTAAGCTGTGTAAATTCATTTCAATAGAATGATCACTGCTCACCAAGAATGCACAGTCTCAAAGGACGTATACCACAAGGGTCCTCCTAAGGTTAAAGAAGGTAAACGTGTATGGAGCTCAGTAAAATTTTCAGAGATTTATTATCGCAGTGTCAGTTAATATTATCAGTGTAATATGTGGTACTGTTTTTATACTTACACCAACTTGGTTATATTTTTATAAAAGCTGCTTTAACTAAATTGCTTTTAGAGGTTTTTTTTTTAACAGTTTCAGTTTTGATAATTTGCTAATATTAATATGCATGCTGGGATGCTCTTTGGAATGTCAGAGTTCTTTCTCACTTTTAATGCAATGTCAAGTTTTATTTCTCATCTTTCCTGTTGGTTTGACTCTTGTGTTTGTGCTTTCCACTTTACAGGCATGCAGTATGGTGAATATGTTAATAATCAAGCTAGCTCCGCACCAACTCCCTTGTCATCAACTTCCGATGATGAGGAAGAGGAGGAGGAGGATGAGGAAGCAGGTCTGCTTTAGCTTTACCCTAGTTCTTAATCTTTTCCTACCCAAGCCTTTTTTTTTTTAAATGTCCACAGCTTTAATAGCCTCATAAACAAGTTTCTTTGCAGATTTAGCTCAATGAACTTACTTGGTTTAGGTTATAAAAGGTTGGGGTCACTTATGTAATGAGGTGTTTTGCTTGTTTGTTTTGTTTTTCCTCCTTTAGACGTCTTTACCATTTTGCTAAATAACATCTCTCATGATAGAATGCTTTCTTCTTTCAGAAATGTATTTCCTCTTTTGTCATGCAAAAGAATGAGTGTTGACTGAAGCTTTTGACTGCTGATTGTTCTAACACCTTTTTAGGTGTAATGTTTTATTTTCTGCTGTGCATGCTACTTTGGTCTAATCAAAATGAGCCTTTTGGGCCCTGGCTAGTTGGCTCAGCAGTAGAGTGTAGGCCGGGTGTGTTAAGGTGCCTGATTTGATTCTCAGTCAGAGCACACAGGAGAAGCGACCATCTGCTTCTCCATCCCTCCCTTTCTTGCTTCTTTCTCTTTCTTTCTCCCTCTCTTTCTTTCTCCCTCTCTTTCTTTCTCTCTCTCTCTCTCTCTCTCTCTCTCTCTCTCTTCTCTCTTCCCGCAGCCATGGCTCAAATGGTTCGAGCAGTTTGGCTTTGGGCACTGAGGATGGCTCCATGGTCTCGCATCAGGTGCTGAAACGGTTCGGTTGCCTAGCAATGGACCAGCAGCTCCAGATGGACAGAGCATTGCCATGTAGGATTTGCCAGGTGAATCCCGATTGGGGTGCATGCAGGAGTCTGTGTCTCTGCCTCCCTGCCTCTCACTTAATTAAAAAATAAATAAATAAAGAGCCATTAGAATTTTTTACAATAATAGAGAAAGAGGAAATGTTTTCTTGAGGTTCTTTTGGCACTTATTACATATTTAGAAAGTCCAAAATCTGTTGTTATTTCCTGCTTCATGTAGTAGTTCACATCTTGCTAGTTGAGGAAATTGTGCTTGTGATTACGTGTTGCAGCCTGTTTATTTTCTTTCTGCCTAAGGATCGAATAAGTGATGGCCTTTCCAAGTTATTGTATATGTGACCATGATTCTCCTTTTTATTATTGAATGCAAGTATTTGCTCTATAAACAGCTCATTTAACTGAGAGTTGATATTTCCTATGCATTTTTAAAGTTTTCACGTCCTTATATGCATGATTTGGGATGGGTAAAAATAGAGGGATCCAGATGAGGAGTAATTTTTCTTACTCTCAGTATATAAATACCCACCTATCTTTCTGAAATTTTTATAATTTTTATCTTATAAACTTCAGTCTTATAGAGAAATTGGGTAAAGAATAAATGAAACTCACATATACCTGAATACATTTTACCCAAATAGATATTTTTATCCCACTTTATAATCTATCTATATAGTTTTTCCTATATCAATTGAAAATAAGTTGGAGATATCATGAACCTTTGCTCCTAAAATTTTCAGCATGTATTTTCTAATTGTAAAGACAATGTTTTTTTTAAGAAATAAAAACATTTGTTTGAGCAGTAATAGCTGCAGCCCAGAAGACCAGGTTCAAGCAGCAACCTAAACTGTGCTCCAGAGTAGAGGTCACCTTTTTGAAGAATTTTCCTGCTCACAGTTCCCACTTTGATCCATTTCATGTAAATGAGGTTTTCAAACTGTACAATTCTGACTTGTTAAATCATGCAGTTCTGATTGGTCAATATAAATAGAAATGAGGATATAATTTGCATAGTTGTGATTGGACAGGGTATGTCTCACTCAGTTCATTGGTCAAAAGAGGAAACCATGCTTTCTTACAGTAGTTGACAACAAGCTGGGAATAGTGCGGGAAGCTGAAAGGTCAGTTTGAGATTCTTTCCAGTGTATGGAGTACGTGAGGAACCCATTAGCATATGGCCAGTAAACTTTCATTATTAATTAAATTTGGGCCCTCGGTTATCAGGTGCCTGTCTCAGTAGGTAAATTCACAGAGTAAGACAATGTCTTACATAACATAAATACAATACAGTTATCAGGACATTGAACACTGATGCAGTAATATCTTCTCTAAAGTCCATAGTCAAACCTGAACAATTGTCTGAACAAGAGCTTTTTTATCTGTTTTAATGGCCCAAGGATCAGTCCAGTGTCATGCATTGAATTTAGTTGTCATTTCTGTTTAGACTGTAAGAGAATAGTCCCTAACCTTTCTTTCTCTTTGTTTGCTTTGAAATTTTTAGACTATAAACGAGTTATTTTGTACAGTGTCCCTTGGTTTGAGTTTATCTGATGTAGCCTTGTAATTAGATTCAAATGATATGTTTTGGGCAGAATTTCCACTGAAGTGGTGTGTTAGTGCATTCTGAGGCACATGGTGTCAATTTGACCCCATATTAAAGATGTTAACTTTGATCTGTTGATTAAGATGGTGTCTGCCAGGGTTTTCAATTTGTCCTGCTTTTTTTTTTTAGTATTTTTCTGAAGTTGGAAACGGAGGCAGTCAGACAGACTCCCGCATGCGCCCGACCGGGATCCACCAGGCATGCCCACCAGGGGGCGATGCTCTGCCCATCCGGGGCATAGCTCTGTTGCAACCAGAGCCATTCTAGCGCCTGAGGCAGAGGCCATAGAGCCATTCCCAGCGCCCGAGCCATCTTTGCTCCAATGGAGCCTTGGCTGCGGGAGGGGAAGAGAGAGACAGAGAGGAAGGAGAGGGGGAGGGGTGGAGAAGCAGATGGGCGCTTCTCCTGTGTGCCCTGGCCGGGAATTGAACCCCGGACTCCTGCACGCCAGGCTGACGCTCTACCACTGAGCCAGCCGGCCAGGGCCTTGTCCTGCTTTTCATCCTTGAAATTAAGAAATAATTTGTGAGGAGATTCTTTGATACTATGTAAATACCCTGTTCTTTATTAAACTGTCATTCATTAGTTTTAGCATTCATTGGTGGTTTTCTAATTACAATATTCTTTCTACATTTATGAGCTGAGTTTTTATTATTAAGAAGAGCTTTTTCTTCTCCCTTATTGATTTCTTTGGGTTCGTATTTGACTCATGGATTCTTATTTTATGCAGTGAGTTATAATTCATCACTGTCATTAGTTATTTTGATAGTAACTTGTCCTGGACTTGGCCAGTGGCAACTCCTTGAAACTGTCTTTTTAAATGTTCCCATGCATCTTTTTTTTTTCTTTTAAGTGAGAGGAAGGGAGACAGAGTTAGACTCCCACATGTGCCTTGATCATTATCCACCTGGCAACCCCTGTCTTGGGCTGATGCTTGAAACAATCGAGCTATTTTCAGCACCCATGGCCAACGCTCCAACCATTCGAGCCACTGGCTGTGAGAGGGAGAAAGGGAGAGAAGGGGAAGAAGAAGGGGGAGAGAAGCAGATGGTCGCTTTTCTTGTGTGCCCTGACCAGGGATCATACCCTGGACATCTACACACTGATCTAATGCTCTTTCCACTGAGCCAGCTAGCCAGGGCCATTCCCATGAATCTTTAAGCAGTTAGTTAAGTACTTTAGGTCTCAATAAGGTGTTCCTAGTTCATCTGGTACTTACTTATACTACTGCAACCCTTGATGAGCCATTTTCCAGGTAAAACTGGTGGAGAAAGGTGTTTTAGAAACCAAGATCTGATTATAATGTGCATGCATTGCTACCACTGGGTCACTCCTCCAAGGCCCTGAATTATTATTATTATTTAATATACACATTATTCAAATCCTAGCTACATCTCACCGTTTTTATCTCATGATAGTTCTTTTGCACATTTAAAAAATGTGTTATTTTTGTATAATGTTATGTCAGCCTAAATTACTCCCACTTTTATTCTCCTTGCAATTAGAATTGGGTACAGTTGTTGAAAATTCCGTTTTCTTAGACTGAAAAAAATTAGGAAATCAAAAAGATTTAGCATTTATGGCTTTTCTCCTATCACGTTTTTTTGTTTACCTAACTACATTTTATTCTTGAATATATTGCAATTAAAAATTCCTGAGTTCTTAACTCATTTAGATTTTAATAATATCTAATATTTTTGAGACATCATTGTATGCCAGTTGCAGCACTAAATACATCATATATCTGCCTGAGTTTTTGTGTCAGTTTTTCTAAATTCAAATCTTATCTTTGTCACTTATCAGCTTTTGACTTTAGGCAAGTTTTTTAAACTCATTGAGTCTCAATTTACTCATGTAAAAAGAGAATAATAACAGTAACAATTATATACGGATGTTTGGAGGATTGAAAAGAGCTCTTTGTAAAGAGCTTAAAACAGCATCTGGCAAATTATAAATACACAAAAAAATTACCTGTAATTATTAACATTGAGATCATGTTTTTATCAAATTATTTTTATCTACAATCTTGCAAGACAGACATAATTGCCTTCATTTCACAGGTGAGTTGACTGTGATCTAAATTTAAGTAACATTTGTGTGCTGACACAACTACTAAGTAGCACAGTGGTGATACAGACTGAATCTCTGTAGACAGGTGTGAAAAGGAAGGCTTCTCCATCTCCTAGTGAGTACACAGCTCTGGAGAAAGGGAAAAAGAACACATGGCAGTACGTAGTGTATAGTATTATTTCTACTGTATTATTTCTATGGTGTGTGTAGTGTCTTCCTCTTGTGCCTTCTTTATTATGCAGCAAAATAGTAAGACTGGACATTTTTGCTAGAATCCTGGTTCTCTGTTCATGATTTCTTTAAAAAAAGTCATTGTTGACTGCAAAATAATGGGACGTACTGAGGTAGAGGAAAGAAAAATGGAAGGAAAACCTAGCTTTAAAATGAATTTTAGTTTTATTTTTTTAAACCCTACTCATTTACAATAATCTTTTTTAATGTAAAGCGATAAAGTGGCTTGGATTGGTTTGGGGATTACATATAAGTATTTTTTTTTAACTTTTTATAGATTTTTTTAAGTTTATTTTTTAGTTACAGTTGACGCACAATATTATATTTCAGGTGTACAACATAGTGATTACACTTTTATTAAGGTTCCAGATGGATGCATAAAGGGATTTTTATAGAGTAGAGATTTGGAGTGCTTTAATTTTTAAGCATTTCTGTGGTACTTAATCCTCTATATTCATGAGATTTTTGTGTATTCAGGTTATATGAAATTGTTCTCCAGTTTTGAAAAAAATTATTGAACATTAATAAAATAACAGCTAGCAGATTTAGGAATCAGTAACATCCCTTTTTAGAGTTAAAGTAACTATACACTTATTGTAGCTTTTCACTTATTAAAGCTTTTGGTTTCCTTGACAGCAAGTGTATCCAGTAGTCAAGTACAAAACTATTTCAGTTCTAAGTTTATATTAAGTCATAATTATATTTTCTAAATTACATGCTACCAGTAGGTTTCCTTTTTAAACTTTCCTCATTAAATTCATACTTGGAAGCTAAAATAAGATATTGTATTAGGGACAGTCTTATATTTTTTGGAAATGTTTAAAAATTCAGAATTGTTGAAATAAACAATTAAAGAAAATTGTTTTATCTTAAATTCTCTGCTTTTTGAGCCTGTTCAGAACAGTCCATAAGTATTCACTCATTCAGTCAGTGCTAGAGTAGAACTTTGATTCCTTTTAGGTCCAGTAATGAAGACAAGTACTGTCATACTTGTAATAGTAAGAAATACAACTGGAAAATGGGTGTGAAAGAGAATAAGCGGTGAAAGAAAAATTGGAAAGTGAAATAAAGTATATTGGCGGGGGGGGTGGGGGAGACAAAGTGTAGTTCACACTCCAGGCTGTGACCAGCTCTATCCCTAAAACAGCTAATGTTCTGAGACCTGCTGTACACACTCCCAGCTACCTTCCTAGGGGATGTTCAGGTTGGGAAGAAGCTGAACAACAGTAAGTTCGCTCCCAGGGCTCTGGTAATGTCTGATAGCTTGATGCTATATTTCATAAGTGATGTTGAAAAAGACATTTCCTATTTTTCATAATGAATTTTAAGATGCTAGTCAGTTTTGTTTTGTTTTTACAGAGAGAGAGAGAGTCAGAGAGAGATATAGATAGGGACAGACAGGAACAGAGAGAGATGAGAAGATTCAATCATTAGTTTTTCGTTGCAACACCTTAGTTGTTCATTGATTGCTCTCTCATATGTGCCTTGACCGTGGGGCTTCAGCAGACTGAGTAACCCCTTGCTCGAGCCAGCTACCTTGGGTCCAAGCTGGTGAGCTTTGCTCAAACCAGTGAGCCCATACTCAAGCTGATAACCTCAGGGTCTCGAGCGTGGGTCCTCCGCATCCCAGTCCAACACTCTATCCACTGCGCCACCACCTGGTCAGGCGCTAGTCAGTTTTTGTTTGACTTTCACACCAGCTAATAGCAATTTTTCGGTGCCAGGCACTATGTCAGAGATAATGATAGGTTTATGGTTTGCTCAGGTATGTTAAAAGGAAGTGTAGTTTGATAGAGAACAAGTTAAGTCAATTTCTGTAGGTAACAAGACGTATTGGCCTGCTTAGCTCTAACTTCCAAAGAGAATTCTTTTTTAAAAATTAAGTACTACAGTATTACTAACTACAATCACCATGATATCCGTTAGAGACCCCAAATTTAACTTGTAATATGACTGGAAGATTGTACTCTTTGACTAATATTGCCCCTTTTGCCCTACCCCCCAAGATAATTTTTTTTCTTTTTTTTGAGACAGAGTAAGGGGAAGGGAAGGAGAGAGAGAGAGAGGGAAAAAAAAGAAAACATTGATTTGTTGTTCCACTTATTTATGCTTTCATTAGTGGACTCTTGTATGTGCCCCAGTCAGGGATCGAACCTGAGACCTGGGCCTGTCAGGACGATGCCTGAGCAACTGAGCCACCTGGCTGGGCACCAAGAGAGTTTTTTAAAGGGTTCCAAACCTATTTTTCCCTTCAATGGATGCACTATTTTATTATTTAAACAAGTAAATATCTTAAATTGAATTTAATACATATTTAATATGTTCTTAAAATTTTATAAATTCAAGCCAGGTCCTGGATCATCAAGAAAAGTATTCGTTTGAGGGTTTATGATATTCATATACATTAAAAAGAAAATGTGGTAATGTATTTGCTGGTGGTATCTGTTACCCGAACATCCAGTTTGCGAACGTCCTGTTTATATGATTGCTCTGGCTGGAAGCTCCTTCTTTCTGTACAATGAGAGCGGGCAGAGTATTGGGGCTAAAATGGAAGGGGATTTGTTACCAGAGTCTTGAGTAGAATTCAAAAGGTATTTTCAAATAGAAATGGTGTTCAAATGGTGGTTGGATGTCTAGGCTAGCCCTAAAGCTAATTAACTGAAATACTAAACATTTGCAAATGCTTTGTTTCCAGTCTACTGCAGCTGTGTAGTATTTAATCAGTAATATGGTTATGGGTTTTGTAAGTGCCTGTGAACTAACAGGATAATAAGTACCAGGTATTTCATTATTTCTCTGAAAAAGTATATCTGAGTTCTGTACAACCAGTTTAAACAGATAATTAGATAATTCCCCAATTGTAAGCTTGAATTAAAAACCCAATAAGCTTACAGTGTAATTTGGAATATAGAACAAAATAACAGTGAGCCTATGTTAATCATGTTAATTATAGCAATATACAGGAGAATCTGGAACCTGATGTAGGGTGGAATGACAGGGGAGATTCTCTGAGGGGTGAGGAGACGGTACCCAAGCTGATCTAAAAGAACTTGAAATTAGGTGCGTGATCTGGGGAGAGAGATATAATTTTTAAAACAAAGAAAGAAAATTGAGAGAAGATGGCATATTTGGGGAACTTTAGTGAATTTGGGACCTGTAGTCTGCAAAGGACAGTGGCCAGAAGACTTGAATGAGGTTGGGTAGGATTGCTGGGTGAGATCTTTGAGAACCTTGTACAGCAGCTCCTTGAATAACATCATTTTGTCATTAGGTTAACGAGATACTGAAGAAACTTAATTCCTTTATATCAGTTAGCCTGTGGTCAAATTAATTTCATTATACGTCATTTCACTTAAAGAAGCTATAGATGATGTTAAATGAGGATTTACTGTATTTTATTTTAAGGTGTTTAGATTTTATCTTGAAGGTAGTGAGGAGTCACTGAAGGAGTTTACATGGAAAAATAACAGCCAAATTTGCTGTAGAAAGATCTCTTACCAAAGAATTCATTGGAGCATGAATGGAAACTAGAGGCTTTTAGAATAATCTGTTGAGAAAAATTAGTTCTTAGGCTAAGTTAGCAGAAGATTGAAGAGGGAGAGTATAGGATAGCATTACCAAAAGAAGGAAGTCATTTTTACAAATGGAAAATAATTTGGTTAGCAGTGATAAATGTTAGTGATGTTTGGTTGAAGTCCGAAAGAAAATAATTGGCTTTATTGGTCAGGAGATCCATGCCTTTTTTTTTTCCTTTTCCCCTATTTGTAGCACTATTTGAAGGGAGAGGAGGAGAGAAGAGAGAAAATGAAGACCATTTCCTGAGTCTGGCTAATATGTGTTTAGTATTAACAATAGCCCTGTGGAGTAAGCATTAGTTTAAAATCTATCATTACAAATAGGGGCTCAGAGATGTTAGGTGTTCTTGTTCATTTTCTCTCAACTGATAAATGATGGAGATGGAATTTGACTTATACTTTTTCCATGTTTTATTCAAGTTATGAGGAAATAAAATTTCAAATTGTCTGGGTAAAGTTGAGCAATACTATTAAGAACATTGGACTTCATTTACTCCTGTTGCTTGTCTTTCAGAGGGAAATCAGCTTACATCTTTTTAAAAAAACTTAAAACCATCCTGATACTTTCCCCCAACTTCAAAGATTCTGAGCTATTCTTATTTTCTGTCCCCTTCCTCAAATTTTAGCTCTTCCTTTCTTCTTCCTCTTTTTCTTCTTTCAATGTGTGACGTGAAGACAGTAAAAGAATGAGGGAAAATTCTTCCCAAGTACTACATTCAAATTCACCCCCACCCCATTTGTTCTCAGACCATTTACTAATTGTAGCATGAAGTAACTGAGGTAAATTAGGCCTATGTCAGGTTTAAGAGCGGTGACAAGGCCCTGGCCGGCTAGCTTAGCTGTAGAGTGTTGGCCCAGTGTGTAGAAGTCCCAGGTTCAATTCTCAGCCTGGGCACATACAAGTGACAATCTGCTCCCCCCCCCCCCCCTTCCCCTCTTCTTTCTCTCTATGTCTCTCTTCCCCTCTCGCAGCTAAGGCTCCATTGGAACTAAGTTGGCCTGGGCACTGAGGATGGCTCCATGGCCTCTGCCTCAGGCACTAGAATGGCTCAGGTTTCAACAGAGCAACACCCCAGATGGGCAACACATCGCCCCCTGGTGGGCATGTTGGGTGGATCCCGGTTGGATGCATGCAGGAGTCTGTCTCTCTGCCTCCCTACTTCTCACTTCAGAGAAATACCAAAAAACAAAAAAACAACAACAAAGTGGTGACAAGTACCAAAGCTGTTTGTTCAACTGAGACCAGCTGGTACGTGGAAAGCAGTAATTTGCTTGGTATATGGTTCCAAAGATCAGTACTCCTATCTTCCTATTTTCTGAGAGTTTTATAGTTTGAGTGCTTACATTTTGGTCTGTGATCCACTTTGAGGTAACTTTAGTGTAAAGTGTAAGGAAGGGTCTAACTTACTCTTCTGCATATGGATATCTAATTGTTCAGCACCATTCATTGAATATTCTTTGCCCATTGAAATATCTTGGCATATTGTTTTGAGTTGAAATTCACATCATAAAATACATTTAGTGTATTCACAAAGTTGTGCAATCACTACTTCTGTCTAGTTCTAACTCTTTGAATGTACTAACTAAACATTTCATTATCCCAAAAGAAAACTGTAACCATTAAGCTGCAACTTCCCATTTCCCCCTCTTCTCATCTTCTGGAAACTGCCAATCTACTGTCTGTAGATTTACCTATTCTGGATATTTGATATAAATGAAATCCTGCAGTGTGTGACCTTTTGTGTCTTGCTACTTTCACTTAGCATGTTTCAAGGATTCTTATTATTGTAGCATATATTTGTACTTCCTTCCTTTTTATAGGTGAATAATATCCCATTGTATAGATATACCATATTTTGTTTATGCATTCATCTATTGATGAATATTCGGGTTTTGGTGTGTTGTTTTCAATGCTATTACTTTCTGACTTTGACCTTCTATATCAGATTCTTCTTTATCTATAAATTCACAACTATAAGGTAACAAAAAAGAAGACCCATTACTTACTTTCAATTCTTAATTAAGAATAATGACATGTACACCATTTTTCTAGTTTTCACAAAGAAAGCACTTTGTGTCTTCCACCTATTATTTTATCCTCCTACTTTGTATATGTTGCTTCATGTCCAGTGTCTCATTTAAATCTCACAAGAACATTAAAAAAGACCCACCCATAGGACAATTTTCAAATTGTTCTCATTTTGCAGAAGAGAGTATTGATGATTGTCGCATACCCAAAGTTATATAGCAGGTAAACAACAGAGTCTGATGTGATTACAGTCTTTGGCTCCAAATTGTGTTCTTTGCCAGTAGTAAAACCACCCTACACAAGCTATTATGCCATGAGTCAACATATCCAATTCACATGGTTTTCTGAAATTATTCAGTGGAATATAATTATGCATACCTATTCTTTTTATATCACAGTTGAAAAATACCCTAAAAATTTTTGAACCCATTTATAATATTGTTAAGAGCTAGGGATCACCTTTTTAGAACAGAATTTTGTCTTATGGTGAAGAAGACCAAGTTTTCTAACACAAGAGAGAGTGTGACCATGTGCATTTGGGGGTTTATTCATCACTGTATACGCTAGCATATTTACCTAGGATAGCTTTAGGCTCTCAATGAAATATTTGTTGAGTGAGTGAATGAAAGAAATATATTGTATGTTCTTCTGTTTATGTGACGCATCACTAAATTTCATCATAAATTACCACTGCGTGCTGGGCTCATAAATTACCACTGAATATTTCTATTAATCTTACAGGTTTTGAATGAACACAGATAATAAAAATTTTATAGATTAACATTTATTAGAATGCCTTTCATGTATATTACCTTATTAAATATGGCCAGTACTATTTAATCTTCATTCTGCAGATGAATAAGCTGAGGCATAGAAAAGTTTAGTAACAGGCTAGGTAGCAACCCAAAACACAGACTCCTCTTTTGTGGGGTTTTATATAGCTATGCTGTTAGAAGAGTCATTAATATTTAATTATTTAATCAAAATATACTAATACTGATAAAATATATTTAATAACTTGCAGTTTTTGAGATGTAACTACATTAATATTCTATCAATCTAAATTTATATTTGTGTTTGAGTATTTTGGTATCTATTCTCAGATACCATCACATATATTTTATTAAATTTTATTCCATTCATTTGCTTCATATTCTCCCTACTCTCATCCGCTATTCTTATATCAGAAATTTATATATGGTTTTTTAAATGTCTTTCAACATCAGTCATCTTACATGTTCACTAGAGTCAGCAAACCATCTTTAAAATTGTCAATGGCTGCTGTAAGATACAGTGTCATTTTGAACTTAGACACTTTGGTTTTCCTTCTAGGTGTTGACAGCTCTTCTACCACAAGCAGTGCTTCTCCACTGCCCAACAGTTACGATGCCCTAGAAGGAGGCAGCTACCCAGGTAATTTGTTTTGTGCTTATTCAATGTTTATTTGAAAAGTTATTGACCATCAATTGCTTTCAAACATAAACATATTATATACATAATTAGCAGGATATATTTTTAATAGGAATAAAGGACGTTTTGGGTATTTCTCAGCCTAACTTAACAGTGTGAATTGTTATATAACAACTATGAATGTTGTTTCTGGAAAGTATAAGGATATTTATTATTTTATTTTTGTTATGCTCTTTATCTCTTTCCTCCTAAAAATCTTTTAATAGTAAATAATTTTCTCTTCCCTTTTTGTAATGCTAGTAACTTCTTAAATAAATACATTTTTGTTCTCATGCTTAGATCGTTGAATTCCTTCCAACTAGCCTATGAATATAATTAATCTTTAACTCTTTACTCCCCCTATGGCTCCTGGCTGCCTCCACCAGGTAAATAGATGAACCAACTTGGATGTAGTTTTTGGAGGCATTACTTTTAACCATATCTAGAAAATAACTTTGGTCACTAACTACATAGAAATAAGAGTAATGGATAGTATTGCAAGAAAAAACAATGCAAACTTAACTTTTATAGTTAATAGTCATTTTTACTATAATATTTGTATGGTGATTTTCCTCATTTGCCTGTCTCCTATCACCTGACAACCATACCTGACTTCCCTCTTTTTCTTTCTTTCTAATGATTCCAAACTTTAGGACAAGTAATTTTGCCCTTCTCTTTATTTCTTATCACTCTGGTAATCAGGATTAGAGTTGGAATATGCTGTACTTAACTAAACATACTATCTTGCTATCATTCTATGAATCAGAAAATGTTGATCTTCTCAGCATAATATAGAATTTCATTTTAATATCCCAAGAATACTTATATAAGCTATTTAGTCTTTTGTAGTGACAGATTTTTTTTTCCCCTCCAGGAACCACTGTTTGCATGTATGTGTGTAAGAAGTTGTGGACCATTCTAAAAGCAATCATTATCATCAAAATATTTTAGAAGAGTTACTCTATTCATTAAAATCGGAATACTCTTAACTGTATAGTATTTCATGAGTTTCAAAGTAACCTGAAATGAATTGTCCAATGTGGTATAATTAAAACATCATAGCCTTGGAGTTAGACTTTGGCTTGTTTGTGTTCTTTGTCAAAATATCTTAATCTTATTACAAACTGTGCTTTGACATTGAGTGGCCTACTCAAGTTGTCTAGCTATTTGTATTGCACCAAAATGAAGATATACGCAACTGTAGCAGTAAGGTTAAGAAAATGGAAAGTTTGCCTGACCAGGTGGTGCCCAGTGGATGGAGCGTCGGACTGGGATGTGGAGAACCCAGGTTCAAGACCCCGAGATTGCCAGCTTGAGTGCGGGCTCATCTGGTTTGAGCAAAGCTCACCAGCTTGGACCCAAGGTCGCTGGCTCGAGCAAGGGGTTAGTTGGTCTGCTGTAGCCCCACAGTCAAGGCACATATGAGAAAGCAATCAATGAACAACTAAGGTGTCGCAACGAAAAACTGATGATTGATGCTTCTCATCTCTCTCCGTTCCTGTCTGTCTGTCCCTATCTGACTCTCTGTCTCTGTAAAAAAAAAAAAAAAAGAAAGAAAAAGAAAAAAAATGGAAAGTTTAATATATGTCAAGTATCAGGATAGATTTTAAGACCTAGAAGTGTATGAAACAGTGTTCATTTCTTAAAGAAAGGGATAGGTTTTAGACCTCTATGTTTATTACTCCAGTTCTTTGGCTTTTATGCTAATGTCATGTTAAGAGAACGTTTCTACTTACAGTCCCATCACCATGAGAAGGAACAAACAAGAGAGTTAGGAATATGACACTGTATTAATGCTCTGTCCTTTTAAGAAGTCTGGAAGGTTCCCAAAAAGCCAGTAAGCCAAGCCTTGCCTATTAGCACTTGATGATAGCAGAATGTCTAGGACTGTATCTTCAAAATGGGAGCCAATAAAGTCAGTGGAAGGATATAATTCCTTAAGAAACTTTAAAAAAAATAAGTTTTATTAAGTCAGATGCTTTTGAAAATATAGTTTTTAGTCTTATGACTAGTGAAGAATATAATTTTTCTATGAAAAAATAGATTCAAATCTATATTACAGATATTTATTGATGGAATTTAGCAAGAGAGGAAGGGGTGTGGGAAAGAGGGAGAGAGAAACAGGAACATTGATCCATTCCTGTATGTGCCCTGACCAGGGATCAGACTGGCAATCTCTGCACTTCGGAATGATGCTCTAACCCAGTGGTAGTCAACCAGGTCCCTACTGCCCACTAGTGGGCGTTCCAGCTTTCATCGTGGGCAGTAGCAGAGCAACCAAAGTATAAATAAAAAGAAAGATTTAACCATAGTAAGTTGTTTTATAAAGATTTATTCTGCCAAACTTAACGAAAATCCAACATAAAATACTTGGTAAGTATTATTATATGGTTTAACTTGCTATAACTCTGCTTTATAAATTTTATAAAGTAAAGTTACTTTCCTACTTTATAAATCACCATTATTGTGGAACCGGTGGGCGGTTAGAAAATTTTACTACTAACAGAGATACAAAAGTGGGCGGTAGGTATTAAAAGGTTGACTACCCTGCTCTAACCAGTCAAGCTATTCAGTCAGGGCAGAATTGCTTTTTTAATTGCTTTGCTTTGTTTTCTGCTTTTTAGCAGGATTTCTGCTGAGAGAATAAAAGGAAAAACAACTGTCTTTTATATGTATAATATAAACATAAAGCCCTTCTTATCTCCTAGAAATACTAACCGAATGAAGTAATTGTCATGAAATGAGGTTTTGTTGTAAGCACTTCTATAAAAAAATTAATTAGCACAATATTGAGGATTATTAAAGCTGAGTGATGAGTATGTGAGGTTTATTCTATTCTCTCAACTTTAGTGTATATTCAAAATTTCTCATAATAAAAAGTTTAAAACAGAAACGTTTTAAATGCCAAACGTTACAGCTCTTCTAGGAGCCAAGTCTTTATACAGTCATGTTTTCAAATGTTAAAACTGTGTTTTTCTTTTTCTCTTTGTTAGATATGCTTTCTTCATCAGCAAGCAGTCCTGCTCCTGATCCCGCTTCTGAACCTGACCCTACTTCAGCTCAAGTGCCCGCTGCACCTCAGCCTTCAAAAATGGCTAAACCATTTGGATATGGTTATCCCACTCTTCAGCCTGGCTATCAGAATGCTGCAGCACCACTGAATTCTGGAGTACAGCCCTGTAGCCCAGTGTCCTCTGGATTCCAGCAGTATTCCCAAGTATGTATTTAGTCACAGAAAGACATTGCATTTCTAAAATTGTGAAACCATGGTTAATTCTAACAAATCCCTGTGATTCAAATGGATTATTGGTACAAGTACAGATAAGCCTGGATCAAACATAGGTAGAATTTGATTACAATTTTTATGTGTGTGCATACATAAAAAAAGATAAAAGGAAATATAAATACTAATTTTTTTTAATTTCTCCACTTACAATTTACAGTGTTAGGTATCAGAACCTCAAGAACCTTTAAAAAATTGAATAGACTACTTTTTAGAGCAGTTTTAGCTTACAGAATTATACAGAAAATATACTCTAGTTACTGTAAACCTCCTCTAGTTTCCCTACTAAAATTAACTTTTTTTTAATTGATTTTAATTTATTATGTTTACATAGATTCAAGTGTCCTGCCGGCTATATCTCCCCCACCCCTCCGTATTCCCCTTGATCCCCCCTTCTCCCCCTCCCTCCAGTGCCTCCCCCTTCCATCCAGGATTTGCTGTCCTGCTCTCTATAATGCTGTGTTATGTATATATAATTTCATTAATCTCTTTCTCTTCTCTGATCCCATCCTCTCACCCCCTTTCCCTCTGACTGCTTTCCCTCTGGTCCCTTTGATCCCGCCTAGGCCTCTATTCTGTTCCTCAGTTCACATTGTTCATTAGATTCCTCAAATGAGTGAGGTCATATGATATTTCTTTCTCTGCCTGGTTTATTTCACTTAGCATGATAGTCTCCAGGTCCATCCATATTGTGACAAAAGGTAAGATTTCCTTCCTTTTCACAACTGTGTAGTATTCCATTACATATATGTACCACAGCTTTTTAATTCACTAGTCCACTGACAGACACTTGGGCTGTTTCCAGATCTTTGCTATTGTGAACAATGCTGCCATAAACATGGGGGTGCATTTCTTCTTTTCAAACAGTACTTTGGTGTTCTTTGGGTATATTCCTAAAAGTGGTATAGCTGAGTCAAAAGGCAGTTCAATTTTTAATTTCTTGAGGAATCTCCATACTGTATTCCACAGTGGCTGCACCAGTCTGCATTCCCACCAGCAGTGCAGGAGGGTTCCCTTTTCTCCACATCCTTTCCATCACTTATTCTGTGTTGTTTTGTTGATGAGCGCCATTCTGACTGGTGTGAGGTGATATCTCATTGTGGTTTTAATTTGCATTTCTCTAATGATTAGTGGTGTTGAGCATTTTTTCATATGCCTATTGGCCGTCTGCATGTCCTTTATGGAGAAGTGTCTATTCATTTCTTTTGCCCATTTTTGGATTGGATTGTTTGTCTTCCTGGTGTTGAGATTTACAAGTTCTTTATAAATTTTGGTTATTAACCCCTTATCAGACATATTGTCAAATATGTTCTCCCATTGTGTGGTTTTTCTTTTTATTTTGTCCATATTGTCTTAGCTGTGCAAAGCTTTTTAGTTTGATATAGTCCCGTTTGTTCATCCTGTCCTTTATTTCACTTGCCCGGGAAGATAAATCAGCAAATATATTGCTGTGATAGATGTCAGAGAGCTTACTGCCTATGTTTTCCTTTAAGATGATTATGGTTTCATGACTTACATTTAAACCTTTTATCCATTTTGAGTTTATTTTTGTGAATGGTATAAGTTGGTGGCCTCGTTTAATTTTTTTGCAAGTTCCTGTTCAATTTTCCCAACACCTTTTGTTAAAGAGGCTGTCTTTACTTCATTGTGTTTATCTCCTTTGTCAAATATCAATTGTCCATATAGGTGTGGGTTTATTTCTGGGTTCTCTGTTCCACAGATCTATATGCCTGTTCTTATGCCAGTGCCAAGCTATTTTGAGTACAATGGCCTTGTAGTATAACTCAATATCAGGAAGTGTGATACCATCCACTTTATTCTTCTTTTTCAAGATTGCTAAGGCTATTCGTGTTCTTTTTTGGTTCCATATAGATTTTTGGAATATTTGTTCTATATCTTTGAAGTATGTCATTGGTATTTTAATAGGAATTACATTGAATTTATAGATTGCTTTGGGTAATATAGACATTTTAATGATGTTTATTCTTCCTATCCATGAACACAGTATAAGTTCCCACTTGTTTATATCTTCCTTGATTTCTTTTATCAATGTTTTATACTTTTCTGAGTACAAGTCTTAAATCTCGTTGGTTATATTTACCCCTAGGTACTCTGTTTATTTTGTTGAAATAGTGAAGGGGATTGTTTTTTTAATTTCCTTTCAGACAGTTCATTGTTGGTGTATAAAAATGCCTCTAATTTCTGATTTTTTTTTTTTTTTTTTTTGTATTTTTCTGAAGCCGTAAACGGGGAGAGACAGTCAGACAGACTCCTGCATGCGCCCGACCGGGATCCACCCGACACGCCCACCAGGGGCGATGCTCTGCCCACCAGGGGGCAATACTCTGCCCCTCCAGGGCGTCGCTCTGCGGCGACCAGAGCCACTCTAGCGCCTGGGGCAGAGGCCAAGGAGCCATCCCCAGCGCCCGGGCCATCTTTGCTCCAATGGAGCCTTGGCTGCAGGAGGGGAAGAGAGAGACAGAGAGGAAGGGGGGGTTGGAGAAGCAAATGGGCGCTTCTCCTATGTGCCCTGGCCGGGAATCGAACCCGGGTATCCCGCACGCCAGGCCGACACTCTACCACTGAGCCAACCGGCCAGGGCCTAATTTCTGAATATTAATTTTATATCCTGTCACCTTGCTGAATTCATTTATCAGGCCCAGTAGTTGTTTGACTGAGACTTTAGGGTTTTCTGTGTATAGTATCATGTTAGCAAATAATGATAGTTTTAGTTCTTTTCCAATTAGAATGCCTTTTATTTCTTCTTCTTGTCTGATTGCTGTGGCTAGGACTTCCAGAACTATGTTGAATAAGAGTGGTGAAAGGGGGGCACGCCTGCCTTGTTCCTGATCTTAAGGGCATTGCTTTTAATTATTGCCCATTGAGTATGATGTTGGCTGTGGGTTTGTCATAGATGGCCTTATCATGTTGAGGTATGTTCTCTGTATTCCCACTTTGCTGAGACTTTTGATATAAATGGGTGCTGGATTTTATAAAATGCTTTTTTTGCATCTAGTGATATTATCCTGTGATTTTTCTCCTTTTTTTTTTTATGTGATGAATCAAATTGATCTGCGAATATTGTACCAATCTTGCATCCCCAGAATAAATTCCACTTATTTTGATGTATGATTTTTTTCATGTATTGCTGAATCCAGTTTGCTAATATTTTGTTGAGAATTTTAGCATCTAAGTTCATCAGGGATATTGGCTTATAGTTTTCTTTCTTTGTAATGTCTTTGCCTGGTTTAGGAATGAGGGTTTTGCTCGCCTCATAAAAGGAGCTTGGAAGTTTTCCCATCTCTTGAATTTTTTGAAATAGCTTGAGAAGGATAGGAATTAGTTCTTTTTTGAATATTTACTAAAATTCACCTGTGAAGCCATCTGGCCCAGGACTTTTGTTTGTTGGGAGTTTTTTGATAACTGTTTCGACCTCATTTGTTGTAATCGGTCTGTTTAGGTTTTCTGATTCTTCCAGATTGATTTTTGAAAGATTATATGTTTCAGTGAATTTTGTCCATTTCACCTAGGTTATCTAATTTTTTGGCATACAGTTCTTCATAGTATTTTCTTACAACCCTTTGTATTTCTGCTGTGTCAGTTGTTACTTCTCCATTCTCATTTCTAATTTTGAGTCCTCTCTCTTTTTTTCTTGTTAAGTCTTTTTAAAGGTTCATCAATCTTGTTTACCTTTTCAAAGAACCAGTTCTTGGTTTCATTGACCTTCTGTATTTTTTTTTAGCCTCTCTGTCATTTATTTTCGCTCTGATCTTTATCATTTCCTTCCTTCTACTTCTTCTGGGCTTTATTTGTTGTTCTTTGAGATGCACAGTTGTTTATTTGAGCTTTTTCTTGCTTCTTAAGGTATGCCTCTAATGCTGTGAACTTCCCTTTCAGGACTTCTTTTGCTGTGTCCCATAAATTTTGAGTCGTTGTATGTTCATTTTCATGGAAATTTTTTATTTCTTCTTTGATCTCTTTGTTAAGCCATTCGTTATTTAATAATATGCTGTTTAGTCTCCAAGTGTTTGAATGTTTTTCAGTTTTTCTGTTGTAGTTCATTTTTAGTTTTATGCCATTGTGATCCAAGAAGATGCTTGATACGATTTCAGTCTTCTTAAATTTATTGAGACACATTTTGTGTTCTAACATGTGGTCTATCCTAGAGCATGTATCATGAGCATTTGAAAAGAATGTATATTCTGCTGCTTTAGGGTGAAAAGTTCTGAAGATATCTATTAAATCCAGTTGATCTAGTGTGTCCTTTAAGACTGCTGTTTCTTCGTTAATTTTCTTTCTTGAGGATCTATCCATTGACATTAGTGGGGTATCAAAATCCCACTATTATAGTATTGCTGTTGATCTCATCCTTTATGTCCATCAAACTCTGCTTTATATATTTAAGTGCTCCTATATTAGGTGCATAGATATTTGTAATGGTTATATCTTCCTGTTGGATTGTTCCCCTTATCATTATGTAGTGACCTTCTTTGTCCCTTACTATAGCCTTTGTTTTAAAGTCTATTTTGTCAGATATAATATTGTTACCTCAGTTTTTTTTTTCATTTCCATTTGAATGAAATATTTTTTTTCCATCTCTTCACTTTCAGTCTGTGTGTATCTTTTGTTTTCAGGTGTGTCTCTTGTAGACAGCATATGTACGCATCCCATTTTCCCATCCATGCAGCTACTCTCTGTCTTTTGATTGGAGCATTTAATCTATTTACATTTAAGGTTATTATTGATATGTAGTTGTTTAATGCCATTTTATTCTTTAAATCTACATTTTTCTTTTTCTAGATTTTTTTCCCCTTTTGTTCTGTTTACAACAGGTCCCTTAACATTTCTTGCAGCCTTGCTTTGGTTGTAGTAAATTCCTTGAGTTGTGTTTTTTGTTGTTGTTTTTTTGTCTGGGAAGCTTTTTATTTCTCCTTTAATTTTAAACAATAGTCTTGCTGGATAAAGAAGTCTTGGTTGTGGGCTCTTGTTTTTCATTACTTTGAATATTTCTTGCCATTCCCTTCTGGCCTCTAGTGTTTCTGTTCAGAAGTCGGATGTCATCCGTATGGGGCTCCTCTGTAGATAATTGACTGCTTTTCTCTTGAAGCTTTTAGTATTCTTTTTTTATCCCTTAATTTTGGCATTTTAATTATGATGTGTCTTGGTGTAGGCCTCTTTGGGTTCCTCTTTAATGGGACTCTCTGTGCTTCTTAAACTTGTGTGACTTTTTCCTCTATCAATATAGGGAAGTTTTCAGCTATGATTTCTTCAATCAGGTTCTCTATTCCTTGCTCTTTCTCTTCTCCTTCTGGAACCCCTATGATGTGGATGTTGTTTCTCTTCGTGTTGTCACAGAGCTCTCTTAGAATTTTCTCAGACTTTTTGATCCTCTTTTCTTTTTGCTGTTCTGCTTCCGTACTTTCATTTATCTTGTCCTCTAAATCACTGATTCAATCCTCTGCTTCATCCAGCCTGCTTTTAATTCCTTCTGTTGTAGTCTTCATTTCTGATATTTATTTTTAATTTGACTGGTTCTTTTTATGATTTCAATGTTCTTTGTGATGTTTGTTATCTCTTTATTTAGGTGCTTGTTATGTCCATCCATTGTTGCTCTAAGATCTTTGAGCATCCTAGCAATCATTATTTTAAATTCTGTACCCAATAATTTGGTTACTTTCATCTCATTCAGGTTTTTTTCTGGGGATTTTTTTTGTTGATACATTTGGATTGTATTTCTCTGTCTTCCCATTTTGTCTGTGTATAGACTCTTCCTTTGGGTGTGTTGTTTGTGTAGCTAGCTGAGTCTAGGGCAGGGGTCCCCAAACTATGGCCCGCGGGCCGCATGCGGCCCCCTGAGGCCATTTATCCGGCCCCCGCCACACTTCCGGAAGGGGCACCTCTTTCATTGGTGGTCAGTGAGAGGAGCACATTGACCATCTCATTAGCCAAAAGCAGACCCATAGTTCCCATTGAAATACTGGTCAGTTTGTTGATTTAAATTTACTTGTTCTTTATTTTAAATATTGTATTTGTTCCCATTTTGTTTTTTTACTTTAAAATAAGATATGTGCAGTGTGCATAGGGATTTGTTCATAGTTTTTTTTATAGTCCGGCCCTCCAATGGTCTGAGGGACAGTGAACTGGCCCCCTGTGTAAAAAGTTTGGGGACCCCTGGTCTAGGGTTGGAGTTGTCTGCTTCCAGTTTCCAGTTGTGCTGTTTCTAGATCTTCTTGGGTTGACATCAGCTGTTGTTTCTAATCTGCTGTGGACTACTTTTCTGCTGCCACTGTTTTTTTATTGCTATTTGTGTCAACATTTTCTATGCGTTAGCTGGGTCAGGTGTGAGGAGCCCCCTTTTTTTTTTCTTTTCTTTTTTTTTTTTTTTTTTTTTTTTGAGGAGCCCTTTCTTAAGATACCACTCTAACAAGAGTTGTTACATACTGAACTGATGCTCCCTGTGTCTGGCTGCTAGATGTGCCAGCCCTGGACCTCCTTGGCTGGAACCTGGTGCAGACCATTGGAGGTCACTGCCTATGACTGGCACTTAGCAATCTTTTTGGAGCTACAGGCCATCCAGAATTTGTGACTTCCTCTGTTGGGCCCAGGTGCCATTGTATATATCAGCCTCACTCCTAGGCTGGCTTTTATCTACTCTTGGCCTGGGGAAAGTTTGTTTAAAAGTTCCAAGTTCCCCTGAGACCTGCTTTCTGCCACCTCTTACTGCTGGCTGCTTGTTGGGCTCAGCATGGTAATTCATGGATTAGGAACAAACAGTACTGTGTGTGGCTTGTGCCTTAGCCTCAGGTGTCATTCTATCCAGACTTTTTTTTCCTTCTTTTTTAGGTCTCAGAAGGGTGTGGCCACCAGAGTCTAGTGAGTGTGGCCTCTGTTCCCAAGGTGTGGTTTGTTTGCTGGCGCACTACCTCAGTCTCCGCCGTCACAGGCACTGGGGCCGTCTTTGCCGCCGCTGTCAAGGGTGTGCACACATGCTTGTGCTGCCTCAGCCCCCGCCACTGTGGGCACTCGGGCCACCTCAGCCTCTTTCGCCGCAGGCATTTGGGGTGCAGTGTAGCTCAGACTTCAGCACCCACAACCTGTGTCCCTCAAGAGTCCTTGCTTCTAAGTGACTCTTTGGTCTAACTGTGGAAGGAGAGCCTCCAGTGGACTGGGTTATTGCTTCCCTTTGCTGGTGTTGCTGCCTCCAGGAAAAATGGCCACTTTAGATTTGGGGAATCACTCAGCACAGGGGTTAGGGTTTCTATCCCCCACAGTGTCTCTCCCTGTGCCTTCGAGATTACACTCTCTTCTCGCAACTCCAGTCCTCTCAGCTCTCCCCTCTCCTGTAGTCCCAGGTGAGTGGTTATGACCTAGGTTTTCTGCACGGTTCCTCTAAGACAGAGCCTGGGTCTGAGAGTTCTGTCTCTTTCTTGCAAACAGTATCCCAGCTCTTTTCTCAGCTAAATACTGTCCGTAAGACTCTTTTAGTCTCTGAGACTCAAAGCTGGGGCTCCAGTCCTGGGGCTGAGGACCCACAACCCTCCAGGCAACCCACCCCGCTGTGAGAGTCCCTCTGGGCCGCCACTTGCTCCTGTGAGTGGGGCAGCTGTTTCCGCATCTCTGCCTTTCCTCCCAGTCTCCGTGTGGCTTCTTCCTTGATCCTTGGTTATAGAGTCTTCTTATTTTAGTCCAAAGATGGGTTTTCAAGATGATTATTTTAAAATTAAGTTGTAATCCACTTGGTTCTGGGAGGTGGGAGTTGGAACGTCCGCCTACTCTATCACCATCTTCTCTCTTCTGTGTGAAATTACAGTTTTAAAGGAGATGCTCAGGGAAGACTTGACTTAGAAGATGGTTTTTGAACAAAGATATGAAGAAGGTGAGGAGTGAGTTATGTACATATTTAGAAAAAGAAGTCTTAGGAAGCTCAGCAAGTGCAAAGACCCTGAGAAAGGAGAGTGTCTGTCATATTTGAGGGTCTGTCTGTCTGAAGTGAAGTGATCATAAAGAAGGATCATAGTCTTTTTTTTTTAAGATTTTATTTATTGATTTTTAGTGAGAGATAGTAGGGTGAGGAGGAGTGGGAAGCATCAGCTCATAGTAGTTGTTTCGCATATGTGCCTTGACCAAGCAAGCCTAGGGTTTCAAAACAGCAACCTCAGCATTCCAGGTTGAATGCTTTACTCACTACACCACCACAGGTCAGGGAATGTTAACTGTTTAAAGAGGTTTAATTTGGAAAAGGCTATTAGCTGTGGTTTTTTTCTTCATGGTACTTTTATTTTTCAGTCTTTATATAATCGGGAAATTAAAGTAAACATTAAAGTTTTCTTCTTTTTCTGTATTATTATGCTAGTTTCTTCTTTTAAAAAATAATATGGTATAAATGTGGTTTGCAATTTTGTTTTAACTCTTGAGGAAATCTCTGACATATACTGGTGAAAGCCTCCACATACATAAATGCTTGCCAGTGCTTATGTTCATTAACTACTGCTGTGACCCATTCTGACATGACTTTGTTTAGATTCACCTCTTAAATACTATCTCAATTTAATAATGCATAAAAGTATTTTATATTTATTTTTATCAAGAAGAAAATAAAATCTAAGGAAACAATTAAAATGGCTAAAGCATTATATTTATAATAATTTTTAAAAACTTGCTTTTACTAGACTAATCTTATAGAAAATTCATCTATGGTGCACTAATAATAAAAATTAGAGGGAAATAGGAACATCATTTGTTTTAGAATTTAACCTTAGATTTAAGGCTCAGAAGGAAGAAGAAAACTGGGAGAGGCACTAGAAAAACATGGTTGGTTAGTACAAACTTCCCTGACTTATGTTTTGTTAGATTTTCTTTATGGTCTATTGGTCCAGATCAGTGGTCGACAAACTCATTAGTCAACAGAGCCAAATATCAACAGTACAATGATTGAAACTTCTTTTGAAAGTCAAATTTTTTAAACAAACTATATAGGTAGGTACATTCCTTATCGAGGTAGTGCCCTCATGTGGTATTTTGTGGAAGAGCCACACTTAAGGGGCCAAAAAGCCACGTGTGGCTCGCGAGCCACAGTTTGCTAGCCAGATGAAGGACTGACTTGTGTGCTTTAGGCAAATTGCTATTTGGAGTCATAATATGTCATTTGTGTATTTTAATGAGAAGAAAACCAACTTCAAAGAAATAATCTGAAAAAAAAAAAGGAATAATCTGGTTCTTAGAGGAAGTCTTGGGCAAGGGGGAAAAATTATTTTGAAATAGAAAGTGGTTTTTCATAATGACATAGAAGGTTCTTTGGCCAAATCTGGCCTGCTGCCTACTCTGGTAAATAAAACATTTAGCAACTTTTGTACTACAGTGATAGAGTTGAAGAGTTGCAAAAGAGACCATGCAGCTCTTAAATTTTAAAATATTTATTATCTGAGCCTCTACAGAAAATGTTTGCCAACCTTTAACATAGGAGAATGGGAAGAATGGGAAGTCCTTTTTCTTTTTTTCTTTCTTTTTTTTTTTAAGCAAGAGAGGGACAGACAGGAAGGGAGATGGGACGCATCAACTCGTAGTTGCATTACTTTAGTTGTTCATTGATTGCTTTCCTCATATGTGCCTTGACTGGGGTTGGGGGCCTCCAGCCAAGCCAGTGACCCATTAACTCAAGCCAGCAACCTTTGGCCTCAAACCAGTGACCATGGGGTCATGTCTGTGCTCCCACACTCAAGCCGGTGACCTTGGGGTTTCTCTATCCACTGCACCACCACCTGGTCATGTGGGAAGTGATTCTTTTCCCATTGTATTTGGGAAGTTATTTTGGAAAGGTTAAGAGATCGTCTTTGGAATATAAGTAAAAATTAATGTTTATATAATAGATTAACGGCTTGCAGCTTTAAACATTTCTACAGATTGTACACACTCATGTAGCCAATAGCCAGAGGCCTCTCATGCCTTTTCTAGTCACTAACCCTCCAAATAAGAATTGACAACTGTCTTGACTTCTAATACCAGATTCGTTTTACTTGATTTTAAACCTTATGTAGTGGAATCATACTGTATATACTCTTACTATGTATACTCTTAGCTAGATTCTTTTGCTCAACATTATGCTTGCTGTGTACTTGTAGTTCACTTGTTTCATTGTTATATAGTACTCCATTATGTAAATATACGACAATTTATTTGTTATATTGTTGAAGGGCATTAATTAGGGTTAATTTCCAGTTGAGGGCCATTTTGAATAGTACTGTTGTAAATATTTCTGTTTGTACCTTTTTTTTTTTCCTGAAGTGAGAAGCAGGGAGGCAGAGAGACAGACTCCCACATGCACCCAACTGAGATCCACCCAGCAATCCACTAGGGGGCAATACTCTGCCCATCTGGGGCGTTGCTTCATTGCAACCGGAGCCATTCTAGTGCCTGAGGCGGAGGCCATGGAGCCAATCCTCAGTGCCCGGGCCACCTTTGTTCCAATGGAGCCTTGGCTGTGGGAGGGGAAGAAAGAGATAGAAAGAAAGGAGAGGGGCAAGGGTGGAGAAGCAGATGGGAGCCCCTCCTGTGTGCCCTGGCTGGGAATCAAACCTGGGGCTTCCATACACCAGGCTGACGCTCTACCGCGGAGCCAACCGGCTAGGACCTGTTGATATCTTTTAAGTGAATATGTATAGATCTAGAAGTGAATTCACTCAGTCATGGGTTGTCCATATGTTCAACCTCAGCAGTTACTGCCCAGTGATTTCCCTATTTATATCTTCCATTAGTAGTATGTGAGTTCCAGTTATTTCACATCCTTGGCAACACTTGGAATTTTGATGTTTTTATATTAGTAATCTTCCTTTCATCATTTTGGTGAAGAAATGGATAGTCAGATAAGTGAAATCATCTGTGCAAGGCCAGGTGTAGTTCTGAGAATACTAAACTCCTTGCAGTTCAGAATTACACATTTTCTTTTCTCTCTCTTACTGGCAAGGACTTGTGCAGATTTGATATATGTATCTCTCTAAGGAAGATTACAACAGCAGCAAAAGAAATTTCTTTTTATCTAATCGGAATTTAAAATAGTTTTTTTTTGGACAGTACTGTTTCAGGATTAGTGAACAATGATGATTAAAGCACACTGCTAGGACTTACATTTAAATTCTCACTTAAGAAAGATCTTAGATTTTAATCTAAGATTAACATTATCAAATTATTTTAAAAGAAGCCATTTATTTTTGAAGTCCTATTTAGGTTAAGAATATCTTGCTTAGATGGCCATATTACCCAAAGCAGTATACAAATTTAATGCAATTGCCATCAAAATTCCAATATTTTTTAAAGAAATGGAGCAAAAAATCATCAGATTTATATGGAACTATAAAAAACCCCGAATAGCCAAAGCAATCCTAAAGAAAAAGAATGAAGCTGGGGGCATTACAATACCTGACTTCAAACTCTACTATAGGGCCACGACAATCAAAACAGCATGGTATTGGCAGAAAAATAGACACTCAGACCAATGGAACAGAATAGAAAACCCAGAAATAAAACCACATATATATAGTCAAATAATTTTTGATAAAGGGGCCAACAACACACAATGGAGAAAAGAAAGCCTCTTCAATAAATGGTGCTGGGAAAATTGGAAAGCCACATGCAAAAGAATGAAACTGGACTACAGTCTGTCCCCCTGTACTAAAATGAACTCAAAATGGATCAAAGATCTAAACATAAGACCTGAAACAATTAAGTACATAGAAGAAGACATAGGTACTCAACTCATGGACCTGGGTTTTAAAGAGCATTTTATGAATTTGACTCCAAAGGCAAGAGAAGTGAAGGCAAAAATTAATGAATGGGACTACATCAGACTAAGAAGTTTTTGCTCAGCAAGAGAAACTGATAACAAAATAAACAGACAGCCAACTAAATGGGAAATGATATTTTCAAACAACAGCTCAGATAAGGGCCTAATATCCAAAATATACAAAGAACTCATAAAACTCAACAACAAACAAACAATCCAATAAAAAAAATGGGAAGAGGACATGAACAGACACTTCTCCCAGGAAGAAATACAAATGGCCAACAGATATATGAAAAGATGCTCATCTTCTTTAGTTATTAGAGAAATGCAAATCAAAACTGCAATGAGATACCACCTCACACCTGTTAGATTAGCTATTATTAACAAGACAGGTAATAGCAAATGTTGGAGAGGCTGTGGAGAAAAAGGAATCCTCATACACTGTTGGTGGGAATGTAAAGTAGTATAACCATTATGGAAGAAAGTATGGTGGTTCCTCAAAAAACTGAAAATAGAACTACCTTATGACCCAGCAATCCCTCTACTGGGTATATACCCCCAAAAACTCAGAAACATTGATACGTAAAGACACATGCAGCCCCATGTTCATTGCAGCATTGTTCACAGTGGCCAGGACATGGAAACAACCAAAAAGCCCATCAATAGATGACTGGATAAAGAAGATGTGGCACATATACACTATGGAATACTACTCAGCCATAAGAAATGATGACATCGGATCATTTACAGCAAAATGGTGGGATCTTGACAACATTATACGAAGTGAAATAAGTAAATAAGAAAAAACCAGGAACTGCATTATTCCATACGTAGGTGGGACATAAAAGTGAGACTAAGAGACATTAATAAGAGTGTGGTGGTTACGGGGAGAGGGAGGAGAGGAAGAGGGCAAGGGGGAGGGGGAGGGGCACAAAGAAAACTAGATAGAAGGTGACAGAGGACAATCTGACTTTGGGTGATGGGTATGCAACATAAGTGAACGACAAGATAACCTGGACTTGTTATCTTTGAATATATGTATCCTGATTTATTGATGTCGCCCCATTAAAAATAAAATTATTTAAAAAAAAAAAAATAAATAAATAAATAATAAAAAATAGACTATCTTGCTTTAGCTTTAAGCAATCCTTTATAATATAATTGAAATGCTTTTAAATGTTGCACTTAGTGTAACCCAGTGGAAGGTCTTGAAATCTAAGGCTTCCTTATACTAAGTAGTAGTGGGAAATACCAATGGTAGGCCTTTGCAAGGAAAAAAAATTAAAATTTGTTTTTCTGAGTTGAAAAATAGGGAAAAATTAATGTTTAAAAATAAAAATAAAAATTAGAAAAATATTATAATGAATATCTGAAAAACCAGACACTAGCTTATTTTAACCATAAAATGTATATGATCAATTATAGAAGAAAGAAGCAAAAAGAGGAAAATAGCAGCCAGTAATTCCACCATTAAGCTATAAATGGCAGCTATTGGAATCTGTTCGTTCAGGTTTCTTGCTGTAAATATCCGAAGTGGGGAAAACCTCAGTGAAAAAGCAGTCATCCAAATGACTTCTTTAAACAAATGAAGTTGGTAAATAAGAACATAGTTTTAGAAGTTTTTATTCTTTTAACCACATGAGAGAAAACCTCTCTGTATTATTACATATCCTTCACCTAATAAATGTATAATGTTCTATAATCAAGCAGTCCACCATTGTTGGGCATAACTGAGTATCAGGATCAACACACACACACACGGTACATGCATGTACACTTCGCATTTGCCCCATTATTCCTTAGATGAAATTTCTTCAGGATAGAAATACTGAATTAAAGCATCTGATTTTACAGGATTTGAGAATTTCTCTCTTCTTGTTCAGTAAAAACTATTTTGTTCCATGTGGCAGCACTATTCTAGCTAGGCACTGAGGATACAAGTAGAAGCTAAACAGAGTTTCTGCTCTCAAGAAACTTTATGGAAGCCTGGCTTATGGTGGCGCAGTGGATAGGGTGTCGACCTGGAATGCTGAGGTCACCGGTCTGAAACCTTGGGCTTGCCCAGTCCAGGCACATGGCACAAGCAATCAATGAGCAACTGAAGTGGAGCAACTATGAGTTGATGCTTCTCACGCTCTCACAACTAAATAAATTTGGTGGGAGGATGGGATTAACTGGACAATAAAAAATAAACTATTGAGGTAGTTTAAATTACTTCATTATCAGTTATAAATGCTGTGGAGTAGACAAGTTGAAGAAATTGCTGAAAATGGAGAAATAGAGTAGACACTCAGGAAAGGCCTCATTGTAGAAGTTATGTTTAAGTTAACATTTTTCAAATGACAAGAAAAGCCAGGCATAAAAAAATGTAGGAATAGAGCATTTCAGGCTTTGAGTATATGCAGAGACTTTAAGGAATGAGCAACTTTGACATGTTACAGGAATAAAGTCCCAGGGTAGCTGTAAACCAGTCAGCAATGGAAAGAATACTAGGAATGAAATCAGAGAGCTAAAGAAGGACCATAGTTTGAAGCTTGGGTTTTACACCAAAGTGTAAGGGGAGATATTGGAGATTTTATGTAATAGAATGGCATCTCGTTTACATAAAGTATCATTTTGGCTGCTGTGTGAAGAATGGATTAGGGTTGGGATGTATTTGAAAAGATAAAAATGGAAACAGAGGCAAATGGAAGCTTTGCTATAATCCCAGAAATAGATGATTCTGAGATATGTTTTGACTTGATAATGGTGGTTGAGAGCAGGTTATCAAGGCTAACTTAGGTTTTTGGCAAAGCAGCTGAGTAGAAGGTAGTGTATTTACTTAGATGATGAAGACAGGAATAAGTATGGGAATGTGAATTGAGTTGACCATGTTAAATAAAAATGCCTGATAGACATCCCAGAAGAGATGTCAAACAGTAGATGATCAATATTTGGTGGTCAAATATGGAGAAATAGTATACCAACTTAAATTCCCAGCAAAATTGGGAATATTTAATCAATGAGAAAAATTCTTTACCAAAATTCCTGTTTATATTTTTTTCACCAAATCAGTCCTTCTGGTTTATAAAAGCAGTCTGTAATAAGTTTATTAACCTTTGTCTCATATATATTGCAAACCCACCCAACTCAATATTGATTTTTAATTTTAATAGAATTTTTTGTCATTGGAGAAATGTTTAAATTTTATATAATGATAATTTATTTTGTTTTTATTTTTATATTCTTTAAAAGGTTATTTTCATCTTTAAGATTAGGAAAATATTCCAGCTGTATTTTTTTATAGTTCTTTTGTGATTTCAGTTTTGCATCCTTAAGCCATTTAATGTTTTGTTTTGGTATATAATGTAAATAACAATCTCGTTTTTGCCTGACCAGGCGGTGGCATAGTGGATAGAGCATCAAACTGGGACACAGAGCATCCAGGTTCAAAACCCCAAGGTCACTGGCTTGAGCCCAAGGTCACTGGCTTGAGCAAGGGATCACTTGCTCTTGTTTTAGTCCCCTAGTCAAGGCACATATGAGAAAGCAATCAATGAACAACTAAGGTGCTGCAACGAAGAATTGATGCTTCTCATCTCTCTTCCTTCCTGTCTGTCCGAATCTGTCTCTCAGTCTCTGTCACACACATACACACACACACACAAAATAATAATCTCATTTTTCACTCAGAGCAGTTAGCTCTAAGTTCAGTTATTTATTAAATTTACCTTTCTCATTGATTAAGTATCTTACTTTAATTTTATATCCCATTAATTAAAAGACTAGATGACAAGAATAGAAAGCTGTGAGATGAATCCATGTAATATACTAGATCATAATTGAATTTGAGTCCAGTTTCAGCTCTTTGATCCACGGGAATTTGTACTGGTGTCCCAGCTCAATAAAGTTGGATTGTTTTCGGTTTTTTATTATATACTATTACTGATCCATACAGTAATTTTACTCTTACCCTTTACAGCTCTACTGAAAACTCAGAGTCCTTGTTATTTTTTTCCATAACATCACCAGCTTCAATTACTGGAAACACACACACACACACAACACAAGCACATAAACTTCTCTTGTGAGAATTTAAAAGCTAATCTTGGTCAAGGGGTTTTAGAAAATGAAAAAAAGAGCATTTCTTGCATAACCACACTATCATATCCAACAAAATTAACATTAATTTCTAAATGTCATTTAAAATCAGTTCATTTTCAGATTTGCCTGATTGTTTCAGAATTTTTTTATAGTTGTTTTGTTCAAATCAGGATCCAAACAAGATTTACTAATTGTATTTGCTTATGTCTCCTAATTTTTAAAAATTTTAAAATAAACCTCCACCCCATTTTTTCATGTTTTGATCTTTTGAAGAAACTGGGTCTGTTTTCCTGTGGAATGTCCCCACAATCTGAATTTGGCTGATTACTTCTTGCACTGTCATTTAACTTGTTCCTCTTTTCCATTTTCTACAGACTGGAAATTAGATCTAATGGCCTGATCATATTCAAATTTAATACTTCATTTACTTACCTGAGCCAAAATATGACATATTTTGGTTCTGCTTACTTCACAATATCTGGTGGTCTGACTTCATTGGCGCTAGGATTGATCAGTGAGTTCACATCATGATAACCAGATTCCTTCACTGTGAAGTTACTCGTTAAGCTTTAACTTAGTGGCTTTGTCATTTACTGATGTCTACCATCTGTTCCAGATGACTATTACCTGAGACATTTATTTCATTATGGTTATTTCAGTATGGGTTCTAAAATAGTGATTTTTCTGAATTTATTATTCTGCATCTATTAGCTGGAATTCTGTTTATATTCATATAATGGAGGTATCTGTAAAAAAGAATGTAAAAATTATCTATATACAGATGTAGAGTTATTGCCCCACTTCTTTTTATATATAAATCACTTTGAGTTAATAAAAAGCCATGAATTCATAATAGTACTAAAAATATAACAGGAAATACAGCAAAATTCACTCAATATCATTGTACATTCTGAAAACTGTAATTGAAAAAACTTGAAAACGTACGTATTATGCTGCCTTTTCCAGTAGTAACTTTATTTAGAGACACCAAATTCTTGATGTTGCTGAAATTTTGTTTTGTTGCTAATGAGATTTTAATTTATTCACTATTTTGTTTTGAGATATTTTTCAAGAATGCTTTAAATTGAACTGTTCTGTTAAGTCATTCTACTATTACTAAGCCAGTTTTAATTTTCTATATATTTAAATTCTCTATATAGTATAATATTACTCATGTTTGTTATATTGTTCTTTTGTTTTGTTTTGAATTGATATCCCAGCAGTATCCTGGTGTGAACCAGCTGTCCTCCAGTCTGGGAGGGCTGAGTCTTCAGAGTTCTGTACAACCAGAAAGCCTAAGACCTGTAAACCTCACTCAGGAGAGGAATATCTTACCCATGACTCCTGTTTGGGCTCCTGTACCTAACTTGAATTTAGACCTCAAAAAATTAAACTGTAGCCCAGAGTAAGTATTTATTTTATAATCTTTAGAAAGTAATATACTCAGTCAAAAAACAGTGTTGTCTCTCAAAAATAGTAAAAATAATAAGGATATTAACTCCTTTTTGTTAATGTGAACATTCCTATTTCAGTTTGTATAGACATTCTGGATGTAAAATTTGATTTAGGTTGTTCGATCTGGTCCGTCCCCATCTCTGTCTCCGTCCAATTCCATTCACATCTCCTACCTAACACTAGGGACATTTTTTTTCTTTCTGAGTGAGGAATTTCAGGAACCCAGATCTAACTCTGTTTTTCTTTTCTTAAATGTTTTTTTTTTCTAACTTTCACCAGTAATAACTTCTGATATCTTTTAAATAAGCTAGAATCTTTACAATTTTATGCCCTTTAATCTTTGCTTGCAGTGAACACAAAGTTATATATTCCAAGAAAATGTTTAGATAAATACTTTCTCTCTGAATGTCCTTTCCCACTCATTATAGAATATGAAGGTCATTACCCTCTGGCTTACTTATCGAGCCTGAATTTAGATTTGGATTTCCTTTTATTGAATATTTCCTCACCTCATGGGGAAGTTCAGCTGGCAGCCTGCTTATGGTAGCCAAGCCCGGGGATCTCTTCTGGGTGGATGACCCTGGGTGGATGACCCTGTCACTGACCTCACAGTGCATCCAGATTAAAAGTTCCCTGCCCTGCCTCTAAATAGCTTGGTTGGTTAGGGCATTGTCCCAAAGCACAGAGGTTGCCAGTTCGATCCCTGGTCAGGGCACATACAGGAACAGATTGATGTTCTGTCTTTTTCCCTTCCTCTCTCCCTAAAATTAATAAAATAAACATTAAGAAAAAGTTATCTGTTCTTGCCTGCTTTCAGTACTTCTGTGCCTTGTAGGATATTCCTGTACACCCAGAAGACATCCTCCTGCTCTGGGAATCTCTTCCTCATAAAGTAAACTCTGAGTCACAGAATAACATTATCTTTTTCCTTGCATTAAGAGTTAGTATTCTTTAGAGTCAATATTTTCCCATAAAGGTAATAGATTTTTAGCTTTTTAAAAACATAATAGCTGTTTTTCAATGAAAATCTTATATAGTTTCCAATACAAAAAAACAACGACCAGAAAATGAACTTGCTCCAAGGGTTTCTTTTTTGCCACATTTTTACCACTAATTCTCCATCAGTGCCTAAGGCAGTACCAAGATCTTTTCTTTTTTAATGTATAATCATTGGTTGTAGGTTGAAAACAGCTGCCCATTCTTCTGAGTGTAAGCTTCTATTAGGTCAATAAGCATGTGGATTAATAAGCATGTGGATTATGGCCTTTTGTTATGAATGGTTAGGCATTCCCTAAGTAGGTGAATGTAGTATATGTATACATATAGAACAGTCCATAGGTAGGTAATGCTATATACAATTCTATGTAGTTATGTGTTTTCTGTGAAAATATCTCTCATCAAAATAGCAAAGCAGAGTAATTAGGAGTACAGACTTTCAAGTTGGACATACCTAGATCCTTACTATGGTTACACTGATAAGTACCTATGAGACTTAATGCCAATTACATAACCTCTCAAAATCTTAGCATTGTCAACTGTAAAACAGGAATAATAATTGTGCCTGCACATTAAGATAAATCATTCATTCAAAAATATTTACTGAATGGCTTCTAAGTTAAGTACCAGGCAGTGTTTCTAGTGCTAGGAATGAAGCAGTAAACAGAATAGTTCCCAGTCTTACGCAGCCTATATCTTACTGAGGAAGATGTACCTTTAACAGTCTAACTAATAAGTATATAATGGAATATCAGGGTACTGCTGTGAAGTAGGGAGTAGTAAAAGTGGAGGATGACTATTTTTAATTGAGGAGTCAAGACAGGTTTTCCCAAGGAATTAATATTTGAGTGGAGACCTGAATGAAGTGAGAGAGCAGGCCATGGGACTCTGGGAAGAGAGTGTGCCAAGCTGCCTGAAGAGCAAATACAGTACAGAAGTCCCAGAGCAGGAGCCAGACTTGATGTGTTCAAGGTTCTCCACCAACCTGGATCAGGATGTACTGCTGTGTCTACATATTGTCAACCGCTTTAATTAAAATTCCTTTCCTGTTTTCCCGTACTTCATCTTTTTACCTCTTAGGTTACTTTTTATTGATTCTGTGTCTACTGACCTTAACTTAACAAGTTATAAGTACCTGTTATAAGTACTTACCATATGAAAGGAATAGTGTGACACTGACACAAGATAGTGATCTCTAATCTCAAGTGGAAAAGACAGACAAGATGCACAAGCAGCTAAAGCAGATCAAACTGATACATAGATGTGTGACTCTCAGAGCATAGAGAAGTTATTCCTTCAGACTTGTAATCAGAGGTGAGGGTGGTTTCGGAAAAAGCGGTAACTTTGATGAGTCTCAAGGAGGGGTTCAACAGGTGAAAAATGGGGTATAAGAAAGGAACAACCTTAAAGGTATGCCTTTCCACTCAAGTTTCCTGCTCCCCCAGCCGTGCCCTACATGCTAGTCATATGGAGTACAGTGTAATTGTTTTTCTACCATGAAAATGTTGAATCCTTAATTTAGATCTTAAGTGTTCTTAATACTCTACAACAACTGTCTACTCTAGGATGTTTCTTTTCTGGTAGTTACTGTAGTATGTGTTTTTTATTTTTTTATTTTATTTTTTTTTGCAGTTCCTTTCGGTGTACTTTAACAAATATTCCACAGACACAGGCTTTACTGAATAAAGCTAAACTTCCTTTAGGATTATTGTTACATCCCTTCAGAGACCTAACGGTAAAGTAACATATTTTAAAATATTTGTGGGTACTGAGTGTTTTTATGTGCAAGGTATTTAGATTAGTTTTGGATTTTGGTAAGGCCATAGAGGATAGATAAGCTTTCTGAGTTCTTTATTAAACATAAAGGAATACCAACAATGATGTTCAGTTGGGAGAGGGAACTGTATGACTGTTCCTAACTGTATTAAATAACCTTTGTAATAATAAAATTCAGACATTTCAAGCTTATTAAATTAAAACATTACTTAAGTTTCTACAGTCTATGTGGTTTAATACCTAGCTTGTTGGATTTTTATACACACTTGTGGTATTTCATGCAAATATGTTATATTTAAGCTAAAATTTCTAAACTTCAGAAATAAAATATATCCAGATACATTTTATTTGTACTTGACTAAACTGCATTTCTTCCTCACACATTCTTGGTCCTGTGGCTTTCTCTCCGTCTTATTGCTACTGAGTTCCCTTTGTTCTCTTTCTCTTCCTCCCTCTCTCCCTTCTTCCCTCCCTCCCTCATGTACCCCACCAGGATCCACCTGGCAACTCCTGTCTGGAGCTGACTCTGCAATCAGCCTAGCTGTCCTCAGTGCCCAGGGCCACACTTAAACCAATCGAGCCACTGACGGGGGGAGAAGAGGGAGAGAAGGGGGAGAGGGAGGACAGATGGTCGCTTCTCATGTGTGCCCTGACCGGGGATCAAACCTGGGACATTCACACAACTGGCCAACGCTCTGTCCACTGAGCCAGGGCCTCCTTTATTCTCATTTACCCACAAAATATTGATTTATCTGCCTGTCATGCTAGATGCTGATGATAAAAAGGTCAGTAAGCTTCTTTGTGGAGCTTACTTTCCTACTAAGATGTACTGAAAGAAGCAAAGTAAATAGAAAATAAAATAATTACGATATTTAATAAGAATCTTAAATTCATTCAGTAAATACTATTTGATAACCTGTAATACTGTTACAGCCTTTATCTCTGAATCAATATAGTTAATTTTCCATAAACACAGGTGGTAATTTTTATCTAAATACAGATTCTGTATGTGATACCTTCTGGAAGTATATGCACTAAATTGGCAACAGTGGCTTTCTCTAAGATACAGAATTCTGAGTAATTTTTTATTTTCTCATTTTATTTAACCATTTTCTTTATAAGTGATAAATAATTATTTATATAATAATTGTGTATGTGAAAATTTAATACAAAGATATAAATGTTTGTGTATAGACAAAAAAACCCAAAAATACACTAAAATGTTCTCGGGGTTAATTCAGGGAGATAGAATAATACGTGATTAAAAAATTTTTTTTAGCCCTGGCCAGTTGGCTCAGCGGTAGAGCGTCAGCCTAGCGTGCGGAGGACCCGGGTTCGATTCCCGGCCAGGGCACACAGGAGAAGCGTCCATTTGCTTCTCCACCCCTCCACCGCGCTTTCCTCTCTGTCTCTCTCTTCCCCTCCCGCAGCCGAGGCTCCATTGGAGCAAAGATGGCCCGGGCGCTGGGGATGGCTCTGTGGCCTCTGCCTCAGGCGCTAGAGTGGCTCTGGTCGCAATATGGCGACGCCCAGGATGGGCAGAGCGTCGCCCCTGGTGGGCGTGCCGGGTGGATCCCGGTCGGGCGCATGCGGGAGTCTGTCTGACTGTCTCTCCCTGTTTCCAGCTTCAGAAAAATGAAAAAAAAAAAAAAATTTTTCATATTTTCTGAATTTCCTAAGTTGAATATAAAGTTATTTTCTCAAAATAAGCATAAAGGTGTGTATGAGAGAGAGAGAGAGAGAGAGAGAGAGAGAGTGTGTGTGTGTGTGTGTGTGTGTGTGTGTGTGTGTGTGTGTGTGTGTGTGTGTGTTTTAAGGCACATGGTGTTTGTTTTCATGTGGCCTGGGTTCCCATCAGGATTGCTGTGGCTATCTACTGAGCAGTGCCTGATAGCACCAGGTACAAAGACAGGCGTTTATATATGGCATGTTTCTTTCTCACTGTTTATTCTTCAGTCTGGCTGATAATCTCTGAGTTATATTATTTTCTTGGCCAACCAGACTTTTCTTTTCAGCCAGAAACTTTTATTGCATTTGGTTTGACTTTATTTTGGTGTTATTTTATATAAGTTTATGACAAAAGTGGGAGAAAACTTGATAGCTGCTTTGTTATTCAGCACATCACTGGATTTTATTAAAATTCTTCTATTTCAAAACACAAGTATGGTTTTGTTCTGAATATCAGCACACCAGTATGCTTCATTTTTTCTCGGGTGCTTTTTCTGCTACAACATCTTTATTTTACTTCCTAGCAATTACCAGTGATAACATCAAATACCATTGTGAGGTGCCGATCTTGTCGAACATATATCAACCCTTTTGTATCCTTCATTGATCAACGAAGATGGAAATGCAATTTGTGCTATAGAGTCAATGATGGTGAGTTTTAGAGTTTTAAAATAAGTATGTTTAATATTATTTTAAACATTTGGACTTTTCTGTCATTATCTGGTCTCCTCACTGCTTTCAAAACTTTCATATTACCTTTAATGGAGAGAATATAGGTTAGGGACACTTCATTTTAGCTAGCCAAGGAGATAATTGATGATGAGAAGTGACATTGAGGTCAAATTTAAAAAACCAAGCAGTGAAGGTTATGCAAACTAATTATACTTGACCCTGACCAGTTAAGATTGTTGTCTGATGGTACATTTGCTTCATTAATCTCAGTGTAGGCCTTTGCCAGTATATATGTTTTCCCCTTTGTCTTTTTTTAGGGATTGAGGTCAGACAGACAGGAAGGGACAGAAATGAGATGCTGTACCTTTGTTGTTCATTGATTGCTTTCTCATATGTGCCTTGACTGGGGGCCACCAGCCCAGCCATTGAATCCATGCTCAAGCTGGTGACCTCAGGGTTTCAAACCTGTGTCTTTGGCCTCCCAGGCCAGTGCTCTATCCACTGTGCCACCATCTGGTCAGGCACCTTTGTCATTTCTTAAAGGACATCTTAGTATGATTGCTTTCAAATTTGTTTTGCTGATTTTTTTTTCATGTTATAAGATGGAATAAATAGGACACAAACCTAAAAAGCAAGGTTATTCCTATTCCCATTTCCTAACCTGATTTCATAAAAGTTTTTACTCTTCCTGTTATATATATGTTTTTGTTTTAATTCTTGTATGTGCCCTGACTGGGGAATGAACCTTCAACCTCTGCGTATTGGGACAGCGCTCTAACTGAACTACCTATCCAGGGCATGATATGTATATTTTTTTAACTGAATTTATTGTGGTGATATTAATTAACAAAATTATACAGGTTTCAGGTGCTCAATTCTATAACACATCTCTGTACACCACCTTGTATGTTCACCCCCACCGTGTCAAGTCTTCGTCCGTCACCACTTATCCCCTCATCCCCTCCTCTATCCCCCCCCCAGTCACCACGCTGTTGTCCTTGTCCATGAGGCTTTTATTTTCCTTTTTGGTCTAGTTTTTGCTCACCACCACCACCCCGCCCCATCACCACCAATAGCATCTCCTACTCCAAAAGCTGTCAGCCTGCTCTCTATGAGTCTGTCTCTGTTTTGCTTGTTAGTTCATTTGTTCATTAGATTCTAGATATATTTTTTAAAAGAGGGTTAAGAAATTAGTTTTTACCATTAGATATTCACAGAACAATAGTAAACCTTATATAAGTATTGATGATAGAGGTGTTTATTTCTTGGTGTGTATATGTGTGTTTAGTTATAAATTGTGTTACTAAGTTTTTTCTGGATTCCTAATTCTTATCTAGTTCCTGAAGAATTTATGTATAACCCCCTTACCCGATCTTACGGAGAGCCACATAAACGACCAGAAGTTCAGAATTCAACCGTGGAGTTCATTGCTTCTTCTGATTACATGGTAACTATTCAGTGTTTAAGTCAGTCATTAGATTCAGTTGTGTTGGTCATTTGTAATTTGCTGTTAGGTAAGTTCTTGTCAAAATTTTGAAATTAAAAAAAAAAATTTCTTTTTTAATTTTAAATAATGCTGAAGATTTATACTTAACAAATAGAAAACTCTTTATAAAGGTTACTTGATCTTTTAGGAGAATGCAGTTGTATCACTAAGAAATATTAGTAATGTTTTATGATGAGCACTAGCATCTACAATTTGTTGCCATTCTGATTATATTACTTACATGGAACTAATATAAATATTATTTTACCATTTAATATTTAAGATCCTCCAACAGAAAAACTCATGTTTTTACCAAAAACTGCTGTTTTCAGGCTCTTAAAGATATAATTTTATTGATTCACCCAGTGCAGATATTAACATAAATGGACATTGACTGCTGTAATTTTCTTCTTTTCAGTTCATCATAAAATTCTTTCTGTTCTTTGAGTCTATTGACTGTAAGTGCTTGTTCTCATTTTCCACTTACAAAAACAAATTCCTGACCTAAGTTCTGCTCTTTATCATATCTATTCATTTTTAATATATTTATAATAACTTACGTTTTCTCTTTATCCTTATTTC
Source organism: Saccopteryx leptura (assembly GCF_036850995.1). Taxonomy (NCBI): domain Eukaryota; kingdom Metazoa; phylum Chordata; class Mammalia; order Chiroptera; family Emballonuridae; genus Saccopteryx; species Saccopteryx leptura. The sequence continues at coordinate 92,770,665 of NC_089507.1, forward strand.
TGATCTTTGTTGTCTGCGAAACTATGAAGTGGTGATGAGGAACAACTAATGTGTATTAAATTCCTAATGCTTAGCCCATTCTTTATATTTATAAATTTTATGGTTCTTTGCGTCCATGATAGTACCTGCTCACTTAACTACTGACTTTTTGTCTATTTTCACATTAACTATAGTAAACTGTATTTTTGTCACTATTACTCTCAACTTCTTACCTTCTTTATAACTTACTATGTTCCCAACTCTGTTCTGGCTCTTTAGGATTCTTAATCTTAATTAAAGTGGTATGGCAAGAAGTAATCTTTAATTTTTGCCATGTGACCCAAATGATCTTTGGTTGACTTTTTTTTTTATAAAAAAGGGGGGGACTCTATACGTATCCTTTCATTTTACCTTTTTTTAATGGTAGTTTTCAGGCATACTTCATCTACCCAATTCAGCCACCCTGGAGTTTATTAAATGCTAATCCCAGCATCATATATGTAACCCATTAATACTTAAGTATATACCTCTAGCAAAAAAGGACTAAACATACTTGGAATACCATCATAAGAACTTTACACTTAGCACTTAACCGTTGGGATTCAGCTACCACTGAGTGACCTAACAGCTAGTACTAATGGTTACTGACTTAAAGAATATAAATTTTAAAAATGTTTTTAGGGGTAGGGAAGTGTTAGGTTGATATTAAATAATAAGTGAGTTTAATTTTTCTTAGATATATCAGTCAAGACTCTTATCAGGAAAACTTTCAGGCCGTCTGTTGAACAGTTACTGTGTAATGGCTTTTTATCGTGCTTAATCCACAACCAACTCTGTAAGAAAAAAAGTTAAAAGGAATGTCATTTTCATTAACACATAAGATCTCATAAAACATCCTATTTGTGTATTTTTTTTGTATAATATACTCAGTAAATATCCAATAGTATGGTGATATAAAAAGAATAAATTGCACCTACTAAATAAATTCCTACTAAATAAATTATTTGCACTTACTATAAATAAATTATTTTTATTTCTTTCAGCTTCGTCCTCCTCAACCCGCAGTTTACTTGTTTGTTTTAGATGTCTCTCATAACGCGGTAGAAGCTGGGTATTTGACAATTTTGTGCCAGTCACTGTTAGAAAATCTAGACAAGTAAGAATTGATTTTACTGATAATGTGTGTATATGTACATAATGTGAAGTGTTTATTAGTAGTTCATGGTGTTGGTTTTTATTAAATTTGATTTCATTTAGATCCTGCTACATGGATTATTATGATTTATGACTTGGTATCTGAATCATAAAGGTTAATACTTAGTAATTTAGATTTCATCTAACTATCTCTCTGACTTAGCAGATCTCAGTAGTAGGTCCCTAACAACTCAACGTGGCCAGGGTTTCAAGAATCTGAATGAGACAAATCTAGCTGTAAGTTATGCCAGAGCAATACGTTTTTCATAAGGTAGTTTTTAAATGAGCCAGATAAAAGGAAAGAGGGAAATTGATTATCTGCTGAATATTTTCCAGAAAGCCAGAAACTGAGCTCTTCATTTCAGCATATTAGCAATGAGCTGTATTGTGAAAGTGGATATAGTATTGGATAGTTTGCTTATACCTGGCTTGAATTCCTTTCTGTATGTCTACCAATATTAGTTATGAAGGAAACCCTCAACTAGCTTTAATAATGAACCTTCCACATCTCAGGGAAAACAAAGTTGTTTGTACATTTCTTTTATTTTACTACAATACTTACAAGCCATTAGACAGTAGGAGTGGTTCACAACTGCAGTGGTTTTCACATGTACAAAGGTATAGTGGTGGTTATTTATGAATACTTCATCAGAATTTCTCTTGGTGATTCCAAAAGGCTCTCCCCTGTCTTCCATTGAGTTTAAGAGTCCTTCCTTGCTCTGAGTGCTAGCGCTAGCCATCATAGTCTGCGTATCACTGATCTTGTCCTGTGAGTAAAACTGATAACATTGAGACCTTCAAGATTAAAAAAATATCTAAAGATACTAAATGATTTGCTTTTAGTTTGTTAGTAACTTAGAGTTTTCATTTCTTTTTCCTTGATTGAAGCAATTGGCCTATTTTTTTTGTCACAAATGCTTACTTCAGCTATAGCTTTAGCAGTAAGTGTCAATGGAAGGCCCTCTGCAAAGAAATTATTCTTAAAACTAAAGAGTATGAGGATATAGCCCTAGAAATAGGAGCCAGACCAACAAAGGTGAGTGACTATTTGCAAATTAGGCTATGCAAAACCAAAAGGATAAAATTAGGAATAGAAAATAGTATAGCCCTGGCCGGTTGGCTCAGCGGTAGAGCGTCGGCCTAGCGTGCGGAGGACCCGGGTTCGATTCCCGGCCAGGGCACACAGGAGAAGCGCCCATTTGCTTCTCCACCCCTCCGCCGCGCTTTCCCTCTCTGTCTCTCTCGTCCCCTCCCGCAGCCAAGGCTCCATTGGAGCAAAGATGGCCCGGGCGCTGGGGATGGCTCTGTGGCCTCTGCCCCAGGCGCTAGAGTAGCTCTGGTCGCAACATGGCGACACCCAGGATGGGCAGAGCATCGCCCCCTGGTGGGCAGAGCTTCGCCCCTGGTGGGCGTGCCGGGTGGATCCTGGGCGTGCCGGGTGGATCCTGGTCGGGCGCATGCGGGAGTCTGTCTGACTGTCTCTCCCTGTTTCCAGCTTCAGAAAAATGAAATAAATAAATAAATAAATAAATAAAATAAAGAAAATAGTATATATACACACACAAACTATAAAATATATAAAGTCACATCTATATATGATTACAGCAAAAATAGAAGCATTAGGAAAGTCTAAAGAGTAAAGTAATAGGGTAACAACAGTATAGTAACATGCTTTTGGGAAGGGCTATGGAAATAACTTTGAGAAAGAGGCATTTGATGCTGGAGCTGTTCAGCTCAACTCTGTGTGTGTTTTGAGCTTGGTGTAGTGCAGCTAAAGTAATCTCTATTCTGATTGGTGATATTCAGTGGCCTTAGAAATCTCAAAGAGGTGAAGATTAGTGTGTAGAAACATAGTAAATTTTGACTGGTACTGATAATTTAAACACCCCTATAACTTGTTGCATTCTGCTCTATGAAATAACTTTAGACCTAGCTTGCAGACTATATCTGGGTGGCCTGATCAATCATGATGATTCTTCTTGCTTTGATGAATACTAGTTTGACCTTCTGTAGTATTCAAAAATATTTTAAAAGCTTTACTAAAACAATAAACTATATAACAGCAGTTAACATAGTGGTACTTAGAAATGCACTTCTGTAAGATGCAGTATTTATCTTATTCATAACAAAAGCTTGGCCCTGGCCGGTTGGTTATATGGTAGAGCATTGGCCTGGCGTGTGGATGTTCCAAGTTCAATTTCTAGTCAGTGCACACAGAAATGACCATCTGCTTCTCCACTCCTCCCCTTCCTCCTCCTTTCTCTCTTTCTCTCTCTCTCTCTCTCTCTCTCTCTTCCTTTTCCCCTCCCGCAGCCATGGCTTGATTGATTAGAGTACATCAGCCCTGGGCACTGAGGATGACTTCGTAGTGGCTCAGTGTCAGGCTCTAAAAATAGCTCAGTTGCAAGCATGGCCCCAGACAGGGGTTGCTGGTGGATCCCAGTAGAGCACATACAGGAGTCTGTCCCACTGTCTCCCCTTCTCTCATTTGGGAAAAGAAAAAAAAAAAGCTTTATAGGCAGTGAAATACTAATTTACTTTTATGGTGTGGCATTGATTTTTTGTTTTCTTAATTTTAGTGATCTGAGAGGAGGCAGAAAGACAGAATCCCCGCATGCACCCCCCAGGGGGATCCACCTGGCAAGCCCACAAGGGGCAATTCTCTACCCACCTGGGGCCGAAGCTCTGTTGCTCAGCAACTGAGCCTTTTTTTTTTTTAGCACCTGTGGTGGAGGCCACAAAGCCATCCTCAGTGCCTGAGGCCAACTCATTGGAACCAATCAAGCCATGGCTGGGGGGTGGGAGGTAGAGAAGCAGCTACTTGTTTCTCCTGTGTGCCCTGACCCGGAATCAAACCCTGGACATCCACATGCTGGGTGACACTCTTATCACTGAGCCAACCGGCCAGGGCAAGCATTGACTTGTGAATATACTGAGTTCTGACAGAAAATTTTTAAAAGATAGATGATAGATAAAATGTCTCGATCTTCTTAAATGTAGTTTTTATTTAAAAATTTTATGCATTAAATCTGATTTGCATTACATTCAGTTCTTTCTAGAAAAGTACTTATTTGTCGTTCTGCCCTTAAAATGTGTAACCAGGATATACTATTTGTGTAATGTTGGAACCGAAAATATGAGTAATTTTTCACTTCAAAAGATTGTTTTCAAAAGCAAAGTTAGCCAGAAGTCTTTGGGTTTTTTTAGTCATGCTATTTTTAGTTTTGGTTTTTTATTTGAATATAGTTGTTTTCTGACTTATGAACTTGAAACATGTCAGTGGTTTCATCTGAAGATGGAATGTTTCATCCTTGCTCTTCTCTGATATCCATTGGTTTAGATTGGGATGATACTCCTCTGTGAAAAAGCATATATAATTATTCTTAGACTTAGTTTACTATTTCATTATTAACTTACATAAAATATGTTACTGAGCACTTTAAATTTAAAATTGTCATTTTTATCTTTAGGCTTCCTGGTGATTCACGAACAAGAATAGGATTTGTGACCTTTGATAGCACTATTCATTTCTACAATTTACAAGAAGGATTATCACAGCCTCAGATGTTGATTGTGTCTGATATAGATGGTAAGCAGTGAATTTAAAATATCTTTTTAACTTCAGAGTTTGGAATTGATGTTATTTTATTTGACAATACATCTTATAATGCTGTAAGGATAATTTGATGCACTTAGATATTTGTTTAAAAATAGATTCCTGGAAAATACTTGATTCTAAGTTTTTTATACCTGTGTATGTGTCCTTTTGCATGTGTGAGCACACATGTGTATAATACATACAGAGAATATATATTTAATACAGCAGTATTATAGTGCCTACTACATGGATGGCCTGATAAAAACTAAGATATTTTAAAAATATTATTCTTTTGACTTGATTTATCTCTTGATTAAAATATGTTTTCCCTATAGATGTTTTTCTACCTACTCCGGATAGCTTACTTGTGAACTTACATGAAAGTAAAGAGGTGAGACTGACTTTTTTCCTTGAAGTATTAAAATAACTTATTTCAGATTTTTACTGAAATGTTTGATGTTCATTTGATGTAGTGACATTTCAGTAGACAGTGCAGTGGCATGTCAATTGACTCTTCCGTTTGCAGTCGCCCAAAATACAGTGGCACATTCTGTACTCTGGGGTGTTTTTTTTTTTGTTTGCTTTTTTTTTTTTTTTTTAATTCATTTTTCTGAAGCTGGAAACAGGGAGAGACAGTCAGACAGACTCCCGCATGCGCCCGACCGGGATCCACCCGGCACGCCCACCAGGGGCGACGCTCTGCCCATCCTGGGCGTCGCCATGTTGCGACTAGAGCCACTCTAGCGCCTGGGGCAGAGGCCACAGAGCCATCCCTAGCGCCCGGGCCATCTTTGCTCCAATGGAGCCTTGGCTGCGGGAGGGGAAGAGAGAGACAGAGAGGGAAAGCGCGGCGGAGGGGTGGAGAAGCAAATGGACGCTTCTCCTCTGTGCCCTGGCCGGGAATCGAACCCGGGCTCTGGGGTGTTTTAAAGAAGAATATTGCCTCGCCTTCTCAGTAATTCAACTTTTAATCTTTCTTTTCCCAGCTTATAAAAGACCTACTGAATGCATTACCAAATATGTTCACCAATACAAGAGAAACACACAGTGCCCTTGGTCCTGCGCTTCAGGCTGCCTTTAAATTAATGTCTCCAACAGGTGGCCGTGTGTCTGTATTTCAGACACAGTTACCTTCTGTGGGTGCAGGACTTCTGCAGTCCAGAGAAGATCCTAATCAGAGATCGAGCACAAAGGTATTTTATATTTTGTTTTTCAGTCATATTCAGGATGGTGTTTCCTGCCTCTAGAGACTAATTATTTGTTCATTCTACTTTTCTATATCATTAATAGTTTTTAAAAAAGAAAAGAAAGAAAAAACTAGTAAGAGAGTTTTTACAAAAATTGTATTTTTAATTGCTTTTGAGAAAGAAGCTAGTTTAAAAATAGAATTGAGGCAAGGATATTTTGAACATAAGAAGGTGTTAGGTATTTACTGAGTTATTTGATACAATTTTGTTTTGTTTTCTTTCTCACTTAACTTTCAGAAATACTGTCTGGAACTCAGAAGCTTAAATATCTGTTCTGGTTTACGTATTCCTTCACATCTGGGTGAACTCTAATATAATAACCATACACTGCATATTATTGAGAGGATTGAAACATTTGGTTAGGCAGTGTAACAGTGATTAAGTAAAACCTTCCTTAATCTAGTATGCTCCCTTGTTGTTATGTACCACTGTATAATCATTCTTGACCGCACTCAGTCTGGAGCCCAGGCTTCTTGGGTTTACATTCCAGCATCTACCACTCAATAACTGTGTAATTGGTCAAGTTACTTAATCATTTTTTTGCCTCAGTTTCCTCACCTGTAAAATGTAGATAACCCTATAAGATATATGGTATTTGAGGGTTAAATAATCTATATAAACTATCTCAAGCAGTGCTGGCACATAAGTGCTTTATAAATGTTAGCAATTATTATTCTTATAGGATATCTATGCCAACTACTGAGACATTTTTAAAACACTTTATTTTGCTAGATGAAGGGGAAGGATATCCTCTTTCCTATAAGAGAGACTTAGAAATATCTGCATAATTCAAGGTTTATAGTTCTTACTTTATGACATGTTCCTTAGGTTGTACAACACCTTGGCCCTGCAACTGATTTTTATAAGAAACTCGCTTTAGATTGCTCAGGGCAGCAGACTGCAGTGGATCTGTTCCTTCTGAGTTCACAGTATTCTGATCTTTCTTCTCTAGGTAAGGAGCTATTATTGTTTATCTGTTTACATAAACAGTTTTAGCATATAAATTAAATCTAAAATTCAGTAAGGGGTCTCAATATTTTGGAGAGAAAGACATGTGATTAAGTTAGATGCTACTATGAAAGTTATCAGTAAATTTTAAAGCACTATTAATATTTATAAATACAAAATGCTGTTAACATTTTGTTTTTAAAATACAATTTCTTTACCATTCTACTCAACAGTAAACCTTATGTGTTATAATTTACAAAATGTTTGTATTTTCTCAGATTTATACATTATCCTTATTTTGACAGCTTTGGTTTTCTCATTATGGCTTAGATTTCTTCATAATATAGGATCTATACTACTGTTGGACAAGTAGGATGTTATTTTTTCTGTAGTTAATACTTTTTATATTTCTTTTTAAAGCTTGCATGTCCAAGTATTCAGCAGGATGCATCTATTATTATCCATCTTTCCATTATACTCACAATCCTTCACAAGCAGAAAAGTTACAAAAAGAACTAAAACGTTATCTCACAAGAAAAATTGGATTTGAAGCTGTTATGAGAATAAGGTGTACTAAAGGTATGAAGTTTTAAAAGCTATGCTTTATAAGTAAATTAAAAGGCATTTATATATTAATTACCTAGGACTACCTATAATGATTGTTCATCATAAAGGACTTTATGCTTGATCCAGTTAGTTGTGCCCTGTTTTGTATAAATAGTTATTGAATTATCGTTGCCCAATTTTTAAAATAATTTTAATAAATGGACAAAAATAGTGTTTTGCTTTATTAGGAAAAACTAAAAGAAAGCTCTTATTGGAGGTGATTTTAGAAGGAGAATTGAGTAATAGGGACGATCTTAAGTGAAAATGGTCAAATTAATCTTTGCCTTTATCACCATTCCAGTAGTCTTCAGTGTACATTACCTTGGTTTTTCGTGAATGTTTGCAGGAGGGATTCTGATCCCTTATTTTAATTCTTAAGTGAACTTTAGAGTAACCCTCATTTTAAAAATTTTGTACATTCGATTTTTTGTTTAACCTAACCTACATGGTTCTTGTGAATTGGTGTTTTAGAACCTCTACCAACACTCCAGTTCTACCTCCCAGTTATCCTTTTGATTCAAAGTCAGAGACATTTTACTTTATAAAGTAACTTTAGCCTGAGATAAAGATACTGGCTGTTAATCCATTTTTTATAACAAGTTTTCTCCTCTAGGTCTTTCAATGCACACTTTTCACGGGAACTTCTTTGTTCGTTCCACGGATTTGTTATCCCTTGCCAACATCAATCCTGATGCTGGATTTGCAGTACAGTTGTCCATTGAAGAAAGTTTGACAGATACTTCCTTAGTGTGCTTTCAAACAGCCCTATTATATACATCAAGCAAAGGTAAGAATAAGAGAAATAAAATATAATCTGCAGTAGTAATTCTCCCCTCCTTTCACATGCTGGGGAGAATAGGGAGAAAGAATGAACATACGGTACAATGGAAAGTAATGGGATTTGTGTAAATTAATCAAATATATGTTATGTTCTTTTTTTTTAACTGTTTTTTGAATCTTTAAATAATGTCTTTTTTTACTTATGCAAGACTTGTATTCCCAGGATCATATGTATCTGGTAAACAACCCATGCTAAATTCAGCTGTGCCATTTTTAGCATTATTTCTTGTTCCATAAAATAAAAAATTCTAGCCTCACCTGTGGCTGGCACAGTGGATAAAGCATCAACCTGGAACGCTGAGGTTGCTGGTTCGAGACCCTGGGCTTGCCTGGTCAAGGCACACATGGGAGTTGATGCTTCCTGCTCCTACCCCTGCCTCTCTCTCCTGCCCCCCCCCCCCCCGCTTCTCTAAAATGAATTTTAAAAAGAATTCTGCCGAGCACTTAAGGCCAACAGATTTGTTAATTGACAGTCAAATTACAGATTTTTGAAATTTTGCTGTGTTGGATATAATTTAGATGAATGATATTAAAATAAAAACCAAAACCTAATATTCAACTATATTCAAAATATAGTATGTGTTCATAGTAATGTCTTCAGATTTAGAGTGTTTAATTTTCTTTAAAACATGTTCATGGCAAAACTTTTTGCATTCCAGTATCCTGTTTGTGATTTAATCCAATCAAAACAATAACTTGGATGATGTTTGACTTGTTTTGTTTTTTTCTTGCATTGACATTGGCAACATTTATCATTTCGTTTAGGTGAGCGGAGAATTAGAGTACACACACTCTGTTTGCCAGTGGTAAGTTCCCTTGCAGATGTGTATGCAGGAGTGGATGTACAAGCTGCCGTCTGCCTTCTGGCAAACATGGGTGAGTAAAAACGTGTGGGAACAGGTGAAATTCATTTTTCTATCCCAAAAATAACACTTGGGCATTTTTTTACCCTAGAAATCCCTTATTTAAAAAGTGTATTTTTACATTTTTATTTACAGCAGCGTGAATTGGACTATTCTTATAGTTCTTTTTAATTCTTTGGTTTAAAAATATTTGGGGAGATTCATAATCACTAAAAGTTGGTACCCATCCAATTTTCTTCAGCTAGTGAATATACAAATAAACTATGATACACATGCAGTGGAATACAACTCAGCAATAAAAAGGAAAGGGCTATTGATCCATGAACGGACATAGATGACTCACAGGCATTATGCTAAGTAAAAGAAGCTAGATTCAAAACACTACTTACATATGATTCCATTTATCGGAAATTCTAGCAAAGGGAAAAATCATCGGGATGAAGGATAGATTGGTGATTATCAGGGTTGGAGACGGGGTGGGGGGCATTTTACTACAAAGGGGCAGCACAGGGAGATTTTCTGGGATGATGGTGCTGTTGTGTATCTTGATTGTGGTAGTGATTACATGTTTATGCGTTTGATATATAACCACCAATAGAACTGTACTTGAAAAAGGAAATTTTACTATATCAAAGTTTTAAAAATTCCTTTAGGGAATTAATATCTGAGTGTTTTGTTTTTAATGAATTTCTCTTTTAGATAAATTTAGACATGAAATGCATCTAGTTAGCACCCAGGAATATAATTTTATTTTTTAATACTTGGGCATATGTGCCTGACCAGGCGGTGGCGCAGTAGATAGAGCATCAGACTGAGATGCGGAGGACCCAGGTTCGAGACTCCTAGGTCGCCAGCTTGAGCACGGGCTCATCTGGTTTGAGCAAAAGCTCACCAGCTTGGACCCAAGGTCGCTGGCTCGAGCAAGGGGTTACTCGGTCTGCTGAAGGCCCGTGGTCAAGGCACATATGAGAAAGCAATCAATGAACAACTAAGGTGTCGCAACAAAAAACTGATGATTGATGCTTCTCATCTCTCTCCGTTCCTGTCTGTCTGTCCCTATCTACCCCTCTCTCTGACTCTCTTTCTGTCTCTGTTTAAAAAAAAACAAAAAAACTTGGGCATATGTATTTTAATATAATATGTACTTGGAATTTCACACTAATACTTTCAGTGTCTGCACAAGGACCTACGTTTAGTTTGTTCTCTTTTTTTGTTGACCGGGAATTCTCTGACAAAGATTTTAGAGAATCACAAGGGATAACTCAGATTGAAGAACTTAATGTTTTTTATGTGTTTTTTTTTTCTTTTCAGTTATTTTCTTTTTTAACTGGGATATACATTGTTTGGCCAGGGGAGAAAAAACCTTTAGGCATGTGATTTCCATTTGAGTAATGGAAATAGCCCCAGAGCTTTCTGAAAAGTAGGTGGATGAAATACATTTTCTAATACCAGTAGTGGTTAAGTATTTTTAAACTTAAAGAGTTTAAAACAAAAAAGGTCCAAAACAATCCAGGTTTGTTTTGATTGTCAGATTTATTTAGATTTAGTTTAGAAAAATTGTGTAATGAGCAGATACTTTTAAAATGAATGTCCAGGTGAAATGTATTTCTCTATAATAGGAATGGAATTTTTGTTGGTTTCTTAAATACCTTTTCCTTTTGGTTGCTCTCTAGCTGTGGATCGATCAATTTCATCAAGCCTGTCTGATGCAAGAGATGCCTTAGTGAATGCTGTGGTGGATTCATTGTCTGCATATGGCTCAACCGTCTCAAATTTACAGCACTCTGGGTTAATCGCACCCTGCTCCCTCAAATTGTTTCCTCTCTATGTTTTGGCCCTTCTCAAACAGGTAGCTCTCTATACACTGTTGCATTTAATAAAGTCTTAAAATTCATGACACATAGGTGAAGAAAGGAAATCTAGGTTTTCTGGGGTTTTTGTTGTTTTTTTCCCAGAGACAGAGAGAGAGTCAGAGAGAGGGATAGATAGGGACAGACAGACAGGAACGGAGAGAGATGAGACGCATCAATCATTAGTTTTTCGTTGCGACACCTTAGTTGTTCATTGATTGCTTTCTCATATGTGCCTTGACCATAGGCCTTCAGCAGACCGAGTAACCCCTTGCTCGAGCCAGCGACCTTGGGTCCAAGCTGGTGAGCTTTGCTCAAACCAGATGAGCCCGCACTCAATCTGGTGACCTCGGGGTCTTGAACCTGGGTTCTCCGCATCCCAGTTCGATGCTCTATCCACTGCACCACCGCCTAGTCAGGCAGTTTTCTGGGTTTTTAAAAAAATAATTTAGTTAGAGGATTATGCAGTTTAGCATTGGAAAAGTTTTGTTTTTGTTTTGTGAGAGAGAGGGGAAGGGAGAAAGATGAGAAGCATTCACTTGCAGTTGTGACACCTTAGTTGTTCATTGATTGCTTCTTATATGTGCCTTCACCAGGGGGCTTCAGCTGAGCAAGTGACCTTGGGCTCAAGTCAGTGATCATGGGACCATGTCAGTGATCCCAAGCTCAAACTGGCAATCCCATGTTCAAGCGGGATGAGCCTGCACTTAAGCTGGCAACCTTGGGATTTTGAACCTGGGACCTCAGTGTCCCAGGTTGACACTCTATCCACTGCACCACCACTGGTCACACAGCATTGGAAAAGTTTTAAAGAACAGAAAAAAAAATCAGTGGAAAATGAAGGTATACCACAAATACATGATGACTGTTAGGAAACCCTATTCCCTCACTCTTTAATATGTGGGAGCAGCTTGCAGAATGGTGTGTTTATAGCATGTGTTGTATATGCTTTTGGAAAGAGATTAAGAAAAGAATTAATATTCATTAAACATGCCTTGGGCACCATAATAGGTGTTATATACACATTGTCTTAAATTCTTACGGCAACCTCTACATAAGGTATTATTTTCTCTGTTTTTCTTATGATGACAATAAGCTTTGAGAAGCTAAAGTAACTTGCTCACATACCTATTAAATGTGAGCTGAGAACTGAATCCAAGTCTGTGTGGTTAGAAAGCCATGCTTTTTCCAGGATGATGGTATATATTTATTTTAATATTTGTCCACTATATTTGTTTTACTTGATAATTTTCTCTCTCTTTTTTAATGTAGAAAGCATTTAGAACTGGTACCAGCACACGTCTAGATGATCGTGTCTATGCCATGTGTCAGATAAAGTGTCAGCCACTTGTTCATCTAATGAAAATGATTCATCCCAACTTATACAGGATAGACAGATTGATAGATGAGGTATGATTTCTTATAGTGCATTTGAAATTTTAAAATATATTTGAATGTCTTGAATCTATAGGTAAGGTAGCAATGTATTTATTAACAATTTTTAAATCCTCCCCCCACCCCATGATATTAATACATTAAATAAGGACACTAGTTATAGATTTGATTGGACAATAGAACTATCAGATACTGTTTATGGAGTTTCCAAAAATAGTTTCATATGGGAAGTAATTTGCCTTCTGAATTTGCTTATAGTATTTATTACAAAACTAAATTGTAGAGTGGACTTTGCATTTATATTTTATAGATATTGACTATTTCTGATATGATCAGAGTGCAATTTTGATTATATTGTAAACTGGATCTGGTATTCATCAGTGTTTTCTTCCCCGTATTATAACTGTGCCTTTTGGAATCTTCTCTGTATTATATTCATAGAGAAATATAAAAAAATAACTTGCTTTGCAGCAGATTTAATATTTATACTTTTAATATACGCTAATCCCAAAAGGGAAGGAATTGGACAGATTGTTTTACATTTGAATGCATCTGAGTGTCCTGATTCTACATCGAAGGTAGTGATTTATTATCAATAATTTTTTGTATCCTACAAAATTGTCGGTGTCATTTTTCAGTATTTCATGAAGAGAGCTAGTGGTCATTATGTTCCAAACTGTGATGATAGCAATGTAAGCTCATTCACATTCCATCTGTTTTTGTTTCAGGGTGCAATACATGTTAATGACAGGGTCGTACCTCAGCCACCTCTTCAAAAATTGTCTGCAGAGAAGCTGACAAGAGAAGGTGCTTTCCTAATGGACTGTGGCTCTGTAAGCACCCTCTACTGACAAAGCCTAGCACTGTTCCAACAAAAGGAGGAACACTTGCAGGGTCCAGCTCTGTTTCACAGATCAGTCAGTGCAAGGTGGATTAGGAGCTGAGAGCAATGCATTGTAACTGGCACAAGAGGTCAATTTATTTTAGACTTTTTCTAGTTGGATATTATTTTCATAGATTAATAAATTTTTATTATTATGGGTTATTTACTATCCTAGATTATATGTAATTGATAAAGAGAAAAGTTCCTGTCTTCAAGGATTTTATCATCTTGAATCATAAAAGGTCATCTTCTATCCATTGTCAGAAATGCCATTAATGATTAGGAGTTCAGGAGAAGTCTGGGCAGGGTGGTGGTGAAGGATGTTTGTTACACTGGTCAAGATGGCTTCATAAATGATACCTTATTAGCAGGAAAAAGATTCCAATAGCCATAGGGTGGTGAGAGCACATGAGTGTAAATAATAGAGACAGTCATTGAAATAGTGGGTAGGAAGTATTATGAGTCAGTTATCCTGGTTAAAATATTGCATTCCTATTGGGGAGAAAGGAAGAAAGTAAAATGCATTTTATGGGGAGTCTTGAAATATAAACAAAGAGGATATAAAGCAATCTAGACTCCTTGACGTAGACTCTAAATATACCAATTACATTTCCTTGTTTCTTTTATGTTCCTACTTTATTTGAAATAGTATACTTTATGCTTGATAATTTTAAGAATAAGTTGTAATAGGTTTCTGATTAAGAAATTTTAGTTTCTTTTGTTTTTTGGTCTTTAGGTTTTTTATATTTGGGTTGGAAAAAGCTGTGACAACATCTTCATAAAGGATGTGCTTGGGTATCCTAATTTTGCATCAGTACCACAGAAAATGGTCAGTGGATTTTTATACAGCTTTAACTTTTCATGTGCTTGTTTGTTTTAAATATTATTGAGATAAAATTCACAGTTTTAACCATTTTATTTATTTAACTTTAAGGTTCTTTTTTTTACGATTTTATTTCTTGATTTTACAGAAAGAGGAGTAGAGGAGAGTGAAGAAAGAGTATTAACTCATAGTTGTTTCACTTTTGTTTTTCACTGATTGCTTCTCATATTTTCCTTGACCTGGCAAGCCTAAGGTTTCGAACTGGTGACCTCAACATTCTAGGTCAATTTTATTCACTATGCCACCACAGGCTAGGTGTTTTTAACCATTTAAAGTATACAAGTCATTAGTTTTTACTGTATTCATGTGGTACAACCATCACCAGTATCTAATTTTAGAGCCTCCCCCCCCCCCCCCAAAAATCCCTTGTCTCCCAATTCTCCCCTCCTTTCCCCAGCAAACACTGATCTGCTTTCTTTATCTGGATTTTCCTATTCTGGACATTTCATATAAATGGAATCATACAATATGTAGCCTTTTGTGTTTTACTTCTTTTACTCTCACAATGTTTTCAAGATTTATCTGCATTGTTGCAGGTATCAATATTTAGTTATTTTGTATGACTAAATAAAATCTATTCTTTGGATAGCCACATTTTATATATCCAACCATTTGTTCATGGACTTTGGGTCGTTTCCACTGAGGGGCCATTGTGAATAGTGCTACCATGAACAATTTGTGTACAAGTGTTTTGGTGAACATGTTTTTAGTTCTGGGTACATAACCTAGGGTAGGAATAGCTAAGTCATATGGGTAAGCTCTACGTTTAACTTCTTGAGAATCTGCCACATTGTTTTCTAACAACTTTACCTCTGATTTAAATTATTTTGCTGATATTAAACGTAAAAATTTCAATTGGCCTTTATTGTACGTTTGTTAACCAATACCAAAGAAATATGATTCTGAAAGCAGTTCTCTATATTTAATTAATGGAAAAGATCTACGACCTTATACTTGGATATTATAAATATGTCGTTTTTCCTGAAATTAATGTCAGTGTAATTTTTATTACATTCTGCTGTTGTTTGATTGACTCAACAAATGAGAATAATAAGGAAAAGTTTTAAAAATGAATAATAACAGTGAAGAGGAAAGCATATGAAAAATCATACTAAATATAATAAACTTTATTTTAAAGCTGTAATTATTTAAGCACTATGATACTAGCATAATAAGCATATGAGTGTAAAAGAACAGAATTCAGAAATAGGTCTTATCCTGAAAAATAGAATGTGGTAAAGGTTGCATTTCAAATCACTGTGGGGAAAAAATGGAATATTAAAAAAAGAATCTATTATATTAAAATGGTCAAGGCCTTTTTTTGTAAGTCAGTGATGAAAAAGATTAATAAATCTGAGAGCATAAAAATAAAACATTTCTGTCTCATAAAATAAATAAAGCCAAAAGACAAACCAACAAAATTGCAAAATTATCTGTAACTCATATGACTAAAAAAGGGCTAATTTCTTTAGTATATAAAGTTCTCTAACAAACCTTTAAGAAGAAACCCATCTCCTCAAAACAAAAGGGGGGAAAATGGGTAAAGGATTTGGATGACCAGTCCATAGGGGGAAATAGAGTAGTGGTCATATGAAACTAGGATAGCCTCACTCAATCAAAGTAAAATAACAGCATAACATTTCTTTCATTTATCAGATTGGCAAAGATTTTAAATTTAATAATAGGCAATAAGTCAGAGGGTCAGTAGTCCTATCACTAGAAGTCAGTAGGCCTATCAGATGATAGATTATAGTGTACATTAATACACTTTTTGGAGGGCCATATAGCAATATCTGTTAAAATGAAAATCACATAGTTATGACATAGTAAATTTTTCTACTCCAAAGAATATTCTCAATAGATTTATTCATAAAAATATGTTTTTGTACACACATACATGTGTCATTAGATAAGCAATATCTATGCATTTATTAAAAATACAGTCTGAAGAGAGAAAAGTATGCATAATATGATCTATTTGTATTTTTAAAAATGTGTTTGTATAAATAACAGTAGCTGATATACCTGAAAATATCTGAAAAAAATCATATTAAAGTAGAAATGTTTTCTGTTCTTTTACTTTTTAAATGTTGACATAAATTATAAATATAACTGCCCCAAATTTTTCTATTTAAATTTTTTACATAGGCCCTGGCCGGTTGGCTCAGTGGTAGAGCATCGGCTTGGCATATGGATATTCTGAGTTCGATGCCCAGTTAGGGCACACAGGAGAAGTGCCCATCTGCTTCTCTCCTCCTCCCCCTCTCGCTTCTCTCCTCTCTTCTCCCCTCCTGCAGCCATGGCTCGAGTGGAACAAGTTGGCCTCGGTTGCTGAGGATGGCTTCATGGCCTCCGCCTCAGGCACTAAAAAATGGCTCTGGTTGCGATGGAGCAAGGGCCCCAGATGGGCTGAGCATCGCCCCCTATTGGGCATGCCGGGTGGATCCTGGTGGTTGAGGCGCATGTGGCAGTCTGTCTCTGCCACTCCTCCTCTCACTTAAATTTAAAAAAAAATTTTTTTAATTTTTTTGTATATTATATACTTCAAATTATTTAGTTTATTATTAACTTGGCTTTGGAAATAAAACTCATCGTTATATACATATATTTTATACATATATATATTATGAGAATAGACTTTTTTGGTCTTAACGTGACTATAAAATGTCAGTAACATACTTACCAATAAATATGTTTTATTGACTTATCCAGAAAAATGGAAACAGACTTGCCCACAGTTTAAATTTTATTGTTTGGTTGCTGCTGTTGGGACTGGGAACAGAGTGCTGGCAGTTGGTTGACAATAGTGGGAATCATGATTTAGTTCTAATAGTACTGAAGTCTGTGAGAAAGGAAGTAATTTCCTAATTATATTTCTTTTACCAGACACATCTTCCAGAGCTGGATACGCTTTTATCAGAAAAAGCCAGGTCCTTTATAACTTGGCTTAGAGACAATAGACCATTAAGCCCAGTTCTTTATGTGGTAAAGTAAGTACTTCTGTATGTTAACTATAAAATTGTCTTATCTTGTGCAACCTGTAAATTGCTTATCTTTAAAGCAAATTTTAGAAAATATTACTAAAATATATTCTAGTGGTAGAATGCTGTTACAGTGGTACCTTGAGATACAAACAGACCAACATACGAATTTTTTAAGATACAAGCTGCAAAAAAAAAAGAAAGAAAGAAAGATACAAGCTGCGAATTGGTCCGAATTTTTGTTCGAGATCTGAGCAAAATTCCGAGATACGAGTCGTGATTCGAGAAGCTGCCTCTAGTTGGCGCGTTGGCGCATGGGTCCAGTATCTGCAGTTTGATATACGAGTTGACAGACTTTTATGAGCTCGGTTACAGAACGAATTAAATTTGTATCTCAAGGTACCACTGTATTTGTATAATACTCCTTGTGTTCTGTTTTCATAAAGTCCCCATGTATCATATGTTTTTAAAATGTGTACTTCTTGTTAATATGAATTTTTAGGTAAATACTCTTTTCTCTTTTCAGAGATGAGAGTCCTGCTAAAACGGAATTTTTTCAGCATTTGATTGAAGACCGAACAGAAGCCACATTCTCTTACTATGAATTTTTGCTTCACATTCAGCAGCAGATTTGTAAGTGAAGTGGAATAAAATTAAATCAGAAGAAAAATACCTAGGTAAAGCATAATCTGTCCGAGAAGCACACTGGAAGTTTGAAATGAAGACATTTGTGGTTACAAGATGTGGTGCATAGCATAACACCCTGTCTGAGGCAAAGGGTAGAGGAAGGAGGAACTTGGGAACTTGGCAGATTTTCTCCATCCTAAATTAACGGTAATGATGATACCGAGTCACCAAGTATATTTTGAATTGGTTTCTACACATTTCCAGTAGCGCAGCAGTACAGTGCTCTGTTCATTGCAAGCCAGCAAATTTATGTAGCTAATGTGAAATGATATGTCATAATGTAAAATTAGATAAATTCTTTTTTCTTATAGTTAATATGACATTTCTGGACTGGAACTCTTGACAAAAGATGCCAAAAGGCAGTGGGTACCATGCTATTTATATGAATTACTTTTTAACAAGGAATGATTCGTATTCATTAAATGAATTCAATATTTTCCCTGTAAAAACAGTAGAGTTTCAGGACATGAACTATAGAAAAAAATATATATATATAATGTACATAAATGTTACATTTGTAAAGAAAATGTAAAAATGTAACTACGGACTATGAATTGAATTGCTTAAACTGTGCTGCATTGTTGGATGACAACTCTTTGTCGCAGTTAGAGAATGAGGTTGATTAATGTGTATTATGAATTGAGTCCACAGAAGAAACACAAAACTTTATAATTCTGTTAAATCTTTTATGTGGATTTATTTATGATCAGCCTACTAATTAAAAATATTTTGCTTGACAGTATGGTTTGCTGTTTTTTATTGTGAGGGGAGGGAGTTGATGGGTTTTTTGTTTGTTTTTTACTTATAGGATATAATGAATTCACTACTTGGGGGAAATGTACTGATATGGAATCAGTAACTTTTCATTAGATTGTGTACATTACCAAGTACTTACTCTGTTTATATTCTGAAAAGGAATGCTACTCTCAAAATGCATATGAGGTCCTAGAGCATCGGCCTGGCATATGGATGTCCCGGGTTTGATTCCTGGTCAAGGCACACAGGAGAAGCTACCATCTGCTTCTCCCCCCTCCCCTGTCCTCTTCCCCTCCTGCAGCCGGTGGCTCAATTTGTTCAAGCATGACCCCGGGTGCTGAGGATAGCTTAGTTGGAGCTCGTCAGCCTCAGGTGCTAAAAATAGCTCAGTACTCAAGTATCAGCCCAAGATGGGGTTGCTGGGTGGATCCCAGTCAGGGTGCATGTGGGAGTCTGCCTCAGTCTATCTCCCAACCTCTCACCTAAAATTAAAAGAAAAAAAAAGTATGAGTATTAACTAAGATTATACATACAGAAGATTATAATTTTTCTTTTTCAGTTAAATTAGGAATTTTTCTGCACATTCATATCAAGAAAATTTTTATAACCTTAAAAAAGATTACCATCTTGAATTTTGAGAGATTTAATCTGATGAAAAAAATCTCTCATTTACTAGTTGCTTACTTACTATAAAAACGGTTAATGATTCATTAGATTATGGGATGTAATATTATTTAATACACTTTAAAAGTCCCATCAATGAACTTTGGAAGGAAAAATGCCGTTGTTGGGTGTGGTGAGTGATATGGGTTTTGTGTTTAGTGGATCTCTTTCTTTGGATAAAAATAAAAGTACTCTCTCACATTCCCTGATGGAACTGAGAGGTTAAATTACCCTAAATGACATTACTAATTAATAAGAGAGCCAAGAGTAGAAGCCAGATGTGGTCCCCACCTCCAGCACTGCACTTGTTTCTATGCCATGCTGCCTCTAGCAAGAGGGAATCTGGCTGAACATTAGGAAAAAACTACAGGCTTCTAAGGGCAACTAAACACAATCTCATTATAATGAACAATATAATGATTCTACTTTAAGAAAGACAAGTCTTTTGCCTTTGGATATATTGGTTTTGTTTTATTTCTACTTTATTGTTTTTAGAGAAGAGAGGAGGGTGTGTAGGAGTGGGAAGCATCGACTCAATAGTAGTTGCTTCTCATATGTGCCTTGACTGGGCAAGCCCGGGATTATAAACCAGGGATCCCAGCATTCCAGGTCAGTGCTTTATCCGCTGCACCACCACAGGTCAGGCTGGCTTTTTTTGGAGGGGTGGTTTCCTTGAGAGAGGCAGGAAGCGAGAGAGATAAGCATCAACTCATAGTTGCATTACTTCATTGATTGCTTCTCATACATGTCTTGACTGCAGAGCTCAAGCCAAGCCAGTAATCCCTTGTTCAAGCTGGCAACCCCACTCTCAAGCTGGTGACCTCAGGGTTTCGAACCTGGATCCTCAGCATCCCAGGTCAACACTCTGTCCACTGCACCACCACCAGTCAGGCTGGGTATTTTTGTTTTTATTCAGTAAATATTTATAAGCACTTAACTACCTGTCAGATATTGTTCTAGTTATAAACAAAATCCCATTTTCGCAGTGTTTACACTTTGGAGTGTGTCCCGTGACTAGGGGACACAAGGAGGATAATAACATTTATGTATGTCAAGTGTGATTAATGCTTATGCTAGTAACCAGAGAAGGTTCTCTGAAAAGGTGACAGTTGAACAGAGACTAAAGCCATGTGGATATCTGGAAGAAACTATCCGAGCAGGGCAACTTGATGGGAGGTGAGTGTGGAAGTTCCATTCTGGCTGCACTTGTTTTCTCTGTAAAGAAGCAGTTAGCCACTGAGAAAGGGGAAAGAATGAGAGTTTTCATGAAATGGTCTCCTAGGAGAGGAGACATTGAACTGACTAGTGGCGTATATTAGGGTTGTCAAGCAACACAGGGCACATCTGGGATATGCATCGTGAACTCAAGTGACACCAGTCACCGTAGCCAGGCCTCTCCTGTGGCCACATTCAGCTGCTGGGCGGAAAGCTGGACTTCAGCAGGATTGCTACAAAGAACAGAGGAGCAAGGGAGGTCGGGATGTACACAAAGGAGCGACTCTTTTAAGTGGAAGGAACACAAAATGAGTAACAGATAGAAAAAAAGGTAGTGCTGAGGTCAAAGAGCTCCGGAAATGGGGGTCAGCCTATAGGATGCTTGAAACTGAGATTTGGGGGAAGTTTAGATATTGGTAATGCTGAGATCTATCTAGGGTCATCACGGGAGTGGGTAGTTGGGGTGTAAAAGGTGAGGAAGTCAGAACTTAGAATCATGGTTTTAGTTGGATAATTTCTTTGAACATCAAAATCACCAAGAAAATGACTGGAGTAGGTAATAGTGGAGAGATGGGACTGTGTGATATGGGGTGGCAGTGGGTTTGCTGAGGTCCAGTGGTGTGAATCCAGGACCTAGGGTAGGCACAGAAAAATAACTTGGATATCTACAAGTGAGGAGTACCTGCCTAGGGTCTGAGAGCAAAAACAGCCACCCTTGGCCCTGGCGAGGTGGCTTCATGGATAGAGCATCATCCCATCACCCCGGCGCTCCAAGGTCTTCGGTTCAATCTCTGGTCTGGGTACACATGGGAAGCAACCAATAAGTACTCTCCTCTTTCTATGTCTCAAATCAATAGAAAATTTTTAAATTAATAAATAATTTTAAAAAGACAGGTTTGCAAGGGAGGTAGTGTCTGCAGAAGAAAGCTGTTTAAGAGTACGTGATGAGGTTAATCCTGATGCGTGATGGATAATCAATCTCATTGCCTCCTAATGGGACAAGTCTCCATCCATTTACTTTGTGAGACACAGAGTGATTAGAGGAGGGGGCACGCTTACAAGGAGTCCGCTGAGCCCTTTTTTTTTTTCACTTTTTTTTTTTTTTTTTACAGAGACAGAGAGTCAGAGTGAGGGATAGACAGGGACAGACAGGAACGGAGAGATGAGAAGCATCAATCATTAGTTTTTTGTTGCACATTGTGACATCTTAGTTGTTCATTGATTGCTTTCTCATATGTGCGTTGACCACGGGCGTTCAGCAGACCGAGTAACCCCTTGCTCAAGCCAGCGACCTTGGGTCCAAGCTGGTGAGCTTTTTTGCTCAAACCAGATGAGCCCGTGCTCTAGCTGGCGACCTCGGGGTCTCGAACCTGGGTCCTCAGCATACCAGTCCGATGCTCTATCCACTGCGCCACCGCCTAGTCAGGCTGAGCCCATTTTTAAGTAATTGAAATTGTTAAAGTTGGTGGTCCTCAGTGTGCGTTTTGGGGGATGAGACAAACATTTCCTGTGAGAGCTTTCTGACACATCTATTCCTCCTCAACTCTGATTGTCACCACCTGGGTAGGGGGCTGACCAGAGATAGGTATTTCAAGAGTATCCCAATGCACATATTGGGAAAATCTAATACACATATTAACAAAGTGTTACATTCAGAACACCGTGAGTCCTATTCAAAGTTCCAAGTGCAGGAGTTTCTGTCCTATGGAGTTGAGGGTACGTCACCCTCCTGGTGTGGATGTGTTCACCAGCCTGGAAGGTCTCTGACCCTGTACTTTTGGGATTTTATGGCAGCTTCCTCAGGTAGATATGATCAGTTATTCACTCTATTTCAGTGCCTTTTCCCCTGTCTGGAGGATGGGGTCAGGTAGAACTGAAAATTCCCAGTCCCCATCCAGGAGCCCACCCAGAGTCACGTCATTAGAACAAGAGATGCTCCTAGTGCTCTTATCACTTAGGAAGTTACAAGGGTTTTAGGAGCTCTGTGTCAAGAATCAGAGGCAGAGACCAATATTATTTTTTCTATTATCTTAGTTATCATTAGTAAATAATGCACAATTCTGTAGGTTTTCATAAGGCATTACTTACTAGTAACCCATTAAATGAGTTCTTAAGGATTGCAAAAATTTATATTCAAATCAGTGTTTTATTAGAGTTTACTTGAGATTGTACCCCTGAGACCTGGTTCCTGTGCAAGTTTTTTTTTGCAAGATTTTTGCAAAATCTCCCCCAAAAAGCGTATAGAGATACTGTCTCATAGATATTTGTCTGTTGGACAATATCAGGACTCAAGCATTTTCTTATGGGTGTATCATCACTGGAGATGCTCGTGGTTTGTGCTGCTATTTTTGCTTTTCAGGTGCATATTATTTCATCTGGATAGCCACTTGGAGTATAGGCAATTTGATTAGTGTACAGTGATGTATATATGCTTCTATTTATACTTAAATTGTCTAGTTTTCTATAACTAGATTTTAAATACATTTTGGTAGAAACAAAATGATTATACTGTCATTGCTTGAAACAGAATTACAGACCTCTATCGGGTTTTGGAGCACAGCCATATCCTCTTCTGTAAAAAATCTTTTATCTTTTTGAAAACAGCTTCTAGATTGCTACGGAACTATCCATTACAAGCTTTCAAGTGTCCTTGTGGTCTGAGCTGACCAGTGTGAACGGGAAGTAAAGTTGAGCGTGCCCGCCAGTGGTCTATCATTAAATGAAAATAGTATGTAAGATATCAGGCTCAGCGATCCCCAGGTAGGCTGCATGAGCAGGTGGCACAGACTGACGGCAGCCACCCTGCTGTTACCCTTCCCTCATTTCACATCTGCGGCCTCTTGAGGCATCTTCCCTATGATCAGTGAACCAAGGAAGAAAAGCAGAACCTGCTTTTAAGACAAAATACTGGCACCATCTAGACCACTGTAGTATTAGCCTAGTGACAAAGGGAAATCCTCTTCGTGGATCAAGCCATACATTTGTCTAGACCAGGGGTCCCCAAACTTTTTACACAGGGGGCCAGTTCACTGTCCCTCAGACTGTTGGAGGGCTGGACTATAAAAAAAAAACTATGAACAAATCCCTATGCACACTGCACATATCTTATTTTAAAGTAAAAAAACAAAATGGGAACAAATACAATATTTAAAATAAAGAACAAGTAAATTTAAGTCAATAAACTGACCAGTATTTCAATGGGAACTATGGGCCTGCTTTTGGCTAATGAGATGGTCAATGTGCTCCTCTCACTGACCACCAATGAAAGAGGTGCCCCTTCCGGAAGTGCGGTGGGGGCCGGATAAATGGCTTCAGGGGGCCGCATGCGGCCCACGGGCCATAGTTTGGGGACCCCTGGTCTAGACTATGAGAGGCCAAGAGATAATCTACATTATCTAGACGATGTAGATCTATGCAACTTCATTTATCTCCAACTTAGAATAATTTAAAATCAATTCAACAAATGTTTAATAAGTGCTATGTGCAAGTCATGGGGGGGGCATTAAGAGGAAAAGCAACTGGCCTGATATTTGAGAGGTCCTACTGAAGACTCACTTATAATAACTGTTGGTATGCTATCCTACAGGATGAATGAAGCACATGCTTTGAGGCCTTAACTGGCGTTTGTCTCCCATAGTCAGAACACACAGGTCTGACAATTAAGGGTAGAACTTGAGAGCACTCCCTCTTAACCAATTCACAGAATTTTAAGGTTTTAGTTCCCAAAAGAAAGATGCTTCCACTAGGGGACACCATATTGTTCCCATTGAATTGGAAGTTATGACTACCTTCTGGCCATTTTGAGCTCTTTATACCAATAGCCAGAAGGGGATTGATCTTGATTAGATCAAGATCTTTGCCGCTAATTGGGCAGGGAGGACTATATCTGGGACCTATAGGATTTTCCAGAGTGCCTCTTAATATTTCTGTGTTCTTTTCTAAAAGTTAATGGAGCTCTGGCCAGGTGGCTCACTTGATTGGAGTGTAGACCAGATGTGCCAGGGTTCTGGGTTTTTCCCCAGCTGGGGCACAGGCAGCAGTCAACCAAAGAATGAATGGATAGGTGGAATAACAAGTCGATGTTTCTCTCTCTCTCCCTTCCTCTCTCTCTCTCTCTAAAAATCAATCAATAGCCCTGGCCAGATGGCTTGATTGGTTGGAGTGTCATCCTGATATGCAGAGGTTGCAGGTTCAATCCCCAGTCAGGGCACATACAGGAGCAGATTGATGCTCCTGCCTCTCTCTCTCTCCCAATTCCTTTCTCTCTTTCTAAAATCAATACATAAAAATAAAAAATAAAAATCAATAAATAATGAAAATAAAAGTTAATGGAATATTGCAGCCACCCAGTAAAAGAAGAGATCACTGATGTCTCAAACTCTTCAAAATTTAAGATTTCTGTCTCCCACTAGGTAAAGAATGCCAACCAATATTGTATACTGAACCAAATAGAAATTGGAAGATGATCTGAGAGATACACTGTGAAGAAATTCAATCATGAAAAAAAATATCAGTTCTAGCCCCAGATCTGTTGTATTATATTAGACCAACTCTAATAGAAAAAATAGTCATTGCAGCATTATTCACAGTGGCCAAGACATGGAAACAAAGTGCTCCTTGATAAAGAACCGGATAAAGAAGATGTGGTACATATATACAATGGAATACTACTCAACCATAGGAAACGATGACATATTGGCATTTACAACAACATGGATGGACACTTGAGAACATTACAGTAAGTGAAATAAGTAAATCAAAAAACACTAAGAACTATATGATTTCACACATAGGTGGAATGTAAAAGTGAGACTCATAAACGTAGATAAAAGTAAAGTGGTCACTCGAGGAGGGGGTTGGGGGAGAGGAGTAAAGAGGAACAAATATACGGTGACAGAAAATGATTTGACTTTGGGTGATGAACCCACAACACAACAGTTCAAATGCTACAGAAATGTTTACCTGAAACCTGTGTACTTTTTTTTTTTAGGTGAGAGGAGGGGAGATTGTGAGGCAGACTCCCCCATGTGCCTCAACTGGGATCTATCCAGTAACCCTCTCTGGGACCAATGCTCAAGTACCAAGCTATTTTTAGTACTTGTGGCTGATGCACTCCAACGGAGCTATCCTCAGTGATCGGGGCGATGCTTGAACCAATTGAGCCACTGGCTGTGGGAGGGGAAGAGGGAGAAAAAGGAGAAAAGGAGGTCTGGGAGAAGCAGATGGTTGCTTCTCCTGTGTGATCTGGCCCAGAATCAAACCCAGGGGGTCCATACGTCCAGTAGACACTGTCCACTGAGTCACTGGCCAGGGCCAAAACATATGTACTCTTATTGATCAAAGTCACCCCATTAAATTTAACTTTATTTTTTATTTTTTTGTATTTCTCTGAAGCTGGAAACGGGGAGAGACAGTCAGACAGACTCCCGCATGCGCCCGACCAGGATCCACCCGGCACGCCCACCAGGGAGCGACGCTCTGCCCACCAGGGGGCGATGCTCTGCCCCTCCGGGGCGTCACTCTGTTGCGACCAGAGCCACTCTAGCGCCTGGGGCAGAGGCCAAGGAGCCATCCCCAGCGCCCGGGCCATCTTTGCTCCAATGGAGCCTTGGCTGCGGGAGGGGAAGAGAGACACAGAGAGGAAGGAGAGGGGGAGGGGTGGAGAAGCAGATGGGCGCTTCTCCTGTGTGCCCTGGCCGGGAATCGAACCCGGGACTTCTGCACGCCAGGTCGATGCTCTACCACTGAGCCAACCGGCCAGGGCCTAAATTTAACTTTCTAAATAAAATTTTTTTAAATATATGAGTTTGAGAGCCAAACAGAATAAAATTTGAATTCTAGTCCCTCTCTGCTAGCTGGGGTAAGACCCTAAACTTTTCTGAGCCTTGATATCCCTACTAGCAATAATGATTTCATGGTAAGAGTTTTGTGAGAATTATATGGAATAAATGTGTAAAGTCTCTGGTGGGACATCCGGCACACAGTACATTCCCAGTAAATGGCAGTCCGTGCCATGGCACATTAATAGCAGCAAAACATTAACAGCAGTAACGACCCTCCTATAGTGACCTGCTCTTCACCCTCTTAACACCAGTTTTTGTTTGCCTTTTAACTACTACATTCTCCCTTCACTGAAATTCTTCCCCACTTGAGACTAAAAACGAAAAGGTTTAGTGTTGGCTGCTGCCGCCGGAACTTCCTTTTTTTCTCTCATTGATTTATTAACCATGTTTATATTTGCTTCGGACCGGGTAGTCCTGCTGGAGACACAGAAGCAAGCAGACGTAGTCCATTACATCCACACACTGCTGGACTTCAAATCTCAGTGCTCAGTCAGTAAGCTACAACTGTTATGCTAAGCGTTGGTTCATATCAAGTCTTAACCTTTGACCTGATAGTCTATTAGTATAGAGTTATGAACTCTTACACCTGTGGGCCTTTGAGCATTCTGTTCCCTGTGCTACAAATACACCTTCACCTCTTCATTTGGCTCGCTCCCCTTCTTCTTCAGTTATTAGCACGTACTAATGTCAGCTTGACTCTATATCCAGAACCTTGGTGATGTCTCCCTGCTATCTGTGCCCATAGGCCCTGGTACCTTCTCTATGATAATATTTATTCCACCTTATTTAATTACTTGTTCTGTTTAGCTTCCTTGCTTTGTTCTGTGCAGGCAAGAAACTCATCTTCTTAAATCATCACTCTACCATTACAGCCCGGAACAATATCCAGCACACCCCCTTGCACATAAAACCAGAAGTGTACGTGTTTGTTATTCTCGTGTGTGTGTGATTCATAAAGGTGGTGGCAGTTCTAAACTTCGAAGTCCTGTTTTATTTTTTCATCCTTCAGTTCATTCATTCATCTAATATTTGAGATGCTACTATGTGACAGGCACTGGAGTGAACAAGTCAGACTAGGCCCCTCCCATCCTAGAGCCTGCACAGAAGAGTAAAGCAGATGAGGACTACAGTCAGGAGTTGGTGTGGCCAAGCCCCTCTTTAGGCCTCGCGGGCTATGGTGAAGCCTTTGGGTTTTACTCCACAAGTGGTGCAGCGTCTTTGAAGGGCTTTGAAAAAAGAAGTGATGTGAATTGGCTATAACAGGAGGAGCCCAGCCAGCCTCCTACTGGCAGCTGAAGAGGGTGAGGGATGAGGCGGTGTACAGTTAATGAAGAAATCAGACCCCTGGGCATAGTTTAGCTGGTACATGTTTGGATAAAGAGAATCTGAAATTTGGGAATTGACCCTGGCAGCCTGGATTAATCCTTCTTGATCACTCTGTTATCACACTACTGAGTTCCATTTGTCAATGTTTTATTTAGGAACTGTTTCATTAACTTTTATAACATTGGTCTGTCATTTGCTTTTATAGTGTTTACTTCTTTAATTTTGATATCCGCATTATGCTAGTCTTATTAAATCACTTGGATAGCTTCCCATCTGTTTTGATGCTTTGGAACAATTTGTATCAATTAGCTAACATTTTTGTATATGAAATAGGTATTATCTATTCTTGAAGTTTTGGTTGAACTGGCCCATTAAGTCTCGGGGCTTGAGATGTTTTTACAATAGATCATTAACCACTGTGTCAATCTATGGCTATTGCTCTATTCAGGTTTGTTTGTTTTGGGGGGTTTTTTTGTTTTGTTTTGTTTTTTAGCTAAGTTCGGTCTTTTCAGTTTTAATGTGATTGATGTAAGCAATTATTATCAGGGGCTAGCTTTTTCCATCCTTTCTGTTTTGTTTATGCATTCTTTCTTTCATTTTCTTGATCATTCTTGTTTCAGGTTCACCTGCCTTTATGCCTTCTTTTTAAAAAAGAAAGCCAGTTTCTGGTTGCACTGACTCCCTGTCTCGGGGAGCTCGCTCTAGCAGACGTGGGAAGGAGCTGCGGCTCTTGTTCTGCCTTTATCATGTCCTTCCCACTGCTTCCTCTAGGGTTATTTTTGCTGCTCTTTTTCTAGTTTCTTGAATTATAAGCTGAGTTTATTTTCACACTTTCCTGTTTTCTAAGAATTGCTTTTTCTTGAGTAATGAAGGTTTTAGTATTAAATAGCTTTCAGTGCTATTGTTTAAAATAGTTCTCAATTTCTACTTATTTTGTATTTAATCCATGCATATTTGCGTGTTGTTTAAATTCCAGTGGTAGTGATGCTTTTATCCTTTTGTTACTATCTAAATTCATGAACATAGCTTATCTGTTAGTAGGTTTAAAATTTTTTTTCCAGATTTCCGTTGAGGCTTAATATATGGTTATTATATTGTAAATCTTTCATATGTGTTTGAAAATAGATATGTATCTCATTTGGGTACAAAGTCCTTATGACTCTGTTTAAAATGAAGGCGGAGGACCTCGAGGCAGAGTAGAGAAAAGGAATATCCTTGTCTAGTTACCAGTAAAATTCAGAGTGGGGGCCTCCACGTTAGATACCTGAGGGGCCCACTCAGCCAGTCTGCCTGCCCCTGACAGCCCAGTGCCGCTGTGTCTGCGGAAGATACACGAGAGCTTGCTCAATTCAGGTAATTTTACACGTAAGACAGGTGACTCAAATATAAACTCTTCTGGTAAATTAACTTTACTTCCAGCTTGACCAAGGCTAGACAGACCCTTTGCCAGTGGCAGGCAAGTGGTACCAAAGTCATTATTGGTTAACTTATCTATGAAAAACTGAGTTCTGCAAATAGAAGGGCGTTTGTGAACATAAGCAAATGTCTTCATAATGTCTTCAAAGGTCATAGAAAACTCAATGGGTAAAATTTGAAGACGACCATTATTAGATGTTTAAGCACAAATTTGAATGTTGACATCCTAATTAAGGATATGATGACACAGAGCTCGAACTAAAGTGAAGTAAATATGTCCTTGGCACAAAATTTAAAGGGACACCCAAAATCTCAGTATTAGGACAAATACTGTTAATGTAATACTTTTTAAAATCAAAATTAATGCAAAAAATCCATTATGAACAGAATATCTAAATATTGAATAAACAAAAAAATTGACCCTGCATGTCAAGGATTCACTTTACCTCACCTTACCCTAACTAAATCCTAGCTGTGGCGATAGGGACATCAGGCGTAGGTGATGTCAGAAGAGTTAGACAAGGCCCACCACCTGAGCTCTGGGCTCGGTGCCCCTCCAGACCTGGCTTCTGCACCCTATTTGGTCATGGTGGAGGCGCAGGTTGAGGAAGGGCAGGTGTGCTCAGCGGAAGGGAGAACTGGCTTGGCTGCACAGAAGTGTCACTCTCGCTAGTGCTAGTGCCACCACTACTTCCACTGGGCACCCACAAGGCCGCCACATCCTGCCCTCAGAACAGTGGAACTCAGTGTGAGGTAGCTGGGCCATGTTCATCATGGAGGTGTCGCTGACAGCCACCATGGACCACGAAACTCCTAGGGACCTTCAAGCAGGAAGCCTTCCACGCTTCTTGGAACCACTACTAAACTAACAGGCAACACCCTACATGTGCCTTCAAGCCATACAAGTGAATTTTTGAAAAGCACTGTGAGGGGGATAATTGGTGAAGGAAGGAGACTTGACTTGGGGTAGGGAACACACAATACAATATACAGATGATGTATTTGTACAGGCGATAGAATTGTACACTTGAATCCTATATAATTTTATTAATTGATGTCACCTCAATAAATTCAATTTAAAAAACAAGAGACCTGCTGCATAGCTCAGTCAGTAGTCCTGATGCACCAAGGGTGTGGTTTATCCCCCTTCAGGGCATATACAAGAGTCAACCCCAATGAATGCATAAATAAGTAGAATAATCAATGTTTCTCTCTCTCATATCAATTTAAAAAAATTTTAAGAAGAAAAAGTGCCTGGCCTGTGGTAGTGCACTGAATAGAGTGTTGACATGGAGAGCTGAAGTTTCCAGTTGAAAACCCTGGCCTTGCCTGGTTAAGGCACATACGACAAGCAAGCAGTGAACAGCTAAAGTGAAGCAACTATGAGTCGATACTTCTCGCTCCTCCCCCTTCTCTCTCCTCTCTCTGTAAAATCAATAAAAAGAAAAGCTGGTCATAAAAAAAAACCCACTGTGAAACATCTGCAACTCCAGTTTCCTTAGTGACAGTTACCACAACAAAACCATCAACAACTCCAGCTTCCTCACTCTCAAAAATGCGACAGTCACCACCTTGAAACCCATAGCAACTTCTAAAATGACAACACCAGGGGTCTTAACTAATATGATTTCCACCACCTTAAAGTCTACACCCAAAATAACAAGTGAAGTGTTTCACAAAACACATCCCAGAGTCAACATCCACAATGACCACAGCCCACAATACTTTGGTGACATCTGCCTCTTCATCAGTAACAATCACTGAAACTATAAAGTCTAAAGAAAATAAAGGATAAAAAATTGATATTGGCAGCTTTGTTGGTAGTATTGTATTAACACTGGGAACTTTATCTATTCTTTAAATTGGATGCAAAATGTATTATTCAAAAAGAGGCTTTTGGTATAGAACCACTGATGAACATGATGTTGTCATTTAAGGAAATACAAGAACCAGTGGAAAGAAGCCATCTTATAACTCTATCAATTCCTTTATGAAAGGATTCTCTTCTTGAAAATAGTATAAACAATCCATGCATATAATGTACACTATACTATATAAATACGTAAAAATTCCTCATGATTGCTAAAGTAAAAAGGGTTTGGTATGGATTTTTAATGAGCATTTGGAGCATTCAGTTAATGCAGTGGTTATATTCACTTATAGAAAATATATAGTAGACAAATCTGGCCCCATTTTTTTGTAGCACTGGTCACCAGGCCCAGTAATTGGAAGACATCATTGCTGAAGGGCATGATGACATCTGGGCATACAAATAAGAGCTTGTCACAGAACTCAGTTGCTTGTCTTTGTTGCTCACCCAAAGAACTCCAGTGCTATTCAGAGCTGGATATATCCTAGTTACTAGTGCCACAATGCAGAAATTTTATGAGTAATCAGGTCTTAAGCATAATTTTAGTTGGTGTTTCTACGGACAGCATCAGTATTTTATGTTTTAAAGCTTAGTACTTGGTTTAACCTGACTGGTGGTGGCACAGTGGATATAGCACTGACCTGGAACGCTGAAGTTCCCGGTTTGAAACCCCAAGGTTGCCAGCTTCCGCCCAGCCTGGCCAGCTAGAGCACAGGCTCGCCAGCTTGAGAGCGGGGTTGCTGACTTGAAGCCCAAGGCTGCTGGCTTGAAGCCCAAAGGTCGCTGGCTTGAGCAAGGGGTCACTGGCTCTGCTTGAACTTCCCAGTCAAGACACATAGGAAAAGCAATCAATGAACAACTAAAGTGAATCAACTATGAGTTGATGCTTCTCACTCTTTCTCTTCCCCCTCTCTCTCTCCTTTCCTGTCTCTAAATAAATAAATAATAAATTTAAAAAAAATAAAGCTTAGTACTTGGTTTAGAAACAAAATGCACATTCCCCCCAAATCCAAAAACAGTATCATATAAAAGCAGAAACAATACCTGGGGTTAGCCCTGTTAGAGAGCCACTGGAGAGCCTGTGTTTTTATCAATAACTTTTTTTAAGCTTGCAATGGCAGTTAATTTAATGTTCTTTTTTCCTCTGTCATATCAGTAAGATGCAGTGTTTAACATGATAATGTTTTAAAGGCTTTAGGTGTTAGTAATTAATAGTAATTTATATTTTTTCTAGATTATTTGCTACCGTGAGAATATGGTCATTGCTGGAAACTGCTTTATTTCATATTCAGCTATTAATTATATATTTGGTGAATTTTTTAAAGAGATATAGAACTGCTTTCAATATCTAGAAATGTTTAATGTAGTGAAAACACATCTAACTTGAAAAAAATATCCCCTTCTATGATTTTCAAAACAACATTGAGCACTCTGTATCGTTAGAATTGTAGACTCCTGCTGGGTTCATCAAGCCAAGGGCTGTGGAGCTCCCCTTGAGCTACTAAACCCATGGGAGGAAAACTCATGTTTTCTGCAATGTTGATTTTACTCAAAAATTTGGGCAAAGAACATTTGTTCACTAAAACACCAATATAGTATGAAATAAATTCTTATGAAGATTTTTTTTATTTTTTTATTAATTTTACTAGGGTGACATCAATAAATCAGGGTACATATGTTCAAAGAAAGCATGTCCAGGTTATCTTGTCAATCAGTTATGTTGCATACCCATCACCCAAAGTCAGACTGTCCTTCGTCACCTTCTATCTAGTTTTCTTGTGCCCCTCCCCCTCCCCCTTTTCCTCTCCCTCCCCCCCCCCCCCTGTAACCACCACACTCTTGTCAATGTCTCTTAGTCTCGTTTTTATGTCCCACCTATGTATGGAATAATGCAGTTCTTGTTTTTTTCTGATTTACTTATTTCACTTCGTATAATGTTATCAAGATCCCACCATTTTGTTGTAAATGATCCGATATCATCATTTCTTATGGCTGAGTAGTATTCCATAGTGTATATGTGCCACATCTTCTTTATCCAGTCTTCTATTGAAGGGCTTTTTGGTTGTTTCCATGTCTTGGCCACTGTAAACAATGCTACAGTGAACATGGGGCTGCATGTGTCTTTACGTATCAATGTTTCTGAGTTTTTGGGGTATATACCCAGTAGAGGGATTGCTGGGTCATAAGGTAGCTCTATTTTCAGTTTTTTGAGGAACCACCATACTTTCTTCTATAATGGTTGTACTACTTTACATTCCCACCAACAGTGAATGAGGGTTCCTTTTTCTCCACAGCCTCTCCAACATTTGCTATTACCTGTCTTGTTAATAATAGCTAATCTAACAGGCGTGAGGTGGTATCTCATTGCAGTTTTGATTTGCATTTCTCTAATAACTAATGAAGTTGAACATCTTTTCATATATCTGTTGGCCATTTGTATTTCTTCCTGAGAGAAGTGTCTGTTCATGTCCTCTTCCCATTTTTTTATTGCATTATTGTTTGTTTGTTGTTGAGTTTTATGAGTTCTTTGTATATTTTGGATATTAGGCCCTTATCTGAACTGTTGTTTGAAAATATCACTTCCCATTTAGTTGGCTGTCTGTTTATTTTGTTGTCAGTTTCTCTTGCTGAGCAAAAACTTCTTAGTCTGATGTAGTCCCATTCATTAATTTTTGCCTTCACTTCCCTTGCCTTTGGAGTCAAATTCATAAAATGCTCTTTAAAACCAAGGCCCATGAGTTTAGAACCTATGTCTTCTTCTATGTACTTTAT
Organism: Saccopteryx leptura; assembly: GCF_036850995.1. NCBI lineage: Eukaryota > Metazoa > Chordata > Mammalia > Chiroptera > Emballonuridae > Saccopteryx > Saccopteryx leptura. The sequence goes on from NC_089507.1 coordinate 92,804,480, forward strand.
TGTTTCAAGTCTTATATTTAGGTCTTTGATCCATTTTGAATTAATTTTAGTACAGGGGGACAAACTGTAGTCCAGTTTCATTCTTTTGCATGTGGCTTTCCAGTTTTCCCAGCACCTTTTGTTGAAGAGGCTTTCTTTTCTCTATTGTGTGTTGTTGGCCCCTTTATCAAAAATTATTTGACCATATATATGTGGTTTTATTTCTGGACTTTCTATTCTGTTCCATTGGTCTGAATGTTTATTTTTCTGCCAATACCATGCTGTTTTGATTGCCGTGGCTCTATAATATAGTTTGAAGTCAGGTATTGTAATGCCCCCAGCTTCATTTTTTTTTTCTTTTTTCTTTTTTTGTATTTTTCTGAAGCTGGAAATGGGGAGAGACAGTCAGGTAGACTCCCGCATGCGCCCGACCGGGATCCACCCGGCACGCCCACCAGGGGCAACGCTCTGCCCACCAGGGGGCGATGCTCTGCTCCTCCGGGGAATCGCTCTGCCACGACCAGAGCCACTCTAGCGCCTGGGGCAGAGGCCAAGGAGCCATCCCCAGCGCCCGGGCCATCTTTGCTCCAATGGAGCCTTGGCTGCGGGAGGGGAAGAGAGAGACAGAGAGGAAGGAGGGGGGGGGGTGGAGAAGCAAATGGGCGCTTCTCTTATGTGCCCTGGCCGGGAATCGAACCTGGGTCCCCCTGCACGCCAGGCCGATGCTCTACCGCTGAGCCAACCGGCCAGGGCTTCATTCTTTTCCTTTAGGATTGCTTTGGCTATTCGGGGTTTTTATAGTTCCATATAAATCTGATGATTTTTTGTTCCATTTCTTTAAAAAACGTCATTGGAATTTTGATGGGAATTGCATTAAATTTGTATATTGCTTTGGGTAATATGGCCATCTTGATTATATTTATTCTTCTTATCCAAGAGCAAGGAATATTCTTCCATCTCATTGTATCTTTTTCGATTTCCCTTAACAATGGTTTGTAGTTTTCATTATATAAGTCCTTTACATTCTTTGTTATGTTTATTCCTAGGTATTTTATTTTTTTTATTGCAATCGTGAAGGGGATTATTTTTTTGAGTTCGTTCTCAAATGTTTCATTTTTGGCATATAGAAAGGCTATGGACTTTTGTATGTTAATTTTGTATCCTGCGACCTTACTGTATTGGCTTATTGTTTCTAGTAGTCTTTTTGTAGATTCTTTGGGGTTTTCGATGTATAGGATCATATCATCTGCAAAAAGTGATACCTTTACTTCTTCTTTTCCGATATGGATGCTTTTTATTTCTTTCTCTTGTCTGACTGCCCTGGCTAGAACCTCTAGTACCACATTAAATAAAAGTGGAGAGAGTGGACAACCTTGTCTTGTTCCTGATTTAAGGGGGAAAGCCTTCAGTTTTGTGCCATTTAATATGATGTTAGCTGATGATTTATCATATATGGCCTTTATCATGTTGAGATATTTTCCTTCTATACCCATTTTGTTTCTTATGAAGTTTTAAAGCAGGAATTGTTAAGAGCAGGAAACTTCCTGCCCCCTTATTTGGGGACTCTTCAGACCCCTCCTCTTCATCCCCTGCTGAAGGGGAGCCCTTTCAGGTGTACATGTTAATAGAAAAGGCACAACATTCTAGGAGCAACACCATTAGCCAACATAGTTTGAAGTGTCTTCAGTGTTAGTTTATATTTCATCACTCAAAACTCAGGGTCAAATTTTGACAAAAGAGGTATTTAGTCATACTAAATACTAAGATACCATTTCTCTTAAATTGGTCAAAGCAAATCACACCAAATTCTAATAATCTAAAAATAGTTTAAATGTCCTAATAAACATGCACCTACATTTAATAGGAATTAAATGTAACTTTTGTGATCAGCATTTGGTTTATGGAGAATATAATATATTAAGAATTTTTATATAAAAGGATAATTTCTACTCACTGTGCATTATGGTCAATTGATGTGATGAATATGGATGATAAAAATTACCCAAAGTATGGACATGACAGGATGTATGTGACACATGCAGTATAAAGGAAATATTACGAAACACATGTGTTTCCATTAGTTTAAAAAAATATCTGGGCTGATAGTTGTCAGCTACTAACTTAGCCCTGACTGGTCTTTCAACTGTACTTTCAGATCTCTGTGATATATACTTAAAGATACATTCTATAGTAATGGGGAATTTTTACATTTAAGTTGTTTTGTCCCCTGCATTCTTGATATTTCAGTACTTCAACTCAGAGCTTTATAGACAGGCCAGAATTGATCTCAAGTACTTGTTTCTTTAGCACTTTGAAGATATAAAACCACCTTTTAAGTACTAAATGTCATTAAATGCCTTTAAAGTTTCCTGTGCTTTAGGTTTGAAATAATTTAGTCATGTCTTTATAATTTGTTACTTTTATATACCAGTACTTCAGTATAGTCAGGTTATTGGTTTGTTTGTTTTTGTTTTTTGCTTTATTTGATTATGTGCAGTAATTTGAAGGAAATAGGGATGCAAACCAGTATTTTGCTTTGGAGCACATTTTCTAAGCATAAATATATCTTCTTACTTACGTTTACTCAAATAAATGTTCAATTGTTTGCATTCCTGGACAAGGCTTTGTTTTTTTAAATTTAATTACTGATTTTAGAGAGAGAGAAAGGGGGGGGGGGAGAGAGAGAGAGAGAGACATTGACCAGTCGCTCCACCTATCCGAGCACTCACAGGCTGACTTCGGTAAAAGCCCCCAGGGCAATGAAACCACACCCCCTGTGCATCAGGAAGATGCTCTAGCCAACTGAGCTACCTGGCCAGGGCCTGGAGAATGTATTTACTTGAATATAAAAGCAATCCAGATGTATATCTATATTAGGTGGAATCCAATCAATGACTTTAAAATTTCCTTGGATAATTTATAAAATGAATAATTCAAATACAGATAAACGAGAGTTGGCAGTATACTACAATGATTAATTTTTGTATTTTTCAGAAAAAAATTAAAGCAAATTTTTCTTAGTTTTTTCTTCTTATTATAATGACCAACTTTTGGTACTTCACTGTTACTGAGATCTATTTTTAGAATAAAATGTTATTCAAAAAATAAAAATAAAAAAGAAGAGATAGGCAATGTGAGGTCCAGGCTAAAACCTTGGGGTCATAGTTATATAATTCCAGGCTTGAATTATGACTATATGACCTTAGATAAGTTATTTAACCTACTGAGATACAGCTTTTTCATTTTTAATAGTAAATAATATTTATCCCATAGGGTTTTTGTAATAATTAAACAAATTAACACAAATGCTTATACCTGACCCACAGAGGCAGATTCAGGTTTTATGGAGCTTGAAGTTTATGCAATTTGGGGAACTTTCTCTAAAAAATAAAAATAAAAAATTAGAAATACAAAATTAGCATGGTAATTATATTTGTTTAGAGTAAGAAAATAAGTCATAAATAACAAATTTTATAAAAGCACAAGCCTATAAAATTTTTAATTGAATTTATTGGGTAACACCGCTTAACAAAATTATACAAGTTTCAGTTGCACAGTTGTACAACCCATCTCTGTACTCTGTATTGTGTGTTCACCCCTCCCTAAAATATTTTTTAAAATCGGTTGCCCCTACACATCATTATGATACTTTTTTTTTGACAGTCTCTTTGCTACATTCTCTTCAATAGGACAACAATTTTGTAATACCTTCTACAGAGAAAATAGAAAATTGTTTTTTCTCTAGTTTAGTTGATTTGTTTTAAGTCATGATAGTTTAGAAAAGTGTCTCTAAGCTTTGCAACTTGCTGTTGTTAATGTCATGTCAATTCTTGTGTGTATGTGCGTGTGTGTGTGCGTGCGTGTGTGTGTGTGTAACAGAGAGAGAGAGAGGGACAGACAGGAAGGGAGAGAGATGAGAAGCACCAATTCTTTGTTGTGACACCTTAGCTGTTCATTGGTTGCTTTCTCATATGTGCCTTGACCAGGGGGCTATAGCAGACCGAGTGACTCCTTGCTCAAGCCAGCGACCTTGGGCTCAAGCTGGTGAGCCTTGCTCAAATAAGATAAGCCTGCACTCAAGGTGGCGACGGGGTTTTGAACCTGGGTCCTCCACTTCCCACCCAGTCCAACGCTCTATTCACTGCGCCACTGCCTGATCAGGCCATGTAAATTCATATGATTGTTCTTAAATTGGAAGGAACTTTCATCAAGTGTTTTTCATATATGAAAATTCTTCAGACTAGCTTCTAGGTCCATTTATTTCAAATTTCATTTCATTTTCACTAGCTATATACTTCTAGGGGTCCGCAAACTACTGCAAGAGAACCTCTGGCCACCTCAGGTCAAAAGGGCTTACTGGGGATGCTCTGTCCATACAATGGCCCAGCGCACAGGGGTCTTTATGGTGTACAACAAACTTTACCACAATGTATGGGAACTCTGGCAAGACAACAATTACCCAACATGAGCTAGTTTATAAATACAACTTACATATTGCACATTTGAAATATGCAATAGTATACACATGTACAGCCTTTGCACGTTTGAATCTCGGCTCTCACTTTTCTGGAAAAAAATTTAAACAGCTTCATTGAGGTATAACTTACATACCATTAATTTCACTCATTTAAAGTGTACAATCCTGTCAGTGCCACGTAGCTCAGTTGGTTAGAGCATTGTCCTGATACAACAAGGTTGCAGGGTTGATCCCTCGTCAGGGCACATACAAGAGGCAACTAATGACTGCATAAATAAGTGGAACAGCACATCAATGTCTCTCTCTCTCCCTTCCTCTTTCTAAATCAATCAATCAATAATATTTAAAGTGTACAATCAAATAATTTTTACAAATTTACAGAATTATGCAACAGACACCACAGTCTAATTTAAAACACTTCCATCACCCCCAAACTATTCCTCATGCTCATTTGTGGCACTCCCAATTATTCCACCTCTAGCCCCAGGCAATGACAAACCTACTTTCCATCTATAGAAGTTTGCCTTTTCTGGACATCTTATATAAATAAAATAACACAACACTAGTTGTTTTCAAGGCCCTTCCTGTACTTCTTTCGCATTCCCCTTTAGACCAGGAGTCTCTGACGCTTGCCCTAGGGCACCTGACAGAAGCACTTCCCATCTTTGCACATTGTTTTCCTTCTTCTCTGTATCCAGAGCTCCCAAACTCTTTCTCAGTCACATCTGGTGTTGTTGTTTTTTAAAAAACTTTTTAAATAATTATTTCTTGATTGACTTTAGAGAGATAGAGAGAGGAAGTTGGGGTGGGGAGAGAGAGAGAGAGAAGAGCATTCGTTTGTTGTTCCACTTAGTTGTTCATTCACCGGTCAATGCCCCTATGTGCCCTAATTGGGAATTGAACCCACAACCTTGGCATTTTGGGACAATGCTCTGACTGAGCTAACCAGCTAGGGCCCCAGTATACCTGTTTTAAATTGTTCTTGCAATATCTTTTTCTTCCGTATAATCTCACTTATTGATTGTTGGCTAAATCTCTCATTTAAAGCAGGTACTGTGCTAGGCACTCTGAGATTAAGATTAATAAAGCCATGCACCTGTCCTGCATTCATAATCTAGCTAGAGAGCCAGACATGAGTGCTAATAAACTATATGTGATACATGCTACAAAGTAGGCATGGACCAAGTGCTATGGAACAGTTTGGAGTGATAATAATAGCATTTCTTGAGGAATTAAGTGTCAGCAGAGTTGAATTAGCTTAAGCTTCAGGCCTCTTCCAAGGCACTTGGGGGGGACGTTCCCAGCTTTTTAATATATCAAAAAGATATATTAACTGAAATCAATTAAGACCACAGTCTCTTTCCCATGCAACCACCTCTCTGGCACACCCACACATCTATCAGGTGGCTGAGTGGCCAAGGCGTTTTCAAGATTCAGCAAAGAGTAAATTGACTCAGAGATACATTTAGTTTGGGTTTAGTGGGATATTTTATGTGGCTTACCTATACTTTAATGTATTATTAAGTTTTTAGTAGCCATGCCCATGTGGGAATGACTTCCAAGAATACTTCTATCACCTACTGGACCAACTTACCAACTGTTGTCACCCAGCAGTGCAGGGCCTGAGGTTATACTGCAATATGAATGCGTCATACAGTGCCAAGTTATCTGAAGTACGTGGCTAGTGAAAAAGACATGACGTTTGAAATTAATGGACCCAGAAGCTAGTCTGTGGAAGTTGGGGTGGGGAGAGAGGGAGAGAGAGGAGCATTCATTTGTTGTTCCACTTAGTTGTTCATTCACCGGTCAATGCCCCTATGTGCCCTAATTGGGGATTGAACCCACAACCTTGGCATTTTGGGACAATGCTCTGACTGAGCTAACCAGCCAGGGCCCCAGTACCCAGAAGCTAGTCTTTTAAATATTACTGCTCACGGCCCTGGCCAGTTGGCTCAGTGGTAGAGCGTCGGCCTGGCGTGCGGAAGTCCCGGGTTCGATTCCCGGCCAGGGCACACAGGAGAGGCGCCCATCTGCTTCTCCACCCCTCCCCCTCTCCTTCCTCTCTGTCTCTCTCTTCCCCTCCCGCAGCGAGGCTCCATTGGAGCAAAGATGGCCCGGGCGCTGGGGATGGCTCTGTGGCCTCTGCCTCAGGCACTAGAATGGCTCTGATTGCAACAGAGCCACACCCCAGAGGGGCAGAACATCGTCCCCTGGTGGGCATGCCGGGTGGATCCCAGTCGGGCGCATGCGGGAGTCTGTCTGACTGCCTCCCCGTTTCCAGCTTCAGAAAAATACAAAAAAAAAAAATTACTGCTCATATATAAAAAACACCTGATTGAAGTTTTCCCAAATTTAAGAACAGTCGTAAGAATTGACACATTACTAATAGTAAGTGTAATGCCGGTGGCCGAGGCCAGACAGGTTCACATTGGATTCGGGCAGACGGTAGAGAAACTGCAGAGCCAGAAAGTGTTGGGCTGTACCTGTTTATTGGAGGCTTGCAAAGACAGGCGAGCAAATAAACAACAAAAGGGAAAGAGCTAATAAACAAAGGAAACTCTGTAATTTACAGTAAAGGCAAGGGAGCAGGGAAAGCCACACCTCACCATGGCGGGAGAGCGATCTGGGAGAATCACCGCCCAGGGGAAGCACCCGTAGCCTTATATAGACTATACACACGTGCCTCTGCCACGTGCTCACACACTAATCAAGCAAAGTGCTTGCAGCTGATAAACCCATGAGCAAGTCTAACACAGCTGCCCCACATTCCACCACTTTAGGGTTGCTCACCTCACAATTTATACGACAGGTTTCTTCCGCGATGGTGTCTGTGCGAGGCGTGAAGTACATTACAAAAACCAAAACGGTACAGTCACAGCAACAGAATTACAAACACAGCTTTGGGTGAAATGACAGAGCTGTCAGTGGCACCAAAAGAGGAAAATCTTTCCCTTCTGGCAGAATACAGGCCAGAGTTTTGTCTGCAGACAGCACAGTAGCAGGTACCAGAGGCCACCCGGGTGGGCATACCAAACCTTACTGGCCTGCATGCCAGGATCTGCTAGTTCAATGTGCAGCATAATGGGAGAACTCATTATGGGCCATAAAGAAATTACAAAGGCGCCCTTCACAATGCTGTCTCCCTGAGCACTCAAAAGATAATACACTTCTACCTTAGGCAGCCAGGTGCTGGTTGCTCAGGGAGTTAACTGGAGGGCCACCTCTAGCCCCCTACCCCACGGTGCCAACAAGGCCACTCATCGTAGGTGGGGGCCCGTACAGCCCAGGGCCATGTCCATTGAAGCCATTGGCCTTTAAGGAGGGCTGTTGGGGCAGGCAGGAGCATGTTGCCCTGCCATCCAAAGCCCGGCTTGAGTAAAGTGTCCTTGGTTCATATCTGCAACTGGATGGGAGCAGCTGCCCGGAGCAGGAGGGTCTCCACCAGAGCTGGGCCCCCTGCCCCCTCATCGAGGTCTCTCATTCAAAATCCAAGTACTGCCCACAAGCAGCATGTCCATCCAGTAAGGGAGTCAGTGCCCCCCCCCCCCCGTCGCAGTCCCTGCTTTAAGAGTCCATTATACCGCTCAGTGATACGAGCAGCCTGAGGGCGGTAGGGAACATGGTACTTCCAGTCCACCCCTAGGTCTTCAGCCCATTGCCTCACCATAGAACCGATGAAATGGGTACCATTGTCACTTTCAAGGACCAACGGCTGCCCATACACAGCACTCAGGTGGTCCAGAGCCTGGATGACTGCCCTTTGGTTTGAGTTACGGGCGGGGTAAGCAGCAAGCAGACCGGTGGCAGTATCTACACAAGTGACTGCATATTGGTACGTATCCAACTTTAGTAAGGGTCCAATGATGTCTATCTGCCACCATGTCAGTGGAACAAGACATCTCTGGATCTGGCCAGGAAATGCCAGTGGTCTCCGCGGGTTCTACTTGGAACACACTGCACATTGCTCACAGGCTGCAAGTACTTCTGCATAGGACGCAGGTGAATTCCACACTTTAATGGTAACCCGCATTGTTTTTTGTCCCACATGGAGCAGACACCAGTGGAGCCACTGCGCCACGTCACCTGCAGGCACAGTCTCCAACCACCACACCCTTGCCAAAATGTCTGCCTCATCATTCCCAGGATGTGCTAGAGGGGTACACCCTGTGACATGGTATACTGTTATCTGTTTCTGGTGTCCTCTTTCCCATAAGTCCTGTCACATGGCCTGACCCCATAGTGGATGGTGCATTACCATCCACTGGTTAATGTGCCAAGTAGCAATCCAAAGGGTCAGTCCATGATAGACAGCCCAGCTGTTGGTACAAATCACCAGAGGTGAAGGTTTATTACAGGCAACTAGCCATACGGCTCTTAATTCTGCCCATTGGCTGCTTTGGCCTGTACCTGTGTCCATCCAAACAGTCTCAGTGGCCGGATGGAAGGCTAGGGCCATCCACTTGGCAGGTTGGCTCCTGGTAGAACCATCAGTACACCAGGCATCCTCAGGGATGCGCATTCACCCCCTAGTAGGGACTGACTTTATGTTCTGCCTCCTGATCTCCAGCTGCACCTGACTCTAAGGTCGCATAGGTGACTGGATCCAAGACTTCCTGCAGTTCTGCTCTCAATGGGCTGATGCTAAGAGGACAGCACTGTTGCAAGTATGCACCCCACTTGGCCAGGGTGGAGGTTTGGGCTATACCACTATGGGGTTTGGTTGTCCAATCTCTCACCCATCCTGCAATAGGGTATGTGGTCTTGACTGTAACTGGAGTTGTGGTTGTAATACTCTCAGTGGCCAGGAGGGCAGTATGCACAGCTGCCAACTGTTTCTCCACTAATGAGTAACAGACTTCAGCACCTTTCCACAGTTGGTACCAAAACCCAATAGGTTGCCATAGGTGCTGTCTGTTGCCACAAACCCCATCCAAACCCCTCAGGGGTTACATGGACATCAAGCTCACAGGGCGGATCAAACACATTCAAGGCCTGTGCCACCTTGACAGCTCTCTTAGCTGCTGCAAATGAACCTTGTGCCTGCTCAGTCCAATCCCAGCAAACCCCTTTCTGAATAAGGTGATATAAGGGATGCAGTAACTGAGCTAAATGGGGTATGAATGATTGTCAATACCCCAACAGACCTAGGAATTCCTGTAACTGCTTTACCGTAGTGGGCACAGGGTATGCTTGGATCTTATCTATAACTATATCAGGGATAACCTTTGTTTTACCCAACCAGACAACTCCCAGGACTTAACAGATAATCCAGGTCCTTGCAATTTTCCCTTATTGACCACAAAGCCACACACTTTCATATGGGATAGCAGGGTAGGGACTGCTTGCTCCAATTCTGGAAGAGAGTCACTAGTTAGCATAACGTCATACCAACTGCCTCTGGTTGTTTCCATTTAGCCAGGTCAGCAGCCACCAGCCCATGGCACAAGATGGGGCATTTAGCCCTGGGGTAATACTGTAGAGGTCCATTGCCACCCTTCCCAAGTGAAGACAAACTGGCCTTGACTCTCTGCAGCTATATCAATAGAGAAAAAGGTATTAGCCAAATCTGCCACAAAGTGGTATGTCCCCAACTCATGACTTAACCAATCCATCAGGTTAGCTATTCAGGTACAGCTGCATTCAAAGGGGGAACAACTTTATTAAGTTGCCTCTAATCCACTGTCATTCTCCAGGTTCCCTCTAGTTTGCGCATAGGCCACACCGGGGAATTGTAAGGGCTGTGTGCCAGAGGGATGATCCCCACCTTTTTTAGTTTGAGGACTGTCCCAGTGATTTCTTCATAGCCGCCTGGCAGGCGGTACTGCTTCGTGCTAGTCACATGCTGAGGAACAGGTAATTGCAAGGGGGAATGTGCTGCATGTTCCCGTAACACAGCCTTCACAACTCAGACTCACAGGCGGAACTTCCTGGCTGTAGTTTCCAACCACAGTCCTTGTAAGACATCTACCCCCAAAATATATTCAGAATAGGGGGTACATATACCTAACATGACTTAGGAGGCAGTCTTCCTACCCCCAACAGAATAGTTATTGGCTTCACTTGAACAGTTTGGCCCCCATACCCATCAATGACCACTGGGGTCCCTGCAAACTGTTCTGGGTTCCCATAAAGAAGGGAACATTCTGCACCTGTATCCACCAAGGCCAATACCCATTGTACATTAGAAGGGGACCAGTGGATAGCCAGTTCCATAAATGGCCTCCGGTCCCCGCTGTCCCTGTTATATGGGTCCCCCTATTCAAACTGGTACAATGGGTCTTCGGGGTCCTCCTTTCCTTCAGTGGTCTCCATCATATAATCTTGTAACTGTGCTCCCTGCACACCATTTTATTGGTTGCTGCTAGGCTGTTCTCTCAGTGGCTAGAGTCTCTGCCCTGGTTTAAGCTGCTGCCAAAGTTCCAAAAGAACCTTATTAGGCTTGCCATCCAATTTCTCCCTATCTGCCCCAGCTGCAATCAAATCTACCTATATTTGTGTTTGGGTAACTTTCATCAAACCTGGCCATTCCTCTTGCTAGTCAGAGGGGCAGCACGGGCAGCAGCCCTCACTGCTTTGTGATTCTGTGCTGCCTCCAGCTCCCCTAAATCTGCTACCGTCTGTGTAACTGCGTTGATAGGCTGTCCCAATAGGGGCCCAGGATAGCCACTAGTGACCCAAAAAGGGCTGATGGGGCATTGCAGAGGATAAGATTCTGCATCCCGGCAGTAAACACTTCCTCGTCTGGCCCATGGGATCCAGGATTGAAAGCAGCATTCTTCATACCTAGTTCCTGAAGGACCTTTACTAACTTACCATAGCAATACCACCTACTCACTGCCCCCGGCAAGCCCCCAGCATTCTGCCAGACCTTATGAATGGCAGCCATCACCTATTCTAATAGGGTATGGTGTCCTGGGTTGTCATGGCAGTTCTGAAGACGCTGCCTCAAGGAGGAGTGTGTGGTAATGGCAGCCAATTTCTCCATCTCTGTTCCAGAGAGCATGATATCACCCACCCCTATGTCCCACAACCTCAGTAGCCAGGCTGCCAGCAGCTCCATGAGTTTCTGCCTGAATTGCACCCCCAACTCTATCAGCTCTGCCTGGGTGTAGAGCCAGACCACAGAGGGCTCCACTACCTGGCGAGGAGGCTGTGGTTGCCTCTGAGGGACTTTTGGCTGCTGGGATTTTACCTTCTTGGCAACCACCAGCTGGGCTCTGAGTCTGGGGATAGCAGTTGTGGCCCAACCCTCCCCCTCAGAAGAGGAAGAGTCGGAAATGCCTGCTCCCGCTGACTCAGAGCCACTCCACTGGCAGGAATGCAGCTCCACCTTTTGCACCCACTTCAGCTCCTGGGGCTGCTGGCTCTCGGCCTGAAGCTGACTCTCAAGCTCTTGCACCTAACTTTCGAGCTCCTGAACCCACAGTTATTTCTTCAACAGCTGTTGCTGCCAACGTTCAGCTTCCAGTGCAAACTGCAACTCACAAACCTACAATTCCTTCAGTTCCAGGTGCCATTGGTGTTTAGCCTGCACCTCACAATGCAACTCTCAAACCTAGTCAGCCTCCCTCTCCAGTGCTGGCTCCAGCTCACGCTGTCACTGGTTCTCGGCCTGCAGTCTGACTTGCAATTCTTGGATTTGCAGGTCTTTCTCCAGTGACTGTTCCAGCTCATGCCATTGTTGCAGCTTGCTCTGCAGCGCACTCCGGAGCTTTCGACTTCAGGCCACCTCTCACACGGAGCTCTCGGTTTCCTCTCACAGAACACCCAGCTCTCTGCCTCCAAAGGACAGCCACAGGCAACCATATGCGGGAGAACAATGACCAGTCCTCTACCCAACCCTTGAAGGGTGTTGGTGGCTCCATACTATATGCTCTGAACCCTGCCCACTGTGCCAGATGTAATGCTGGTGGCTGCGGTCAGGCAGGTTCACACTGAATTCAATCAATGTGATTCATCACATAAACAAAGGAAAGCATAAAAATCACATGATCGTATCAACAGATGCAGAAAAAGCATTCGATAAAATCCAGCACCCATTTATGGTCAAAACTCTCAGCAAAGTGGGAATACAGGGAACATACCTCAACATAATAAAGGCCATCTATGACAAACCCACAGCCAACATCATACTCAATGGACAAAAATTAAAAGCAATCCCCTTAAGATCAGGAACAAGGCAGGGGTGCCCCCTTTCACCACTCTTATTCAACATAGTTCTGGGATTCCTAGCCACAGCAATCAGACAAGAAGAAACAAAAGGCATCCAAAATGGAAAAGAAAAAGTTAAACTATCATTATTTGCTGATGACATGATACTGTACATAGAAAACCCTAAAGTCTCAGTCAAAAAACTACTAGACTTGATAAATGAATTCAGCAAGGTGGCAGGATATAAAATTAATATTCAGAAATCAGTGGTATTTTAATTTATTTTTATTTTTTGTATTTTTCTGAAGTTAGAAGTGAGTAAGCAGTCAGACCGATTCCTGCATGCACCTGACTGGGATCCACCGGCATGCCCACTAGGGGGTGATGCTCTGCCCAACAGGGGGCGATGCTCCCTTGCAGCTGGAGCCATTCTAGAGCCTGAGGCCAACTCTGCTCCTATGGAGCCTTGGCTGCAGAAAGGGAAGAAAGATAGAAAGAAAAGAGAGGGGGAAGAGTGGAGAAGCAGATGGGCGCTTCTCCTGTGTGCCCTGACCAGGAATCAAACCCAGAACATCCACACACCAGGCCAACGTTCTATCGCTGAGCCAACTGGCCAGGGCCCAGAAATTAGTGACATTTTTATACACCAACAATAAACTGTCTGAAACAGAAATTAAGGAAACAACCCCCTTCACTATTGCAAAAAATAACCATAAAGTACTTAGGAGTAAATTTAACCAAGGAGGTAAAAGACTTATACTGTACGCGGAAAACTATAAGACATTGAAAAAAAAATCAAGGAAGTACAAATATGTGGAAGCACATACTGTGTTCATAGATAGGAAGAATAAACATCATTAAAATGTCTATACTACCCAAAGCAATCTATAAATTCAATGCAATTCCTATTAAAAACCAATGGCATACTTCAAAAGTATAGAACAAATATTCCAAAAATTTATATGGAACCTAAAAAGAACCTGAATAGCCTCAGCAATCTTGAAAATGAAGAATAAAGTGGGAGGTATCATACTACCTGATGTCAAGTTATACTACAAGGCAACTGTAATCAAACCAGCTTGGTACTGGCATAAGAACAGGCAAACAGATCAATGGAACAAAGCTGAGAACACAGAAATAAACCCACGCCTTTACGGTCAATTGATATTTGACAAAGGAGGTGAGAGCATACAATAAAGATAGTCTCTTTAATAAATGTTGTTGGGCCTGACCTGTGGTGGCGCAGTGGATAAAGCATTGACCTGGAATGCTGAAGTTGCCGGTTCAAAACCCTGGGCTTGCCTGGTCAAGGCACATATGGGAGTTGAAGCTTCCTGCTCCTCCCCACCTTCTCTCTCTCTCAATCTCTCTCTCTCTCTCTCTCTCTCTCAATCTCTCCCTCTCTCCTCTGAAATGAATAAATAAATAAATAAAAGATAAATAAATAAATGTTGTTGGGATAATTGGACAGGTACCTGCAAAAAAAAATGAAACTAGACCACCAACTTACACCATTCACAAAAATAAAATCAAAATGAAAAAAAGACTTAAATGTAAGTCGTGAAACCATAAACATCTCGAAAGAAAACATAGGCAGTAAGCTCACTGGCATCTCTCGCAGCAATATTTTTGCCAGTATACCTCCATGGGCAAGTGAAATAAAGGACAAAATAAACAAGTGGGACTATATCAAACAAGAAAGCTTTTGCACAGCAAAAGACACCATTAACAAAATAAAAAGACAAACCACACAATGGGAGAACATATTTGACAATATGTCTGATAAGGAGTTAATAACCAAAATTGATAAAGAACTTGGAAAACTCAACACCAGGAAAGTAAACAACCCAATCAAAAAATGGGCAAAAGAACTGAATAGACACTTCTCCAAAGAGGACATACAGATGGCCAATAGGCATATGAAAAAATGTTCAACATCATTAATCATCAGAGAAATGCAAATTAAAACCACAATGAGATACCACCTCACACCTGTCAGAATGGCTCTCATTAATAAATCAACACACAATAAGTGCTGACGAGGTTGTGGAGAAAAGGGGAACCCTCTTGCATTGCTGGTGGGAATGCAAATTTGTGCAGCCACTATGGAAAACAGTGGCTCAAAAAATTGAGCATTTCCTCAAAAAATTAAAAATGAAACTGCCTTTTGACCCAGCTATTCTACTTTTAGGAGTATATCCTAAAAATACCAAAACACTGATTCAAAAGAAGATATTCACCCTCATGTTTATTGTAGCATTATTTATAATAGCCAAGATCTGGAAACAGCCCAAGCGTCCGTCAGTGGATGAGTGAATTAAAAAGCTGTGGTATATGCCCTGGCCGGTTGGCTCAGTGGTAGAGCATCGGCCTGGTGTGCAGGAATCCCGGGTTCGATTTCCGGCCAGAGCACACAGGAGAAGCGCCCATCTGCTTCTCTACCCCTGCCCCTCTTCTTCCTCTCTGTCTCTCTCTTCCCCTCCCGCAGCCAAGGCTCCATTGGAGCAAAGTTGGCCCAGGCGCTGAGGATGGCTCTATGGCCTCTGCCTCAGGCACTAGAATGGCTCTGGTTGCAACAGAGCGATGCCCCAGATGGGCAGAGCATCGCCCCCTGGTGGGAATGCCGGGTGGATCCCGGTCGGGCGCATGCGGGAGTCTGTCAGACTTCCTCCCCGTTTCCAACTTCAGAAAAATACACACAAAAAAGCTGTGGTACATATACATAATGGAATACTATGCGGCTCTGAAACAGAAGGAAATCTTACCCTTTGCAATGGCATGGATGGACCTGAAAACTATTATGCTAAGTGAAATAAGTCAGGCAGAGAAAGACAAATATCATATGATCTCACTTATATGTGGAATCTAATGAACAAGGTGAACTGAAAATTGGAATAGAGGCAGAAGTGGGGGTCACAGGGAGCAGAGGGACAGTTGTCAAATGGAAGGGGAATAAGGGGACTTGATCAGAGAAGGTGAAGGGATTAGTTATATTATATATATAATACATAACACATAGATACAGATAACAGGACAGAGGGAAGCGGGGAGGGAGTTAGGGAGAGGGGGAAAAATGGAGTGTAATGGAGGGCATGTGGCTGGGGGTGAGGGTGTTATTTATATTGAGTGGTACATTTGAATCCATGTTAACACAATAAATTAAAATGAATAATAATAAAAAAGAATGCTTTGAGAATAAAAAAAAATCAAAATGAGGGTGTTAGGGTGGGGCCTGACTTGTGCTTTAAAAGAAGAGAAAATTTGGACACACAAAGAAACACCAGGGATGGGTGGGTGCACACGCATGGGTAAGACCATGTGAAGACACAGCAAGAAGATGCAAGTCAGGGAGAGGCCTTAGGAGGATCCAGATCTGCTAACACCTATTGTTGATCTTGGACTTCTAGCTTCCAAAACTGTGAAAACATCAATTTCCAGTTTAACGCCCCCCTAAAAAAAGTAAGTGTTAACCATACATACACTAATTGGGATATACTTACAGTAAAGAAAAATTATTAGTTGTTGATCTGAAAGTAAAATGTAACTGGGCGTCGTGTGTTTTATCTAAGAACTTACTTTAAGTAAGCTATGTGATAGCTTGCTCTTAAATGTTTTATTTATTTTTGTTTATTTTCTTTGCTTTTACAAACAACAAATCTCCAAGACAAAGCATTAGATTTCCCCGTTGTTGGGAAGACCTCTAAGTTCCAGTTCCTTAGCCCTTTCAATTAAAACCGTGCCTCCAAACAGAAGCCCCTTCAGCTGTGGGACTGTCTGAAAGAGCTCCAGGTGGGCCACCATCTGGTGAGGGACAGACCTCAGGCAGAGGTTGACCTGGGCTGGCCCGCCCTGTCCCGAGGCCAAACTACCAGAGACCCCTGACGCCGCTTTCCGCTCCCCCCACGGCTGCGACGGGAAGGCCGCTCTTAGAGCGCCCAGCGCGGGGAACTGACTGCGGGCTCCGACATCCAGGTCGCCAGGTGCGGGTTGCCGGCTGTCGCTCACTCCGGGGGAGTCCCCGGGAGGAAGGGACAGCGCCGGCGGCGCGCTGGCCTCGGAACCTGCTTCATCTCCCCACACCCTACTGTGTTTTTTATTTTTTGGTCGGAGGAGAGAAAACAGCCTGGCGCCGGGGAGGGAGCCCAGACGAGAAGTGGAAGCGGGCACACCCTCCCGCAGCCCTCCCAGCCTGCGCCGGGCCGGGAGGCGGGGCGCCCACGCGAGTGCGCTGCAGCCCCCGCGCCGACGAGCCGAGGACCCGCAGGGCGCCCCGCGGGCGGGATGATGCTCCTGAGGGCTTCCTGGTCGCGGCGGCTCCGGCCGCCGACGCCCCAGGTAAGACCGCGGCTCCGGGGCGGGGGCCTCGAGCGCCGGCGGGAAAAGTTTCTGGGGGGCGCTTCTGTGGGCTGGAAGCCGAGCGGCCGGGAAGTTCACTTCATTTCCACGCGCGGGAGGACCCGACAGCGGGGCCGGGGCGCGCCCGGGGCCGACGGCAGGAAATGCCAGGGGCGGGAGGGGCGCGGACCAGCGCAGCACCCCGGCCTGATTGGGGTGCCGGGACCCCTGGGCTGCGGCCGGGAGACCGCCAGATCGCCCGGGACGCGGTTTGTCCACGTCGCGACCGTGGGCCAGAGTAAGTTTCCAGAGCCGTGTCCCGGCTCGGTGGTCGGTGCCCGGGGGGCTGATGGAACGGCGGAGCCCAGCGGGCAGACCCCCCGAGTGGGGACTGGCGGGGGAAAGTGACATTTCCATCCTGCGAGCCGCGAGCCCTCCCTCCCCTGAACAGGGAAGACTAACTCGCGTTTTGTTGCGAGAGCCCAGCCGGGTGAATCACGAGCGTGTGCTGTGAGTAACAGTTGGCCTGACACAGTCACCGTGGACTGTGGGGACTGTTGCTGGGAGGAGGGAGGAAAGTGATGCGCACTGAAAAGGACACAGGAAGCGGGGACGGAGCTGCGTGTGACTAGGGCTGTGATGGAGCCCGACCTCAGCCTGCTGAGTAGACAGCCTTTTAAAAAGAACCTGTGTGCGGTTCGGGAGGGCGTCGGTAGAGAGTTTTGGTCCTCCCCACCCCCACACCCTCCCTCCCCTTATTAGATTAGTTTCGGCTGTTAAAGAGAAAAATATTTTTTATCTTTTAGCTGTGCAGTTTGAAAGAAATGCAGAAAGTAAGCAATGCCATTATCTTGTCACTTTCACTTCCTGTTTATTTTATTGTTCTGTTCTGCAAGTATTTCAGGGCCTCCGTTTGGATTGATGCAGAAAATATTTAAATGCATTTTTAAAATGCCTTCCCTGAATGTTTGAAAGAGAAAGAGGAAAGGTGTTGTTAGTAATACCTAGGAAAAGGGGCTAACTCCTTAAAATGAAAAATGGTAGATTTAATACAGTACTGTAGTTGGAGAGAGAGGCTTTTTCCACTTTGTAAATTTTACTTTTATAACACTTTACAGTAAAAAGTAGGTATACTGAACAGTAAAAAACAAAACAAACACCCCCCCCCAATACAAGGAACACCCTTCCTCATACACCATTGAAACATAAATGAATATTTCAGTTTTTTATTAAATCTAACATTTTGAGTAGAATTTTTATAGCATCCAAGACTGGTTGCCCTCTTTCTCAAATGATCAACTCCAAGCCCCCACCCCCACCCCTACCCCCACCTCCACCCCCATCCCACACGATGCTCTGTTGAGGGTAGTGCCACTGCGTGCCCCAGCAGGAACATAGATTCTCTTTTAAAAGTAGAAACATCACACAGTGGGGTTTATTAGGCCTAATCATAGGGGGACAGTGATTAGTATTTGCCCTTAGGTAATCATCTTGAAAAGCCTTCTATTTGGCTGTTTCTAGTTAACAGATTTTTAAGTCTTAACTGTTCATACTTTTAAGTTATTTTGCTGAACTTGAGAAGTTGAAATACTTCCATCATTTTATTTGTGTAAGAAAAGACCCCAAAGGACTAAAGACAAGCCTGTGAATTTGCTTTTTTATATGCTTCTTTTAAATTGTAGAAAGTGAAGAAACTGACAAATATCCTGGCTTGAGTTTTAGCTGGGACTACTAAAACATTTCCTGCAAGTAAAATTCACTGGCTGTAGGGACATTTTTCATTCTAAAGTCTCACTGTTTTGTGATTGCCCCTTTTGATGATAAGAAAAGCCTTGTGGCTAAAGACAAGTATTATTTCTATACATTTTTGCCATAAACATTCAGACTCCCAAACATTCATTTGAGCCTATGAAAACAACAGGGGTAAAAAAAGACTAATGATGTAATCTGACAGCTTGTAATGATTTGTCATTAATAGTGTCTCAGGTGAGTATTCCCAAGTAAATTTAGCTTTTTCTGAAATTATGAGTGTGCCTTTTAGTAATTTAGTAACTTTTACAATTTTCATCCTTCATATGGTAGGTCTACCAGTGTTTTGTGGGAAAAAAAATAGTTTGTTGAAATTGGTATGTTAGTGTTAACAGAATTTCTTGTAAGGAACACATTTCATCTGAAGCATAAGAGAGCAGGAACATGTTGTATTGCCTTTGACCAAGGCTGGCCCGGTGTCCGTGGTCCTGTTTTGGTGACAGCATCTCTGCTCTCAGCACTCTGGCTGCAGTGCTTGTCAGGGAGATCTGTGGCTCCTGCTGTCCTTTCCGTACTCTAAGATTCAGCTCTGAGTGATTATGGTGCTGGTGAATTAGCTCCTAAACAGAAAGCCCTGGCCTAATTGCACTTTTCTTAATTTCAATTTTTTGCCGCTTAGCTTGAAAAACTGCCTTGTGCCTGATCAGGCGGTGGTGCAGTGGATAGAGTGTCGAACTGGGATGCAGAGGACCTAGGTTTGAAACCCAGAGGTCACCGGCTTGAGCACAAGCTCATCAGCTTGAGTGCGGGGGTCAATAGCTTGTGTGTAGGATCATAGACATGACCCTATGGTTGCTAGTTTGAGCCCAAAGGTCACTGGCTTGAAGCCCAAGGTCGCTGGCTTGAGCAAGGGGTCACTCAGTCTGCTGTAGCCCCCAGTCAAAGCACATAGGAGAAAGCAATCAATGAACAACTAAGGAGCTGCAACGAAGAATTGATGCTTCTCATCTCTCTCCTTTCCTGCTTGTTTGTCCCTCTCTCTGACTCTCTCTCTGTCTCTGTAAAAAGAAAAAAAAAAAGAAAAATTGCCTGATATGATTTCAAATCCCAAGTATAGCAGTTGAATCCCTATATAAGCTGTGTTTAAAACTTAGGAAAATCAAGTATACTTTACAGAGAAGTTTAAATATTGATTATGCCTTTTTAAACTTCTAGAAACAAAGCATGTACCAGTTTTAACTCTACTACCAAAATGCTAATTTAGAAATTCTTTTCATCTTTTGAATTTCATAGACATGTCATTCTTGTTTGACACTTTCCTATCATTCTCTCTAGTATTTGTAATTGGCACATTGTAGTCTCTTTCCTGTGGAGAGTGAATGGTTATATGTTGGTGGTTGTACTTACACTACAGAAAAGACATCGATGCTGTACTCTCAAAGTAATTCCAGACAGGTTTGTCTATTAAATATTAAACATTAGCATTCTCCCAGCACTTAGTACTGGGTTTTTTGTTTTGTTTTAGGTTTTACTATTTATTGTAGGTGGGATTTAACAGTATTAGTGCTGTTTTACAGCAAACTCTAAGCTAGAAAATCATTTTGTATCTTGGCAGATAAATATTTGTTGAATGGGGTACCTATGAAACTGAGGTAGAAAACCTGAGGCTAATATTAGTTGATCTAAAAGCCATATAAACTGAAAGTGTTTACATTATAGAATAGAAATGAGCAGCCAAGTTAATTGGTGTTAGACGAATTGGGAAATCTGAATGCAGAATTGGTCCTGCCTCCACTTAGCTCTGTGAACTTAACCATGTCATTCAGTCAGTTTGGGCCTGTTTTGAAAACAAAGGGACTTGATCAAAAACACAACTGAACTATAGAACAACCATCATTCAGAACTGTCTGAAATCTGGCTGAACAGAAGTACTACAACTAAGGATATAAAAAAGAAGCCACATTGAGACTGGTAGGAGGGTGGAGATGTGGAACAGGCTGGTCCCACATCCACATTTGGTGGATAAAAATCAGAAGGGATATCTCAGCTATGGCAGTTCCCCCCAGGAGGAGTGAGGAGTTCTAGCCCTGTAACAGGACCTCCAGCCTAAAGTTCCAGTTCTGGAAATAGAAGTCCCCATAACTTCTGGCTGTAAAAACTAGTGGGAATTGTGGCTGAGATGAAGGGCTGCTGGAGTCCCAGGCAGCTTGTCTTAAAGGGCCTGTGCATGGACTTACTCCCTCTGAGAAGCACAGGAGCAGCAGCTCCAAAGGCACCATGGACATATGAGGAGAAACTGAAGTGTCAGGCATCAGAATGAGAGCTGGTGGGGCAGCTTTCTCCCAGACGGAAGTGCTGGCAGAGGCCATTGTTCCCTTTCTGAGACTTTTCCCCCCAGGGCTGTCAGAGAAGTGCCATATCTGAGTCTCCATCAACTTGGCTATCACTGTTCATTCTGCCCTAATGATTGCCCTACCAACTTGCAGGCCCACCCAGGCTGTTTCCAGTAGCTTTTCCATATGAATGGCCTGTCTTGGCTCATGGCTGGGAGTGCCTATTGTAGGGCTGGAACCCCTCACTACCCCCTGTCGGGGGCGAGGGGGTCTCCACAACTGAGATATCCCTTCTGATTTTTATCCACCACACGTGGATGTGAAACCAGCCTGTTCTGCGTCTCCATGCCTCCTACCAGTCTCAGTGTGGCTTCTTATATCCTTAGCTGTAGATTTAAAGCAGTTCTGAATGATGGTTGTTCTGTAGTTTAGTTGTGTTTAGGACTTTCCTAAAATCTCTCAAACAAATAGTATCTGGTCTCAGCATGCCCCATACCGCTCACTAAGTGGCGCCAGGCCTGGCAGTAGGGGCAGATGGCCTTGGTTTGCAGCTTTGCCTCTCCTGGACATCTCTGAGCCCAGCACAAGTAGTGGCCATCTGCAGGTTGCTTTGTTGCACATGCTGGCTGGACCCAGGCAGAACACTGGCGGTGGCTGGCATTGGCCTGCACCTCTTGGGAGACCCCAGCACCAGTGTACCTAGTGCATAGCTTCAGACCACGTCAAAGCATCACACAACCGCCTCCACAAGCAACACACTCAAGGGCCAGACTCAGCAGTTCCCAGAGCCGTGCTGAAGTAAGTCCTGCTCTGTGAGGTGGGCCTCTGCACAGTGGGTCCTGCACTGTGGTCGGTGGTCGCAGCCAGTCTTTGCAGCCTTTTGGCCTGGGGGTAAATCCCTCCCATTGACATGCCAACACCAATCAAGGCTCAACTACAACAGGAGGGCACATACAACCCATATAAGGGACACACCTGGAGTACTCAGCTCAGATGATCAGAAAGACTGCCAGTGGATCCCACAAACATCTACTACGTAAGGCCACTCTACCAATCCCAGGAAGCGTTGAGGCTCTGTAGAAACACAGGCAGGCTGCTGAAATGAGACAAAGAAACATGTCCTACAATGAAAGAACAGAACAAAGCTCCAGAAAAAGAACTAAACAAAATAGATACAAACATTCCATTAGATGCAGAATTCAAAACAATGGTTGTAAGGATGCACAATGAACTTAGAGGAAGAGTAGATGAACTTAGAACTGCAAAAGCATAAAAAAGGACATGAAACTCATAAGAAAGGACCAGTGAGAAATGGAGGGATACACTAACTAAAATGAATTTACAGGGAATCACAGTAAAGTAGATAAAGGTGAGAATCAGAACAGTGATTTGGAATATGAGGAAGCAAAAAACAGCCAATCGAAACAGCAAAGAGGAAAAAGAATCCAAAAAAGGATAGCATAAGGAGCCTCTGGGACAACTTCAGGCTTTACCGACATTTGTATCATGGGGGTGCCGGAAGAAGAGAGAGCCGGAATTTAAAAGACTATTTAAAAACATAATGATGGAAAACTTTCCTAACCTGGTGAAGGAAATAAATAGACCTAGAAGTCTAGGAAGCGTGAAGAGCCCCAAATAAGATGAATGCAAAGAAGCTCACACCAAGACAACATAATTTAAAAGCAAAAGGTTAAAAACAATGAGAATCTTAGAAGCAGGAGAAAAGCAGTTAGTCACCTACAAGGGAGCTTCCATAAGAAATCTCAACAGAAACTTTGCAGGCCAGAGAGGACTGGCAAGAAATATTCAGAATGATGAAAAGCAAGAATCTATAACCGAGATTACCCAGCAAAGCTGTAATTTATAATCGAAGGACAGAAAAGAGCTTCCCAGACAGGAAAAAGTTGAAGGATTTCACCCCCACCAAACTAGTATTACATGAAATGTTAAAGTCTTCTATAAGAAGAAGAAAAGATAAAAATATTAAAAAATGAACAATAAAATGGCAATAAACATATCTAACAACAATTGAATCTAAAAAACAAAATAAATAAACAAGCAGAACAGAAAGACTTACAGATAACAGAGAACATTTTGACAGTTGCCAGATGGAAGAGGGTTGGGTGAGAAAGGTGAAGGAGTTAAGAAGTACAAGTTGGTAGTATCAGAATAATTATGGGCATGTGAAGTATAGCATGGGGAATGGAGTCAATATTCTAATAACTATAGTGTCAGATGGGGATGAGATTTATCAGGGTGATCACTTAATATGTTATATAATGTTTAATCACTGGGTGTACACCTGAAACTAATATATTTATGTCAACTGTAATTGAACAATAAAAACTAACTTAAAGAAAAAACAAAGGGACTTGTCTAATTGGTCTCAAAAGTCCTTTCCATGTCTAAAATTGCTGTTTTGTTATTTTACCAGTATGCCATTGAATGCAATATTGTCAGTGTCAGAGTGGTTCTTTTAGTGATTGAAAAATCCTTTTATGATCTTAGGCAGTCAGTCGAGTGGCAGTTTCACCTAGTGTTATAACTTTTCCTTTTCAAAACAAATTGACATTTATTTGCTGGGGGACAACATGTCATAATAGAATAGATTAAGTCTTGCTCTAATACTTCATTCTGTCATTATTGGTGTTTTCATCTGTGAAATGCTACTTATTCAAGGGTATATATAGCATTAGAACTCTAAAACCATTTTATATTAGACATCTTGAGCTAACCTACAGGCTATAAACCAGTGGATCATAATGATCTTAGACATTCTGAAAGTATCTTCTCTTTAGATTCTGTTTAATTTACCACAGTATTTTCCTGGGTTTAAAAACTTAGGCCTTGGCCGGTTGGCTCAGTGGTAGAGCGTCGGCCTGGCGTGCAGAAGTCCTGGGTTCGATTCCTGGCCAGGGCACACAGGAGAGGCGCCCATCTGCTTCTCCACCCCTCCCCCTCTCCTTCCTCTCTGTCTCTCTCTTCCCCTCCCGCAGCAGAGGCTCCATTGGAGCAAAGATGGCCCGGGCGCTGGGGATGGCTCCTTGGCCTCTGCCCCAGGCGCTAGAGTAGCTCTGGTCGCAACAGAGCGACGCCCCGGAGGGGAGAGCATCGCCCCCTGGTGGGCATAGCGTCGCCCCCTGGTGGGCATGCCGGGTGGATCCTGGTCGGGCGCATGCGGGAGTCTGTCTGACTGTTTCTCCCCGTTTCTAGCTTAAGAAAAATACAAAAAAAAAAAAGAAGAATATAAAAACTTAGCAGTTCTCTGTTCTCTGCACTGTGTATTAAGACTGCATAGTATGGGACCCCCTACCCAAATGTTTTCACTGAATTTTCCACATTGGGATCTCTTCTAAGAAACAGCCCTATGAAATGTAGTCAATTAAAAGGTGCCCTTTAAAAGGACTCATGGGACAAATTGCTGTCTAGTATTAGAATTGAGTTTCTCCCGAGCAAAGTCGGGGTTTGTTGTCCAGACAGCAAATTGTATAAGCAGTGGTGTTTTCTCTGTGAGCTTGCTGCCAGGAAGATTAGGGGTCAAATTTTAGACCTACCTTCTAAAAATGTGAAAGACCTTATGATATGCATTTTATGTATTTGCTATACTCCTAGTTTTCATCTACTCTACCTTCATTTTTCCCTCCATTTGTGTTATTAGACAATAACACAAATTTGCCTCCATATTGTGTTATTTGATTTTTCTGTGGCCATGCTTTAATGGGGGAAAGTGATATATAACTAAGATTGTAAGAAATTTTTAAAATCAGCTCTTTAGTGTTTGAACAAATATATGCTAAGTAGTTCTGTATCAAAGTGTGGCAAACCAATCTCTTGTTCAAGCAGTTTCCTTGGTGTTTCACCCATAGAAAGTGCCCAGTATTGATTGCATCGAATTGAATTGCTGTAAGAACTGAATTTTGGCACTGCCTCTCTTAAAGAAATGTGGTGGTACTGAACTGTTCACTCTCCTCTCACATTTCCTTTTTTCTTCCTCCTACCCTTACCTTCCTTAAATCTTCCTATTACTTTGCTACCTCTGCTGTCCCCACCTGAGTTAAAATATAGTTTGGGACAACAATCAAGACTTGTAAATCTTTATTCTGAGAGTTTTCTATTTTATTAACTCATAAATGGTGTTATTTGATTTTAAAATATTTTTACCTGAGTTATAGGTCCATCACAAAGGGCACAGAAAGCATTGCAGTCTAAGCTTTTGTTTGGCAGCTCTTTGGAGGATAATTAGATTTCTGCCTAGAGTTTACAGTATTGGTGAAAAATCACGTACAAAATCTGTACTATCAACAAAGTCTACTGAAGAGAATTTCTCTGAATAGATTTGAGGGCAAGAAATAGGGAATAGTGAAAAGAAAGGCAAGAGATGGAACTAGAGTGGACATATCTGTAGCCTATGAGCAGAAACAAAAAGTGACATTAAGCCTCATATCAAGAAACTTGACAGGTGTGCAAAGCTATATTATGTCAAACATTAGGGAGGAGAGTCTTCAAGATTGATAAGGGTCAGCCCACAATGTGAGTTATACCTGAGGGTTTTATAGTATTAAGATCGAGTAGGTGGTTTAGTTTGTTCAACTGCTGTGGACACAGGTGGTAATCCTATTATATTTTTTCAACTCTACTGAGAACTCTCAACTGTTTAGTTGTGGTAGGATATTTATTTATTTATTTATTTATTTATTTATTTTTTACAAAGAGACAGATAGGAAGGGAGATGAGAATCATCAACTCATAGTTGTGGCGCTTCCATTGTTCATTGGTTGCTTTTCATATGTGCCTTGACGGGGGGGGGGCACCAGCTGAACCTATGACCCCAGCCTCAAGCCAGCGACCTTGGGCTTCAAGCTAGTAACCCCACACTTAAGCTGGTGAGCCCATGCTCAAGCCAGTGACCTTGGGGTTTCCAACCTGGGATTTCAGCATCTCAGGTTGGTGCTCTATCCACTGAACTACCATTGGTCATGCTCAAATCACAGTTCTGGGAAGTAAAGATAAATTAGCTTATTTGCCAACTCTTAGGCATAACAGTAAATAATAAATGCCCTTTTGTTTTTCTGACTCTGTGTGTGTGTTTGCATTCATGTTTGGCTGTCCTTTTTACTAGACATTTTATTTGTTTTTGGTATAGCGTTTCCCTCATAGGCTGAGTAGAATATTTAAACAAGGGAGTTTAAAAGGTATTGATAAATAACTTCTTTTTGTGCCAGTAATGCAGCTACAATATAAGCATGCATTTTTATTAGAGAGACTGATGGTAATGTGACCATATCCCTGGAAAAAATTAGTTTTAGAAAATGTTTCACAAACATCAACATAGCATTGGCTGACTAAGCTCTCAGTAGAAGATACTTACTGTAACATTTTATAGTCTGATAACTCATATCTGCAACTCTGTTTTGGGAATGTTTCAGATAATGTATAATATAGCAATTTTTACTTTTCAGAACAAAGTATGGCTTCTTTTTTATTTTATTTATTCATTTTTCGAGAGGAGAGAGAGAGAAGGGGGGAGGAGCTGGAAGCATCAACTCCCATATGTGCCTTGACCAGGCAAGCCCAGGGTCTCGAACCAGCTACCTCAGCATTTCCAGATCGATGCTTTATCCACTGCGCCACCACAGGTCAGGCAGTATGACTTCTTTTGACTTGGTAAATACCCTGTTATGGGTTTGTTATTAGTGAAACCAAAGTAATTAGGCTTGAAAACAAGTCACAGTTGATTCAGAAATCATGTTCTGGCGTCATCCTCCAGTCACACTTTCTGTTCCAGGCCTTATGCTGCCCCCGGTCAGTCATGCTAGACTTATACCTCTTCTTGTGGTTGGTCATGTATTTTCACCCCTTCCTCTTTTTTATTTTTATTTTTTAAAGATTTTTTTAAAAAATTATTCATTTTAGAGAGAGGAGAAAAAGAGAGGGGGTGGGAGGAGCAGGAAGCATCAACTCCCATATGTGCCTTGACCAGGCAAGCCCAGGGTTTTGAACCAGCGACCTCAGCGTTCCAGGTCGACCGCTTTATCCGCTGCGCTACCACAGGTCAGGTTTCACCCTTCCTCTTAATGTTCATGGTGTACTGGGTAGCATTGTCTCCCTTCCATCACCCTCTTGAATTCTATTCTTGCTCCAAGGGTGAGTCCAATACCCCCTCACCCTCATGCTACCACCCCACCGCCCCATTCCCAAAGCAGAGTCGCAGAATGACACATCCTCTTTCACTCCCACAGCGCTCACAAGGCTGACCTCATTCTACCATGCGTTCCGGTTAGCTGTGCTTCTGTCATTTTCCCACCTGCATTCTCCCAGCACTGTGTGGTCAGAACTATTTCTCTTCTCTGATGGCCTCTGTCCTGCCACAGTAGGTGAATAATAAAGGCTTGTTGGGGAGAGGAATGCATGAATTAATGAAGAAGAACCTAATATTAAATAGACTTCCTTAATGGTGTGTTCTCTTCAGGTCTTACCCTTTTAATTTTCTATTCTCTACTTAATCTAGTCAGGGCATCACCTGAAGCATTTTTATCTACTTTTTATGATATGAACCTTGGGTAATTGGAGATTTTTAGAAAGTTAACCAAAATAGTCTTCATATGTATTGTATTTTTTATTAAAGAAAGAAGTAGTCTTAAATGAAATTTTGGTTAATTGCTTTATTTCCACATCAGAATATTTAAAAGACATAATTAATGTAATTTAATGAAACTAATTCTGTAAGGACAGCCTATTGAATGAGTATTTTCTTGCTTGTTTTAAAGGGGGGTGGGGCCTCGGTGGAGATGGCAGAGGTCAGGGACTTGGGGATAGAAGGAGACGTTGCCAGGGCCAGAGGGTGCGCGGCGCAGTGGGCATCTGGTAGTTTGTTGAGTCGTGCGCCTGAAACCTGTATGGCTTTGCAAACAAGTGTCATCCCCAATACATTCAATAAAGTTAAAAAATAATAAATTGTGGTGTTGATTTAGATGATTACATGGAAAGGCAGCACTTGTCTCCACAGATAAGGGCTTCTCTAAACGGGATTCTGAGAGTATTAAAGCATATTGGTTTTGGATTTGTGAAGTGCTGTTTTGTGATTGCCAAAAATGATCTGTGTTAGTACTAAAAGTTTAATCATTAAAACTTAAATAATTTAGAGCATTTATTTTAAAATCAATTATAAAAATGCTTATAAGATAACTACTTCTGGGAAAAGTATAAATTAAACTTTTGGAAAATAAAGCCCCCAAAAGGAATATAAATTTTGATTAGGGAACATGTAGGTCTTTTCCTGTAATAATACCTCTGTTACCATTCAGAAGTGGAGCACACTCTCCTTTGGGTTATGGGGTGGCCATCAGGAGAATGATCTCCCGTTGGTCCTGCAGTGCTTGGGAGCAGGATAAGGGAGGCCCCTAAGAAAGGTGTACAGCAAAATTTGTTGAATACTGTTGAATGTTCACATACTGGATAGGTAACCTTGCATAGAGGTTGTCATCATTCATTTGATTTATTTCTACAACCTAAAATCTAAGGTTTTTGAGTGTGAATAGGGACTTTTTATAAATCTAGAACGTTCATGCAGGGACTGTGGCCATTGTGCCAATATTTCAGGACTTTTGTAGCAAAATGGCTAAGAGGATGGTAATGGACGTTCCAGCTGTTACCTGAGACTTTGCTACTACTTGTGCTGCTGCCACCCTCACCAACTCCAAGACCTGGTTCTGGCTTGATTCCTACGAACATTTTAACGAAGTGTTGGAGTTCTCTCTCCCATCCGGATCAGGTTGGCCTACTTTGGCATGTAGATGCCACTTCTCATGCCTTTGATCTTTCACAGCTAAGTCCTAGTCTCTGAATTTTTAATTGCCCATATTTTCCTTGTCCCAAGAGTGGGTTTTGCCTTTTTTTTCTTTTATGAGAGAAAGTTTATTTAGAAAGTCACAGAGGTAGAAGTGCGCCATAGAAGAAATGGGCTCAGGAAACAAGTTACAGAGGCAAAAGAAGGGCCTTTGGAGCTTAGGAAAGAGAAAGGCAAGGACTGTGTCCCTGGGGTGGGGGATGGGAGAAGTCCCGGCAGGCTCCATAGAGAGAGCTTTCCCAGGTCCTCCGTCCTGAGGTCTCTGAAGGTGGGGATCTTAGGCGAGGGTTTCAATAGAATATTCGTCAGCTTTCCAGGTGTGGCCTTTCAGGTCGTGGACTCTACCGATTGGTCGCTGCCAGGACAGGGTCATTAGTCAGTGCATCTGGTCCTGATCTCAGTGGTGTCTGGCTTTGAAGCTTTTCTGGGCCTGGAGCTGGGGCTTTGCCTTTTATCTAAGCCTTGAGATCTCAGTGGAGGCGTTTTGGTGATTCATGCTAAATCTGAAAGCTTGCCGCCTGTTGCCTCATGAGGGTCAAAATAAATACCAGAGACAATAAATACTAAAAGAATTCAGAGAAAGAATGTTATAAGAGTTGAGAAGAGGTGAGATTTCAACTAAGCTCTGAGAACAGGCTAAGGACATATTTGAGTGGGAAAAATGGGCATAAGCACAAAGAGAAGAGGTGTTTACAGTCTGATCAGATTGCAGGAAGTATTCCCTGTGAAATGTGCTCCTTAATCTGACCTGAATTAGAGTTTCAGATAGACATCATCTTAAAATCTCACAGGAGTTATGTTGTGGGGAACACAGCTGTGTTAGGCTCACTCGCTTGCACTTTGCATGATTAGTGCATGAGACTGTGGCAGAGCCACATGTGTGAGCTATATAAGACTACATACAGGTACTTTCCCTCAGGTTGGATGGCTGCCCTGCCATCATGAGGCACGGATTGCTTGCCCGCCATGGTGAAGGGGCCACTTTGTGAATCGCTTGCTTGCCACTGTGAGAAGCGGTTTTCCCCTTGCCTGTCTGCTTGCCTGCCATTGTGCGACAAACAGGAATGGCTCAACGCTTTCTGACCCCACAGTTCCTCTACAGCCTGCCTGCATCTAGTGTGAACCTGCCTGGCCTCTGTCACCGGCATTACATATATTTACTGAACTAAACTCTGTCACAAACTGCTATCCTGCAAAGTATGTGGAATGCACTTTGTAGTTGAGGCCAGGCAGGTTCACACGAATTCGGGCAGGCGGTAGAGGAACTGCAGAGCTGAAAAGCGTCAGGCCACCCCGTTTATTGGAGGCTTGCAGAGATAGGCCAGTGAATAAAACAAAGGAAAACCGCTTTTTGCTGTGGAGGGCAAGGGATCAAGAAAACCGCCCCTCATGGTGGCGGCTGAGGGAATCAGAGAACCACATCTCGTGGTGGTGGGAGAGCGATCTGGGAGAATCTCCCCCAAGCAAAAGCACCCATAGCTTTTCATAGAGACACACACGTGGTTTTCTGTCACGTGCTCAGGCACTAATTGTGCAAAGAGCTTGCAGCCAGGAAGCCAGTGAACAAGCCTAACACAGCTGTTTTCCCAACACAATGTTTCTAGAAAAAACTAATTCTCTGTTCTTATCAGTTTGGAGAATTCTTAGCTAAGACATGCCACATTAAATGGGTTTTTTTTTACTATAAACTTTTGGGACTTTTACTTTGCTAATGGGCACTGGGACAATCTGAGAGTGGGAAAGAGGTTGATCACAGACCTCTTTCATTCTACAGTATTCCTAATAAGTTCTTTCAAAATAGTGGTCCACAGAATACAATTTGGGAAACATTACATTAACAAATTAGATTGGGGATGGATTATGTGGAATGATACATGAAATCCTGTTACTTCCTAGCCTTACTTTCTCAGGCATAACTAATATTGCCACTCTGGCTCTAGTGTATTGGACCATTCCTAAATGCTAAATTCTTCAGTCTTCTTTGCAGCCAGCATGTGACCAAGTTCTAGATATTCTATATGATATGGAAGTGCAGCTTCTACTTTACGTCCTTAACTAGAGACCTGAGTTATCCCTCAACCCTTGTCTCCCTCCCATGGGCTGGAATGCATTTGTGGAAGGGGTGAGCCAGCTGGACCTCACCGGGGCATACAACCCTCTGGTAGAACAACTAGATAACCTTACTGTCATCTGATTAGCCCTTAACTGTCTACCTTTTAGAAAAGCAAACACATCTCTTATTCAAGTCCCATGTGCTTTTAGATTTCTTTTTAAACTTTTATTTATTTATTTATTTTTAGAGAGGAAAGGAGAGAGAGAGAGAAAAAAACATTGATTTGTTGTTTCACTTATTCATGCCATCACTAATTGATTCCTGTATGTGCCCCGACCAGGGATCAAACTTGCAACCTCAGAATGTTGGGATGATATTCTAAACCAGGGGTCCCCAAACTTTTTACACAGGGGGCCAGTTCACTGTCCCTCAGACCATTGGAGGGCCGACTATAAAAAAAACTATGAACAAATCCCTGTGCACAATGCACTTATCTTATTTTAAAGTAAAAAAACAAAACGGGAACAAATACAATATTTAAAATAAAGAACAAGTAAATTTAAATCAACAAACTGACCCGTATTTCAATGGGAACTATGCTCCTCTCACTGACCACCAATGAAAGAGGTGCCCCTTCCAGAAGTGCGGTGGGGGCCGGATAAATGGCCTCAGGGGGCCGTAGTTTGGGGACCCCTGCTCTAAACAATTGAGCCATCTGGCTAGGCCCCTCTAGGTTTCTTTTGTTTGTTTGTTTAAATTTTTATTTATTCACTGTTTTAGAAAGAGTAGAGAGAGAGAGGGAAAGGCAGGGGAAGGAGTGGGAAGCATTAATTCTTAGTTGCTTCATTGCCTTGACTGGGCAAGCTCAGGTTTTGAACCAGCGATGTCAGCATCCCAGGTCAATGCTTTATCCACTGTGCCACCTCAGGTCAGGCTTTGGGTCTCTTTTTTAAAGCAACTTGGCTTATTCCTTATTTTGTCAAGTGGAGGACCAGCCCAACCAGAAGTCTCTGAATGGAGAGGGTAAAGCAGAAGAGCAGAGACATCACGAAGTGGATGCTATTGGAGGCTCTTGGAAAGCAATACTACAGAAACCACACACACGAAATAGAACAACATGGATGTAATATGCTTCATAGAGCATAACAGTGTACCTTGGGCTCTTTCTACCCGTCACCCACCAATTCTGTGACCAGCTAAGGTCTAGCTTTAAATTAATCACTTCCATAAATAAACCCTTTCCTGATTACTAGATAGAAATCATACTTCCTTCCTATGTCGTCTATAGTTTATTCATTTTACTCCTCATGTAGTACTGGTAGACTTCCTTGCCTGCCTCCCCTATGAGTATTCTCTTTCTCTGTACTTTGTACCTCCTGAAGAGCAGATCTTTCATATCTTTTATATTTTGGGGCATATTATGTCATTGTGTTTCTTATTCTGCCAGTACAGCTGCGTATAGTGGTGCCAAATGAATGGGGTATAAGAAGAGAGTTGCCATTGTCTTTGTGAGAGATGATGATGGTCTAGGTCAGTTGCTGGTAAATGTCTCCCGTAAAGGTCCAGAGAGGAAACATGTTTGGCTTTGCAGGTTGTGGTCTCTATCACACCTATTCACCTGCTGCCATCGCTGTGCTAAAGCAGTTAAAGACAGTACAGAATTGAATGGGCGTGTCTTTGCTCCCCAAAACTTGATTTACAAAAGTGTCAGTAGGGCAGATTTGGCTCATAAGCTGTAGTTTGCCAACCCCTACTCTATACACTCTGTAACAAGATTTTGGCAGTAGTGATAGATTCTGTCCTGAAAGCTGGATCTGACAATCTAGTGTATGTAGAGTAGGTTGAAAAGTGTGTTAGTATGGACCATTCAGGAAGTAAGTCATGGTTACTGTACATGCAGCTGGAACAACAAGAACTGGTATAGTGGAAACACAGAGGAAGAAAATGAAGAGGTATCAGGATCAGCAGATTTGGATTATACCTAATCATGAGGCCACAGTACCTGGCAGGTATGAAAGAAGAAGAGAATGGGAAGGCTGGGACTAAGATAATGAGTTGCTACCCAAAGTCAGAGGAAGAACCAGAAGGCTGTGGTGAATTCTCATTGCTGTGGGAGGAGTGACATGGAGGTATAAAGGTGAAGACTTGGGGAAGGAATGTTTAAGAGCTCATGCACCACACAGGTGTTTATTCCAGTAGGTTTATTTCTCTTTGGAATTATCCTTAAACTGTTGCACAATTTGACTTTCATTAGAACCCAGCATTAGAACTTAGTATGTATATTTTTTCCTCCCTTTTCCTTTCCAAAACCTTTCTTTTTTTAAAGTGATTTTTCTGGTCTGTCCTGTGGTGGTGCAGTAGATAAACCATTGACCTGGAATGCTGAGGTGGCCGGTTTGAAACCCCGGGCTTACCTGGTTAAGGCACATAAGAGAAGCATTATTATGAGTTGGCATTTCCTGTTCTTCCCCACTCCTTCTCTCCCTCCTCTCTATAAAGTCAATACATACAATATTTTTAAAAAACTAATTTTCTGTTATTTCTATTTTGCAGTGTTTTCAACTGCTGGTCCACAGACTGGTCTGCCAGAAATTTTGTGCCAGTATGTGAAAGGGTTAACTATTCTGATACTGTATGAAAATTGTAGACTCAATGATCTTAGTTGAATGCACTTAAGCTCAGGGTGATTTCTGTCTTAGTGTTCCCTTAAATAATTCTCCTATTTTCACGCCTCTCCAAGTGTAAAAGGGTTGGAAAACCACTGGGTTACAGTAAGCTATGTTGCTGAAACAAAAGATCAAGCAGTAATTAAGCTTTCATACTCTTTAAAGCCATTTTTTTCTCTCTCAGGAAGTAGTTCTGAGCCCTGGCCAGTTGGCTCAGGGGTAGAGTGTTGCCTGGCCTGTGGATGTCCCGGGTTTGATTCCTGGTCAGGGCACACAGGAGAAGTGCCCATCTGCTTCTTTACCCCTTTCCCTCTTCCTTTTTTTTTTCTCTCTCTCTTCCCCTCTCTCTCTTCCTCTCTCTCTCTCTCTCTCTCTCCCTCCCTCCCTCCCTTCTGCAGCTAGGGCTCGATTGGAACAAGTTGGCCCCGGGTGCTGAGGATGGCTACATGGCCTCTGCCTCAGGTACTAAGAAGAGCTTGGTTGCTGAGCAACAGAGCAACACCCCAGATGGGCAGAGCATCACCCCCTAGTGGGCTTGATGAATGGATCCTGGTCGGGACACATGTCTCTCTGCCTTCCCTCCACTCACTGAATTAAAAAAAAATAAAATAAAATAAACATTTTTTTTGAAAAGGAAGTGGTTCTAAAGTGAACTTTTTCAGGTCAGTAGTAACTCTGTTCCATACAGTCATTCAGGGATCTTCTGTCATCTTCAACATGTGGCTTCCGAAATCAAAGAGCATAGAATATATTTTTTTAGGCTTGCAAAGTGTTATGGGCTACGCCTAAAGTATCACATAACTTGTGCATTGCATATTTCATTGAATATGTCAGATGGCTACATTTAGCTACAAGGGGACTGAGAGATGTCGTCCTGGCTAGAAGCCACATTCCAGCTAAAACTTGATTACTGTAGAAAAGGGAAGAATGGATTATAGTGGAATTTAGCTGCTTTTGCGTCAGTCTCTTGGGCCAGAAACAGGACGGTTTTGCTTTCTTGCAGGCACTAAACTTCCAAGGCTCCACTGAGCTTCGTTTATATGTGTTCCACAGCAATGGATATTGGGGAACAGGAAACTTCATTTCTTTCCGGAAAACTTAAAAAGGAAATTGTGGAGCCTGACCTGTGGTGGCGCAGTGGATAAAGCGTCGACCTGGAAATGCTGAGGTTGCCGGTTTGAAACCCTAGGCTTGCCTGGTCAAGGCACATATGGGAGTTGATGCTTCCAGCTCCTCCCCCTTCTCTCTCTCTGTTTCTCTCTCTCCCTCTCTCTCTCCCTCTCCCTCTCTCTCTTCCCTCTAAAAATGAATAAATAATTAAAAAAAAAAAAAAAAAAAGGAAATTGTGGAAATGCAGCATTTTAAAGTTGAGCTGAAATAGGAACTTTTGACACTTTGTTGAATTCATTATAAGCTGCCCTCCGGGCTGTAACTTAATAGGCAAAGGAATAGTCTCACTTGTACTCTTTAAGCTAAGGAGGAGAGAGAAATGTATTCTAATGCTGCAATTTGAAGCCAGATTTCAAGATTATGCAATGACACCTGATAAGGAGGAAAAGAAGTATAACTGAGAGAAGATGCTGACAGTACAGTTTTATTGTATTGAAAGAAGTCCCTTAGAGGAATTATAGTGATTAATAGATAAAGGAGCCAAGTGGACGTTTAAAAAGCATCATGCATATCTTGTATATGAATTTAGTGGCATTTTGTAGGCGAGCCTATTGTGTGGTCTAAGAAAGGAAATCTTAAATTGATACTTCGGGTGCTTGAAAGATGCTGTGTCTTAGGAAATAATGTGCCTTAGTATATAATATAGTATTGAGGCCAATTCATTGTAGTTCAGGGAATATTCAGAAAGACATTTATTATAATATGACCTTATATAATGTCTCCTTACCATATTATTGACTTAATCACATCCCTGTGGCTTATACACAGGCTTTTAAATTTTAATTTGTCAGGTTTGATTATCACTATTGATCAGTCTTAAATGTATAACTTTGATTGACTTTGAGATAATAGAATTATTTTCTTGTCAGAGAAAGACAAGTACCATATGATTTCCCTTATATGTAGAATCTAATAAACAAAATAAGCTAACAAACAAAATAGAAACAAACCCACAGATACAGAGAACAGACTGACAGCTGTCAGAGGGAATGGGGGTTGGAGGTCCGGGTGAAAAAGGTGAAGGGATTAAGCAAAACAACAACAAAAAACCTTATAGATACAGACAACAGTGTGGGGATTGTGGAGGGGAGATAGATGGTGATGGGAGAAACTTGACTTGGGGTGGTGAATACACAATGCAATATATAGATGGTGCAGAATTGTGCACTTGAAACCTGTGCAATTTTATTAACCAATGTGACTGCAATAAAGTCAATAAAGAATTAAAAAATTTTTTCCTTTCCATTGCTTTTTATATGCTTCAGCATAATTATTGTTTTATGTAATGAAATGGCTAGATTGCCATAAAGACAGTCTTTGAACTTGGACACTATATGTCAGTGGTACCCAACCCCCGGGCCGCAGACTGGTACCGGTCCACAGAGAAAGAATAAATAACTTACATTATTTCCGTTTTATTTATATTTAAGTCTGAATGATGTTTTATTTTTAAAAAATGACCAGATTCCCTCTGTTACATCCGTCTAAGACTCACTCTTGACGCTTGTCTTGGTCACGTGATACATTTATCCGTCCCACCCTAAAGGCCGGTCCGTGAAAATATTTTCTGACATTAAACCGGTCCATGGCCCAAAAAAGGTTGGGGACCACTGCTATATGTAATTGCCCATGAAACATACATAAGACTTGAATAAAAATTGTCCAAAGGCCTATTTTACTTGTTTTAAAAATTGATTTTAGAGAGAGTGAGAGAGGAAGGGAGAGAGAGAGGGAAGAGAGAGATAAGAAGCATCAACTTGTAGTTGCTTTGCTTTAGTTGTCCAGGATTGCATCTCATGCATACCTTGATGGGGTGAGGAAAGTGGGGGACTCTAGCTGAGCCAGTGACCCCTTGTTCAAGCCAGCAACCTTGGGCTCAAGCTGGCGATCTCGGGGTTTTGAACCGGGGATGTCAGCATTCCAAGTTGACGCTTTATCCAGTGTGCCTCCACTAGTCAGGCCAAAAGGCTATTTTAAATATATAATGATATGTAAAATATATACAATAGGAAATATATAATATTATTATTGATGAATGTATTATGATACTATGAACTGTGTCTATCCCTGGCAAGGTTAAAACACAAAAGAACATGCTAGGTCCTGTGGAACTGTCTTTTTTTGGAGGTTTAGGCTCATTCCATACTGCAGCAGATTAAGCTGGCTGTGATAAGTATGTGTCCCCATTGCTGTAAGAGTAGCAGAAGAAAATCAATTGAGCACTGCTAGCAGAAGGCAAAGTTTCTCTTAACGAAGAGAAAAGTAGGACGGGGAAAGCCTAGCTTGCAAGTTAGCCGTATGCAAAGGATCTAGGAGTTTGAGTTGATCCACAAGCTACCTATGAATACTGGATTTCCAGGACACCAGTGTGGCTCCTGATGGACAGAGGGAGGTGCAGTATCCAGATCACAGCAAGCAATAGTCCCATTATGGTGTATCAGGATTGTCACATGCATCAGCGTTGCTATGTTTTGTTACTGGACACTACTTTAGAAAAGACTCTCCCTAGCTGGTGGCGAGGGAGGTAAATCCAGAAGGCAATTCGGATGTTGAGTATTTATAAAGGAGATGACTAAAGTGGCAGGATATCTTTTAATCTGGTGAAAAGAAGGTAATGAAGAAGCAAAATATTTGTTTGCAATTATCTGAGAGGGTATTATGTGAAAGACAGTTGTCATTCTGTGTTGTTTCAGGGCAGGGATATCACTCCTAGACTGGGCAGAATTCAGCTCTATTTAAAAAACTATTTGTATATATTCTGACCATTCACCAATGGATAGACTACTTCTTAAAGTACAGGAATCTTGAGTTCCTAGAGGAGCTCAGGCAGAAGCGAGAGAATCACTGGGGAAACCTCCCATGCTGCAGGAGCTTGCTCAGTGAATGCACCAGAAACAGAAAGCAAAACTCGCCTCTTTCAGTGTCTCTCCCCTGTCTGCTACTAACAAAACTTGAGTGCCAACCAGAAAAGGAAAAATATTTAAAGGGCCCAGATCCATTTTCACAGAGAAGTTAAGAAGGGTGAATTCGGAGCGTATAGGCAGCAAATTGATAACCATCACAGGAGAGATGAGACAGCACATATGCAGTACTTGGAAGTGGCAGCTGCTTCATAAGCATGGCCGACCTGGGCAGGCCACAGTGGGATGGGAGACAGAGGCCAGACCATGGCTGTGGCACTGACGGAGGAGTGGTAATTTTGATACAGTGCTGTAGTCTAAACCAGAAATCAGGGAAACAGCACTTGAATGTTTCAGGAATAGATAATCCAAACCAAAGGGGAAGAGATAAATCAGAGAGATCTGGGGGGAAGATAGACAAGTGCATGAGGAAGTTAGAATGAGTAGAGAGGAAGATATGGGATGAATTACTAAAGAGCCAAAAAGTAGGCTTAAGAAGGTTATGTAGGGATTTGGATCAAGTCCAGATCAAAAATGGGAGGTCAGCTCAGGGGCCCTAAGGTTTCTTTCATCGCTTAATGTTCTGTGAGTTCTCTTAGGTACACAGTCTTTGATTTAGCTACGCATACTGTTCATTTGAGCTTAAGCAGGGGTGATCAACAGAAATTCACTTTATAATGAATCAAGGTGGTTTTATTTAATTCACTGATTCTGTTTAATGGGATTGTGCCACTATTTAATTAGTGAAATCTGAGTTTATGCCAGCATTTTAATTGACAGTTGTTGTTATGCTTGTAATTAATGTGGAAATATCAAAGTGTAACCTCTCCTGGACAGAAATTATATTACTTTAATGGACCTTTGGAACTGCATTAGGATAAAATATTTTAATATTTATAATTATCCTGCTCATTTAAAGCTATTACACATTAGAAAAGGTCTTTTTATAGGCACAACAGTGACCATTACAACTATTACTAACATATATACCATATTTTTTGGTAATTTATCCACTCCTAAAGACATGGTTACAGCAAAATTGGCCTTAGTAGGACATGGGTCTCATTCAACTGGCCACGTGACCTAGGAATTAGAATTGGGTCTAGGATTGCCATCTCTTTTTATTTTTTTGTATTTTTCTGAAGTGAGAAGCAGGGAGAGACTTCTCGCATGTGCCCCACTGGGGTCCACCCGGCATGACCACTAGGGGGCGATGCTCTGCCCATCTGGGGCGTTGCGCCATTGCAGCCGGAGCCATTCTGGCACCTGAGGTGAGGCCATGATGCTATCCTCAGCACCTGGGCCATCTTTGCTCCAGTGGTGCCTTGGCTGCGGGAGAGGAAAAGAGAGACAGAGAGAAAGGAAAAGGGGAGGGGTGGAGAAGCAGATGGGCTCTTCTCCTGTGTGCCCTGGTGGGAATCGAAGCCGGGACTTCCTCATGCCAGGCCTACCACTGAGCCAGCCGGCCAGGGCTGCCATCTCTTTGACTGCTCTTTTGAGTAGTAGGATTGTACACTTGGAGGTAATTGGTAATTATCATTTTCTACTATGTGGACCAGGAAGCAATGCAAATCATTAAAATTTTTTAAAAATTTGATTTTAGAGACAGAGGAAGAGCAAGGGTGGGGGGTGGAGAGAGAGAGAGAAAGAAACAAACATCAATTTGTTGTTTTACTTATTATTCATTAAGTGGTTATTCTGGTATGTGTCCTGACCAGGGATCAAACCCACAACCTTGGAATATCTGGACAACACCCTCACCAACTGACCTACCTGGCTAGGGCCACAATGCAAATCATTTTATAGTGATAAAACAGAATGATACGTGCACAGAAAGGAGAAATGAAATATGGATAGAGGACTTCCCAACCTCAACATGACACTCCATTCCTTAACTCTAGCGCATTCCTGAGGCTTAGTTTATCCTTCCGTTTAGGCTCTATGAGAGATGCTCCTGGTCCTTCAAGGTAGTTCTCATTCTGGCCTAAGCTAAGTCTAGCAGAAGTTTGTTCCTTTCATCCATATAACAATATATAGGAAGATTGTTCCATCTTATGAGAAAAACACTAAGATCTTGGTAGAAAAATGAGCAAAGGACATACATGATTCTCAGAAAAGGAAATTAAAAATGCCTAATAAACATATGAAACTTAGTATCATTGATAGTCAAAGAAATGCAAAAGCAGCAGTTCTTTTATCACTATCCTATTTTATTTAACCTATCAAATTTGCAAAGAAAAACAAAAATAATACTCAAGCATAAAGCATGTCACACATGGCAACTCTTCTGGACTGCTAGTGAGAGTGTAAAGTGATTGCATAATTCAGAGTCAAAACAGGAAACAGATGGTGTAAGCAGATAAGGGTAATCAAGGGAGAGTTTATATGCAGGGTGGGGCGAACATAGGTTTACAGTTGTGAGTACATGAATCAGAGTTTATTCTTGTATTAGTATTTATTTATTATTGTATTTTCCATATGAACAACCATAAACCTAGTTTTGCCGCACCCTGTAAAAAGGAGTGTTCACGGAGGTGCAGGTGCAGAGGACCCAGGATGGTGCAGGAACACGGGGTTGAGCTGGGATGGGGTGGGGATGGGTAATGGACCCAAGGCCACCGTGAGGGTAGTAGTGACCCTGAGTTGAAGGACCTAGCCAGATAGTCATTCAGTAATAATTTTCTATTGTTCCTTTAAACCTTAACATTCATTAAAACCAAAATTGCAAAACAAAACAAAGAAACCCCAACTACAATTGCAAAATTCTCAGTCTTACTGGTTCAGATGAAGATTTTAGGTAAATCATTTTTAATGAGGCAGCTATTGTTTTCAGAGTTAAACCTCTAAGTACTGTTTTCCTTTTTATACCAGCAGCTGTTGGAGTCAACACTCCTTTTGTTTAATATACATAATGATAGCTAATCCACAACATATGCTGGACACCGCCATCAGCTCTTTCCATGAGTTATCTCAGGCTGTGTGATTAATGAAAAACTCATGGAGGGAAATACCCAGTTTTCCCTGCTGTGTGTTTCTTCTTTGTGAGTCTCCTTTACTGCTACTCATACGTCTGACACTTCTAGTCACCAGATGTGTGTGGGGTTTTCCCTACAACAATTAAGTCTCCAACACCAGTTGGGTGTCCAGTTTAACTCAGTTCTGCTGCTCTCTACCCAGAGATAGTGACGGATCTCACAGGTTACGGGCTAAGTTCCACAAGGCTCCCCCCCCCCCCAACACACATACACTCCAAATGCCAATTGCAAGTCCAGGTTACCACCTGTGCCTCTGACCACCCAGCTCGAGCGCAGAGGTTTCAAGGACATCCACCTCAAGTTTGATTCATTTGCTAGAGCAACTCACAGAACTCAGGAAAACATCTAGTTACATTTACCAGTTTATTAAAGGATATGATAAAGGATGCAGATGAACAGCTGAATGAAGAGAGACACAGGGAGAGGTGTTGGAGGGTCCCAAGTGCAGGAGTTTCTGTCCCCCTGGAATTGGGGTGTGTCACCTTCCTGATGTGGATGTGTTCACCAGCCTGGAAGCTCTCTGAACCCTGTCCTTTTGGAATTTTATAGAGGCTTCCTCATGTAAATAGGATCCATTATTAAGTCCATTTTCGTCCCCTCTCCCCTTTCTAGAGGATGGGGGCAGGTAGAACTGAAAATTCCCAGCGTCTAATCATGGCTTGGTCTTTCTGATGACCAGCCCCCATCCAGGAGCTCGCCCAGTCGCCTCATTAGGACAAAATATGCCCCTTGTGCTCTGACAAGACTTAGGGTATTACAAAGGTTTTAGAGAGTCCTTTAGGAACCAGAGGCAGGTGTATAATCACACACACACACACACAAAGACACACACACACATTTTTTCCCATTGTCTTGCAGCCCCCTCACTGAAGTCCTGGGGGGTAGGTGCCCACATTACCCACTTACTAACCAACTGATGGAGTGACAGAGGCTCAAACCCGGCCTGTCGCCTCTGAGGCCTGTGTTCCCAGCAACTCAACTGCCTTATTGTTGATGTGTTTCCTCTCTTTCCCTGGAAAGAAAATTAGAAGACAGTGTCTTTTCAGGCTTCGATCGTTGCTGATTCAGTTGAAAATGAGCTTTGAACACACTTGATTGTTTCGCAGTCTGAAATGGATCCTTGAATTCTGTAAGAGCTACGAGATTAAATTTTAAAGTGTACCACAAAGATGACCTAGCCACACTATATAGTAGTTTCATGTGGAAGCTTGTTTCTGATGTTAAAGCGTAGTTTCCTAAGAACTTTAAAAAAAAAATCCAAGTAAATGACTGAATATGTGTCCAAATAAACTGCTTTCTTTTTCTTCAAAAGATGCAGTGGGCTTTCAAAGGAGGAAATTTAATTAATTAATTAAAGAAGACTTTAATCATTTGTAAAGTCAGTCAGTAATTTCAGATAATCCAAAAATATTGAGCAAGGAACTTCAAAAGACAGTATGGGTCAGCATATTTTGAAGCAAGTTTACAGCAAAATTATAGTTAAACTAGTAATAGCTGTCTCTTGTTACTTAAAATCAATGAATCAATTTTTTTTCTCTCCCTCTGCCCAAAGAAAATAGTCCAGTGTCTTACATTTTAAAGCTATTCTCTTAACCCAATTATGCTGGACACTGAAATTTTTGAAATTCAGTTCTTCAAAAAATTTCCACAAATTCCCATCATCCTTTGATAAACTCCCAGCGCGCCCATATCTGCAGCAGTGACTCTGTGCACCACGTGATAACATATACCCTCAAGAGACAGACGTGTGAAAAATCAGACCTCGCGATAACCTTGAGCAGCAGGCTATAAATAACTCCCACGTCACTACCATTCCGGTAATGGAACATGAGGTATAAATGGGTTAAATACTCATAAAATAATCCATGGTAATATAATTCTTGAAATCTCAATTTCAAGATGGTTAATGTATGAAACTTTGCTAACTCATTGAGAATAACTTATTAACCTAAAAGTTTAAGTAGTATTTTGTATACACGTGATCTCATGTAATTTCTGTACAGCCTTGCCAAATGGGTGTTACTTTTTTTAAAAATTAATTTATTTATTAATTTTAGAGAGGAGAGAGAGAGAGAGAGAGAGAGAGAGAGAGGGAGAGAAAGGGGGGAGGAGCAGGAAGCATCAACTCCCATATGTGTCTTGACCAGGCAAGCCCAGGGTTTTGAACCAGCGACCTCAGCATTTCCAGGTCAATGCTTTATCCACTGCGCCACTACGGGTCAGGCTGGGTGTTACTCTTATAAATGGGAACGCTGAGGCCCAGGATGGTTAAATTACTCACACAGGTAGTGTGGAGCTAGGACTTACCTTACATCCGGTCCTTTGCTGATAAATTCTATACTTTCAGCAAACTGCACTGCTCCAGTTTTGTTCTCTCTCTTTAGAGCACAAAAAGAATAACTAGACTTGGGAAAACACAAGATTAATCCTAAAAAGGAAATTTTCTTAATTTCTGAGTGGTAAATGTGAACAAGACAAGTAGCAGTTTGATGTTTGAAGGTACCCCGATTTTCGTATCCCAGTTTCCTTCTGCTTGCACAGCCAACTCCTGCCCGGTGGTTTCCTGCCTCCAACATTTCTTAACAGTTCTGTTCACTTTCACGCATTTTAGTTTTTGTTGGTAGAACGCTTGATTCCACTGTTTTTATTGTCATTGATTGTATTTTAGAGAGCCTTGACTTTCCCTGTGCCTTGTATTTGTTAATTTGTGGACCCTGAAAAAAAAAAAGATACCTCCTAAGGCAGTGGTTCTCAACCTTTCTAATGCCGTGACCCCGCAATCCAGTTCCTCATGTTGTGGTGACCCCAAACCAAAAAATAATTTTGGTGGCTACTTCATAACTGTAATTTTGCTACAGTTATGATTCGGAATGTAAATACCTGATATGCATTATGTATTTTCCAATGGCTTTAGGCGACCCCGCTGGGGTCGCAATCCACAGGTTGAGAACCGCTGTCCTAAGGGCTTCCCGTGGGTAACTGGGCTTGAATTAAACAAACAAACAAACAAACACCCAGTTTAGCAGTCATTTCCACACAGGCCTCTCACACAAATGCAGTTCAGTTCAGGGAGAAGCCTGCACTGAAGTGAACTGCCTGCCTGCACTGTGTTTCTGCCATCTGAGTCAGCCCTTCTAGAGGAGTTCCTGGAATCCTATATCAACAAATAGGATTGAGGCTTTTCCCATCTCCTTAGAGCTGCACAGCTATAGTTAGCCCTATCAGTCCAACAAAGTAGCTCCATTCTAACCAATCAGACAGTGCCTTTTAGACCAATCGAACTGTGAGGATTTGGAGTCCTCATTTGCATGAGGATGAGCCAGTCAGGGACCTGGGTTTGGGACTTCTGTCTATATAAGTCAGCTCCTCTCTGGCTTTGAGAGTACACTTTCTCTTTCCACTGAAGGCTGTGTTACCCTTGCTGGAGCTGAAACACTGAAGGTGTCTCACTAGAGCAGAGTGGAGCAGACCAGGGCAAAGCAGACCAGACCAAAGCACAGCAGACAACTGAGGAGCAGAGCTGTTCCACCTGGGAGGGACCTTGCCCCAGGGCCCCCTTGCCCCAGAGCCACCTCCCAGTCATTCTGTTCCACAGCTATGTGGCGTCCTAATTGAGCTGTGACACTATTGAGCTGTTCCACAGCTGTGCAGTTTGCACAGCCATGCTATATCATAGTTGAGCTGTTTACACTGAATAAAGTTTCCTTCTTCACCTTACCTGAAATTGGGTATTCCTCTTGGTGTTGAATTAACACCAACAACCACTGGTTGACAGTTCAATTAGACTAGACATTCTCTGAAGTCAGGGACTATGTGTGACACTTTTGTACTTTGAAATGTATAGTTCTGGATTAGAAACATAAAGTGGTTGATTTCTTTCTCCTTCCTTCTTCCCTTCCCCTTCCTTTCTTCCTTTTCTTTTCTTTTCTTTTCTTTTCTTTTCTTTTTTCTT
The DNA here is from genome assembly GCF_036850995.1 of Saccopteryx leptura. Classification (NCBI taxonomy): domain Eukaryota; kingdom Metazoa; phylum Chordata; class Mammalia; order Chiroptera; family Emballonuridae; genus Saccopteryx; species Saccopteryx leptura. The sequence continues at coordinate 92,849,126 of NC_089507.1, forward strand.
TTCTTTTCTTTTCTTTTCTTTTCTCTTCTTTTTCTTTTTCTTAAGTGAGAGGAGGGGAGATAGTGAGGCAGACTCCTGCATGCAGCCTGACCAGGATACACCCAGCAATAGTGTCTAGGACTGTTGCTCGAGTACTGAGCTATTTTTAGTGCCTGAGGCTGACACACTCTGACCAACCGAGCTATTCTCAGCGCCTGGGGCCACACTCAAATCAATCAAGCCACTGGCTGCAGGTGGGGAAGAGGGAGAGAAGGGGGAGAGGGAAGAGGGAAGAAGCTTCTCCTGTGTGCCTTGACTGGGAATTGAACCTGGGACACCCATATGCCGGGCTGACACTCTATCCACTGAGCCACCAGCCAGGGCATTGTTTGATTTCTATTTTTCCTCCATAGCATATTTTAGTTGTTGGGACTTTGATTAAACCTTACTTTTGAAGGAAAGCAGGATCACTATTTAGAGCTTTGCAAACTTTGTTTTTATTCAAGGGTGCTACATCTAACAGGTGGCATTTACATTGTAGACATTGTGGATAGGTAAATTTATTATGAATGTATCTGAGGAGGGAGAGCTGACTTTTAAATTAACTCAAAGACAGCCATTGTCAGTGTAAAATTCCTGACCACAGCCACATAGAAGACAGTTATTTATTATATTGAACTTTAAATTTATTCCCAAATTAGGTCAAAATAAAAAATGATATTTAAAGGCTGACTGAAAATGGCAGATCAGAGAAGAAATAATGAACCAACTCCCTGTAAAGACAGATGAACATTTATGTATGTATAATATGTATGTATGTATGTGAGAGGAGGGGAGTTAGAGAGACAGACTCTTGCATGGCCCCAGCCAGGATCCACCTGGTAACCCCCGTCTGGGGCTGATGCTGTGCCCATCTGGGTCCCGTGCTTGCAACCGAGCTAATTTTAGCACATGGAGCAGAGGTTCTATGGAGCCATCCTCAGCTCCTGGGGCTGATGTGCTCAAACCAATAGAGCCATGGCTGCAGAAGGCGGAGAGAGAGAGAGAGAGAGAGAGAGAGAGAGAGAGAGAGAGAGAAAAGGAGGAGGTGGAGGGTTGGAAAGCAGATTATCTCTTCTCCTGCATGCCCTGACCGGGAATAGAACCCGGGGCTTCCACATACCACGCTGACGCTCTACCACTGAGCAACCAGCCAGGGAGGGCTAGGACACATTAACTTTTTAAAAATTATTTTTACAATAACTTTAAGCAAAAGTTTATGGGAAAAGAGAGTAGTTCTAGATTTTAATAAGGAATAGTGATTAAATGACTAATTTATAAAGCTATGTTTTAAGTTTTGCATAATTAGAGATCATAATCTTACTTTTTTCTAAGAAATGAGCACATATAAAAATAACATATAGGCCCTGCCAGTTACCTTAGTTGGTTAGAGCATTATCATCCCTAAATGCCAAGGTTGCTGGTTTGATCCCTGGACAGGCCACGTGCAGGAAGTGACCAGTGAATTCAGAACTAAGTGGTAAAACAAATGACTTCTCTTCTCTCTCTCTCTCTCTCATTTTCTCTCCCCCCCCCTCTCTCTTCCTCTTTCTAATCAATCAATAATCATTTTTAATAACTTGATAGAAAATAACATATAAGCCTATGCTGGAAGCTTTGTAAATGAATTAAATTCTGAAGTATTTTTTCTCAGATATTGTAAGTAGTAATTTTGTTTTTCTTATTGTACTAAAACAATTATCCCAGTAGAAACAAAAACTTGTAAGATACTTCAGTTTGTAGATTTGAATGAGAAGATAAATCCTAAGTGGTTAATGGCTATAATATGAATTAAAATATAGAAACTTGTATAGAGTTACAAAGAGTCCTCTTAAATGATCTAAAAAGTTCAGTGTTTTGGTCAGTTAAGAAGTTGGTTTTTAAAAACTACTTCGTTTAGCAGTAATCTTCACCTTTACACTCGTAGAAGCCAAATCGCAATTTTGTGATGGCCTCTTCACCTTAATGTCTCAACTGTAAGTCAGGGTGGAATTGTGGCTCAACTGGCAAGAATACGTCTTTAAAAATGTACTATTTATTTGTCATCTTTAAATATATTCATGCTAATGAATGACACATTAAAGTAAGGGTGAAATTCTGCAGCCAATACATGTGCTTCTCAGTTTTGCTATGGTCATGTAAATGGTCAGGTAACACATTCTGTTTTCTTGGACGGCAGCCAAGAAGTTGCAGGGGGCCTGCAATGAGAGTGAGCTTGGCATTTAAGTCACTGAATTCAGATATGTTTTACTCCATCGGCTAAACTGACAATTCTATGTTTTCTGTTGAGCTTTTCTTTCTTTCCTTTTTTTTTTTTTTTTTTTTTTTTAGCGAGCAAGAGAGATAGAGACAGAGACAGACAGGAAGGGAGAGAGATGAGAAGCATCAACTTGTTGCAGCACTATGGTTGTTCATTGATTGCTTTCTCATATGTGTCCTGACCGGGTCGAGCCAGTTGAGCCAGTTACCCTTTGCTCAATCCAGTGACCTTGGTCTCACGCCAGCAACCATGGGGTCATGTGTATGATCCCACACTCAAACTGGTGACCCCATGCTCAAGACAGATGAGCCTGCAATCAAGCCGGTGTCCTTGGGGTTTTGAACCTGGGTCCTCAGTGTCCCAGGTTGGAGCTCTATCCACTGTGCCACCACCTGGTCCCGCTCTAGTGAGCTTTTCATGTTTGCAGTCTGATGCTAAAATTAGCAGCAGACACAGAAAGGAATGAGACACACTTCTCAGAATGCCCAGAACTGACCTCAAATAATCATTCAGTCTCTCCATCTCAAAAGCCCTTGAAAGGCAAGAAGGCTCACAGTGGGACCTAAAGTTCCAAAGTTGCTATGCTCAACTCTCTGAAAATGGAAATAAAGGGTGTTGGGTACCTTTCCCCAAGTTTGCTGTTCAACAAAAGAATGAATGATAGTGGTTTACTTACTACTCTAGTGATTCTTTGCCCACTGGCTCCAATCTTCGGGAAAAACTCCTATTTTTTCTTAATTATGTAGGAGAATACTGATTGATGTGAAATAGGATTTCTGAAATACTGTTAAGTATAATCCAGACTGCTCCTTTGGAATGCCCCCCCCAGAAGGAAGATATATGTGTTTATATTTGCACACATATACAGAGCCAACTTGTTCTAGCCTTGAAGTGAGTATTGGTGCTTTCAGCATTAAAAGAAACATTAGCCGGGTACAGTGGCACCTTGAGATACGAGTTTAATCCATTCTGTAATCAAGCTCGTAAGTCAATCAACTCGTATATTAAACAAATTTCTCCCATTTAAAATAACTGAAATAGATTTAATCTGTTCCAGCCCTGTGAAACATCCTCAACCATCCTAAATTATGAAAAAAGACATGTTTTTAATTAAGAAGCACACATGTATACTTTACCAATGCATAACAAAATATAAGAAATAAAAAAAAAAGTGTTATTTAGTATATATTCTTACCTTGGAGACAGATGAGTGCAGCTAACGAAGGTGAATGGCGGAGGAGGAGGGAGGGAGGGAGGAAGGGATGCAGGCACTGTAGACACGTCAACTAAAACTGCACTTTCTTAAAAAAAACAACAAAAAAAACTGCACTTTCTTAATACTAATTGTAAACTAAAACTGCATTTTCTTTACTTTAAACAAAACTAACACTGCACTTTCTTTACTTAAAATGAAACCACAAAAACGTTAATTGTAAAAAAATGCACTTTCTTAACTTTAAACTTAACCTAAGCTTAACATTACTCATTTTTCATTTAATCATCACCTGTTTTTGCCTTTTTGGCTGCACTTTCGGCACTTTCCCTTGCAGGACTTTTGAATAAAAATCTATCCAAAGAAGTTTGCTTTTGTCTGCCTTTTAAAATATAACGGAAATGTGACAAGTGTCATTAAAAAGTGCTGAAGCACGATCAGTTGAAACTTTTTCTGGGTGTTTCTTTTCTTTTTTTTTAAAAGAATTTTTTATATATTGATTTTTTTTTTTAGAGAGAGAGGAGTGAGAGAGAGAGAGAGAGAGAAGGGGGAGGAGCAGGAAGCATCAACTCCCATATGTGCCTTGACCAGGCAAGCCCAAGGTTTCGAACCCGCAACCTCAGTGTTCCAGGTCGATGCTTTATCCCACTGTGCCACCACAGGTCAGGTGGGTGTTTCTTTTTAATGATCTCATTTGCACAAGAGCCACTTAACTATGTCTTGCCTGAATAGTCAGGTTTTTTATTCTTCCCTCGAAGATCTCTGTTGTGGGTGTTAATTGTCCTATTTTCTGCTGCTTTGTTTAATATATAGTGTTTCCTTTATTCCTCCTACCTCAATGCCCCACTCGTATTTCAGGATGGGACCTACTCCTAATTTAGAACTCTCTTTCCCCCTTTTGCCAGCTTCTATTATGAATCTACCTTTGCCACCCAGCTTAGTGTATCCCAAGGTTCTTTTTACCAAGCCACAGTCACAGAGCTCCAGGGAAAAGCAACCTGGTCTCATCTCTCCAGGCAGAGGAGAACAGAAGCTCCATATCCACACATGCTGCAGATGGCTTTTCCAGTCTACCTGAATCATTACCAGCTAGAAGCAGCGGTCATTAGGACTTGGACGTGAGCTGCAAAGTATAGAATTGTGACAACAATTCCAGTGCCATGCGGACTTTTCCTGGATGTGACTTTTCCTGTACTCCTGCTCCTTGTGACAGCTCCTAACAGACTGAACTGGGGTTGGGTTGCATTTTTCAGGGATTTGGCATGGTGTTGTGGCCAACTTGGACTTGGTGAACATGTTAAGGACACTACTCTTTTATGGATTCTTGCTGTATTGGCCAAGAGTTTTCTTAAAGGCTTTAATCAATGTAAAAAAAAATAGAAGACTGAATAAAGAATATGTGGCACATATACACCATAGTATACTATTCAGCCATAAGAAATGATGACATCGGATCACTTACAACAAAATGGTGGGATCCTGATCACATTATATGGAGTGAAATAAGTAAATCAGAAAAAAACAAGAACTGCAGGACTCCATACATTGGTGGGACATAAAAACGAGACTAAGAGACATGGACAAGAGTGTGGTGGTTACAGGGGGTGGGGGAGGGAAGGAGGGAGAGGGGGAGGGGGAGGGGAGGGGTACAAAGAAAACTAGATAGAAGGTGACGGAGGACAATCTCTCTTTGGGTGATGGGTATGCAACAGAATTGAATGACAAGATAACCTGGATATGTTTTCTCTGAATATATGTACCCTGATTTATTGATGTCACCCCATTAAAATAATTTACTTATAAATTAAAAAAAAAAGTGCTGAAGCATGATCAGTTGAAACTTTTTCTGGGTGTTTCTTTTCAATGAAATTTGAAAGCTTCTCCCACATGGCCAGAGTGTCTTTAATTTCACTTGTAGAAATCACTTCCTCTGACTCTACCTCCTCCTCACTACTAATTTCTTGCAGAAGCTCCGTATGTTACATCATCTGTAGCTCCTTCAACTTCTCAGTTGAGAGTTCCTCTTTATGTCCTCCACAGCTCGTTTACATCACCCTCATCTTCCTCCAGACCCATCGACTTTCCGAGGGACACAGTCTCCTCCAACGCTTTTACCTTGGTCTCAGTCTCTGGTTCAAATCCTTCCAAGTCCCTGTCTGGAACAACATCAGGCCATAACTTTTTCCATGCCGAGTTCAAGGTTCTTCTTGCCATGCCAAGTCAATAATGCATAAACATATCACGATGTTGTAGTGATCTTTCCAAAACTCTCGAAGCATTAGATTTGTATTCTCAGTCACCTCAAAGCAGCAGCGGAACAAGTGCTTTGTGTAAAGCTTTTTAAAGTTGGAAATGACTTGCTGATCCATAAGTTGCAAGATTGAAGTCATGTTGGGTGAGAGGTAGAGGACTTGCATGAATTTGAACTCATCAAGAATGTCATCTTCAAGACCAGGTGGGTGGGCTGAAGCGTTTTCAAGTATTAGTAATGCTTTTATCGGGAGTTTATTTTCTTGAAGATATTTCTTCACTGCAGGACCAAAGATGAGATTTACCCATTCAATAAAAAACTGCCTTGTAACCCATGCCCTAGCATTGGCACGCCACATAACCCACAGTTTTTCTTTAAGAATCTTGTGATCTTAAAGGCTTGAGGATTTTTGGAATGATACACTAGCAGTGGCTTTACTTTACAGTCACCGCTAGCATTTGCACACAATGCAAGGGTCAGGTGGTCCTTCATGGGTTTACAGCCCAGCAGCTTCTTCTCCTCTGCGGTGACGAAAGTCTTCCAGGGCATTTTTTTCCAAAACAATCCTGTTTCATCACAGTTGAACACTTGTTGGGGGATGTAGCCTTCCTTTGCGATAAGTGCAGCAAAACGTGAGATGTACTCCTCAGCTGCCTTAACGTCAGCACTCGCAGCTTCACCATGCCTCACCACTGAGTGGATGCCGATCTCTTCTTGAAATTTGCAAACCAGCCGTGACTTGCCTTAAACGTATCTTCTGCCTCTTTTGAGGTTGATGGTTCTTTCTTCTTCAAGTCGCCACAAATAATACATGCCTTTTCGCATATTACAGTCTCCGTCACTGTATCTCTTGCCAGCTCTTTCTCTTTCACCCACACCAGCAGAAGCTTCTCCATTTCTTCATGGATATTTGTCCTTAATTAGGACAGAATTGTAGTTCCTTTTGCTGGATTTGTGCTTTCTTTCTTTCTCTCTCTCTCTCTCTTTTCTTTTCCCTCCCTCCCTCCTTCCCTCCCTTCTTTCCTCCCTTCCTACCTCCCTCTTTCCTTCCTTCCTTTCTCTCTCTCTCTTTCTTTCTTTCTTTCTTTTCCCTCTATTTCTCTCTCTTTCTTTCATTTTTTCTTCCTTCCTTTTCTTTTTATAAGTGAAAGGAGAGTAGATAAAGAAACAGACTCCCTCATGTACCCTGACTGGGATCCACCTGGCAACCCCCATCTTGGGCCAATGATTGAATCAACCCAGATATCCTCAGCACCTGGGGCTGATGCTTGAACCAATCAAATCACTGGCTGTGGGAGGGGAAGAAAGAGTGGAAGGGGAGGAGGAGGGTGAGAGAAGATGGTCACTTTTCATGTGTGTCCGGATTGGGGATGGACCCTGGGATTTTTGCATGCTGGGCCAGTGCTCTAGCCACTGAGCTAACTGGCCAGGGCCTCTTTTTTTTTTGTATTTATCTGAAGCTGGAAACGGGGAGAGACAGTCAGACTCCCGCATGTGCCCGACCAGGATCCACCCGGCACGCCCACCGGGGGCGTCGCTCTGCCGCGACCAGAGCCACTCTAGCGCCTGGGGCAGAGGCCAAGGAGCCATCCCCAGCGCCCGGGCCATCTTTGCTTCAATGGAGCCTTGGCTGCAGGAGGGGAAGAGAGAGACAGAGGGGAAGGAGGGGGGGTGGAGAAGCAAATGGGCGCTTCTCCTATGTGCCCTGGCCGGGAATCGAACCCGGGTCCCCCGCACGCCAGGCCAATGCTCTACCGCTGAGCCAACCGGCCAGGGCCCAGGGCCTCTTTTTTAAATACATAATTTTCCTATAAATTCCCATGAGCCTTCTCTTTTTTTTTTTTTTTTTTTAAATTATTGATTGATTTTAGCAAGAGAGGAAGGGGGGCTTAGAAAGAGAGAGAGACAGACAGACAGAGACAGAACTGTGGATCTGTTCCTGTATGTGCCCTGACCAGGAATGGAACCGGCAACCTCTAGCCACATTTTGGGACAGTATTCTAACCAACCGAGCTCAAGACCAGATAATTTTCTTTCTTGGAATTTCACATTTGATAATCAGATTATATTAAGAAATACCCTTTTACATTTTTTAAGTGACTTTTTAAAGTTGCATTTTAACACTGCTCTTTTTTTAAAAAATGTATAAATGTTGAATTTTAAGCTAATCTCACCACCAAGGCACCAACCACACACCACAAATGATTCCCGTTGTGTGCAAGACACAATCCATTAGGCTTCTGGCTACCCTTCCATGTCCACCAAATATTCCTTCCTCACAACAATGTAGGGAGCCTACCACCAGATAAATTGGTTAATGGTCATTATTTTTTTTGGATCCATGTCATCTAGAGAGAGGAAAAGCAAGATGTTTGAAACATTTCTATCTAAGATGTGATAAAACAGCTCTGAATACAAGCCAGGTCTAAGAAAGAAAAATGAGATTTCCTCCATGATCAGGCAGATGGACAGAAGTAAGTCAGGTGGTAATGTATATTGAGCACCTAGTATGGGCCAGGCAGGTAAAGTGCCCAAAGTATAAAATGATTATTCTTATTTGAATTTATTTAGAATATCAAAGTAAATGTTCTTATTCAGAAAGATGGAAAAGACTCATTTGAAAACTGGCTCTACTATTGAGAAAACTTGATTACTGTATTTTAAGATTGTCAATGCAGTATATACACATATCTCCTACTTTGTATGTAGGCATAAAGTAAGTTAATTAGAAGTTTTTGCTATTGTAAATTTTTCTTTATTATTATTATTATTGATTTTAGCGAGAGAGGAAAAGGGAGAGGGGGGGGGCAGAGAGAGAGACAGAAACATTGAGCTGTTCCTGTATGTGCCCTAACTGGGGATTAAACTGGCAGCCACGGCTGCTTTAGGACGATGCTCTAACCAACTGAGCTATCAGGTCAGGGATATTGTGAATTTTTCTTTAATTTGTCATTGTAATGCTGGTGGCCGAGGCCAGGCAGGTTCACACTGGATTTGGGCAGATGGTAGAGAAACTGCGGAGCCAGAAAGTGTTGGGCTGTACCTGTTTATTGGAGTTGAGCAAAGACAGTCGAGCAAATAAACAACAAAAGGGAAAGAGCTAATAAACAAAAGAAAATCTGCTATTCGCAGTAAGGAGAAGGGAGCAGGGAAAACCGCACCGCACCGCACCTCACGGTGGTGGAAGAGCGATCTGGGAGAACCACCGCCCAGGGGAAGCACCCCATAGCCTTATATAGGTTATGTACACGTGCTTCTGCCACGTGCTCACGCACTAATCAAGCAAAGTGCTTGCAGCTGGTAAACCTACGAGCAAGTCTAACACAGCTGCCCCACAGTCATCTTCATTAGTAAAATACAGTAAATATTTTTTCTAGATCATTTAGTTCAATCACTCCTGGCACGGTATCAGAGATACGAAATTAGGGAGGCAGAGGTGAAGCCTGTGTGAATTTCCCTGGCTGCCTCTCTGCCTTTTGAATGGTATAGTGAGTCCCAGGGGTAATGTCAACCCTTCAGAACTACTTGTCAACTTATTCCCAGACAAAATTATCGGTCAGGTGTGGCTCAATCTCGCTAGATGGGAAATGCCTGAGGGAAGAGGTAGAGCCTTGCTGCTTCTATTTATGTTTAATGACACCTGCTACCTAGAAGGCTGCCACTTCTAAATTCAGCAGATCCATGAGAATTTCTAAAACAGAATATTGACCATAAGATCCAGCCCCTGTGGGTTCTGAGCACTCTGTAAATACCTGCCTAAAAATTGCTCTATAGATTCTGTGCAGGTTGTTGGAAAGTGTGGTTCTGTCCTGAGGGTTACAGTGGGGTCCATCTTGCGGGCGTTCTGTAGGAGTGTCACTGCAGTCTGCCTGGTGTCCTGTTTGCATCAGATTCCTCATCTTCTCAGCAGAACTGTGAGAGGCACTGTAAGGCATATTGTCAGGTTTCTAGACACTGGCATTAAAGAGTGGGAGGAAAGACAGCCCCTTAACTAGTCCCCGAAGAGAACGCCTCCGAAGACAGAGCAGCTCAGCCTGAGGTAAGGATGGGGGGGGGGGATCCAGACCCCAGGCGTCCGGACAGGGACAGAGAGCAGGGGTGGTGGAGGGAGGACCGCTGCTGAAGTGGGAGGGGCTTCTGGAGTGCGTTAAATCTCCAGAAAATTGGACAAATTATCTTTTAATTATGATTTGGGTCCCTGATTTTCTATATTGTCAGTTAGGCCTGATCAAAAAGGAGATTTGTCTGAGAGACAAATTAAAAAGGAGATTTGTCTTCAAATTGATACTTCTCTCATTGAATTTCTTTTACTTTTAAAATACGTATATGCAGTTTTCTTTTCATAGCCAAATGGTTGATTTTATTTTGTTCTCTGAATTGATATCAAAAGAAATAATTGTGGAAGTATTTCTGTAGACGAATTATATTCAGTTGTTCAGAATATAGCCAGTCAGCACTTCTGTATCAGCCAGGAGTTGTGTCAGAATAAATAGGCTGGGAATTTATCATCTCTGAAGAATGCTTAAATTATAACTTTTGGATGAAAATGCACTGAATGTCCTTGACATTTAATAGATTAAAAAAAAAAAACCCACAAGAAACCAGCTCTCACTTCATTTGGGGAAAAAGTATGAAAGTGGAGAAGTGAGAAGGTACTCTTAATGATGGATGTTTAATTAAGTTGTGCTGTGGGCCAAGAATAGAATTGAGTGTTATGGCTGACAGTGGAATTTGAAGCTTTACCTAAGTGCTGAGCTTTGCTTGGGGTTGAATGTCAAATCAGGTGAACCGGTGAAACTTGTTTTACAAAGTTTCATTCAAAACTTCATCCTCCTTCCAGTTTTGTTTGATCCTCTTCACCCTCTTTGGCTCTATATCTTATGTGATAGGAAAATACTGGGTGTTATTTAAGCACCTGAACTGGAGGAAACAACTTTGTAGCCCTTACTCTTTTTCTCTGAAGTCAAATAGTTTTAGTCCCAAAGCATGTGTGTTTAGTGTATCTAAGGTTCCAGGCATCCCCAAACTACGGCCCGCGGGCCGCAATGTGGCCCCCTGAGGCCATTTATCCAGCCCCCACTGCACTTCTGGAAGGGGCACCTCTTTCATTGGTGGTCAGTGAGAGGAGCACTGTATTTGGCAGCCCTCCAATGGTCTGAGGGACAGTGAACTGGCTCCCTGTGTAAAAAGTTTGGAGACCCCTGTTAGTGCTGAGGGGTGCTGTCTGGAAGGGCCTGGTAGGTAGCACTGCCTTCGCATGCTCTTCGCTGTTGATTTTTGGGAGTGGTTTTGAGGATTCAGAATCTTATTTGTCAGTTCACTGGGCTGGGCTGGCCTATGGAGACCTGAGCTGTGCTGGCCAATCTTATCCCTCTTATAAAACCATGTTAACATTTATAGTTGGAAATGTATGTCATAGCAGGGCAGTGTTTTTCTGGTATGGATGTATCTGGGAGATGCACAATGGACGAGGACTTAGGGATGTGTTATGTAGGCTATGACGAGTAACTTATTTCCACTGTAGGAAATGCAGATATTGGTGATTAAATAGCAAAGGTACTTTGTTGTAATTTCTTTTTTTTTTTTGACAGAGACAGAGAGAGTCAGAGAGAGGGACAGATAGGGACAGACAGGAAGGGAGAGAGATGAGAAGCATCAGTTCTTCATTGCAGCACCTTAGTTGTTCATTGACTGCTTTCTCATACGTGCCTTGACTGGGGGGCTACAGCAGACCGAGTGACCCCTTGCTCAAGCCAGTGACCAGTGACCTTGGGCTCAAGCCGGATAAGCTCGCGCTCAAGCTGGCAACCTCGGGGTTTCGAACTCTATCCACTGTGCCACCGCCTAGTCAGGCATGATTTAAAAGATCTGGATTCTAGCTCTAGTTCTTGCCTGTGTCACTGTAGTAGTTCCTTTACCCTTTGGGGCCCGGGTGCCCTCACCTGAAACGAAGGGCTGCAAGGAGTGACTTAGAGTCTGAGCCTCTGCGCCTCCAGCGGCATCTTCTTTCCTTGCTCGTGCTCAGTGCCTGTGAGGAGCCCCAGCCTCCTCCTGATGCCATGCGTCCTACACTTTTCATGTCTACGTTTCTGTGCTATTATAATAAGATGCTGGGCTCATCGATTAAAAGCTACTTTAGAGATAAGTCCTACACAATTATCTGTCGATGCATGGGGGAGCCCACACTGACTTAACAGTGATCAACTCTTTGGGGCTGAAATATCGTGTTTGGTCCTTGGACATCCCTGGGTCCCCATCAGCTAGTGGTAGGAGTAGGTCTGACAGGGGCCGAGACAAACCCTGATTCCAAAACTGAGCTTTGAGAACACATCTAACTAGGATGAGCTAGACTTGAGAGCCCATGGCCCCTTCCTAGGGGAACTTGGGGAGTTTTGAGACATGTTTTTTTTTTTTTCTTTTTGTGTTTTTCTGAAGCTGGAAACGGGGAGGCAGTCAGACAGACTCCCGCATGCGCCCGAACGGGATCCACCCGGCACGCCCACCAGGGGGCGATGCTCTGCCCATCTGGGGCGTTGCTCTGTTGCAACCAGAGCCATTCTAGCACCTGAGGCAGAGGCCAAGGAGCCATCCTCAGCGCCCTGGCCAACTTTGCTCCAGTGGAGCCTTGGCTGCAGGAGGGGAAGAGAGAGACAGAGAGGAAGGAGAGGGGGAGGGGTGGAGAAGCAGATGGGCGCTTCTCCTGTGTGCCCTGGCCGGGAATTGAACCCGAGTCTCCCGCACGCCAGGCCGATGCTCTACCACTGAGCCAACTGGCCAGGGCTGAGGCATGTTTTTATTATATCTTTTAATCTCTTGATCCCATATGCACCTCTCACCTCTGAGGAGTTTTTTTTCTGTAAGACTAAAATATACTGAGGTCTCATTTACTTCCTAGTGGATGTTCTCCTTCTAACTTGTTTGCAGTTCTATTTTGTCAAGAATTATTTAGGGTTTGAGATGTTAGCCTACTTGTACACTTACGTGTTACAGGCATATGTTGGTGATGTTGTGGGTTTGGTTCCACAATAAAGCGAGTCATGGTTTTTGCTGAGGGAGGGTCTTGCCTGCAATTTATTAAACAACAAAAAACAAAAAGCTACATCTGTGAAGTGCAGTAAAGTGAAGCGAGGTAAAGTGGGATGTGCCTGTATGTGCAGATAAAAACTGTAGGAGGGTGAGGCATCTAGTTCAGGAAAAAGAGTTCTTTATTGATAACAACCTGATCAACAACTAGAGTATCATTACAGTGTTGCTCCCCCATATTTGGACCCACAGGCAAAGTGAAGAGAGCTTGGGAAATTTCTCCATGCAGGTGTAAAGTTTTATCCCATAGACAAGAGACAGAGAACAATATATTTTCTCCATTTTTATCAGCTGAGAGGCAGTGCCTCCCCTCTCCTTAGGGAAGAAAAACCTTTGGTTCTTTGAGATAAGATGGAAAGGATCCTGGATTCTTACCCAAACCTTTTGGAATGAGGGCCAGATAAACATCCGTCTCTTCAAGTTTGTATGCCTAGGAGGTGTCTTCAAATTTTGGACTTCTGTGACTACTTGGGGAGATGGATAGCCATAGGCAGGGGTCCCCAGACTTTTCACACAGGGGCCAGTTCACTGTCCCTCAGACCGTTGGAGGGCCGGACTATAAAAAAAAACTATGAACAAATCCCTATGAACACTGCACATATCTTATTTTTATTTTTTATTATTTATTTATTTTTTACAGAGACAGAGAGTCAGAGAGAGGGATAGATAGGACAGACAGGAACGGAGAGAGATGAGAAGCATCAATCATCAGTTTTTCATTGTGACACCTTAGTTGTTCATTGATTGCTTTCTCATATGTGCCTTGACCAAGGGCCTTCAGCAGACCGAGTAACCCCTTGCTCAAGCCAGCGACTTTGGGTCCAAACTGGTGAGCATTGCTCAAACCAGTTGAGCCTGCACTCAACTGGTGAACTCAGGGTCTTGAACCTGGGTCCTCTGCATCCCAGTCTGACGCTCTATCCACTGCGCCACCGCCTGGTCAGGCTGCACATATCTTATTTTAAAGTAAAAAAACAAAACGGGAACAAATACAATATTTAAAATAAAGAACAAGTAAATTTAAATCAACAAACTGACCAGTATTTCAATGGGAACTATGGGCCTGCTTTTGGCTAATGAGATGGTCAATGTGCTCCTTTCACTGACCACCAATGAAAGAGGTGCCTCTTCTGGAAGTGCAGGGTAGGGGCGGATAAATGGCCTCAGGGGGCCGAATGAGGCCCCATAGGCCGTAGTTTGGGGACCCCTGGCCATAGATATGTGGAGAGAGTTCTCCAGTCTTGCTGGCTCATAGCCTAGGGGTTCAGTCTGAGCTAATAACAATTGGTTCTCTTGTGAAGGTAAGAGAAGTTTTATTATCCTTTCCTGATCAGACCAATAAACTAGACAAATGGCTGTAGCTCTTATCCTCAGGGTGTATAAAGAGTGAAATGAATCTAGGTAGGATAAGTAAAAGCAAACATTCTTTATTTTTTATCTATATTTTATATATTTCCATGTTTCAGGAGGGTAGGGCTTTTATACAAAGCACTGAGAAATCCAGGGAAGTTTTAGTTTCCCAGTCCAACAAGGATGCTGACACCATTTTAACATTATCTCTCGCTTTAAAAAACAAAACAACAAAAACAAAAAAACCAGTGACTTACTAGAGAAGCAAAAGGGGTAATTTAGCTACTTACCTATCACATGAGTAAGAATTTCTCAAAATTAGGGTCAAACTTCACTGATTCAAATAGAAGTCAGTCTAGACATATATTTTTTCTCTGTTATAAAAGGGCTGTTTGAAGGCTATTTCTCTTTATTGGTATTGCTCATGCTGGTAAAGATGGAGCAGATGGCAAACTGGGGCATTTTAAATTCCACTGCTGCTGAAACTGTAAGAAGGAAATAAAGCCCTGTGATTATGCTGCATTGTTCAAGTGATTAAAATGAAAAAGGGTGCATTTTGTAACAGACTTTCTCCTGATCTCCTTGACTCAAGTCATGACACGAAATTTTTAGAATAGAATAAAATGTCATTTAAAATAGACTGCCATTAATTTTTTTCTCATTAATTTTGTTGGTCTTGTGCTATATTAGTCTTTCCTGGCTGCTATAACGAAATACCGTTGACTGGGTGGTTTAAAAAACAGATGTTTATTTCTTACGGTTCTGTAAGCTGGGGAGTCCAAAATCAAAGAGCTGGCAGATTTGGTTCCTGGTGCAAGCCTGCTGCCTGGCTTTCAGGTAGATGCTTCTCATTATATCCTCACATGGTAGGGAGAGAGAACGCTCTGGTGTCTCTCCTCTTATTAGGGCACTAATCCCATTATAGGGGCTTCACCCTCATGACCTTCAAAAGGCCCTGCCTCCTAGTAACATCACTTTGGGGGTTAGGGCTTCAGTGTATGGATTTTGAGTGAACATAAACCATTCAGTCTATAACCCAAGATTTGAGGGTGGCTTCCAGTAAAGGATGGAAGGTTCAACAAATGCATCTATTAATAGTGTTCTTTCTGAAACCCTAACAAAACAAGAATACAGGAATAAAAAGAGATATACACCCACAAGAATAAAGAAATTGGGAAAAGAGATACCAGCAACAGAATATAAGAGATAGAAAACAGGGGCAAGTAGTAAGCCTGTATTGTTGCATAACAAAAGTCACCAAAATTCAGTGGCTTAAAACCCTGCAGTTTCCATGGGTCAGGAATCCAGGCATGCTTTGGAATTTTTCCAGGCCTAAAGCATGGTTGTTGGCTGGAGCTTATGCAAGGCTTTCAAGCTCACTTAGTGTTTTTGTTGTTGTTGTTTATTTGTTTTTAAGCAGGATTTAGTTGCTCAGGGGAAATGAGCTTTGGGCTTTGTTTCCTCCTGGCTAATGGCCTGAGCTTGCCCTCAGTGCCTTGCCACGTGGGTCTTTCTTCACCAA
Source organism: Saccopteryx leptura (assembly GCF_036850995.1). Taxonomy (NCBI): domain Eukaryota; kingdom Metazoa; phylum Chordata; class Mammalia; order Chiroptera; family Emballonuridae; genus Saccopteryx; species Saccopteryx leptura. The sequence goes on from NC_089507.1 coordinate 92,864,823, forward strand.
GGCAGCTTGCTTCATCAAAGCAGGCTTCCCAGAGGCTGCAGAGCCAATCCAGCAGACAGAAGTCCTAGTCTTCTGAAGTTTAATCATGGAAGTGATCTCCTATTATTTTTACCATATTTCATTTATTAGAAGCAAGTCACTGGGTCCTGCTCACAGGCTATATGAGGGTGAAAATGCCAGAAAGAAGATTACAGAGGGTCACCTTGTATTTTTTTTTTCTTTCTTTGGTTAAGTGAAATACTGAGATAATTTTAGAGTCACAGGTAGTTTGTAAGAAATAATACAGAGATCTGGTGTACTCTTTACCCATTTTCTCCTGAAGGTGTTATTTTGCAACACTGGTATAATAATACAACTAGATGTTGATATTATTGTAGCATTGTTATAATCCATCAGCCTTATTCATATTTGCGATTTCTACTTGTACTCATTTGTGTGTATGTATGTTTAGTTTTGTACAATTTTTTTTGACAGACAGAGGGACAGATAGGAATAGACAGGAAGGGAGAGAGATGGGAAGCATCAATTTTTTGTTGTAGCTCTTTAGTTTCCTTAGTTGTTCATTGATTGCTTTCTCATATGTGCCTTGACCGGGGGTGGGGGGCTACAGCAGAGCAAGTGACCCCTTGCTCAAGCCAGCAACCTTTGGGTTCAAGCCAGCGACCCTGGGGTCATGTCTGAGATCCCACGCTCAAGCCAGTGACCCCGCACACAAGCTGAATGAGCCCGCGCTTAAGCTGGCGACCTTGGGGTTTTGAACCTGGGTCCTCTGCGTCCCAGTCCAATGCTCTATCCACTGCACCACCACCTGGTCAGGATAGTTTTGTACAATTTTGTATAATTTATCACATATAGGTTTGTGGATCCACCCCCACAATCAAGGATCCCTCATATTAGAGGGCCGAATTTAAAATCACATGCAACAGTCCACCTAATGATTTACATTCCTCCAACATTCAAAAATACATTCACCCTCACCCAAGTCTCATCCTATTACAGCATCAGCTCCAAGTCCAGAATTTTGTCCTCTGAATCATGTCCAGGCTTTTGAGGACAGTGCCTCCATGTAGGCATATGAAACTATACAGACAGGTTATTTGCCTCGAACACATTTTGTGGCTGATTTGGTGACACTTCATTGGCCTGAAGCAGTAGCTGGACCTGCTCCTGCTCCATCTTCCTCTGGGCTCCTGGGCCAGATGTGTGTGTTTAGCTCTGTGAGGAAGGGCTCCAGCTTCTGCAGAATCCCCGTGTCATCAAGATCAGAGGCAGCAGAACTGGCAGTCAGCCGTCCTCATGGGCTCCAGCTTGTGCTTGTGGGTTTTAGCTTGTTTTCTACCCCTCTTTGTATCTGTCCTCCTTTCCTACCTGCCTGCCCCGTGGACTTCAGCTCCAGCATCAGACATGAAGAAACCTTATGGAAACCACTTAACTAGTTCCTACAGTTGCACAAAGCCAGACCCCTGTAAAAATTCCTGTGTTGTCACATACACATTCATAGTGGTTTGCTCCTTTGGTTGAACTCCAACTAATAGACAGTTCAGAAAGCTGATTGTTAGGCAGTCATAAGGAAAGCCAAGAGACAATGAATTTGTACCATTTAAACTTAGGATTTGAGGGCTCGCTTTAGCTCAGCAGTTCCTTCAAGTTCACTTGTTACACTTAGGATATGATGGGACAAATATCTCTATAAATATGGGGTAAATCATGGGCTGTACATATGAACAACTGGTTGAAAATCTGTTTAAGAAGCTATTAAGCCCCAAACTCTCCTACTTGGTATAGCTGAGCACGTGCCTTCTTGGCCAAATGGAAGGAACCCCAGAGTGTATTTCTTTGGGCTTGGGGACATCTGGCACAGTGGAGAACTGGCATACTCTGTGGAAAGCCGGAGGATTGAGTGAAAGCTAACTTACTGAAATTGAGACTCCAGACCTCTTTCTTTAGCCATACAGTATTGCAGGATGTCAGTCCCCAGGATCACATCCTTCAAGCAGCTTAGAGGAGCCTCTTATGGAGAATTTGGCCGACTTAAAAGAAGGAACCTGAAGATGCTGGCATCGAATAAAATCCTAAACAATATGATTGTTGTAGACATAACTTATTTGCTAAGTCTCAACAAATTAGAACAAAGATGTACGTTAAAGAAGGTGACTTTAGGACAAGTATACTCCTCAGAGAAGAATAATCTTCCTTTATTTGTGAAAGGCTGTCCTTTTTTCCTAGGGGCACATCTGAGAAGGGTCATTTCTATATGTAGTGCTGAAGGGAAGGACTAGGGACACCTGTCAGCCATATTAGTTCTGGTGATCAGTGTGACAGATGTCTTCACTTATGTATCATCATGTCCACTTAGGACAAGGAAACAAAGTACCTCCCATGTGGAGAACAGTAACTTATGAAACTGATCACCACAGAGAGGGCATAGATCAACAATTTAAGTTCACAGGGCATACATGTAAAGTGATGCTAGATCCATAGTGCCTTGTAGTTTTCACTCCGCAAACATTTGTGGAATTAATAAATGAATGGATATTTTTATATGTTTTCCCCCTTTAGTGTGTATATACATTGCCTTTCTAATTAATTTATTTTCCCAGCAATCCACTTTGCTTAAATTGTAGCTACCTCATGCTAGAGAATTGTACCTGTTATTTTTACTGATCTTATTAGTAGTGAAATAAGCACCTTTTTATTTTGCATTTATTTCTTGCCCATATATTTGTGTGTGTGTGTGTGTGTGTGTGTGTGTGTGTTTATAAATTTGATGTTTATTTTGGTTACATTGAATATCAATTTGCTTAACAGTTTTGTTGGGTTTTTTTTTTTGGTAACAGAGACAGATAGGGACAGACAGTCAAAAAGGGAGATAGATGAGAAGCATCAATTCTTCATCATGGCACCTTAGTTGTTCATTGATTACTTTCTCATATGTGCCTTGACTGGGGTGCTACAGCAGACCGAGTGACCCCTTGCTCAAGCCAGCGACCTTGGGCTCAAGCTGGTGAGCCTTGCTCAAACCAGATGAGCCTGCGCTCAAGCCAGCGACCTCGGAGTTTTGAACCTGGGTCCTCTGCATCCTAGTCCAACGCTTTATCCACTGCAACACCACCTGATCAGGCTGCTTAACATTTTTGATGTTATTACTTATTTTTTAAAAAATTTTATTTATTGATTTTAGAGAGAGACGAAGAGGGCGGGGAGAGACAGAAACATCTGTCTGTTTCTGTATGTGGCCTGACTTGGGGATCGAACCATCAAACGCAGTATTAAGATAATGTTCTAACCAACCAAGCTGTTCAGCCAGGGGTGTTATTACTTACTTTTTAAGTGAAATTTGTGTTGTTAAAAAAAATAGTGGTGGGTAAAGACAGCCTGCCTCTTTAACACATGATGTTGGGAAAATTGGACAGTTACCTGCAAAAAAATGAAACTAGACCACCAACTTACACCATTTGCAAAAATAAACTCAAAATGGATAAAAGACTTAAATTTAAATGTAAGCCATGAAACCATAGCATCTTAGAAGAAAACATAGGCAGTAAGCTCTCCAACATCTCTTGCAGCAATATATTTGCTGATTTATCTCCACGGGCAAGTGAAATAAAAGACAGGATAAACAAATGGGACTATATCAAACTAAAAAGCTTTTGCATAGCCAAAGACAATAAGAACAATAAAAAGACAAACTACACAGCCCTGGCCGGTTGGCTCAGCGGTAGAGCGTCGGCCTGGCGTGCGGGGGACCCGGGTTCGATTCCCGGCCAGGGCACATAGGAGAAGCGCCCATTTGCTTCTCCACCGCCCCCTCCTTCCTCTCTGTCTCTCTCTTCCCCTCCCGCAGCCAAGGCTCCATTGGAGCAAAGATGGCCCGGGCGCTGGGGATGGCTCCTTGGCCTCTGCCCCAGGCGCTGGAGTGGCTCTGGTTGCGGCAGAGCGTCGCCCCGGAGGGGCAGAGCATCACCCCCTGGTGTGCAGAGCGTCACCCCTGGTGAGCGTGCCGGGTGGATCCTGGTCGGGCGCATGCGGGAGTCTGTCTGACTATCTCTCCCCGTTTCCAGCTTCAGAAAAATACACACAAAAAAAAAAAGACAAACTACACAATGGGAGAACATATTCGACTATACATCTGATAAGGGGTTAATAACCAAAATTTATAAAGAACTTGTAAAACTCAACACCAGGAAGATAAACAATCCAATAAAAAAATGGGCAAAAGAAATGAATAGACACTTCTCCAAAGAGGACATGCAGATGGCCAATAGGCATATGAAAAAATGCTCAACATCACTAATCATTAGAGAAATGCAAATTAAAACCACAATGAGATATCACCTCACAACAGTCAGAATGGCGCTCATCAACAAAACAACACAGAGTAAGTGCTGGTGAGGATGTGGAGAAAAGGGAACCCTCCTGCACTGCTGGTGGGAATGCAGACTGGTGCAGCCACTGTGGAAAACAGTATGGAGATTTCTCAAAAAATTAAAAATCAAACTGCCTTTTGACCCAGCTACCCTACTTTTAGGAATATACCCCAAGAATACCTGTTTCAGAAGGAGAAATGTATCCCCATGTTTATGGCAGCATTGTTCACAATAGTGAAAATCTGGAAACAGCCCAAGTGTCCATCAGTGGACGAGTGGATTAAAAAGCTCTGGTACATATATACTATGGAATACTATGGGGCTATGAAAAAGAAGGAAATCTTACCTCTTGCGACACCATGGATGGACACGGAAACTATTATGTTAAGTGAAATAAGCCAGGCAGAAAAAGAAAAATATCATATGACCTCACTCATTTGAGGAATCCACTGAACAGTGTGAACTGAGGAATGGAATTGAGACAGAGGAGAGATCAAAGGGACCAGAGGAAAAGAGAACAGAGGGAAAGGGGATGATAGGATGGGATAAACCTGAAGGGAAGGGGGGAGGGCACTATAGAAAGGGGGGCACAGGGAAGGGGGGATGCATTTGGGGCAACACTAGAATCTATGTAAACACAATAAATTAAAATCAATTAAAAAAATAGTGGTGGAACAAACTTTTAGGTTTTTATTATGTATATTGTTCTAACTAATGTACCTTTTGCTTCTTGAAAGTCGTGCAGGTAAGTTTTATGTAATACCTTTTACTTCTAGTACAGCATACACTGATGGGCCATTTATTACTGTCCAGAATAACAACTATGTAGAAATAACACGGTTCTAAATCTTACTGTCCTTCCTTTCATCAAGCCCAGCCTTATATTGTTTTCATTGGGCTTGACACTTACCTTAGGGTCCCCAAACTTTTTACACAGAGGGCCAGTTCACTGTCCCTCAGACCGTTGGAGGGCCGCCACATACAGTGCTCCTCTCACTGACCACCAATGAAAGAGGTGCCCCTTCTGGAAGTGCGGCGGGGGGCCAGATAAATGGCCTCAGGGGGCCTCATGCGGCCGGCGGGCCGTAGTTTGGGGATACCTGGTTTAGTTGTTCATTGCTTGCTTGCTGTATGTGCCTTGACTGGGCAAGCCCAGGGTTTTGAACCAGCATTCTCAGCATTCCAGGTTTACGCTCTATCCACTGCACCACCATAGGCCAGGCTCTTTACTGACTTTTAGATTTTCTTTTTATTTTTTTTAATTCAGTGAGAGGCAGATACAGACTCCTGCATGTGTCTGGACTGGAGTCCACCTGGCAAGCCCACTAGGGGGCAGTGCTCTTCCCCTTTGGGGTGTTGCTTCGTTGCTCAGCAACTGAACACTTCTTAGTGCCTGAGGTGGGGCCAGGGAGCCATCCTCAGCGCTTGGGGCCAACTTGCTCCAATTGAATCATGGCTGTAGGAGAGGAAGAGAGAGAGAGAGAGAAAGAGAGAGAGAGAGAGAGAGAGAGAGAGAGAGAGAGAGAGAGAGAGAGAAAGGGGGAGGAGTGAAGAAGCAGATGGTAGTTTCTCCTGTGTGTCTGGACCAGGAATCAAACCTAGGACCTCCACATGCAGGGCTGACACTCTATCGCTGAGCCTACCGACCTGATATTTATCTACTACAAGGCTAATATACCATGCAGAAATGTTGTAAAGTAGATAGAATGATGGCTTTATAACACTTTGAATTGCTTAGGAGAAAAAGTACGTGAATTTAAATTGACAGTATTGAATTATAATACTACAAGAGAAAGGAACATAATGTTCTATAGTAGCTGCACACAGAAGAAATAAAGCAAATTTTATTCCCTCAGATGTTACAGTAAGTGCTATAAAGTAATAAGGGCAGAGTACATAAAGAGAGCATTATCATTTTGTACTTGTTTCTGCTTAATGCCAAGTAGCAAAATTATAAGGTCACTACTAGACTTAGTCACAGTGAAATGACTTGAGTGTACTTGCACCTCTGAAATTGTTCATAGAAAACATGAACATAAAAAAGTGTGAATTTTATGGCATTATTAATAAATATATGTGTTTCTCCATTACAAAAGGAATATGTGCTTACTGTAAACAGCTTTAAAGAACTGGAGACAAAAATTCATTCTCCACATTCCCCCTTCTTTCCCACACCGAGAGGTAACATGTAATAATACATATTTGTTTATATTAAACAGTAAAAACTAATAGGGAATATAAAAGCAAATGTTTCTGGATTTGGAATGAAATATGTGAAATAATCAAATTATTTATTGCCAAAGAGTTTTGAATGGATGGAAACTAAAATGTTAAAGAAAACCTAGTAGGAGTAAAGATCTTAAAGAAATTCGAGGATTTTGAAAAGCAATTGTGTGACTTCAAGGATATTTCATTTTTTTAATAGAAATATCAGTCTGACTTAAAATTGAGAATTATCTGAGGAATTTTAAAAACCAGTTCTTTTATTTTATTAAAATGTGCTTCCATTACTTCGAGGTTAAGTCATGTATGTGTCTCTATGGATGGACTCTAAACAGCACCCTAAACTTACTTTATCATAGACTTTATTACCCAGTACTGCATTTATTTACTCATCTGTCTCACAGAATAGGGATTATATCTTGTTTACCAATATGCTTCCAGCATCTGACACATTACATAGCAACTATAATGAATGCTCAGCAGATGGTTCTGAGAGGTGAGAGAGGGTGCAATATGAGATAAGGCACCTCATTCTGAATGGTGTGCGATTTTTCCGTTGGGTAATAGTCAGAAAACTCTTTGTTTAGGTTCTGCTCTAGTCATTTCCTTCATGAATCTTCCAGATTGCATTAGTTCTCATTATTAAAGCTCAGAAAGGATTGGAGTTTTAATCTTTTTCTTTTCTTTATTATTCCTTTCCTTTATTTTATTTTATTTTTTTTTGTTTTTTGTTTTTGTTTTTTTTACAGGGACAGAGAGAGAGAGTCAGAGAGAGGGATAGATAGGGACAGACAGACAGGAATGGAGAGAGATGAGAAGCATCCATTATCAGTTTTTCGTTGCAATACCTTAGTTGTTCATTGATTGCTTTCTCATATGTGCCTTGACCGGGGGCCTCAGCAGACCAAGTAACTCCTTGCTGGGGCCAGTGACCTTGGGTCCAAGCTGGTGAGCTTTTTGCTCAAGCCAGATGAGCCTGCGCTCAAGCTGGCAACCTCGGGGTATTGAACCTGGGTCCTTCCACATCCTAGTCCGACACTCTATCTACTGTGCCACCGCCTGGTCAGGGCCTTTATTTTTTTAAGATGAGAGGAAGGGTAAAACTGAGGCATACTTCCACATGTGCCCCAACTAGGATCTTACCTGGCAATCCCATTTGGGGCCGATGCTCCAATACCAAGCTATTTTTTAGCACCTTAGATTGATGGCTCCAGTGGAGCTACCCTCAGTGCCTGGGGCCACGCTTGAACCAATTGAGCCACTGGTTGTGGGAAAGGAAGAGGGAGAGAAAGGGGAGAGGATAGGGGAGATAAGCAGATGATCGCTTTTCCTCTGTGCCCTGACTGGGGATCGAACCTGAGATGTCTATACACTGGGCCGACATTCTATCCACTGAGCCACCAGCCAGGGTCAACATTTTTCTATTGAGTGTCCTAAATTAGGGTTCCTATTGGATTGTGTCCTGCATTCTGAAGTAACATTCCAAATGACATTTAGCTGTCTGAGACTGTGCCAGTACTGACTTGTCACACTTTACTTCTCGGACCGGATCATCGCCTACATCACTCCCTTCTTGACTGATTTTACAGCTCTCACTCACTTCAAATTCCTTCTATAAATTTCTTTGAGAAAATTTGTAAAATTTAAATATTTTTTCTAGCACAAAAGATTTATAAGAATAAATTTGCATCACAATTTTCTTCTCCCTGTGATAGCTAATAATTTTTATTAAAAAGAGCACAAAGGCTTTATAGAAGAGATTTAATAAATTTAATATTCAGAAATTATGGCTCTCTTACATAAATGATATATCAACTGCAACACAGGTAGTTATAGTTCTGAATACTCAGACTTATGAAAAGTCTTTTGAAAGCCAGGAGTTTTAAAAAATAGAAATAATAATACTAAGGCAATGTGGCCTGGTGACTTTGAAGTCAAACAGACCTGCTTGTGAACGTGTACCCTATAAGTTCCTTAACTCTGGAGCCTCGTTAGGGAAATAGGAAGAATAATACCTACCTCCTGGGATTCATTTAAGAATGAAGTCACATAAAACAGGCAAAGTACTGCTATAGGGAGTTTCACTAGGCTCTTATTTCAACTGTAATATTATAGTTAAAACAGTACAATATATTTATATTGTCTGTTCCTTTTCTGTATTAATTAACACACATTTTGTTGAAAACAATGGAATCCAACTCTGACCATCGTGAACAACAAGAAATCTATTGGAAGAACATTTTAGTATCTAGAACCAATAGCTGAATGCCTGTCATCTGGAGGGACAGGAATCAAAACAACACCACTGTGAAATTAATCTCTCTCTCCAGGGCACCACTGTAAAATGATTCATCAGCCTCCGTCACTTCCTCCTTGTTCAGGTTTGCAACTTACCAAGAAAAGTAGATTGGCTGGCTTAGTTCTGTCAGCCCTGGTCAGCTGAAAAGGCCAGAGAGTTACGTACTGGGAAATCACTCTAGACGAGACAGCTGCCCAAAGTGTGTCTCCTCTATATAACATTTAAAGTTGAGATTTTTTTTTATTTTAACTTATAAAAACTTTGGTTTTTGAAGTTGGGAGCAAAAACCTGTATTATTCACCCCCTTATTCATTCAAAAATATTTTTTGAATATATACTATGTGCCTGGTTCCACAAATGTGTAAGGATTTATAAATTGCCTGACGTGTGCAGTCTGATTATTCTGCAGTTTACTTAAGACAAAATCAGAGTAACTTCTAAGTTTGATTGGAAATAGGCCTTCAACATAATTTGTTCTTTATTACCCCCCCATCCCAATTATCTTATAGGAACTCTACCTCTCTTTTAGTAGGCGTATTTAAAATTTACACTTGTGTTTTCTGCATCTATTTGTATTATAGGAATTATTTGGGATTTCTCACGAGATAATTTCAAAGATGATAGTAATGTTAGAAATCACTTTACTCCATTTCATCTTTTGGGGATAAATAAATTGAGGCCTGAAGTGATTGGTAGCTCAGCAAAGTCATGCATTTTGCCTTAGAACTGGCAATGCTGCTTGAGCTGTTATTCATTTCAGTCCAGTCTCTCAGAACTTCAGCCTTTCCTCCTTCATGTTTGAAAATCCAGCTGTTTATACTGAATAAAATCTCTTTCCCTTCACTGCATTCCAAATTGGGGACTTCTTTTGGCATTGAACTGGCTTTAACAGCCTTTGGCTGACAGTTTTAGGACACACCACCCCCAAGATATGGCATCTTGGCATATTAAATTTCTTATACTGAAGAAATATTTTAAATGGCAGAAGCAGTAGGGTCATGCTGACTTCCTGCCTTCCCCCTTTTCTCTGAAATGGGTCATAAAACTCTCATGTGAAAGGTACCTTCTCTGTACAGAAGAGGGAAGACATTCTTATCAGCAGAAACTGGGAATTGGGAGGCAAAAACTCTGTACAAACAGACCTTGTTAAACTAATCCTTTCTTCCTAGTTACTTCACCTCTAGCCCAAACACTTTTGTCTTGTCAATGCTTCATAAATTTTTTGTTTCTTTGTCTAAAAGGTATAAAAACTTCCTGCTATGGTCACTGCTTTGGGTCTTCATTCTCTTTGAGGCTCCTATATACATGTAAAAATTAAATGAAATATGGACATTTTTCTCCTGTTGATCTGTCTTGGTCAGTTTCCTCCCCGGTGCTTTCTCCTTGTGCTCCCATAGCATTTCTCGGTAACTTTGTTAGAACAGCTGTCACATTGTATGGTAGTTCTTCATAAATATCATTCTTTCGTGCCTGACCTGTGGTGGTGAAGTGGATAAAGTGTCCACCTGGAACTCTGAGGTCACTGGTTCGAAGCCCCGGGCTTGCCCGGTCAAGACACATACGACAAGCAATCAATGAACAACTTAAGTGAACCAACTATGAGTCGATACTTCTCACTCCCCTCCTTCTCTTTCTGTAAAATCAATAAATAAAATCTTTAAAAAAGTCATTAACTCACTCAACAGATACCAGCTCACTCACGACTACCAGCTGTGTACCAGGCATCGTCCCTGGTGCTGGAGATAGAGTGGTGAGCACAAGGAACACAGATTCAAGATCCCTGCTCTCGTGACACTTCAGCAGTGAGAGGCCAGCACAGAAGTGACCACATGGCGCCCGCTCCCTCTCTGGAGCGGCTCACACCATTCCCATCCTCCTTTTCTTCCTCCAGGTGTGTTACCTTTGCCCTTCTCCCTCCTCACCTCCAGGGGCTCCTCTTCTGCTTCTGTTCTGTATCTTGTTTCCTGAGACTGCATAGCCCCGCTGGCTCACTTCTACTGTCTCTGAAACTTTCTAAATACACTTTCTCTTATAAGAATAAAAAGTACACAAGTAACTGATTTAATTGCAGATTAAGATAAGAACTAGGCAGAAGTTAAAACAGAGAGGACTGGGACAGTCATGTGGCAGGACAGTAGTGGCTACAGTGATGGGGAAGACCTGCTGGGGGAGGCAACATTTGCTGAGCTAGTGGTGCAAAGACTTCATGGAAAGGTCTGTAGCATGTGCAGAGTCCCTGAGCAGGAATGAGATTCATGTACTGCAGGAACAGTCCTGTGCCTACGGAAGACAGAGTGAAGGAAAGAAAAGTAGAGGATGAGGTCAGAGAGGTAGGCAGAGGCCAGACAGGGAGTAACAAGGTTTGCTTTATGCTTTTGGGAGATGACTTTGGCTGTTATATGGAGAATGCATTGTAGAAGGCACGGAAGCCAGGAAACACGTTAGGAGGCGCTCAGAGCAGCCAGGGAGAGACACTGATGGCTTGGAGAAGGATGGTGACAGTGGAAAGAGTTTGATCAATCTGCAGTTTGTTTGGAAGTAGAGCTATAGCTGAGGGAGTGTACATACAGGGATGGCCAAAAGTAGGTTTACAGTTGTGGTGCGCGAACAGTTTATTCTTATATTATTTATTAATTATTGTATTATTTTTTATACGGTCAACTGTAAAATTTTTTACTCACCTCTGTGTGAAAAGAAAGAGAGGAATGGAGAAGTACTCCTAGATTTTGACCCAGGCAGCAGAGTGGAGGGTTAGACCATTTACTGAGATGGGGAAAAGTAAGTTGGGGGTTATGTGGAGGAGAAAATGATTTCTGCTCCTCTGCTAAATTATGGTTTTCTTGAGAAAAAGAAGGGGAGGTTCAGAAGGGTTAAGAACCCAGGCAAATGCCCTGGCCGGTTGGCTCAGCGGTAGAGCGTCGGCCTGGCACGCGGGGGACCCGGGTTCGATTCCCAGCCAGGGCACATAGGAGAAGCGCCCATTTGCTTCTCCACCCCCCCCCTCCTTCCTCTCTGTCTCTCTCTTCCCCTCCCGCAGCCAAGGCTCCATTGGAGCAAAGATGGCCCGGGTGCTGGGGATGGCTCCTTGGCCTCTGCCCCAGGCGCTAGAGTGGCTCTGCCTGGTGGGCAGAGCATCGCCCCTGGTGGGCGTGCGGGGTGGATCCCGGTAGGGTGCATGCGGGAGTCTGTCTGACTATCTCTCCCCGTTTCCAGCTTCAGGAAAAAAAAAAAAAAAAAAAAGGACCCAGGCAAGGGTCCAGCAGATAGAATCAGGACTCAAATTCAGGCAGTCTGTCTCTAACTGCTGTAGTCTTGTTTGGCTTCATGGCTAGAATGTTAATAGGATAAGAGCATAGAGAGCATTCAAGGCAGAGCAAACCAGGGTCAAAAGTGAAGAGCCAACAGTGTGAAATACTTGGAGCAGCAGTTTGGGACTTGTTGCTGGAGGATTATTTGTGGGTCCTGTTTGGTAAGGCCTCAGAGAAACAAATTGTTTCCTTCTTGAGTCCCCTAAATTAAAATTCAGTCTGCTGTTGAGAACTCTTAAGAGTTTAAGTTAGACTTTTCTCCAGCCTCAATTCTTTACTAGAAATTTTATTTGGGCAACATGGCTTCTTTTGTCTTTTATCATATTAAAAAGGAATAATCTGAAAACTTTCTTCAAAGAACAGCTTTCTTTTTAAAGGTTATTTTCTGTTGGTATATATAATTTTCAGTTGCAGAAGTCCTCTCCTGCCCTGGCTGGCTAGTCAGTTGGTTAGAGCGTTGTCCTGATAAGCCAAGGTTGTTGGTTTGATCCTCAGGGCACATACAAGAAGCAACCAGTAAATGCACAATTAAGTGGAACAATAAATTGATACTTTTCTTTCTCTTTTTCTAAAAAAACTAAAAACAATAACGTATTTATTAAAAAAATAAGTGGTCCTCTTTTTTTCTGTATTACATGAACTGCCTTCCCTAGACTTTTTTATTCAGTGGGCTAACTTGTTATATGAAGAATTACTAAGCTTCACCATTTCACAGATTTCATAGCATATAGAATTTTATTTTTTAAATGAGACAGAAGAACAGATAGGGACAGACAGACAGGAAAGGAGACAGGTGAGAAGCATCAATTCTTTGTTGTGTCACCTTAGTTGTTCATTGATTGCTTTCTCATATGTGCCTTGATCGGGGGGCTACAGCAGACTGAGTGCCCCTTGCTCAAGCCAGTGACCTTGGGCTCAAGCCAGCGACCTTTGCTCTCAAGCCAGTGACCATGGGTTCATGTCTATGATCCTATACTCAAGCCAGTGACCCCACGCTCAAGCTGGTGAGCCCACACTCAAGCCAGTGACTTAGGGGTTTCGAACCTTAGTTCTCTGCATCTCAGGCCAATGCTCTATCCACTGCACCACTGCCTGGTTAGGCTAGAATTTCTATTAATTCTTTATATATTTATAATAGTTCTCTTTTTTATATTTTTAGCTTAAATATTCAATCTCCAGGTAGAAGTTAGTGGCATTACAGATGAGACCAAGTTGGTATATTTTACCAAAGAGGATATTCTTTCTGAGAAAGCATGTTGTCTAAATTTTTTCTGCTAAGCCCTGGCCAGATAGCTCAGTTGGTTGGTGCATTGTTCCGAAGCGCAGAGGTTGCTGGTGTGATCCCATCAGGGCACGTAGAGGAACAGATAGATGTTCCTCTCTCTCCCTCTCAAGTCAATAAAATAAACATTAAAAAATAATAATTTCTACTAAGTAACTGAGTGCACACCAGTCTGTATAACTCTGTTGGGTATAGTGTTTACCACCACATTACATACAGTTAGACAAGTGATTTGTGGCTTTTGATGATGAGTAACACATTTGTAGTGTGTATTATCCAATCTCTTATACTTTGGGACTTAAAATTTGCTTTTCATCTGTCACACTTTCTTTTTTGTTTTTTTCCAACATTGGGTAACTAGATAGGAATGTAAAACTCCTTCAACTCACTATAGGTCCATTTTTACTCAGAAAATAAGTTACATAATAGAATGAAATTGATTGTCTGTGGCATGTTTACTAAATATAGTGATAAGTATTGAATATCATCATATACTCTGAACACATGCTTACATGTTTTTCCTTTTAAAAATGCAGGTCAAGCCTGATCAGGCAGTGGCGCAGTGGGTAGAGAGTTAGACTGGGATGCAGAGAATCCAGGTTCCAAACCCCGAGGTCACCCGCTTGAGCGCAGGCTCACCAGTGTGAGTGCAGGGTGGCTGGCTTGAGTGTGGGATCATAGACATGACCCCCATGGTCTCTGGCTTGAGCTCAAAAACATACCTGGCTTAAAGCCCAAGGTTGCTGGCTTGAGCAAGGGGTCACTCGCTCTGCTGGAGCCCTGTGGTCAAGGAACATAGGAGAAAGCAATCAATGAACAACTAAGCGGCCGCAACGAGGAATTGATGTTTCTCATCTCTCTCCCTTCTTGTCTGTCTGTTCCTATCTGTCCTTCTCACTGTCACTGTAAAAAAAAATAATAATAATAATAATAAATGCAGGACAAAATGGATAAGAAAAAGGAAATATAGTATCCTTTATTAATTTATTACATATCAGCTTCTAATCTACCCTTCTTTCCTCAGTGATATTGGAATTGGGCCTTGTAAACATTTTCCTTTTGCCAGCGGATGCAGTGTTAGGCTTTGTCACAGAGGACCTGAGAGGTGATGGTGGCAGGAAGTACTTCCTTTCCTTCTTCTAGTTCTCCTTTCTCCCCTGGGAGAGCCCAGTGGTCCTCACACACCAACCTAAGCAGCACTGTCAGGCCTTCCTCTCTCCACCTGCTGGCTTTTTCTAAAGTGGCTTCAGCTGTGTCCTAGTCGGCCTACTTCCTGCTGAGAGAGCTGGTCTCCAGGCTTCTCACACCCTTGACATAACAGCAGGCCACTTCTGCAGCCCAGCTCTCCTGCCGGTTCCTGTGCCACCAGCAGCTGCATGCTTTTCATTTAACTAATAGCCACACCATCTACAAAGGCACCTAAATCTCATTCTTTGGGAAGAGAAGTCTCTCGTAAGCCCTCAGTCTAGATAAATATTATCAAAGGACAAACTTGAAATAGCACCTTCATTATTGGAGTTTGTTTAGAACAGAGGTCAGCACACTTTTAACAGCCCCCTTCCTGTCTGTCTGTCTTTCTTTTTCTGTCTCTCCTGTGTGCACACTAAAAAAGAAAAGAAATGTAGAAAAATAGCCTGACTAGTGATGACACAGTGAATAGAGCATCGACCTGGAATGCTGAGGTTCCAGGTTCGAGATACAGAGGTCGCTGGCTTAAGTACAGGCTCATTGGCTTGTGCTCAGGCTCACTAGCTTGAGTGCAGGGATGTTAGCTTGAGTGTGGGCTCATCAACATGACCCCATGATCACTGGCTTGAGCCCAAAGGTCGCTGGCTTGAAGCCCAAGGTCATTGGCTTAAGCCCAACGTCACTGGCTCAGCTGTAGCTCTCCAATCAAGGTGCCTATGAGAAGCAACCAATGAACAACTAAAGTGCTGCAAGTCTGAATTGATGCTTGTGGAGCAGCTGTGTTAGGCTTGCTCGTGGGGTTCCCAGCTGCAAGCACATTGCCTGATTGGTGTGTGGGTGCTTAGCAGTGCCACCTATGTATGGCTTATATAAGGGTATGGGTGCTTGCGCTTGAGGGGGATTGGGAATTGTGGATGGCAGATTGCCTACCTGCCACTGTGAGGGGCCATTTTGCTGTTTGCCTGAGAGGCGGTTTCCCCTGCCTGTGTGCTTGTCCGCCGTTGTGAGACTTTATTAAATGGGATGGCCCAACCCTTTCTGGCTCCGCAGTTTTTCTACCATCTGTCTGAATCCAGTGTGAACCTGTCTGGCCTCAGACACCAGCATTGCAATGCTTCTCATCTCTCTCCCTTCCTGTCTCTGTCTCTGTCTCTCCTTCTCTCTTGCTAAAAAAAAAAAAAAAGAAAAGGAAATGTAAAATAACATTCTTAGCTCATGGGTCTTTGTTTGTTGACCCTAAGATTTAGAGTCTGAATAAAGTAAATTCTTGGTTTTTTTTAAAGATTTTATTTATTCATTTTAGAGAGGGGAGAGAACGAGAGAGAGAGAAGGAGGGAGGAGCAGGAAGCATCAACTCCCATATGTGTCTTGACCAGGCAAGCCCAGGGTTTCGAACTGGCGACCTCAGCATTCCAGGTCGACACTTAACTCACTGCATCACCACAGGTCAGGCATGTAAATTCTTGCTTTTTTAAACTGGAGAAGCCTAACCTGTAACAGCAAGAAGTCAGAATTGTTTCGTAACAGATCACCCCAAAACTTAATGGCTTAAACCAACAGTAATAATTTATTAATGTTCACGGTTTCTATGGGGAAGGAATTGAGGAGAGCTTCACAGAGCAGTTCTAGCACCATCTCTCCTGTGAACTAGCAGGTGCTGGCTAGAGCTGCAGTCATCAGAAGCTGCACATGATTGGCTGCTGGCTGGTGGCCTCAGTTCCTTTTCCTGTGGATCCTCTCAGCAGGTTTTCTTGAATATCTCTTAATGTGCTACTGGCTTCCCCCAGAGAGAGTGATCCGAGAGACCTAGCAGAAGCTACAGTGCCTTTCATGTCCTAGCCTCACAAGTCATACACTATCTCCCTTATTATGTTGACCACACAGGACAGCCTAATTCAATGTAGGAGGTGTTACACAAAGGTGAGAAGATTAGGAGGTATGGATTATTGGGGGCTAGTTTGGAAGCTGACTACCACAGCCTTTTTTTTTTTTTTTTACATGTAATTGCTTTTAAGTGTATTCAGTGATGCTTGTTAAGTTAATAAAGTGTCAACACGTAGAGAATCTTCAAAACCCAGTACTTTAGAAGTTTGACTAATGAAATAATGTATAGTATGACTAACAAACTTAAATAAAAACAAAGTTATACAATGCTTAAATTAGCTAGAATTAAATACAGTAAAAACACTGTCTACCATCCATTTATCAAGTTCCTTTTAACCAAATTCCACTTAAACCTCTTCCTACCATCTGTAAAACATACAAGCATGAGGCTGTTCCCGTCAGTTGAATTACCAAGGTTCAACTGTTAGTTCCCAAGCTGGTTTATATTAGGTATATTTGTTATTGTAATTATGTACTTTAAGTAGTACATAAACCAAAGAAATATGAACATGGGTTATTCTTTGAAAATTAAGTGAAATACTTTGGATAAGATGAAAAATGAGTTACTCAAATTTGTTGATGAATTAGATGTAGGCAAACCATCAGTGCAAATCCAGGGACAAAAGTCATGAAAATCTAGAAAAATTCTGAACTCAGATTGCTTCTCAAGTGCCTGAAATTAAAGAAACAGAAACGGAAGGTGCCAGGTGATGTCTGGTAAAGTTTTTGCAGAATCAATGGATTTACTCTCAAAAACAAGTCTTTAATATTAAAACAAAATGATGGCAAATGAATGAAAATGGATTCATTTTGTATTAAAATAAAAATGTCTAACATATGTTTGTATTACTTAGCATGTTTCTTCTCCTTACCAACTAACTAGTTACTAGTTATAATTACATTTAATAAGAGGAACCCCCCACTCTTAAACTTAGCAGGTTTTTGGAAATGTGTAGTCCAGGGGTTTATAACTGGCATTAGGAGAGCCCTAGAAACTATTGAACAGACCACAGAGAGGGGAGGTGGGAGTGGGTAAGGAGAGCTGGAGGGTGGGCACTAGAGGCCTGGCCTTTAGAGCAGCTTCTCGTGTGTCTTTATACCTTTCTCCTGGAGGAATACACTTGGACATTCAAGGGTTTCACATTTTAAAAAGTATTTGAAGCCACTTACCTCATTCAACTTCTTAATTAGACCCTTGAACAGACAGTGGATGAGTTATGAGACTTGCCCTGAATGATGTAGCTGGATAGTCAGTGACGAGAGAACCAGCAGGACAAGAGCCGCAGCGAGCTGATGCCCCACAACATTTTCCTGCTTCACTGTGATCGTGCTCCTCAGTCCATTAGTTTCCGAGATAATTCTTATTGTTGTGTGCTTGCCATTCTTTCCTTTACAAGCCCGTAAATATTGTATTGCAATTAAATTACTTTAACTGAGTCTTGCTAAATTCAAAATGAAAGAAATTTAAGTAATGAGCTTTTACTATACTGAAAATACTAAGTTTCTATTATTAAAAACTATGCTGTTTTGACCTGTGATAGATCTAAATTAAACTCAGTTATTTATTTATTTTTTTTCTTCACAGAGACAGAGAGTCAGAGGGAGGGATAGACAGGGACAGACAGGAACGGAAAGATGAGAAGCATCAATCATTAGTCTCTCCTTGCGCCACCTTAGCCGTTCATCGATTGCCCTCCCATATGTGCCCTGACCGCGGGCCTCCAGCAGACCGAGTAACCCCCCGCTCGAGCCAGCAACCCTGGGTCCAAGCTGGTGAGCTTTTGCTCAAACCAGATGGGCCCGCGCTCAAGCTGGCAACCTTGGGGGTCTCGAACCTGGGTCCTTCCGCATCCCAGTCCAACGCTCCATCCACTGCGCCACCGCCTGGTCAGGCTCAGTTATTTTCTTAACTACTTTATTTCAACTTTCCCCCCATGAGACCCATCAGCTCTGTCCTATAACCCCTCCTGTGCCTCCCATCTCTTGACTCTGCTGATCCTCCGCCCAGACACCTGCCCCCGTGTGTTTTTTCCTTTTCACTTCTTCCTGTCCTCCAGGCCCAGCACAGTGGCCTCTGACATAGTCAGTGAACTTTTTTCTCCTCTGAATGACTGTTGCACGAGTAATCTGCAGGATTCTGAATAGAAATAGCAATTCAATAGAACTGGAATTCTATGTCCAGTAAACTATCATTTCAATACAATAAAGTCTAAGAGACTTAAAGAGTCTTATCAAGAGTTCTTCTTGGATGAATAAAATTGAGCACATAAGAAGTAGGATGTAAGGAGAAATGGAGAACAAAATAGTTGGAAATCTTACAGATGAATCTAAGAAACAGTAACTATAAAACAGTAGTAATGATGACAATTTGGGGGGGTTCTAAAAATAAGGTAGAAATAATTCCTCAATTGTGATTGATAC
The DNA here is from genome assembly GCF_036850995.1 of Saccopteryx leptura. Classification (NCBI taxonomy): domain Eukaryota; kingdom Metazoa; phylum Chordata; class Mammalia; order Chiroptera; family Emballonuridae; genus Saccopteryx; species Saccopteryx leptura. The sequence goes on from NC_089507.1 coordinate 92,883,795, forward strand.
AATCTAAGATTCTTATCATTATTTAGTAGTAGGGTAGAGAAATTAACTTACATTCTAAGCCAAGTAAGAATGTCTCAGAATATACAAGGCAAACATTAAAAGGATAGAGAAACAAATAAATATATACTTCCAAATTATTGGGTAAAAGAATATTAAAAAAATTAAATTATCAGAAAACAAAAAAACGAGAAAAAGGAAAATCAAGATAAATGGAAAGCACAAAATAAGATGATATATATCAAAATTTATCTGAAATAAACAGATTAAACTCAACAATGAAAAGAGCAGACATTGTTGAATTTATTAACATAGATTGAGATTTTACTAGCCACACATAGGTTATAATTGAAAGCATTATTCCAAGCTGTAGTGAAAAAAATTTAACACGGAAGGAATGAGAATGCAGACAATTTGAAGGAGAAAATGGGTAAACTATAAGCATTAAAAAAATGAATAAAAACTCAATCATTTTAAACACTGTTCTTTATACCATCTAATGTGGAGTTTTTCTATGGAATGTGTAAACTAAGCAAGGAAACCTCTTGGTTAGATAATATTTTTGCTTTGAAGCTTGTTCTTGGGTTCATTAGTTTTCAACCCTGTGGTGTGTCATGATTTTTTTAAGAGCTTCACACTGAGCTCCAAGCTTTTATAATTTATTTTGTTTCTCTGTTAATAAAAGAATCTCAAACTGCTTTCTAGTAGCTCTTTTTTGATGAGCTCTTCTGAGTTTCCATTTATTAATTATAAATCACGCATTTTTGAGGCAATATGCTCTAATATTCAATATGTTTTGTAACAACCTAGAGTGGATAAGCAAATTAGTCTCATATCTACCTCTGGATTGTGACCCTTTGTTATTTGCTCACAAAAGCATTTCCTTTTTGAAATGAAGTAAAGGAAAGAAAAGATGAAAGAAATATTTACAAGAATATAATTTCAGGCCCTGGATGGTTGGCTCAGTGGTAGAGTGTTGGCTTGTATGTAGAAGTCCTGAGTTTGATTCCTGGTCAGGGCACTCAGGAAAAGCGACCATCTGCTCCACCCCCCCACCCCCATTTTTCTCCCACAGCCATGGCCTGATTGGCTCGAGCGAATTGGCCTCTGGTGCTGAGGATAGCTCCATGGCCTCACCTCAGGCACTAAAAAAAAAATGGCTTCTTGTTGCAACAGAGCAATGATCCCAGATGGGCAGAGCATCGCCCTCTATTGGGCTTGCTGGGATTAGATTTTGGTCCGGGCACATGCTGGCGTCTGTCTCTCTGCCTCCTCTCCTTTCGCTAAAAAAAAAGAATATAATTTCAGAGCTCCTGCTGAGGTCAATTTCCAGAGAATGAGGTAAATGACTGGCTTAAATGCTGAGTGCTTAGAAGGAATATAAATGTCACCTGGCTGAGAGGAAGATAGTTGAGAAACTACACTCAACATGGAAGTTCTTGTCAGTTTCTAGCCAGATGCTGTATGCATTACTTCTGTTGCTGTTCTGTTTTGATTATGTTGTGGATTAACTACTCTTATAGGACTGCCTACATCAAAAGGACTTATTTTAACAATGATGATTCATGTAGCAGCACCTGAGAGAGACCAAAGTATTAGTTAAGATAACTGCCTAGTATGCGCTGCAAAATGTAATTTTGTTAGGCAGATTTTTTTTTCTTCACTTTTTCTGTTGATTTCAGAAAGAGGAGAAAGAGAGAGAAACATCAACTCATTCCATTTAGTTGTGTAGTCATTAGTTGCTTCTTGTATGTATCCTGACTGGGGATGGAACTTGTGACCTTGGCACAGCAGGACAACACTCTATCCATTGAGCCACCTGGCCAGGGCTTTGTTAGGCAGATTTAAAATAAAATCTAGAAATCAGAAGAGTTCATCAAAAGGGAACTAGTACATAGTTCTATGGGTTTTATGGTGGGAAGATGAGAGAGTTAAGAGTTGATTGTGCAACATAGGTACATTGGGCAGGGCTTTCCAAGCAAGTATGGGAATAAGTACAAAGGCAAGGAAGCATGCAACAATGTTTCATATTCAAGAAACTGCGTGTGTTTCACACCTCTGGAATACACAATTGCCAGGTAGTTGGTGCAAGGGATGATAAGTGAGGCTGGAGAAATAGGAATTAACTCATGGAAAGTTTTATTTGTAATTGGTTCTCTTTGCAAGAGAGCACAAATAGAGGTCTTTTTTTGTGTGTATTTTTCTGAAGTTGGAAATGGGGAGGCAGTCAGACAGACTCCGCATGCGCCCGACTGGGGTCCACCTGGCATGCCCACCAGGGGGCGATGCTCTACCCATCTGCGGCGTTGCTCTGTTGCAACCAGAGCCATTCTAGCGCCTGAGGCAGAAGCCATAGAGCCATCCCCAGTGCCCGGGCCAACTCTGCTCCAATGGAGCCCTGGCTGTGGGAGGGGAAGAGAGAGAAAGAGAGGAAGGAGAGGGGGAGGGGTGGAGAAGCAGATGAGTGCTTCTCTTGTGTGCTCTGGCCGGGAATCGAACCCAGGACTCCTGCACACCAGGCTGATGCTCTACCACTGAGCCAACCAGCCAGGGTCAATAGAGGTCTTTAAATATGAAATAGTTTGCTTTATGTGGTTTTAGAAGATTGGAATAGGCCCTGGCTGGTTGGCTCAGTGGATAGAGTGTCAGCCTGGCCTGCAGACATCTGGGTTCGATCTCTGGTAGGGCACACATGAGAAGCAACCATCTGCTTCTCTCCTCCTCCCTCTCCCCTTCTCTCTCTTTCCCTTCCACAGCCAGTGGCTTGATTGGTTCAAGCGTTGGCCCTGGCATTGAGGATAGCTCTGTTGTGAGTAAGTCAGCCTCAGGAGCTAAAAATATGTTGATACTCCAGCATCAGCCCTATATGGGGTTGCTGGGAGGATCCCGATGAGGGCACATGTGGGAGTCTGTCTCTCTATCTCCCCTCCTCTCACTTGAAGAAGAAGGGGAGAGGGAGAGAAGGAGAAGGAGAAGAAGGAGAAGACTGGAATTGATTTTAATCTGGAATGAATTGGTGGGAGAAGCCAGTTAGGAAGCTGTTACAGTGATCTAGGTGAGATGATAAGGATTTGAGCTACGGCAGTAAAGATGGAGCTAGAAAGGAGAGGTTGGATTTGAGAGCTCTGTGTGAATCTGTATGAATTAGAATCAGTAGGCCTCAGAGACAGTTCAGTTTTAACTACTGGTGCACTACTTCATCAAGATAAGAAATAAGAGAGGCTCAGGTCTATGAAGGGACAAGAAAGAGCTCAATTCAAAAGGTGTTGAACCAGTACAGGGGTGACCCTGCAGGAGGAAGCTTGTTGCTTCAGTATGCCCAGATCTATCTTATTGTTTGGTTCTGAACCGTATGAAGATCTGCTTGTTTGGGTTTAGACTACTACCAATCTGGAGTTGTAATGAACAAAGCAACATGAAGCAAAGAAAATATTCCCCAAAGAAATTTGAAAAGACATTTTCAGGATCCTAAAATTATTACTACTTTACAATCCAATCATTCTGCAGTCCACCCTAAAGGAAAAAATGTAAACAAAAGATTTATGTGCAAAGATGTTTAGAATCAGTTGAATTATAATGGTAAAAAATTGAACACATATAGAATAACCTATTAACTGTAATAATTTTAGATGATGGCTGTATTTATGACTTATTTTCTATTAATATTTTGAGAGTATGTGATTTATGGACTTTATAAAATGATCATGTATTCCTTTCAGATCAGGGAAAAAATGTAGAAGTAATGTATAAAATGGAACTGTCCAACAATAGGTAAATAGTTAATTCTGATACACCCATAGTATTAGTGGTTACAGAACTATTTAAATAATTTAAAATATGACACGTTTTTAATCAAACATTAGTGATCAGGTTGGTGGGACTGCGAGTGCTTGTTTCCTCTATTGTCCAGGTTTCCACAGGACTCTTACTATATTTCTTTTCCTCATTAAAATTTTTTTTTCTAGTTTCTACAGGGATTTTTGCTGCTTTTTTCTACTTTCCATGAAATAATCTGTTTTATTCTTTCTTCTTTTCTACCACTTTAGAAACTACAGACTGAGTGGTTTACTTTAAGTGTTTAACATAAACATATATTTAATTGTAGCTCTTCTAACAAAGTCTCAAGATTTTCATTATCTTTTTCTTTCCACTGAACATAACATACCAAATATTATTTAGCACTTTTCTGTTCATTTTAACAGACAAACTGCTTTAAAAATCTTTTAACAGTAAGTAGTTGACTTACCAGCATATCTTCCAGCATTGGTGTTTGTGTTAGTTTCCTAGGGCTCCCATTAACAAAGTACCTGAGGCCGGGTGGCTTAAACACATTTATTTTCTCACGTTCTGGAAGCCAGAAGTCTGAGGAGAAGTGTCAGCAGCGATAGTTTCTTCTCAGGCCTCCCTCCTCGGCTTGTTGAGGGTCATCTCCTCATGTTCTCACATGGTCTCCTTTCTCTGTGTGCACATATCTGTGTCCAGACCTCTTCTTTTTATAAGATCATCACGCAGAATAGGGTCCACTCATTTTAATTTAATTACCTCTTTAAAATACAGTCAGGTTCTGAGGTACTGGGAGTTAGAACTTCAACATAGAACCTGGGAGGGGGGACAGAGTTCAGTCTATAACAGTGTTCTCTTGCATTCTGCTTCCATTTGGGTTTAGTTCCCTTCTTTCTGAAAGTTCTTCAACAATGGTAGGTAGCAAGGGAGCTATAACCCTGCGTATCTGAAAGTCTCTTCATTTCTTTCAACCTAAAGTAGTTTTTCTGAGCCTAGTATTACAGGTTGATAGTTATTTTCCCTTAGCACCTTGAAAATATTCATACACTAAATTAACATACACATTTTGAGCCCCTGTATTATGTGTCAGGTACTATTTCAGGTGCTGCAGATACAGCAGCAGTGAACCAGACCTGGTCCCTCCCTTCACCCAGAGATTATGACTCTAGTGCAGCGGTTCTCAAACTTGTTGAAGTCGGGGTGCATTTAAAATCGTACAAATAACTGTAGGCGCACTATATACAAATTTCTGAGAAATATGTTATAATAAGTCAAGTATTAAAGAAAAAATATAAAGTCCAAGCATGCTTTTATGGTAATTAAACAAAATAAATACGACAAAATTAAATTTATTCTGACATTAAAAAACTTTTTTATGTTACATTTTTTGAGTTATGCTTTTTAAAATTCATAAAAAAGGGGTTAAAAAATAAAAAAGTGACAAAGTTATCTTTTTATAAATATAGATACATTCTTAGTAAGATTTAGTAAATTCAGCAGGTCCTGGCATGAATGTGTTAAGTTTTTTCATTCTTGTGTTTATGAGAAACATGAGCCTGATGTGTCCGTAATGATTCTTTAATGTTGGGCATATATCTGAAAGGCAAAATCTCATTTCCTCATCAATACATTGAAGAATTCCTCTTTTTATTCATAATTGTGTTGAGGGTAGAAAATCCTAATTTACCTAAATAGGATGTTGAAAATTATAGTAAAATGTTCAAAGCTTTTTTAGATATTGCCACAAATTCTTTTATAGAAACTCAAAAGGCTTTAAGAGACAATTCCTTATGTTTAATCATCAATCCACGATCAGTTGGACATAGCTGCCAGTTTTTCTTCTGTTAATATTAAACCAAAATCACTTGAAGCTTCCATGAATGGATTTCTAATCCAATCGTATTGTTCAGTGTTAAGTGATGGAAAATGCTATAAATTAAATTCTGCCTGTCAGCCTTCAAGTCCTATTTTATTACACTTAACTTTTGCTCACCTCCAGAATCGGATTCTTCAATATCACACTTCTTTTTGAGAAATCTATCCATTTTATTTGGGTGTGTTTATCTAAAAATAATATAATGATGTTAATAATAAATATAATAATGATGTGTTAACAAAAAGAGCATTATTTTCATAATGAAATGGTATAATAGAATAACTATATTTATTTTTATATCTGGGCACATGCTGCGAACCAGTGCAGCTAGTAATTCCAGATCTCGAGTGGGAACGATGAGGAATTAAGAAAATATGGGGTCAAGAGGGCCCTGTAATTGCTGCTGGCAAGAACAAAGCACGCCCAAAAACCACATCTTGCTTTATTTTTACAGCAAAGTGGGCCATTAGCAAATTAGTGAGATCTTTGATCATGTTTCTAAGAAAACCCAAGAATTTTACCAAGTGCAGAAAACTCCCACCATAAACATAATCTTAACTTTACACCAAACGAAGGATAGAAGAAACTTGCCTCCAGTCTTTCTGGGGAACATGGGGGGTAGTGTAAACAATCCAGCACCACAGCTTAACAGCCTTTGCAACCTAATCAGGCAAGTGAGGTGGGGGTTTGGGCAGACTGTCAGCTTATAGCCAATTTCCCACATCTATCCCCCAAAAATCTAAACTCCAAAAACCCTGTTGGTTTTTTGGTCCCCAACAGGCACATATTTCTCTGGAATACCATAGGGCACACCTGGAAATCTTCTAGGGCACAACACTGTGCCCTGGCATCCACTTTGAGAACCACTGTTCTAGTGGAAGGAAATAAAATAATTGTACAGGTTTTGTGAGTATGTCTTTATTTCTCCAGGGCAGCAATTTTCAATTAATGTGCCCAAGAATTTTTAAAACATGCAATACCTAACTATTTAGTCAGGGTTCCTGACCTCTTTTCCCTTAGATTGTCAAATAAAAAAAAAGGACAACAGGCAACACAATAGCCATTGGTATGAATGCCCGGTCTTGAGCCATAAATATATAGATTATTACTGGTCATATCGCCTAATAAGATTGCATCTGATTGGTTAATTTTTGATGTCAGAAATCCTTATATACAAGTATAGGCACCTGATTTTTATTTATTTTTTCATTTTTATTATTATTTTTTTTTACTTTTCTGAAGCTGGAAACGGGGAGAGACAGTCAGACAGACTCCCGCATGTGCCTGACCGGGATCCACCCGGCACGCCCACCAGGGACGATGCTCTGCCCACCAGGGGGCGATGCTCTGCCCCTCCGGGGCGTCGCTCTGCCGCGACCAGAGGGACTCTAGCACCTGGGGCAGAGGCCAAGGAGCCATCCCCAGCGCCCGGGCCATCTTTGCTCCAATGGAGCCTCGCTGCGGGAGGGGAAGAGAGAGACAGAGAGGAAGGGGGGGGTGGAGAAGCAAATGGGTGCTTCTCCTGTGTGCCCTGGCCGGGAATCGAACCCGGGTCCCCCGCACACCAGGCCGACGCTCTACCACTGAGCCAACCGGCCAGGGCCTAGGCACCTGATTTTTTAAAAAAGTCAGTTTGGAGCAAAAAGGTTAGATAATTACCTTTTTTTTTTTTTTTTTTTTTTTTTTTTCCAGCAAAGAAACAGAGCGTACTTAATTTTCCAGATTTGATCAGTAGGTGTACCTACCTACTTTGCAATTCTTAAGGTAGTTTCCCTCAGAATACTAGTTTGAAAACAGGGTCTTGATCATATTGACATGAACTCTGCTCCTCAATTTCCTTTCTGTTATAAAATCAAGCTGTTCTTGGAATTCTGAAAAATAACCCTGTCTGAAATTATTCTACTCCACCTTACACTAGTCCCACCATAAGGACAAAGATTCCTTTGCTGACCACCAATGAAAGAGGTGCCCCTTCTGGAAGTACAGCGGGGGCCGGATAAATGGCTTCAGGGGGCTACATGCGGCCCGCGGGTCGTAGTTTGGGGACTCCTGGTCTAACCCCTTGGCAAACTGTGGCTCGCAAGCCTCATGCGGCTCTTTGGCCCCTTGAGTGTTTAGCAAAGGCCAGCTTAGGAGTACCCTAATTAAGTTAATAACAATGTACCTACCTATATAGTTTAAGTTTAAAACATTTGGCTCTCAAAAGAAATTTCAATTATTGTACTGTTGACATTTGGCTCTGTTGACTGAGTTTGCCGACCAATTAACCAAATGAGCTATCTGGCCAGGTCTGGACTGATCTTTGATCTTCATTTCTAATCAGCTAGCCTAGGGCCTGCTGATGCTTCTGGCGCAGGGGCATACTTTGAGAAGCAAATACCTAGAATATACTTGTAACTATTTATTTTAGATGCTTTCCTAAATATAAGAACCAAATTTGAAAATTCTCACAGAATTTTCAGGAGTTGTCACACCCCATGTGAGACCTTGTCCCGGTGTCACTGCTGCCCCTTCCTGTGGCGCAGGCAGCGGGCAGCCGGGCAGGGTTCAGAGCTCCAGGGGTGTGCCGGGGATGTGTGGGAAGCTGGGATTTTCATTATGCTTGACATATCAGGTTAAAAGGAGTCTTCTGGTAAAGATACTTATTTCAACTTTTCCACTTTTTCTAAAAGAAAGTCTTTCCTACAGGTTTTGCGTGTGAAGCTGTGTGGAAATCTGAAATCCTGTCAGTCACCTCTTTACAGTACAGTGGTGCCACCTGATGGTAAGCTTTCTTAGCACCCCATGCCCTCCTACACCTGGCTCCGTTTACTTCCTGTCTTTTCTGTTCCCCTAATGTCGTTATGTCTTTCAGCAAACGCCTACTCCAGCCATCAGAACCATTATAGATGAATGAGAAGCAGTTTCTGCCCTCAAAAATCTTCACTCTTTACCTAGGAAGACTCTAAGATGATGATAATAAAGTGTGATATGTGCTATGATAAAATGCCATGAAATGGTAGGGAAATCTGTAAACTCTAGGATGGTACAAGCACTGTAGGAACCATGCAAATGATCACAGGAATTCAGAGGCTTATGAATTACATGTTTAAGCATTCCTTTTAGAATGTTTGTATTTTAAAGTTATTTTTATAAAAAGTAAACTTCTTATCTATTTCTATTTTGTCTTTTTTCCCCCAACAGAAATAACAATTAATTATAGACACGGCCTCCCTTTGATAACACTTACTTTACCATCCAGAAAAGAGCGCTGTCAATTTGTAGTCAAGCCGATGTTATCAACAGTTGGTTCATTTCTTCAGGACCTACAAAATGAAGACAGAGGTGTCAAGAAGGCAGCCATTTTCACAGCAGGTATATATATCTCTATATATTATTTTTCAATTTTATCTTTTACTCTTTTTCTGAATCTTCATTTTGCTTCTTTACGAAAGAAGCTGATTCTTTAATTCCTTATAAAATAAATGGTTGGTCTTCACTGAGACCTTCATTTATATAATCAGTAATATTAAAAATTGTTGAATAAAATTAATGGAATAAATTTTGTGCAAGTTTCAGTTACTTATTTTATATAGTTAGCCCTGAGAAATATTTGATGACACAGTCATCAGTGTGTAATTTTCAGCAAAATTTGAGTAATTAAAAAGCAAAATGTAGGTTAAATAATTAAAATATCCAGGGAACAATTAAAATATACAAATAGTTCATTTATCTTTGTTATAAAGAAATTTCAGTCTAGTCTGTTTTTTGATAGTTGGTCCCCAGGCAAAATATACATATTTTTTAATACTAGAAGTGGGTAAATCATTTAGACATTTTAAATTTAAAATACAGCTTTTATGTTCTTGTAGTCTGACATGGCCTTAGACCTTGCCATCCATATAGATAAATGAATAGATTTGCATTGTTATTTTAATGTATTAACATGATTAGAATCAGCTTATTTAAAAGTCGAATACTGTTGCACTTTTGAAAAGGAAATAAACATTCTTTTTCCCTATCCAAGTTCAGAATTAATGAATGATAGATATAGAGATTGGAAGAATGGAAATTAAAGAATTTATTTACTCAACAAATAGTTATTTTACACCAAACATACCAGACACTGCTCTAGATGCCAGAGGTAGAGCAAAAGACAAACTCCTGCTCTTGTGGGGCTTACATTTTAAATTGAGAAAGAAATGAGGTCAAGAAAGAAAATAAATAAAATATTAGATAGTAAGTGTTGTGCAGAAAAATAAAGCAGAGTGGGGTGGCGGGGAGCGGGTGTGTTGTGGGGAAGCTTGCGAAGGTCCCGTTCGAAGAGGACCTGCAAGAGCTGAGAGAGCTCTGTAGATGGGAGAAGCGCTCTCCAGGCAGAGGCCCTGAGGTGGGAGCCAGTTCCTCTGTGGCTGCAAAGGAGGGAGCTGGCCAGCGGTAGGAAAGGAGGGCAGGGTGGGAGAGCCTTGCTGTAGGGCAGGGGTCCCCAAACTTTTTACACAGGGGGCCAGTTCACTGTCCCTCAGACCGTTGGAGGGCCGGACTATAAAAAAAACTATGAACAAATCCCTATGCACACTGCACATACCTTATTTTAAAGTAAAAAAACAAAACGGGAACAAATACAATATTTAAAATAAAGAACAAGTAAATTTAAATCAACAAACTGACCAGTATTTCAATGGGAACTACGGGCCTGCTTCTGGCTAATGAGATGGTCAATGTGCTCCTCTCACTGACCACCAATGAAAGAGGTGCCCCTGGCCCTGGCCGGTTGGCTCAGCAGTAGAGCGTCGGCCTGGCGTGCGGGGGACCCGGGTTCGATTCCCAGCCAGGGCACACAGGAGAAGTGCCCATTTGCTTCTCCACCCCCCCTCCTTCCTATCTGTCTCTCTCTTCCCCTCCCGCAGCCAAGGCTCCATTGGAGCAAAGATGGCCCAGGCGCTGGGGATGGCTCCTTGGCCTCTGCCCCAGGCGCTAGAGTGGCTCTGGTCGCAGCAGAGCGACACCCCGGAGGGGCAGAGCATCGCCCCCTGGTGGGCAGAGCGTCGCCCCTGGTGGGCGTGCCAGGTGGATCCAGTTGGGCGCATGCGGGAGTCTGTCTGACTGTCTCTCCCCGTTTCCAGCTTCAGAAAAATACAAAAAAAAAAAAAAAGAAAGAGGTGCCCCTTCTGGAAGTGTGGTGGGGGCTGGATAAATGGCCTCAGGGGGCTGCATGTGGCCCGCGGGCCGGGCCGTAGTTTGGGGACCCCTGCTGTAGGGTATTGCGAGGACCTTGAGTTTAACTGGAAGGGGAGCTTTTTTCCTGGTGAAACCAGAATCAGAGAATCGAGTTTTAGTCTAATGGCTACAATGGCCTAATTCTCCATCCCTGAGCCAGACAGACATTCCCCCAGTAACAGGAGCAACGAACACACATGGGCCTTCCCCACAGGGCCAGGGCCTCCCTCCCTACACAGGCAGATGCAGGCCTGGCACAGTACCTGCCTGCTAGCTAGTGCGCACTCAAGTAGTGCTTGTTAAAGAAATGAAATCAGTGAGCTTAAAGCAATGATCAGTGAGTACCCTGCTTATTTATTTTTTTTATAATTATGAATTTATTTCTCTTTTCTATTACCCTGCTTATTTTAAAAAATAATTTGAATAGCTTTGAAACATAAAGCGCAAAGAAAAAGACTAGAAATCTTAGAGAAAGGGGGCTTTTGGGCTGATTCAAAACACTTTATTGGGGTTTAAATCAATACTTGCTCAGGAATAGGTGAAAAAATTCAATACATCATTAGCTTCATCGAAGTGTCCGCGTCCAGTCTTTAGCTGTTCCTCTATTAGTATAATGGGAAAATGCCATACTTCAACTGAGATATCATATGAAGGTGATCTTTTTATAGTACTATTTTAAGAAGTTGGTTTGATATCATTTAAGTATAAATTTTTAAATGAAATTTTAAAAAATAAATTTGCAAAGTTAGATAAAACAATTGGCATATTGGTTATCTTTTTAAAGATTTGCCTGCATTTAATTTGGGCATGAGAAGAGTGTTCTTAGCTTGTCACAGTTTTGCCCATGGTGTGCGTTGACTAATTTGGCAGTCCTTCAGAAAATGATCTCACCCCACCTGATGAACAGGAACCCAGCCAGCCAAATTCTAGGAACAGACTCAGGTGTAGACTTGACTTGCTGCCACTGGAACAAAAGAACTTCAGAGAACCAGACGGGAGGCCAGCAACTGAGGTCTTCCTGATTTTACTAGCAGTGTTACTGCTATCACACACAGTAATAGCTGAGTAGCTCCAGTTGGATGTAGCCAAGCAAATGCAAGGCTGGAAGAAAATGCTCATCCTGGACTTTATATCACATAATTATAAGTGCACTGTTCTGAAGATGTAGTGATAGAAAGAGAAACTCCTACACAGCACCAGCTTTTTACTTACTGTTCGATGAGTTTGCATTCTTCAGCCTGGGTTACATTAAGTTTAGTTCAAGAGCATGGTAACACAAACTATGCTATATGAGAAGCTATGCTATGCAAAGCACACTGAGGGTTAAATTTTTCAAGAGGTTTTTTTCCCCTGAAATGTTCCTAGGATGTTTGTAGTTACTGTTAGACTCTCTCCTACCTCTCTCCACCTCCACAAAACAAACCACAGAAATGCAGGTTTACCTCTCTGGTTTAATTATGTTTATTACTACCCCTGCCACCCCTACCTTATGTAGTTTTGCCTCTTTTCATCTTTCCCAGGCTGGGAAGGGAGGGAGCCCTGTGTGTGGTGGTTTGTGGGACTGTTTGCCTACCAAGGTTTAACTAACACAGATCAGTCACCCTGTAGTAATTAAAAATAAGAGAAAGGCAGGCTTTTTAAAATGGTACTTACCTATGTGCCTGCACATGCAGTTGGGTTTGGCTGTAGCAGCAGAAACGAACTGGTGAATGCATCAGCGGATTCTGAGATTAGGATTGCCAGAAAGTCAAGCTTGGAAAAGGGCAGCAACCAAGGGAGGCCATAGCGGAGACCAGGTGAGCTCAGGGACAGCCTCATGAGCTCTGCCACCTCACAGCTCTGTAGTGCTGGTGGTTGAGGCCAGGCAGGTTTGCACTGGATTTGGGGAGACAGTAGAGGAACTGCGGAGCTGGAAAGCCTCGGGCGATACCTGTTTTATTTTAGGTTCACAGAGATGGGCAAGCGAAGAAACAAATGAAAACCTGCTTCTCGCAGTGGAGGGCAAAGGATCAGGAAAACCGCCCCTCACAGTGGTGGTGGTGGCTGAGGGAATCAGGGAACTGCACTTCACAGGGGCAGGAGAGTGATCTAGGAGAATTGCCCCCGAGGGAAGGCACCTATAGCTTTTCATAGAGACACACACACTAATTATGCAAAGTGCTTGTAGCCGGTAAACCAGCGAGCAAGCCTAACACAGCTGTTTTCCCCACAAACTGCCACCTCAACTGCTCTGGCCTTGCTGTGAACAGTTCCCACCTCCCCTGAATCTGCATGACTGTCTTCTGCAGATACAGTATCACCAGGGACATGGGTCTGGATCCCAGCCCAGCTGACAGGGTGGGAGAGGAAGCACCTGCCTGCCCTGCTTGGTCCAGTGGAATGGACAGTAGAGCAATAAGGAAGGATTCCTCCCGTGGGAACAGTGTTGGGTATAGGTAGCCCCCGAGAAGGCAGATGTCCGCTACAGTATTGTAAAGAGCTGGGTTAGTAAGTATTTCTTTAGATGTTGGGGAAAGATCCTTACTATTCTAAAAGGACACATTTTTACATTATGTTTTCTCTTTCAGATGGCAGTGAGATTGCAAATTCAACCTTGATGGGAATTTTGCTAATGAATGATTTTAAACTTGTCATTAATAAAATAACATATCATGTAAAGTGCCCCAAGAAAGGTAAGAAACACAGCTATAAAATTATTTTAACATTTCTCTTAGGCTATGGCACTTTTACAGGGAGCAAGCTTACTTTATGAATCTTTTAAAATAATTAAATGACAAGAAGGCTTTGGAGAACCATGTTTAAACTTTTCTAGCAGGGGTATAGATGATCAGTATATGTTGCCTAGCAGGACTTTTAGTCTCATATACTTTTTTATACTTTTAAGACTTCCACTGTAGGAACTTGAATGCTTAATCTGACATTATTGGGTTAAGATGTAGGCCTGAAAATCATGAAATCAAGTATCTATTGTTGTACAGCTCTTAACTCTATTTTAAAAAGAGACTTTATTTTTTAGAGCAGTTTTAGGTTCATAGCAAGATTGAGCAGATAGTACAGAGTTTTCATATACACTGTGCCCACTTCCCCACAGCCTTCCCTACTATCAAGCACCACAGTGCTACATTTGTTACAGTCCACGAAGCTACCTTGACTCATCATCACCCACATTCCATAGTTCAGGGGTCGGGAACCTATGGCTCGCGAGCCAGATGTGGCTCTTTTGTTGGCTGCAGCTACCTCGCAGACAAATCTTTAATAAAAAAAATAATAGCGTTAAAAATATAAAACATTCCCATGTATTACAATCCATTCATTTCCTACCGCTTATGTTCATGGTTGCGGGTGGCTGGATCCTGTCACAGCTGTCCTCCGGGACAACACCAAATTTTTACTGGAAACTGCGTAACATACATGGGTAGCTGTATGGCTCTCACGGAATTACATTTTAAAATATGTGGCATTCATGGCTCTCTCAGCCAAAAAGGTTCCTGACCCCTGGCATAGTTGATAATAGGGCTCACTTTTGAGGTTGTACATTTAATGGATTTTGACAAATGTGTAATGACATATATCCACTATTGTAGTACCATACAGAGTAGTTTCACTGCCCAAACACTCCCCTGTGCTCTGCCTATTCATCCCTTCCTCCCCCCTAACCCATGGCAACCATTTATCTTTTTACTGTCTCCATAGTTTTGCCCTTTTCAGAATGTTATTCAGTTGGAACCATACAATATGTAGCCTTTTTAGATTGGCCTTCCTAAATGGTACTATGCATAAGTTTTCTCTGTGTATTTTCATGGTTTGAAAGTTTATGTCTATTTAGTGTTGAATAATAATAAATAATAGTCCATTGTCTGAATGTATCAGTTTGTTTATCCATTCACCTACTGAAGGACATCTTGGATGTTTCCAAGTTTTGACAATTATGAATATACTGGCAATAGCATCTGTGTGTAGGTTTTTGTGTGGGCATAAGTTTTTCGTTCATTTGGGTAAATACCAAGGCGCATGATTGCTGCATCATATGCATATGGTAAGACTGTTTAATTTTGGGAGAAACTGAAACACTGTCTTCTGAAATGACTGTACCATTTTACATTCCCCTAAACAGCAAATGAGAATTATGTTGCTCCACATTTTCATCAGCATTTAGTGTGGCCAGTATTTTGGATGTTGGCCATTCTAATAAGTAGTGCAGTCCTATTTCATTGTTGCTTTAATTTGCAGTTGCCTATTGACATGATTTCACATCATGTCACTTACTTGCCATCTGTGTATCTATGATGAGGTGTCTGTTCAAGTCCTCGGCCCATTTTTTAAATAGGTTGTCCATTATCTTGTTGTTGGTTTAAGAGTTCTATGTGTAGTTTGGATAACAATTCATTATCAGATCTCTCTTTTGTAAATATGTTCTCGCAATGTGTGGCTTGTCTTCTCCTTCTCTTCACATTGTCTTTCAGAGCACAGGTTTTTAATTGTAACGAAGTCTAGCTTTTCAATTATTATTTTAGTGGCTTGTGCCTTTGCTGTTATATCTAAAAAGTCATCTAGGTCTTCTCCTATGTTATCTTCTAGGACAGCAGTTCTCAACCTGTGGGTTGCGTCCCCAGCGGGGTCGCCTAAAGCCATTGGAAAATACATAATGCATATCAGGTATTTACATTCCGAATCATAACTGTAGCAAAATTACAGTTATGAAGTAGCCACCAAAATTATTTTTTGGTTTGGGGTCACCGCAACATGAGGAACTATATTGCGGGGTCATGGCATTAGAAAAGTTGAGAACCACTGTTCTAGGAGGGGTTTTTTTTTATTTTTATTTTTTTTTATTTCTTGCTTTTAAGCCAGAAATGGGGAGGCAGTCAGACAGACTCCTGGATGTGCCCAACCGGGATCCACCCGGCACGCCCACCAGGGGGTGATGCCCTGCCCATCCGGGGCGTTGCCCCGCTGCAACCAGAGCCACCCCAGCGCCCAAGGCAGAGGCCACAGAGCCATCCTCAGCGCCTGGGCCAGCCCAGGCCAACTTTGCTCCAATGGAGCCTCTGCTGCGGGAGGGGAAGAGAGAGACAGAGAGGGAGGAGAGGGGGAGGGGTGGAGAAGCAGATGGGCGCTTCTCCTGTGTGCCCTGGCCGGGAATCAAACCCGGGACTCCCGCACGCCAGGCCGATGCTCCACCACTGAGCCAACCAGCCAGGGCCTCTTCTAGGAGTTTTATAGTTTTATATTTTACATTTAAGGCTATGATTTATTTTGAATTAATTTTTGTGAAGTGTGTAAGGTCTGAGTCTAGATTTATTTTTTTGCATGTGGAGGTACAATTCTTCCAACATCATTTGTTGAAAAGACTGTTTTGGCCTGCCCAGGTGATGGCGCAGTGGATAGAGCGTCAGGCTGGGACACAGAGGACCCAGGTTCAGAAACCTGAGGTTGGCCCTGGCTGGTTGGCTCAGTGGTAGAGCATCAGCCTGGCGTGCAGAAGTCCCGGGTTCGATTCCTGGCCGGGGCACACAGGAGAAGCGCCCATCTGCTTCTCCACCTCTCCCCCTCTCCTTCCTCTCTGTCTCTCTCTTCCCCTCCCGCAGCGAGGCTCCATTGGAGCAAAGATTGCCCGGGCGCTGGGGATGGCTCCTTGGCCTCTGCCCCAGGCGCTAGAGTGGCTCTGGTCGCAACAGAGCGACGCCCCGGAGGGGCAGAGCATCACCCCCTGGTAGGCAGAGCGTCGCCCCCTGGTGGGCGTGCCAGGTGGATTCCGGTCGGGCACATGCGGGAGTCTGTCTGTCAGCGTCGCCCCCTGGCGGGCGTGCCAGGTGGATCCCGGTCGGGCACATGCGGGAGTCTGTCTGTCTCTCCCTGTTTCCAGCTTCAGAAAAATACAAAAAAAAACCCAAATAAACAAACAAAAAAAAAACAAAAACAAAAAACCTGAGGTCGCCGGCTTGAGTGTGGCCTCATCTGGTTTGAGCAAGGCTCACCAGCTTGAGCACAAGGTCACTGGCTTGAGCAAGGGGTCACTTGCTCTGCTGGAGCCTCCTGGTCAAGGCACATATGAAAAAGCAATCAATGAACAACTAAGGTGCCACAACAAAGAATCGATGCTTCTCATTTCTCTCCCTTCCTGTCTTTCTGACCCTATGTGTCCCTTTCTCTATGTCTTTCTGTCTCTTTCACAAAAATAAAAATAAAAAAAAGACTGTTTTTGTTCCATATTGCTTTTGCTCCTTTGTCAAAGATTAGTTGATTATATTTATGTAGGCCTATTTCTGGGTTCTCTATTCTTTCCTTTGATATATTTGTCTATTTTTTATTCAACAATACCACATTGTCTTGACTACTGTAACTCTGGTCAGCCTTAAAATTGTGTAGTGTCAATCTTCCGACTTGACTGAGTTGGCTATACTAGGTCTTTTGACTGTTTATGTAAACTTTACAATAAGTTTGTTGACACATACAAAATAAGTTGCTAGGATATTGATTGGGATTGTGTTCAATCTATAGATAAATTTGGGAAAAACTGATTCCTTTAAAAAAACCTGATTTCTTGACAATATTGAGTCTTTCCATGAAAATGAAATACCTCTTCATTTTTTAGTTCTTTAATATCTTTTATCAGATTTTTGTAGTTTTCCTTATACAGTTCTGGTACATATTTTGTTAGATTTATACCTCAGTGTTTTCAATTTTTAGGTGAAAATGTAAATGGTAATGTGTTTTTAATTTCAATTCCGCTTGCTCATTGCTGATATATAATAAACTGATTGACTTTTATATATTAAGCTTGTATCCTGCAACCTTGTTATAATTGCTTATCAGTTCCAGGAAGGTTTCTCTTTGTTGTTGATTCTTTTAGATTTTCTTTTCTTTTTTTTTTTTTTTTAAGATTTTTTGTGTGTGTTTTTGAAACTTTTTTAAAAAAAGATTTTATTTTTATTGCTTTGAGAAACACAGAGAGGAAGAGAAAGAGAGAGAGAGAGAGAGAGAGAGAGAGAAGGGGAAGGGGAGAGGAACAGAAAGCATCAACTCATAGTAGTTGCTTCTCATATGTGCCTTGGATGGGCAGTCCCATGGTTTTGAACTGGTGACCTCAGCATTCCAGGCAGACTCTTTTTTTTTTTTTGTATTTTTCTGAAGCTGGAAACGGGGAGGCAGTCAGACAGACTCCCGCATGCACCCGACCGGGATCTACCCAGCATGCCCACCAGGGGGCAATGCTCTGCCCATCCAGGGCGTCGCTCTGTCGCGACCAGAGCCACCCTAGCGCCTGGGGCAGAGGCCAAGGAACCATCCCCAGCACCCAGGCCATCTTTTGCTCCAATGGAGCCTCGGCTGCGGGTGGGGAAGAGAGAGACAGAGAGGAAGGAGAGGGGGAGGGGTGGAGAAGCAGATGGGCGCCTCTCCTGTGTGCCCTGGCCGGGAATTGAACCCAGGACTTCCGCACGCCAGGCCAACGCTCTACCACTGAGCCAATTGGCCAGGGCCCAGGCAGACTCTTTATCCACTGCACCACCACAGCTCAGGAAAAACTTTTTTTATATGTTGATTTTACAGAGAGAAAGAAGAAGGGAGGGAGAGAGAAACATTGATTTGTTGTTCCACTTATTTATACATTCATTTGTTGTTTCTTGTATGTGCCCTGACTGGGGATCAAACTGCAGCCTTGGTGTACTGGGACAATGCTCTAACCAACTGAGCTACCCAGTCAGGGCTAAGATTTTCTGCGTAGATAATCATTTGCAAACAAAAACAATTTTATTTTTTCCTTTTATCAGTAAACATACTATTTCTGTTTTTCAAATACAGTTGATATTCAATATTGTATTAGTTTCTGGTATACAACATAGTGTTTAGACATTATATAACTTAAGAAGCAATCAACCCCATAAGTCTAGTACTACTCATCTGACATTAGGCAATATTATTATCGGTATTTTCTGTACTGTTCTTTACATTGCCATGATATTTTCTAAGTGGCAATTTTTACATCTTAATCCCTTCCCCTTTTTAACCATCTCCCAATCCCTCTCCCATCTGGCAACAATCAAAATGTTCCTTGTGTCTATGAGTTTGTTTCTGTTTTCTTTATTTTGTTTTTTAGATTTCACATATAAATGAATCATATGGTAATTGTCTTTATCTGACTTATTTCCTTTAGTATAATGATACCTTCTAGGTCCATCCATGTTGTAGCAAATGGCAAGATGCCATTTTTTTATGGCCGAGTAATATTCCATTGTGTATATATACCACATCTTCCTTATTCATTAGTCTATCAGTGGACACTTCGGTTGCTTCCATATCCTGAATATTGTAAATAAGGCTTTAATGACTTATTCAAATAACTCTTTGAATTTCTTCAGGTAAATGCCCAGAAATATAATTGGTGGGTCATAAGGTAATTCTATTTTTAACTTTTTAAGGAACTTTCATATTGTTTTCCATAGTGGCTACACCAATTTGCAATCTTGCCATCAGTGCATGAGGGTTCCCTTTCTCCACATTTTCACCAACACTTATTCTATGTTCGTTTATTGATGATAGCCATTCTGACAGGTGTGAGGTGATATCTCATTGTGGTTTTAATTTGCATCTCTCTGTTTACACTGGGGAACAAATTTATTTTCATTTCCTGTTGCATGAGGTTTTAGAACTGTTTCTATATATTTCTGCATTGCTGATTCCAAATCTGAAATCTGTTTTTTTGGTGCATGCTCTAGTTCTTATGCAATTTAAATTTCTTTTTGTTACAGTTAATGGCATGCATTGGTTTTTAAATTGGAGTTAAAGGGCAACAACTCTTGGATTGAACATAAGCACAAGGCAATTAATGTTTTACAAACATCACTTTTACATAATTGTAATTGTTTTTAAATGTAAAAAATTATCATCTGATAAAAATACCCTCTTATTTTGTTTTAAGATTGAATCATGGCTTCTTCGAGTAGGTGTAAATTTAAGAATAGTCCTGACACCTTCTGTTATATATGAGGCTGTTACACACTTCAACGTCAAAGGTGCAATATTTCATTATTTGTGACACATGCATATATTGCCTATTTTCAAGTTCCCCTTGGCAATCAAGACAGGAATTGGGCTCCTCATATTGTGTGTCATAATTGTGAGGAAATGCTTCATGACAGGACAAAAGGAAAACGCAAAGGAATGCCTCTTGGTATTCCCATGGTTTGGCGTGAACCTAAGGACCACAGCAGTGACCGTTATTTCTGTCTAATCCATACAAAAGGCATCGGCAAGAAAAAACAGCATAGGATCGCATATCCTAATATTCCTTCAGCAATACGACCTATCCCACACTCTGAGACACTCCCAGTTCCAGTTTTCAATGATTTTATTTCTTCTAAGAATGAAGAAAGTGAACATGGTGATCAAGTGTATTTTGATAAGGTGCATGAGGAAATGGTTGTAGAATCTGAAGGGTCTTCTTCTGATGCCAAGCAGTCATTAACCCCTCAGCAGTTTAGCCAACCCGAATTGAATGACTAAGAATGACATAAAAACTGTCCTCGACTTTCTGAAGTATGAGGAGCATAACTGGATTATTTGTGTGGATCTTAAAATGGTAAATTTCCTGCTAGGACAACAGAGAAGTTTCACGAAGTATCCTTGCTTTCTGTGTTTGTGGGACAGCCGAGCTCAGGAGAAACACTGGGCACAGAAGGAGTAGCCGAAACATGAAGCTCTGGAAGTAGGGATGCAAAATATTGTGAATGAACCTGTAAATCGAGACAGCATCATTTTCCCCCCACTTCACATCCAACTTGGCTAAATGAAGCAGTTTGCTCAGGCTTTGAACAGAGAAAGTGAATGCTTTCAACATATTATTTCTGCTTTTCCTGCCTTGTCTTTTGAGAAGATAAAAGCAGGTGTATTCGATGGACCTCAAATTCGAACCCTCATAGGTAACGAAGAATTTGCCAGGAAGATGAATAAGGAGGAGAAGGCAGCATGGCAGTCTTTTGTGGCAATTACAAAGAACTTCCCTGGCAAAGCAGAAAACTATTAACTTCTGGTTCAAAGGATGCTGTTGGCTTTCCACGACATTGGATATAACATGAGTGTTAAGATTCACTTCCTGAACAGTCACCTTGATAAGTTTCCCGAAAATCTTGGAGCTATTAGTGATGAGCAGACTCCTGCTGGAGCATCAAACAAGATTGTCCTCAACAAGTACACAAACACAAGAGCTACAAATGCAAATTTAAATAAGTTTTGTGTAAATTTTATGATTAAAATAAGTGTTTTAATATGTTTTATTTCAAAATTGTAGACAAATTCTGATGCAACCACATCTTTTAGTGTATTAGTGTATTTACTGCATTATAGAAATAATTATATTTTCACAAAAATGATGTCCAAGAAGACATTCTACTTCATTATGTTAAACTAAATGTTGAAAATTTTACAATAAGATGAAAACCTAAAATCTTGAATTGCAAAAAAACTGTAGTTTACAGAGAAAAACTAATGTCAATTTTGAGATCAACACACTCGAATTAGGTAAGAACAAGTGTTTTTGTGGATGCAACAAAAATTTTGCTTCCCAGTGTTATTAGTGACATTGAGCATTTTTTGATATATCTATTGGCCATCTGTATGCCTCGTTGGATAAATGTCTCTTCAAGTCTTCTGACCATTTTTAAATCGGATAGTTTATTTTTTGTGCTAAGGATGAGTTCCTTGTAAATTTTGGATATTAATTTTTTATCACTTTTATCATTAACATATAACTTCTTCTACTCAATAGGTTGTCTTTTTATTTTACTGATGGTTTTCTTCACTGTAAAAAAAACTTTTTTGATGTAGTGAAATTGGTTTATTTTTTTTCCTATTGTTTTTCTTGTGCACGGAGATATATGAAAAAAACTATTACTAAGAGCAGTGTCAAGGAGTTTACTGCCTATGTTTTCTTCTTGGAGTTTTATGGTGTCAGATCTTACTTTAAGTCTTCATTTTGAGTTTATTCTTATATATAGTGAAAGAAAGTTAATCCAGATTCATTTTTTTTGTATGTGTTTGTCCCGTTTTTCCAGTGCTATTTATTAAAAAGACTTTACTCTATTGGGTATAACTGGCAACGTAATGTGGATTATTTCTGGACTCTGTATTCTGTCCCAATGATCTGTGGGTCTGTTTTTATGCCAGTACCGTGCTGTTTTGATTACTATAGGCTTGTAGTAGAGTGTGATATCATGTATCGTGATACTTCCAACTTTGATCTTCTTTCTCAAAATTGTTTGGGCTATTTGGAGTCTTTTGTGGTTCCATATAAATTTTAGGATTATTTGTTGTATTTCTTGAAGAATGTCATTGATATTTTGAAGTGAATTGCACTGAAGCTATGGATTGCTTTGGGCAATGTGGACATTTTAATGATATTCTTTCCATCTGTGAGCATGGTATATGGTTTCATTTGTTTATATATCTTCTTGAACTTCTTTCTTTAGTGTTTTACAATTTTCCAAATACAAGTCTTTGACCTCCTTGGTTGATTTTATTTCTAGTTATTTTATTTTATTTTGATTCAATTATGATTGGAGTTGTTTTTGTAATTTCTCTTTATGATTGCTTATCATTGATTTATAAAAATGCAACTGATTTCTGAATATTAATTCTGTATCCTGTTACTTTTTTTGAATTCTTTTATCACTTCAGATAGTTGTGTGTGTGTGTGTGTGTGTGTGTGAGAGAGAGAGAGAGAGTGATCTCTAGGGTTCTCTATATACTGTATCATGTCATCTGCACATAGTGGCAGTTTTACTTCCAATTTGGATGCCTTTTATTTTTTAGTTTATTTGTTTATTTTTTGTCTGATTGCTGTAGCTAGGATGTTTTTTAAAAATAGATTTTAGGGGGTGTGTGAGAAATTCCGATTTGTTGCTTCACTTATTTATGCATTCACTGGTTGTGTCTTACATGTGCCCTGACCAGGGTTCAAATTTATAGTGCTGGCAGGTCAAGATGATGCTCTAACCAACTGAGCTACCCAGCCAGGACATTTTGGGTAAGACTTTCAATACTATGTTGAATAAAAGTGGTGACAGTGGACATCCTCATCTTGTTCCTAATCCAAAGGAAAATGTTTTTAGCATTTCACTGTTGAGTATGATGTTAATTGTGGGTTTGTCATATATGGCCTTTATCATGTTGAGGTATGTTCTTTCTGTTCCCACTTTGTTGAGAGGTGTTTTTTTAAAAATCATAAATGGATGCTGGATTTTGTCAAATATGATCATGTAATTTTTATACTTCATTTTGTTTATGTGGTGTATCATGTTATTTGATTTGCATATATTGTACCAACCTTGCATCCCTGGAATAAATCCCAGTGATCATGGCATATGATCATTTTAATATATTGCTAAATTTGGTTTGCCTGTATTTTGTGGAGGATTTTTGGATTTAAGTTCATCAGAGATGTTGACCTATCTATAATTTTGTTTTTTGTAATATCTTTGTCTGATTTTGGAATTGGAATTGGAATAATGGTCTCCCTCACAAAATGAGCTGGAGAGCCTTCCCTTCTCTTGAATTTTTTGGAATATTTTGAGAAGAAAGACATTAATTCTTCTTTGAATATTTGGAAAAATTAACCTGTGAAGCCATCTAGTGCAGGACTTCTGTTTGTTGGGAGGTTTTTTTTTTTATTACTGACTTGATTTTCTTAGTAGTTATTGTTCTTTTCAGAAGATTATATGTTTCTAGGAATTGATTCATTTCTTATAGGTTGTTCAATCTGTTGGCATATTATTTATTGTTCATAGTATTTTCTTATATTTCCTTGTAGTGTCAGTTGTCACTTTTTATTTCTGATTTTATTTATTTGGGTCTTTCTCTCTCTCTCTCTTTTGATGATTTTGGTTAAGATTTAAGGTTTATCAACCATGATTATTTTTCAAAAAACCAGCTCTTGTTTTCATTGATCTTAAGACTCTGTTTCACTAATTTCTGTTCTAATCTTTATTATTTTCTTACTTCACCTCACTAAGGGTTTTTGTTTTTGTTGTTTATTTTTATTTGATTTTTTTTTTTATTTTTCTGAAGTGAGAAGCAGGGGACGGCAGCCAGACTCCTGCCTGCATCTGACCAGAATCCACCTGGGATGCCCACCAGGGGGCGATGCTCTGCCCATTTGGGCCATTGCTCCACTGCAACTGGAGCCATTCTAGTGTCTGAGGTGGAGGGCATGGAGCCGTCCTCAGCGCCCGGGCCAACTTTGCTCCAATGGAGCTTTGGCTGCAGGAGGGGAAGAAAGAGAGAAAGGAGAGGAGGAAGAGTGGAGAAGGAGATGGGTGCTTCTCCTGTGTGCCCTGGCCAGGAATCGAACCCAGGACTTCCATATGTCGGGCTGACATTCTACCACTCTTAGAAGGAGTCAGATGTATCATTTTTCTGCTTTTATTATTTATTTTTTTTATCCACACGTACCCTTTTGTACCTTCCCCCCACACCCCTTTCCCTCTGCAGACGTAACTTTTATGTTTGTTCTCCTGTAGGTAGGCTGTTTTTTCCTTTGCTTTCTTTCAAGATACTTTCTTTATCTTTGATTTTCTTCAGTTTGAATACATATGGTTTAGGAGGCTGGGGCCATTTATAATTTTTATATTTTCTGAACTTCCTGAATCTATTTATGGTTTGGTGTCTGACGTTAATCTGGGGAAATTCTCAGTCATTATTGCTTCAGATACCTCCTTTCTTCCTCCCTCCCTCTACCCATCCTTCCTCCTTTTCTTCCCTTTCTTCCCTCCTTCCTTCTTCTTGTAGTCCTATTTCAGGTGTGTTACACCTTTTGTAGTATACCAGAGTTCTTTGATATCCTGCCCTGTTTTGTTCAGTGTTTTTACCCCCTCTTGTTCTTCAGTTTGGGAAATTTCTATTGACATCCCTAAGCTTAGAAATTCTTTCCTTGGCCATGTCCTGTCTACTAATGAGACCATCAGGGGCATTCTTCATTTCTGATAGATTTTTTGATTTCTAGTATTTTATTGGATTCTTAGAATTTCCATCCCTCTGTTTATATAACTCATCTGTTCTTGCATGTTGCCTACTTTTTTAAGTAGGGTCCTCATGTTAATAATAGTTATTTCATATTGTTGGTTTTCTGTTCCTTTCTCTGTTCTCCATCTGGTATTTCTGATATGCATGTTATAATTACATTTTGTAATTGTATCACACTTCTTGTATATTCTGTTCCTTCTTCTTCATTTTTCTTTTCATTGCCTTTCTGTTTGGGAAGTTTTTATAGACATCCTTAAGCTCGCAATTTCCTCTCCATTGTCTAGTTTACTGTTGAGCCCATCTAAGGCATTCCTAATTTCTGTTATGGTGCTTTTGGTTTCTGGCAGTTGTTTTATTTTTGATTAGCATTTCCACATTTCTGTTTAAATTACTCATCTGTTCTTACATGGTGTCCACTTTTTTCATCACAGCCTTTTACCACAGTCACATTTGTCTTAATTTCCTGGTCTGACAATTCCAAAATCTCTGCCATATTGGATTCTGGTTCTGATTCTTGCTTTGTTTCTTCAGTCTATTTTTCTTGCCTTTTACCTTGCCTTGTAACTTTTTTTTGAAAGCTGGAAATGATATATTGGGTAATAGAAACTGAAGCAGGTAAATCTTTAGTGTGAGGCTTTATGTATATCTGGATAGGAGTTTGGCCTACCCTGCAGACATGAGGCTCAGTGAACCCAGGTCTCACAGTGAGCCAGGTCTCAGGGTTATGAGGTGCTTCACTAAACACTGACTCAGACTTGTCCAGCCTCGCCTCACAATGTATATTAAATTAGTAGGGGCATAGTAGGCATGAGAAAATGGCAGAAGCATTGTATTGGGGTAATGGAAAATGAAATTTATAAAATGGTGAATTTGCAATTTTAAAAAATGTATTTATATTTATAATCTATTTCTTTTTCTAAAGCATTGTCAAATTTGGATTTGAAAATTTAGGATATGAAAATGAACTCTACGTTAAAAACACATGTAAAAGGCATAAACAGCTTCTGAAAATAAAATAATTCTCTCTCATTTTTGGTTTTGTTAGGAGATATCAGAGACAAATGTTTAAATTGGTAATTCAACATATAAATTCTGCAATGCCCACATTTCTGAAAGACTATAACCAAAGGTACTTGTCTCTGAACTTAGATAAACATTTTGTGTCACTTGACTATCTCCTTGACCAAAATTTAGTCAGGCTGTCTGAGCCTTTTTCTTTACTAGGCCTCACCTTGGCCTATAAAAACTGTGAACTTTCAGCACAATTGATTTTTTTTCGAGAGAGAGAGCTAGGAAGGGAGAGAGAGGAGAAACATCAACTTCTGGTTGTGGCACTTTTGTTGTTCATCAGTTGCTTCTCATATGTGCCTTGACTGGGGGGCTCCAGCAGAGCCAGTGACCCCTTGCTCAAGCCAGTGACCTCTGGGCTGAAGCCAGTGACCATCAAGTTATGTCTATGATCCTATGCGCAAGCTGGCGACCTCAGAGTTCTGAACCTGGGACCTCAGCATCCCAGGTGGACACTCTATTCACTGTGCCACCACCAGCCAGGCAGCACACTGATTTTTACACACACACACACACACACACACACACACACACACACACACACACACACGGGATTCAGCCAGTTCGCTCCATTTAGCAGAACCAATACCTAATTTTTTGTTGAGTTTGGTGAAACAGTTGTTAAAATGGCACTTGCAATCAGGGTTCTCTCTAAGATGGGCGCCTGGGCAGCCACCCAATTTGAAAATTACAAACTTACATTTCTTACCCTTTTTTAACATTCATCTCTGTAACAGTGTATTCTAAGCACCTATAGTAATGTTTATTCCGTCCATCTGTGAAAACAACCTGACAGCATTATGCTTTAATGTTTATTTATTCATTTTATAAAACTCATTATACTGTTGATGAAATACTACATTTCAATTCCCTCTTGTTTGTTACTTCAGTATACAAACATATAATGTAAAGAGAAAAAGTGCCAAACAATAAGGGGGTGACAAGCCAAAAGATATTTGGAAATATTTTAAATAACAGTTTTATTGTTTTTGTCAGGTATTATTTAATATTTTTTCATTAATATTTAAAAATTCTGCCTGACCAGGCGGTGGCGCAGTGGATAGAGTGTTGGACTGGGACATGGAGGACCCAGGTTTGAGACCCTGAGATCCCTGGCTTGAGTGCGGGCTCATCTGGTTTGAGCAAGGCTCACCAAATTGAGCCCGAGGTCGCTGGCTTGAGCAAGGGGTCACTCACTCTGCTGTAGCCTCATGGTCAAGGCACACATGAGAAAGCAATCAATGAACAACTAAGGTGCCACAATGAAGAATTGATGCTTCTCATCTCTCTCCCTTCCTGTCTGTCTGTCCTTATCTGTCCCTCTATCTCTCTCTGTCACAAAAAAGTTTTTTTTTTAACTCTTTCTTATAATCTAGTTTTGTGTGCCTCTTTTATTGTTCTTATTTAAGTATTAAATAATAAACTACCTTTCAGTATATCGTTTGTTTGTTTTTTTATATTTAAAACGGTTATTAGGGCAGAGAACCGGTTGTTAAATTACTTGAATCCCACCACTGCATACACCCATACTCACTAAAAGACTTGAATAAACAGCAGCATAGTTTCTAACAGCTCAGGGCCATTTCCCTAAAATGATGGCTCCAGCCTTCTTAAGATGCTTTCCTGAGAAAGCTCAACACTGCGGGGGGAATTCACTATTTGTTCATTTAAAACCTGGTGATGCTCAGAGAGGTCTGAACCCCCTTTCAGAGCAGTTAGTTACTTTAGAAAGCTTGCAATTATAAACCCTTTCTCTACTCCTGTGGAGTGTAAATCTTCTACCACCCACAGCTGTCTCCTTAGGAACCTAAGAGGCAGAAATGCAGACATTCAAGGAAGTAACTCTCGCCTTCACTTTCAGCCTGGTGGGCCCCTGGCTCTGACTTGCACCATTGCTTTTTGTTTGATTCTCTTCCAGAACTGGCCAGTTAATAAACCCAAATGGCCCAGTCTCATTAACAAACCCCTATTCTCACTATTTGCAAGTTTCCACTTCTCTGCCTCTGCTTAAGCCCCTGCTGTTCCCCTCTCTCCCTTACAATGCCCAGCCACCTTCGGACAAAAGTTGAGTTCAATGCACGGTGGATCCCTTTCCCTATTGGCAATAGTTACTGACTGAACTCTTTCTTTACCATTTTAACTAGGGTCTGGCTTTATCACTGATACACTCCACAGCTTTAGAAAAATTGTGCCCCATCCGTACCTTTCTTCTGTATGGAGACCCTTTAAATACCAATATATAGTTCATGAAAACAAAAAGACTTTGACTGTTCTACAAATCTCAAAAGCCTAGAAGGGAACTTCTGGTTTTCACCTCTTTGAGACTGCTTTAACTTGGAATGTGGAAGGGATTAAAGACCACAACAAAGTCTTGAAGAAGTGGATGGACATGGAAAAGAAAAAACTTCAGGACTACGGGCAAAACTTTGAAAATCACTGAGCTAATAATACTCCAGGACCATGAATCTTTCTGTCGGCAGCTGCTTGCTGCTGCTAGGCGGGAAGGGCCCATCCTCCCTTCCTCTCACCTTGCCCCCTTCTCTCAAGTTCTCTCCCGTGCGTGGGGAACAGTGACAACCCTCGAAAAGGTATCAAGACAGCCCAGTTTTATGTGAATTCATAGACCTATGGAGGTGAATGGATGAGAGAAATCCATATGGTGCAGTAGATGGAACATTGGACTGGGACCCAGAGGACCCAGGTTCAAAACTCCAAGGTCGCTGGCTTGAGCGCAGGCTCATCTGGCTTGAGTGTGGGCTCACCAGCTTGAGCGTGGGGTTGCTGGCTTGAGCATGGGATCATAGATATGACCCCATGGTCTCTGGCTTGAGAGCAAAGGTCGCTGGCTTGAACAAGGGATCACTCGCTCTGCTCTAGCCCCCCGGTCAAGGCACATATGAGAAAGCAATCAATGAACAACTAAGGTGCCACAATGAAGAACTGGTGCTTCTCATCTCTCTCCCTTCCTGTCTGTCTATCCCTATCTGCCCCCCTCTCTCTGTCTCTGTCACACACACAAAACAACAACAACAACAAAATTATGTTAAAGACTCAGAAATGGTGACTCCGTTTCTTGACATCCTGAACCTCCTTTCAGTTCTCTACCTTGTGGTGAAGAACTTACACTTGAATTGTTTTTCAAATGTGTATTACACTTTTGTTTACATGTTTGTACACCAGCTTCCCTCCTCTGTGGATCCTAAAATAATTTTTGGATAGATGTTTGGAGGGTGAGGGAGGGAAGGATCTTGGGTTGAACTCAAGTATTGTTATATGTTATGAACCCATAAACTAAGGTGAGGTATTCACCTGGGTTCTGGTAGGGGGATATTCTTCTTTGTCTTCCTTAAAGAAATAGCCGAAGTCATGTTACAAAGAAAAGGGAAAAACAAAAACATAATACTTTTAAACCTACTGTTTGGTAATTTATCATTCCAGATTAACTTTATATGAGGAGTAATGGATTACCTGAGACTAGAAGAAAGGCCTATACCGAATGTCTCCTAGGGTAGGGAGGGCTAACAGGGTCAGCCACGGGAAAGCAGGTTTGGTTCCTCGGACTTAGACTCTGGAGGAAAAAATGTGGTGACTACCTTGTGTTTCCCTTGTGTCCTTTTTTTTCAGAAAAACTGAGTAATGAGCACACCACTGAGATGGAAAACATGAAGTCTTTGGTTCACAGACTGTTTACAGCCTTGCATTTAGAAGAATTTCAGAAAAAGAGAGAGCACCACTTACTGGAGAAAATTGACAACTTGAAGGGACAGCTGCAGCCACTCGAAGAGGTTAGGAAGCATCACAGTTGAATCTGAACATAATACCCAGATTTTATTGAGTGCTGTCCCTGTGAGCATTTTTCTGAATGCTTTACGTATACTCACTTTCTCCTTTATTCTCACAGTGAGACATGAGTTTGGTACTATTATCTTTCTCATTCTTCATATAGGGAAACCGTGACAGCAAAAGACATAGCTAGTATGTGGTAGAGCCAGAGCTTGAACTCTAGTGGTCTGGTTCTAGAGCTAACATCTTAAACTCTGTGCTCTGCTTCCTCTCCACAGATGGGCCGTGATACCTCTGTAAATGAGTATAATTGAGCTGGGATGCATTAGCTGCTCTATTACCACAGTTTCTGTTTTAGAGACTAGGCCCACGGCCCCAGCTCTGCGTAACAGAATTGCAGCTGGAAAGTTAGCGATGGCTTCCCTAACATCTGAGGTTAATCGGTGGCAGAGAAAAAAGAATTTTGGAGGGGAGGAGGTGGTAGAGTGAGTCTGTTTTGAGGGGAGAAAAACTGCATTTTTTTTAAACCTGTGGTTTTTAAATATGGGTAGATGTATGCGTAACTTTGTATATGAATAGAAAGTTTCTGGAGATAAAACAAACTTTTAATAATGAGTAAACTCTTAGGATATTTAGGGAATAACAGAGAAAGGGATTTTTATATTATTTGTTGGGTTATGTACCTACATTTTCTTTTTTCTTAAAAAAATTATTTAATTTTTTCATTGATTTGAGAGTGATACAGAAAGAAGAAAGTGATGGTGTTGGGGGGAGAAGCATCAACTCCTTGTTCCCCTTAGTTGTGCACTCACTGGTGGTCTCTCCTGTGTGCCCCGCCAGGGGTGGTTCCTGGGACCTCGGTGCACAGAGATGATGCTCTACCCACTGAGCTCCAGGGTCACAAATTTTTTTTAATTTGTTGATTTTAGAGAGAGGAATGGAGAAAAACATCGATTAGTTTTTATTTATTTATGTATTCATTGATTGATTCTTGTAGTGCCCTGACTGGGGATTGAACCCTGAACCTTGACGTATCGGGATCACACTCTAACCAACTGAGCTACCCGGCCAGGGCCAGGGTTAGGGTTAGGGTTATTTTTTCCTTAAAAAATTGGTGGTATATTTACTTACATTAAGATTAAAAAAAAAAAAAAAACCAAAGTGGACCAATGGAAAGTTTTTCTCACCCTGTCCTTCCAGACCATATCCCCACACCCGTGAGCCATATCAGATTTTATGTACAGATCTATTACTAATGTTTCCCTTTTTCAGAAAAGGACCTAGGCTGTTCCGCACTATTCTCACCATTTTTTGCTAACAGTATACAGGCATCCCTCATTTTATTTCTCTTCATTTCATTGTGCTTCATAAATATTGTATGTTTTACAAATTGAAGGTAAGACCCTCTCCTATCAGCAAAAAGATAACGATTTGCTGAAGGCTCAGATGGTGGTTAGTGTTTTTAGCAACAAAGTATTTTTAAATTAAGGTGTGTATGTTGCTTTTTTGTGACATAATGCTATTGCACACTTAATAGACTACAGTATGTTGTAAACGTAACTTCTATATGCACTGGATGACCAAAAATGTTCATGAGACTCGCTTTATTGCAATATTTGCTGCATTGCGGTGGTCTATTCTATTAAAATTGTTTTTCATGAGCAGATACTTCCTTTATAATTTAAAAAATGATTTATTAATGAACTGATTTGGAAATAGGTGATCACTCATTAATGTATATGTTTTATAACTGTGCTTTTTCATAAATCAGACCATTTAACGTAATGTGGATGTGCATTGTTTTTGTTCCTTTATTTTTTGTAAACTGAACTAACAGTCTTTTTTTTCTCAGATGAAAGCTAGAATTGAAGCTCGCTCAGAAGCCAAGAGCAGTGGACTCCTGTGGACTGGATTAGCACTGCTGTCCATGCAGGGCGGGGCGTTGGCGTGGCTCACTTGGTGGGTGTACTCCTGGGATATCATGGAACCAGTTACATACTTCATCACATTTGCAAATTCCATGGTCTTTTTTGCATACTTTATAGTCACTCGACAGGTGAGTAATTTGTTAGGAAAATAGTAAGTTAGAACATCTTCTGCAAATAATTCCTTATCCAGGTCAAGTAATGAGCAGTAAAGCCTTTTTATTTACTGAATTACTGCTATCTGGGTTTTTATAAGCTAATAAATATTATTGTGGGTTTTCATGAGGATGGAGATTTATACATAACTCAGAGACACTGGATGTAACTTTTATAGAGAAATAAATATTACAACTCACAAATTCTTCCATTAAAATAAACATATCAAATTTATGTTCTTTGTTCCCTCACTTATAAATAAAATTGAATTTCTATTGCAAAACACCCAGTACCTTTAGCTTTATCTCATGATTATTTTGCCAAAAATTTCCATTTCCTTTTTCTCCCTTCTATCCCCATATGTGTGATTTCTCTTCCCAGCTTGCTTGCTTTTGAAAAGAGCAGCTGATCTTAAAATAGATGAAATGTTTTGCTTGTGCTGCCTTATGTTTGCTGTGGTAGCGACTGCAAATATTTTACTCATCTGCCTTTGCTTTGGTGTTGCTAAGGCAAGTATCTTTTTAGTGGAGCCATTATGTTCATTTAAAACATGTTCTCATGTTCTCCGTCTCTCTTTTTTTTTAGGATTATACTTACTCAGCTATTAAGAGTAGGCAATTTCTTCACTTTTTTCATAAGAAATCAAACCAACAGCATTTTGATGTGGTGCAATACAACAAGTTAAAAGAAGATCTTGCGAAGGTACTTTATTGCAAATACAGTATCTTATAGCTGGTCTTGTTTGGGAGCCAGAACTTAGTATTAAGGATATACAGTTGGTGGCTTATCCTCACAGGTTAAATTGTCCATGTATGGTGGTTCAGTGAAATAGTTGACTTGTCTAATACTAATTCCATGGCCTACAGTTTTATCATCTTCTGTATTTTATATGATAACTTTATTTATTTCCTTTTTATTGAATTTATTGGAGTGACACTGGTTAGCAAAATATACAGGTTTTGGGTGCACAGTTCTACAGCACATTATCTGTGCACTGTATTGTGTGTTCACCACCCAAGTGACACGGCAATAGCTTTAAATGTGTATGTGAAAATGTCTTAAATGACTTTGAGATCGTATAATAATAGTTTTCAGTACAAATTTATCTCTAGGTGAGTATGTGTTTTTAAAGAAAACAATCCAATACCAGCTTACTTGCAGATTTGTAACCTATTTAAGAACATAAAGAATTATAGGAAGATCTGCAGTGATGAAGAATTTCAAGCTCTCTAAAGGCATTTGCAAGTTTCTTCTCCTTAAATATAGAAGAATCAATATATTATTCCTCCTCTAATCTTTTCCATCTGTAAGATGAGAAAATGGAGGCATTTAATGTCACTTGCTTGGTTATACACAGAAAGTGGGGAAATCAGGGTCTGGAGTGAAAAGTTTGTCTCCGGTGCCTCTTTCTCAGGCAGCGTTTGTCTCTGGCCTCCCAGTGGGCTCATCAGCTTGTTCAGATAGTGACTTCTCAACACATAACTTGATTTTAAATTTTCTTAGTAATTGTATGAGAAAAAAAGTTCTGGTAAAAATATCTTCCATTACTCAATGTATATTCACTTAATAGCCAGTGATCATCATATCCTTTGATACTGGTACCTTCTCAACCACCCATTCCTTAATTAAAAGGATATTACTAAGATGAAATTTGTAATCTAAAAATTGGAGTTAAAGAGACTTAAAAATTTTAATTTACTTAATATAATCACTACTTAGAAGAAATATACTAGTGCTTTTTTTTTTTTTTTAAATTCAGTGGGAGGAGAGGGGGCAGAGACAGACTCTTGCATGTGCTGGGGCTGGGATCCACCCAGCAAGCCCACTAGTGGGTGATGCTCTGCCCATGTGGGGCACTGCTTTGTAACCCAGCAACCGAGCTCTTCTTAGTGCCTGAGGCAGAGGCCATGGAACCCTCCTCAGCGAACGGAGTCAACTTGCTCCAATTGAGTCATGGCTGCAGGAGGGGAAGAGAGAGAGACAGAAAAAAAATGAGAGGGGATGGGGTGGAGAAGCAGAAGGGTGCTTCTCCTGTGTGCCCTGACCAGGAATTGAATCCAGGACATCCACACACCAGGCCAATGCTCTACCAACTGAGCCAACTGGCCAGGGCCTAATAATGCTTCTTTAAAAAATATAGTGGATACTCTTCTATTTGAATGATCCAATCCAAGGATGCTAAGGAATGGTTTATAGCACTGGGCATTTAAGACTTAAAGTAGCTCTCTGTGAAGTATATATGTTTTTAAGGTAGTAGAGTTGAAAAAAATAGGAAAACTGACAGATCACAGAGTGGGATTTTTTTGTTTTTGTTTTTAATACAAACTGGAAAAGCCATTATGAAGGGGGAAACAAACAGAATAGGAACTATATGGATATATTAGAAACCTTAAACCCACCTTTTCAGAAAGAAGCCAGATGAATTGAAATATTGCAGGGATTTATCACTAGTAGTTTAGTGCATGTATTGACCTAAGGAGATATTTCCTCTCCTGCAATCAGTCATGCTGATACATTTCCTGTGCTTTCTGATCAGGGACTTTTTTTTCTCCTTGACAGGCTAAGGAATCCTTGAACCAGTTACGCCGCTCTCTCTATTTGCCAGCACAAGTAGAGGAACTCGATGAAAAGAATTAATCTTACATTTTTAAATGTCATTGAATTTTTTCATTATGTATTGATTTTGCGTCTTAGAAACTGGAAATTTTTGAATCCCATAGCTCATTTGAATTTGACTATTTCAATATCTTTTGTTAATAAAAAACTGCTTGCAAAACACAGGTATTCTTGGGAGTTCTTTTTGGTTTGTGGATTTTCACTACTTTTTGAGGTTTAAATCTGGAAGGAGCTTGGATGCATCCATCAAAATCCAAGTGGCTGCTGTGCAGCATGGCACTTATGCTAAGAACCTTGTCAGCCTGCCCTGTGTCCATTGCCTGTGCAGAGGGGAAATGGTCACTGTGCTTGGCATTCACTTTCATTCTTAGGCTTCATTTAGAATTATCTTGTCATGTATTTTTTTTAATGTTTCTTTTATTATTTTAATGACTTTTTTTTTTTGTATTTTTCTGAAGCTAGAAACGGGGAGAGACAGTCAGACAGACTCCCGCATGCGCCCGACCGGGATCCACCCGGCACGCCCACCAGGGGGCGACGCTCTGCCCACCAGGGGGCGATGCTCTGCCCCTCCGGGGCGTCGCTCTGCCGCGACCAGAGCCACTTTAGCGCCTGGGGCAGAGGCCAAGGAGCCATCCCCAGCGCCCGGGCCATCTTTGCTTCAATGGAGCCTCGGCTGCAGGAGGGGAAGAGAGAGACAGAGAGGAAGGAGAGAGGGAGGGGTGGAGAAGCAGATGGGTGTTTCTCCTGTGTGCCCTGGCCGGGAATCAAACCCGGGACTTCTGCACGCCAGGCCGACGCTCTACCACTGAGCCAACCGGCCAGGGCCTATTATTATTATTTTAAATGATTTTAGTGAGAGAGGCAGGGAGAGTGAGACAAAGACAGGAACAGCGATCTATTCCTGTATGTGCCCTGATTAGATATCGAACCGGCAACCTCTGTGCTTTGGGAAGATGCTCTTAACCAACCGAGCTATCCAGCCAGGGTAAAATGTCTATTTTCTTGATTTTAGAGAGGGGAAGGAAGGGAGCAGGAAAAAGACAGGAACATCTCTTCCTGTATGTGCCCTGATCAGGGCTCGAACCAATAACCTTTGTGCTTCAGAACGATGCTAACCAACTGAGCTATCCAGCCAGGGCTTAAAAATTTACTTTTATTAGAGTTGACATACAATCTTATACTATTTTCTAGTGTATAGCATAGTTATTCAATATTTATATACCTTATGAAGTGATAACAATAAGTCTAATAACCATTCTATACTGTATTTTCATTTCTTTCTAAAATATATAGTAGTTGGAAGATCTTTATCATTAAATATAGCTAAAATTATGAAATATCATTTGAAATGTTTTATCTTAACTAATATTTATAGTGATACATACTCTATTTATTATATGTTGTCAAATACTGTACTAGGTGCTTTCTATATGTTATCTATAACCCTATAGTCCTATGAGGTAGCTCTTTTTAAATCCAAATTTAGTAATAAGGAAACAGGTTTAGAGACGTTAATTTGCCCAAGTGTATATATGTAGCTTAATGATTTAAGCATCAACACATAGGAGGTCATAAATCTTTGTAAATTTACAATTAATGGTATTTATTATCCAGGATTTCACTGTTTGAGTGTTTGACAAGGATATTGATGACATCCTGATATCAGAGATTTGCATAAAACCAACAAAAGGCCCCCAATGTTTTCGGGGTATATCTTTGAATCAAATCAGATTCAGACTTCCTATACCTTAACTACAACAACACAGTGATCACTTGCTGTTTGTATAAGTATCTCTGAAACACGGAGATTCTGAATTAGCAATATATTAGTGTTCTATTACTAAGCTAAGAATATGTATGCACTGATATGTTTTTATAATGAATATCACCAGGTTAAGTATTATGAGATCTGAAAATGAAAGGGACTAGACTAAGAAAAGAGTTAACAGAAGACGTGTATCTTATATAATTTGCTTTTGCCTTTCTCTGAGGATATTGGCTAAGAAACTGTTTTGCAGAGAAGATGGCATGAGTAATCACTCCTGAGATCTAGGAGTAGACAAGATGTCCTGATAGCAATCAAGAGATCCTGGGATGGAACACCCTGACCAGACAATATAAGGGACATTATGTCAAAGTTTGAAGCCAATCCTGAGAAAGTTCACTGCCTCCATTCTTACTTGGCTAATTACATATGTTTATGATTTTAATTATTACTATGTCTATGGTTTTAACTGTTACTAACCACCCTGAAATCACTATAAAAGCCCCAGCTTAGAAAGAGATGTTTAGTCGTATTTTGGGTCTGAAGCCTTCTGCCTTCTCAGATTTGCTGGCAATCTGATTAAAGACATATATTCAATTCAGCCCTTGTCTCTGAATTGTATTGGTCTCACGGTGACAGGCAGCATGAACATTGGTGTTTTCCCGGTTACAAAGGATTCCCAAAGCCCAATTCATGTGTGTGTGTGTGTGTGTGTGTGTGTGTGTGTGTGCGCGCGCGCGCGCGCGCGCGCGTGCGCGTGCGTAACTGCGTTTCCCCACATCAACAATTCTCAAACTCCAGGCGGGTATCAGAGAATTCAACTCAATTTTTAAAATTAATTTGCTTACTTATTGAGAAAGAGGGAAGGCGAGAGAGGGTGAGAAGCATCAACTTGTAATTGCTTTCACGTTAGTTGTACATTAAGCTTCTTGTTGATGCCTTGACCGGGGCCGTGCCAGTGTCCCCTTGCTCAAGCCAGTGACCTTGGGCTTTTCATGTCAGCAACCTTTGGTATGATCCCGTGCTCAAGCCAGCAACCCTGTGCTGACAAGCCTGTGCTCAGAGCCAGAGAACAGAAGGTTATGAACTGGTGACCTCAGCATTCTCAGTCGACCCTTCCAACGTGCCCCCACTGGTCAGGCCCAACCGATCCTGAGACTCTCTACCTGGAGATATTAATAGAATGTGACTCCACAGTGAAAAAGGGCCGAGTCCCACAGGACTGCCCTCCACTTCCGATGCCAGTTGCAACCTGTGCTTCTGACCAACCAGCTAGGAGTCAGAAGTTCTGGCAAACCCCTCCTCCAGTTGGACTGATTTGCTAGAGCAGCTCACAGACCTCAGGAAAACTTGGTTACTCACTAATTTGCCAATTTATTCAGAAGGATATTAAATCAACAGCCAGATGAAGAGATACATAGGTTGAAGTTCCAACCAAGGAGATCTAGCCTCATGGACATTGGGAGACAGCATGGTGGTGAGACAGGCTAGTGAGCCAAGACAAATGAAATAGGGAAACAGTTAATTTGCCAAGCAGTTAATAGCTATATAGTAAATCGCAAAATCCTATCTTCCTTAAGTGTAAATGGTTTACACTTCTCCCCAACCAGAGAGGGTAAACAGCTTAAATCACGGTACTCAGGGAGATAGGTAAACAGAAGTCCAATTATCGCCGTTTGTGCCAGCAAGACCCAAGGATGGATGAAGGCAGGGAAATAAATTTCATTTTGGCAAATCAGCATAAAGCTGATGAATATTCTATTGAGATTCTGCAATAAGACCGTCCCTAAAATTCCCCACCTTCAGAAAATAGATAAGAATCCTCAAGACAAAGACAGAGCTCTGGAACACGCCCACATCTTTTTTTTCTCCCTGACCCTGTCTCCTCTGCCTTTTCAGTGAGCTAACAGCAAGCAGCTCTCCCTTGGCTCACTTATTTTCTATAGCATTTCTAGGGAGCCAAAGCAGAGCACGCCTAGGCTCTCCTGTTCCTACTTCTACCCTAAGCCCTTCCTTAGTTTCACTGTCCTCACCTTTAATAAACATACTCTCAAAATCACCTGGACTCATGTTGTGGAAATGAAACTGGAAATATTGAGGTTTGTGCTGCCAGTCACCATTTCAGCCAAATAAGTAGAGACAGGGATTGAATCTTTTATAGGCAATTGATTCAACCAGCAATCTGAGGAGATGGGGGTTATGTTCCCAAGCCATCTCAACCCCCTATAGGGAGCCAACCTCTTTATAAGGGGAAGAAAAGGGTAGGTAAGGGAATTTTGGAATTTCAAGGGAGAGTTAATTTGATCATAGTCAAAGTTAATTAAATCGTAGTCTACAGGCTTCTGTCCTTGGAGAACAAAGGTTTTGCTTGCAGTTTCCTGGGGCACAGAAGTGGACTACTTGCAGACCTCCTTAAGTCATGCAGGCCCACTCAGGCACCCCAGCTCCTGGAACAAAGCCTCTACCTGCATTAACCATTAAACCCACTGACCATAACCAAAGCCACCATTAATCTAAAATTTTAACTCTAGAGTTCCCCCTGTCAAAGTCTTTCCTGTAGGTAGTCAAGAACCTACACACTACGGGCTGGCCTGAGGCAGATCTACTCTGGGCCGGGTCCCTTTCTGATGACAGTGGTACATGGAATCTTTCAGGTTCTCCAATGTGGAAGCTCTCCCCCCAAAAGGCCAACTAGCTTCACTTGTGGTGGCGCAGTGGGTAAAGTGTTGGCCTGGAATGATGAGGTCATGGGTTTGAAACCCTGGGCTTGCCTGGTCAAGGCACATATGGGAAGCAACTCTCTTCCTCTTCTTTATCTAAAAATCAATCAATAAAAAAATATATTAAAAAAGAAGGCCAACTAGTCGGTCTTCTGGGTTTTTATGAAGATTCTGGCAACTAACCCCACACTTGGGTGGGGTCCAAAGTCATCTCATTAACATAACAAAATACCTTTATCATAGATTTTGCGATTTACTATCACCTTTTCTACACTGAAGAAATTCCAAAGGTTCTGAGAGCTGTGACAATGAAGACCAGATATTTTACAATCACAATATTGCAGCAAGCCCTTCGATCATGCGCTGCCTTTAGGGAACTCCATTCCTAGGAAGAGACAAGACCACCATCACGTAATGCAAGTGAAGAGAAACCAGTTGGAAAAGGTGGGCCTTGTCTTCTGGGTGGACTTTGGAAAGAAGGAGGGCTGCACTGTCAGGGAAAGTATCACAAGTGGTGGGAGCAGTCCAGAAGCGGGTCGTGGCTATGTTTTGGTGGGCTACATTTCCAACCAGAACTGAGTACGTACAATGAAAAGAAGTTGATTTTTTGAAACAAGGTTGAGCCCTAGCTGGTTAGCTTAGTGGTAGAGCATCGGCCCAGCGTGTGGATGTCCTGGGTTGGATTCCTGGTCAAGGCACACAGGAGAGGTGGCGATCTGCTTCTCCACTTCTCCCTCTTCTTGCTCTCTCTTTTCCACTACTGCAGCCATGGCTTGATTGGTTCGAGCGCACTGGCCCTGGGTGCCGAGGACGGCTCTGAGGAGCCTCTGCCTCAG
The DNA here is from genome assembly GCF_036850995.1 of Saccopteryx leptura. NCBI lineage: Eukaryota > Metazoa > Chordata > Mammalia > Chiroptera > Emballonuridae > Saccopteryx > Saccopteryx leptura. The sequence goes on from NC_089507.1 coordinate 92,923,538, forward strand.
GAGCTACGAGTTAGCTTGGTTGTGAGCATGGCCCCAGATGGCAGAGCATTGGCCCAGCGGGAGGTTCCCGGATGGATCCCGGTCAGGGCGCATGCAGGAGTCTGTCTCTTTATCTCCCTTCCTCTCACTTGGAACAGAAGAAAAAAAGAAAAACAAGGTTGAACTGGGAGGATGGGTCAGAAAGTGGAGGTGGGATTCTGGATTTAACATAGAAAACATCAAAGTAAATAGAAAGCATGTGGGCTGTGGGGTCAGCCAGGTTCTGCCACTTACTAGCTGGAGATAGTTGGTAATTAACCCGATCTTTCATCAAAATAATTACAGTACCATTGACTTGAATGAGAATACAGTGAGATTCAAGTACCTTGAATATGCCAAACCCAAGGCTGATATTCTACAAATGTCACACCTGAATAAGTTCCAGGAGAACAGGGATTGTTTGCTTTGTTTACTGATGCACCTGTCCCAGTGCCAAGAATACTACCTGGCCTGTACTAAGTACCCAAGAAGGACAGGGACAAGGCCTGTGGCATTTTCAGGCATAGTGCTGGGGAGAGTCTAGAACCTGGAAAGGATGGCCTCTGAATTCATACAGTCTAAAGGAAAATCTGAGAAAATGGGTGAACTAGAGCAGGAGCCAGCAAACTATTACCTGTGCCTATTTTTGTAGTTTTATTGAAACACAACCATGGTTGCTTATGTATCGACTATGGCTGTTTTCACACTATAGCAACAGAGCTGATTAGTTGCAACAGAGACGGTGTGTGTAGCCTGCCAAGCCTAACATATCTACCGTATTTTCCCATGTGTAAGACACACCCTTTTTCAAAAAAGTTGAGGTCTAAAAACTGGGTGCATCTTATACAGTGGTTGTAGATTTTTTTACTTGGCATTTCCCGCTTTTTACGCTTGTTTTTGCACTCGTTGAAGACAGTGATTCGTCATCAGACACAGATGAGGACAAGCTAATGGATCAGAGTTTTGACAGTGACGAGGAGTATGAATTTTATGATGAATAAAACTTGAGTTCAATAACTTTTTAAAAATTTTTTTAACTTATTCATTTTAGATAGGAGAATGAGAGAGAGAGAGAGAGAGAGAGAGAGAGAAGGGGGGAGGAGCAGGAAGCATCAACTCCCATATGTGCCTTGACCAGACAAGTGCAGGGTTTTGAACCGGCGACCTCAGCATTTCCAGGTCGACGCTTTATCCACTGCGCCACCACAGGTCAGGCGAGTTCAATAACTTTATGCAATACATTTTCTTTTTCAAACTCGAGCCCCAAAATTAAGGGGTGTCTTACACATGAGGAAATAGGTACTCTGGCTATACAGAAAAAATTGGCTGAACCCTAAGCTAGACAATTATCAAAGAATGTTTATAAGGCTTCCGAAAATGTGTCGTGAAAAAACAAATTCTTAGTAAAGATAGTTTCCTTTGATTTCTTCCTACTTTACAAAGTAAAATAAGTTTAATTCTTATTCTTCAAAGGAGCTATGTGTACGTCACATTGTACTCTATGACAAACTGACTTCTGAGTACTTAGCAACAGCTCAGTGAGAACAAGCAGGATACCCTGACCTTTTTTACTTTTAAATTATTTTTATTTGTTTATTCATTTTAGAGAAGAGAGAAGGGGGGAAGAGCAGGAAGCATCAACTCCCATATGTGCCTTGACCGGGCAAGCCCAGGGTTTTGAACCAGCAACCTCAGCATTCTAGGTCGATACTTGATCCACTGCGCCACCACAGGTCAGGCTATCACCCTGACCTTTTTAAGATATAAAATGTATTTCTCCAAATGGCACGTCATTTATGTTAAAACTTTATAGATTAGTTATGTAAAAAACAGCATATGATCTTTCTATTAATGTTCCAAGTTAGAAGTCTTCAAATAGATTGAAACCAGCCTGACCAGGCATTGGCGCAGTGGATAGAGCATCAAACTGGGATGTGGAGGACCCAGGTTCAAGACCCTGAGGTCGCCAGCTTGAGCGCGGGCTCATCTGGTTTGAGTAAGACTTGCCAGCTTGAGCCCAAGGTCACTGGCTTGAGCAAGGGGTCACTCAGTCTGCTGTAGCCCCCCAGTCAAGGCACATATGAGAAAGCAGTGAACAACTAAGGTGCCGCAATGAAGAATTGAGGCTTCTCATCTCTCTCCCTTCCTGTCTGTGTGTCCCTATCTGTCCCTCTCTCTGACTCTGTCTCTTCACAAAAAAAAAAAACCCAAAACAACAACAAATAGATTGAAACCAAAGTTAAAGAAATCTGTACACATTGCATGTTATGTTAATGTTATTACAGGACTGTCTTACTCTGAGACAACCATTTCATCAAGGATTTAGTTGTGCCCCCATTGCTTCCACAACCTCAGATTTGATGGATTCTGGTGCTCACATTTTTAGGTACCAAGGTCATACAAGAGGATTTTATTCAACTAAACCCTTTCATCACACTCAAGGAAAGAAAACATTTTTAGAGCTTTTTAACCACACTAGCTTATTTCTCTTAGGTAACCAGAATTGTATCCTCTTTGCCTGCAAGGCCAGGCAGTGTTCATAAATTGCACAGAGGAGCGTTTCTATAGTCATTAGCTCTTGAAGGTAGAGACGTGGTGATGCCGAGGCCTGTGGGAAGGAGGTAAAGGAAATTATAATGTTCGACTGACAGTGAAGCTGCTGTCCTAACCACAAAACGGTGTGAATGTCACTCCCCACAGCAGAGCTGGCATGCTGTTTGAACTGCAGCTCACAAGTTTCAGTTACCAAAAGCCCAAATATTTAAACATCTTCAGCTTCTGGCAGGTTATGAACAAAATATTACTCAAATTATATATTGATATATTGTATTAATAAGAACTGACCCTTAGAAATAACATTTTTCCATTAATATGATTGTGAATGGGGATGATGACTGCTGGATGATGAAAAGTAACAGGGAAGACACTGATAATCCAATCTGCATTTAGCCTACACTAAGAAATAATTTCAGTAACTATATTTCTTCCAGAGAATACCATGGAATAGGGCTTGAAGGCTAATTATTTTAAGTGAGAGTTAAAGACATATCAAAAGTGTGAATTAAAATGTAGATGAATTTATATGACCAATTAAAGCAAGTCTATATATTGCATCAATGAATAGAAATGTGAATTAGAAAACTTTGATAAGGTGAATTATTAAGGGAAAACAGATTCTTTGGTTTCAAAAACATTTAAAAACATTATAAACTTTTATTTTAAAAATATCACAAAATACAAGTTAAATCAGCCAGATATTTTAAGTAACCTTGCAATTATAAATGAAAATCAAGTGTTACAAATGCTCGTGAATTTTTATTTATAGTAATTCCCTGAGGATTTTGCTTCAACATCAAACCCTTTCACCATGATCAGTATGAATTATTTTTTAAAAAAGTTCTCATTAAACCGTAAAACATTTAAAACTGCTGCACCATAAGCTTTAACCCAGTGACACATATTTATATAAAAAGAAGGGAAATCTATTTCGACTCCAAATACACGAAACAAAGTAGACTTATTTAGATTTTGGAAAGAAATGCAGCTTTTTAGTTAGCATGGAGGCAAAGCAGGGGACCTGCTTCTTTCCGATTGCACTTCGGTCCATGCAGATGTCCACTCGGCGCTGAGAGACTCTCCTGTTCACCAGTGTGAGGAGTTCTGTGAACTCTAAGGAGGAGCCAAATTTCCTCAGCATCTCACACAAATCTTGAATGTACCACGAGCCATTCACAGTTTCCCGATGAGAATAGTAACCTAAAAGAGATAGGAGGAACAATGCAACATAACAGATAATGTATTGTAGAACTGTGCACCTGAAACCTATATAATTTTATTAACCAATATTACCCCTATAAATTAAATTTTAAAATTATTTTTAAAAAAAGATAGAAAGAAAAAGGACACTGATATTTTCTGGCTTTCCATTCCTGTGACTAAAAAACACCTTTATAATTTACTGTGACAGAAGTATAAATTCTCAGAAAACCGTGGAGAAGACTAAGATGTGTCGTCCATGATACAGCTTTTATATTTTTCTTTGTTAACTATTTTCATGCGGGAACAGCGATGAATTCTACAGAGTTCTATAAAATGGGATGAATTCTATTTAATTTTCTCCATTACCTAAAAGTTTCCAAGATAGTAGTAGCCAAGTGATGATTTTGAGAGACAAGAGATTACAAGAAAGAAAAACATAAAATTATTTACTGCAAAAGCAAAGAACTGTCATCAAATATTTTTCAACCAAGCTTCCCTTGAGTATGACTACAATGACACTATCATTATTAGTGATTCAGAACAGGTTGGTAATAGTCATTACAATGAGACTTGCAGCTTTAGACTTTCAGTTCTCAGGGATGATTTTTTCTAGAAGGTATTTTTAAATTTCCATGTATCATTCTGTGTTATGTGATCAAAGAAATTCATTCTAAGCCTGTGAGCTTCAGGACCAACTCACAATGTCCTTATAGGAAGATCTGATCCAAATCAAACCAAGGTGAAACTTACAGGAACTTAGCCAGGAAAGCCAATTCTATGTTTGCACTGAACACCCACACACCTTCTGCAACAGAGTAGCACATGAGGAAGTCTGCTCCAGCAGGCAGAGTGTAAACTGAGGCTGCATCCACCTCGGTGACATTAGCTTTTGGCCTGTCTGTCCGGTGATCCACTGCATCCAAAGGAATGACAGGCACATCATGCTGGCTTCCCCGACATGCCTATGAGACAAGGAGGAAAACCACCTCCTTTACTTACCTACTCTTCCCAATGCTTAATGTTTATAGCGGATGTGTAATTCAGTACAACTCCATGTTAACATCAATAAGCCAATTTACAGGCACTTCAAAAACAGAGTATTCCGGTGTAGAGCCAACTAAAGCTGACAGTTTTTTTCCCTACTTATGTTTCCTGTTAGTTAATGTTTCAAAACACTGGCATCCTTAACTAGACACTAAACTCTTCAGTCAACAGCTACTTTCTCTGGTGGCTCCACCTTGACACCAGGTTGGGCCACGAAGTTGCAATGATTAAGTTATTTCAAATGTCAAGCCAAGTAATAAAGACACCAAGAATCTTTATTTATTCTTTATGTTAAGAAAGAATTAGGCCCTGACCAATTGGCTTAAGGTAGAGCATTGGCCTAGTGTGCAGAAGTCCTGGGTTAGATTCCCAGTCAGGGCACACAGGAGAAGTGACCATTTGCTTTTCCACCTCTACTCCTCCCCTTTCTCTCTCTGTCTCACTCTCTTCCCCTTCCCCTCCCATAGCCACGGCTTGAATGGTTTGAGCAAGTTGGCCCCAGGTGCTGAAGATGGCTCCATGGCTTCTGCCTCAGGTGCTAAAATAGCTTGGCTGCCCCAGATGGGCAGAGCATCACCCTGTAGGGGGCTTGCCGGTGGATGCCGGTTGGGGTGTATGCAGGAGCCTGTCTGTCTACCTCCCCACCTCTCACTTAATAAAAAAGAAAGAAAGAATTACTACTGATAATTCAAATTGCAACTTGGGCTAGAATTTAAAGAGGGCCTGTCCAGTACTGCAGAAAGTTACTCTTGAAATTGGCTTTAGTGCCTGCCCTGTGGTGGCGCACTGGATAAAGTAACTACCTGGAATGCTGAGGTCACCAGTTTGAAACCCTGCACTTGTCTGGTCAAGGCACATATGGGAGTTGATGCTTCCTCCTCCTCCTTCCCCCTTCTCTTTCTTTCCTCTCTAAAATGAATAAAGTCTTTTTTTTTTTACAGAGACAGAGAGAGAGTCAGAGAGAGGGATAGATAGGGACAGACAGATAGGAACAGAGAGAGATGAGAAACATTAATCATCAATTTTTCATTGTGATACCTTAGTTGTTCATTGATTGCTTTCTCATATGTACCTTGACCGTGGGGTTACAGCAGACCGAGTAACCCCTTGCTCGAGCCAGCGACCTTGGGTCCAAGCTGGTGAGCTTTGCTCAACCCAGATGAGCTCGCGCTCAAGCTGGCGACCTCAGGGTCTCAAACCTGGGTCCTCCGCATCCCAGTCTAGTGCTCTATCCACTGCGCCACCGCCTGGTCAGGCAAGATTGGCTTTAGTGCTTAGTAATCACATGTGCAGGCCCTGTACTTTATAATTAAGATTATAACGTCATCAGTCTTACCTGAATGATAAAGATCTTGGGCTTTCCAACCAGGCTCTGACACTTGTCTCCTTTGAACAAACCAGTCAATGTCTGAATTTCAATTTTGGCATCATATGCATAAATGTGATTGCCTTCGCCGTGACTCAGGAAAACACATAAAAAGCAATCGGCATCTATATGGCTAGAGGTTGATGCTATAAAAGCCCCCAAAAGTTCACACAGAAATGAAAATAAGTTGCTTATTATCCACATATTAAAATTCAATTTACTAACACCAGAATAAAGTTATACACATATGACTATGAGAGGGAGAAAACTTGTTACTCTTCAATACATGTAAAATGTCTATAATGAAACATACATTTTAGTTTATTTTAGGGAGAGACAGAGACAGGAAGGGAGAGAGATGAGAAGCATCACCTTGTAATTGTAGCACTTTAGTTGTTCATTGATTGCTTCTCATACATGGCCTGATTGTGGGGAGGCACTCCAGCTGAGCCAGTGACCCCATGCTCAAGCCAGTGACTTGGGCTCAAGCCAGCGACCATGAAGTAAGTTATGTCTATGATCCCTCACTCAAGCTGGCGAGCCTGCACTCAAGTCAGGTAAGCCTGCGCTCAAGCCAACGACCTCTAAGCTTCGAACCTGGGTCCTCAGCGTCTCAGGTTGATGCTTTGTCCACTGAGCCACCACCTGATTGGGCAACTTATTTTTGTTTTTAATCAAATAATTCATAGTATAATATATCTGACTGTTAAAAATCAATTGTTAAAGTTCAAAGTAATAAAGTTGGAACAGACTTCATTTTAGTTTTTCTAAAACAGAACAATGACATGGAAAACATAAAAGGATATTATGGGGAACCCCTTTCAAGATCCAAATGAAATCCAATAAGAGTTTTCTGAATTAGCAGAGAGCTTCTTAGAGTGGACTGGAGAGACCCAGAAACTGCTGCTTAACAACTCCCTATGTGTTGCTGCACCTCCAAGGAAGACACTACCTTTAATACTGTTTGTCTACAGCACTCAGAGCTTCCAAAGGAGTACTAAGACCTGAGACTGATGTCCTCCAAAGCTTATGAGCAAAGTAGAAAACCTGGTAAGCAGCCAGTTAATATGGTACACAGACTAAAGAAGAGCCCTAATGTGGAGGTTCCGCAAAAAATTAAAAATAGAACTACTGTGTGATCCGGCAACTCCACATCTGGGTATTTATCCTAAAAGAACAAATACGCAAGCTTGCAGCATTACTTACAACAACTTAAGATATATAAACATCCTAAGTGTCCATCCATGGATGAATGGATAAAGGAATTGTGGTATATATACAGCTACATCTACACACACACACACACACACACACACACACACACTCACATATATGCTGAAGAATATTATTCAGTCATAAAAAATAGAAATGTAATCTTGCCATTGTGACGTGTGGACCTAAAGGGTAGTATGCTAACTGAAATAAGTCAGAGAAAGACAAATGCCATATGATATCACTTATATTTGGAATCTAAAAATACCAACCAACCAACCAACCAAACAAAAACCAAGCTCACAGACATAGAGAACAGACTGGTGGTTGCCGGGGGGAAGGGAAGGTAGGAAGTGGGTGAAACGGGTGAAGGAGGTCAAAAGGTACAAACTTATAAAATAAGTAAGTCATGTGGATGTAATGTATAGAATGGGACTATAGTTAATAATACTATGTTGCATACAGTATTTGAAAGCTGCTAAGACAGTAAATCTCTCAGGACTATATTTTTCAGACAAAAGTCCTCATCTCAAGAAAAAAATTTTTGGTAACTAGACTTACTGGTAGCTAGATATTTTGCAGTGTACTCAATATACTGAATCATTATGTTGTACACCTGACACTAATATAATGTTATATATCAATTATACTTAAAGAAAGAGCCCTGAAAAAAGTTTAAATTACATAATTATAATATCCCATTGGTAAATGACTTGGAAATCTATGGCATGCAATGATTATTATGATAAACATAAATTGTTAAAATACCTACTGCACAGTGATGTAGAAAAATTTGGATATGAGACTGACCAGTTGTGGCACAGTGTATAGAGCTCGGACCTGGGATGCTGAGGTCCCAGGTTCAAAACCCCAAGGTCATTGGCTTGAAAGCAGGCTCATCCAGCTGGAGCACAGGGTCACCAGCTTGAGTGCAGGATCATCAACATGATCCCATGGTCACTGGCTTGAGCCCACAGGTCATTGGCTTGAGTCCAAGGTCTCTGGTTTAAGCACAGGTGGCTGGTTTGAGCAAGGGGTCAGTGGCTCAGCTGGAACCCCTGAGTCAAGGCACATATGAGAAGCAATCAATTTACAACTGAAGGGCTGCAACTACAAACTGATGCTTCTCATCTCTCTCCCTTCCTGTCTGTTTCTGTCTCTGTCTCTCTCTCAAAAAAAAAAAAAAAAAGAAAGAAAGAAAGAAAAATTTGAGTATGAAGGGAGTCAATTAAAAAATATCACTTCCGGCCCTGGCCAGTTGGCTCAGTGGTAGAGCGTCGGCCTGGCGTGGAGAAGTCCCGGGTTCGATTCCCGGCCAGGGCACACAGGAGAAGCGCCCATCTGCTTCTCCACCCCTCCCCCTCTCCTTCCTCTCTGTCTCTCTCTTCCCCTCCCGCAGCAGAGGCTCCATTGGAGCAAAGATGGCCCGGGTGCTGGGGATGGCTCCTTGACCTCTGCCCCAGGTGCTAGAGTGGCTCTGGTCGCGACAGAGCAATGCCCCGGATGGGCAGAGCATTGCCCCCGGTGGGTGTGCCGGGTGGATCCCGGTCGGGCGCATACGGGAGTCTGTCTGACTGCATCCCTGTTTCTAGCTTCAGGAAAAAAAAAAAAAAAAAAAAAAAAAAATCACTTCCTAACATCTGTAGTGTTTGCATTTTAGACTTTTTTTTAAAATTTTTTTAATAATTTTATTTTTTTAATGGGGTGACATCAATAAATCAGGATATATATATTTTCAAAGATAACATGTCCAGGTTATCTTGTCATTCAATTATGTTGCATACCCATCACCCAAAGTCAGACTTTTAATTGCCAAATGAAAAGGTTATTCTATTAATTTCTAGAATAATAGACTCTAACTAATTAATGGTATATTAAATATAAACTTTGGAGGCCCAATACTTTGCAAGGGTCTCTGAATCTGGTGGGTAACATATAAGCAAAAAGCACAACCAAAAACGCACTACCCATGCCAACTTAGTTGATAAGACTTTTTACAACAGTTAGCTATTTGCACTTGCCTTTACAGATAGGATAATTAAAGTATTCAATCCCATTAGAGGAAGATGAATAGAAAAGCAACTTACCCTCATGAAGTTTGAGCAGTAGTTCTTCTGCTTTAAGATCGTTAAAGCATTTCACTTCAAATCCTAGATCTGAAAACCTGGTAATAGATTAAATTGGACATTAATAGCTTATGAACTATTCAGAGTTATCACATACCCTACTTACCCAAGGAATTTATATACATTTTATGACACATATATTATCTTTTCTTGGCCCTGGCCAGTTGGCTCAGTGGTGGAGCATTAGCCCAGCATGTAGATGTCCCAGGTTTGATTTCCAAGCAGGGCACAGGAGATATGCCCCTCTCACTTTTCTCTCTTTTCCTCTCCTCCTGCAGCCAAGGCTCAATTGCAGCGAGCTGGCCCTGGGCGCTGAGGATGTCTCCATGGCCTTCGCCTCAAGTGCTAAAAAATGGCTCTGGTTGCCACAGAGCAAAGGCCCCAGATGGGCAGAGCATCGCTCCCTAGTGGGCTTGCCAGGTGGATCCCAGTCAGGGCGTATGCGGGAGTCTCTCTTTGCCTCCCCTCCTCTCACTAAAATAATTTTTTTTTTATTACAGAGACAGAGAGAGTCAGAGAGAAGGATAGATAGGGACAGACAGGAATGGAGAGAGATGAGAAGCATCAATTATTAGTTTTTCGTTGCAACACCTTAGTTGTTTATTGATTGCTTTCTCATATGTGCCTTGACCGTGGGCTACATCAGACTGAGTACCCCTTGCTCGAGCCAGCGACCTTGGGTCCAAGCTGGTGAGCTCTGCTCAAACCAGATGAGCCCACGCTCAAGCTGGTGACCTCGGGGTCTCGAACCTGGGTCCTCTGCATCCCAGTCCGACACTCTATCCACTGCACCACCGCCTGGTCAGGCTAAAATAAAAAATTTTTTAAATTATCTTTTCTTTAGGGAGAAAGAAAGAAAAATCAAATATGACAATGATCATTTCCCTGATCACCCATGATAGGAAAGGATTTACTGGTAATGATGACTGATTCAAGTTAGATTATTGTGTCTACTATGCAAATACAGGTGACCCTTGAAAAACAAAGCTTTGAACTGCAGGGGTCCACTTATATGCAGATTTTCCCCAAAATACTTGTACTCTTTTCAATCCAAGGTTGGGAGTCCACAGATGCAGAGAGCCAACTATATGTCTTGATCTCTGCCATTATACAGTGTGTCCGTAAAGTCATGGTGCGTTTTTGACCAGTCACAGGAAAGCAACAAAAGATGATAGAAATGTGAAATCTGCACCAAATAAAAGGAAAACTCTCCCAGTTTCATACCTATTCAGTGCAGTTTGATGTGGGTTCATGCACAGATTTTTTAGGGCTCCTTAGGTAGCTATCCCATATAGCCTCTACAGACTCGTCACTGACTGATGGCCTACCAGAATGGGGTTTCTCCACCAAACTGCCGGTTTCCTTCAACTGCTTATCCCCCTGAGTAATGTTATTGCTATGTGGTGGTGCTTCATTATAAACGCGCCGATATTCACATTGCACTTTGGTCACGGATTCAAATTTAGCGAGCCACAGAACACACTGAACTTTCCTCTGTACCATCCACAACTCGACTGACATGGCCGTGGGCTGCTCTGCTGTATACATGGTGTTACGTCATCATCTGCGCATGCGCACATGCTGCCACATCATCCTACAGAAACTGGGAGGGTTTTCTTTTTATTTGGTGCAGATTTCACATTTCTATCGTCTTTTGTTGCTTTCCTGTGACCGGTCAAAAGTGCACCATGAGGCCCTGGCCAGTTGGCTCAGTGGTAGAGCATCAGCCTGGCGTGCAGGAATCCCGGGTTTGATTCCAGGCCAGGGCACACAGGAGATGCACCCATCTGCTTCTCCACCCCTCCCCCTCTCCTTCCTCTCTGTCTCTCTCTTCCCCTCCCGCAGCCAAGGCTCCATTGGAGCAAAGTTGGCCTGGGCGCTGAGGATGGCCTCTGCCTCAGGCGCTAGAATGGCTCTGGTTGCAACAGAGCGATGCCCCAGATGGGCAGAGCATCACTCCCTTGTGGGCATGCCGGGTGGATCCCAGTCGGGCACATGCGGGAGTCTGTCTGACTGCCTCCCCATTTCCAACTTCAGAAAAATACAAAAAAACAAAAAGTGCACCATGACTTTATGGACACACTATATACAAGGACTTGAGCATCTATACATTTTGGTGTCCACAGTGATCCTAGAACCAATCCCCTATAGATACTGAGGAACAACTTAGTTTTGGAGGACACAAAAGTTAGACATGGAGTTTTGACTGTGTAGTGGTCAGCACTCCTAACCCCTGAGTTTTCAAGAGTCAAGTGTTGAAGTAACAATGCAGAGCATGTTAAGATTTAATAAAACAGGGTTAGGAAGAAAATTCAGACAAGTTCTTAAGGGGGTGCTGCGCCCAACTGAGGTTCATCCTCACTCTCGCTCTCTTATTTTTTAGTGTGGGCACGTTTCCATACGTAATTACCATGTGAACATCTCATCACCTGACATGCATTCAGAACTACTACCTGCGCTGCAGATTGTCCCTGTCAGCGTTGGTGCCGCGCCTATCCGGCAGTGTTAAGTGCCAGAAGAACCTCTCATGATTGAAAATCAAAGCAAGTCCTCTCCTCTTGTGGTCCATTTTGTACTTTTCTGCTGGATCAAACATTTCACTGTTCACAAAAAATTTAAAAAAGAACAATCATTTTAAGTCATATCAAGTAATGAGCTCTTTTCAAAGCCCAAGGACCTTGTGTAGGGTAGGTGGGGGTCTGCTGCTTCCTCCTCCTCTGCCAGGCTGACGTGCGTGGTGTGCGCTCGGAAAGCCTCAGGGCTGCGCCAGTAATAAGTCCTGAAATATTCTGTACCAACGGAGAAACACTGGCCATCGTGGGCACCCCCCGCAATCCATCTACATGGGTGTCACTCCCCCAGGTCTCCAGGATCCAGCAGCCAAGGACAAGGCCTGGCTGAGGCCCATCTCTAGCTCCAGGGCCTGTGCCATACCAGCTCTTAAATATTCTGAAGACCACTCTCGGTGCTTTCACAAGCAGGGCACGAACTAAGCTGTATATCTACAAATTAACTCTCCAAATGCTAAAACCTGACACAGTTCTACCTTCTAGTTCCCAGGCCCCTTTCTTGCTTTGACTTTTAGTCTGATCGTGACCACCATAAGAAGAGACCTTGATTAGAAAAGAGCAGATTTTTACCTCTTATAGAAAGCGTCTGTTTCTGTCATGTTTGGTTCCTCACCTATTAAAAAAAATTGATTTTTGTTAATTAATTTACTTTTTGACTTATGGTAGTAAAACACAGCAGGACCTCCCAACTGGATGCTTTAGACTCCCACACACTAAAATTCTTCTGTTCTGGTAGGTAAAAAGAAGGGTAAGAGAAAAGGAAGAGAAACTGCTTAATAATAAATGGGTGAACTATATATTAATAGCTTAATTCTTCCTCACTCCCAACTCTTACCTGCAAAGAAATGGAGAAAATATTATGCAACTACATTCACTGCAAAAATATTCCTAGAGTAACGGTTTTTTGAATATCAAATGCAAATGAAATATGAAATTGCTTTGTTTTACAGAAAGTGTTTTTGTAAGTGTTCTATGCAACAGAAGAAATGAAGTCATTCACGAGAACTGAAACACTGTGTGGTTAATAGGGGAAGAGTTTGAATATGGGTGGAGGAAGGGAAGGGGCAGGGCAAATTAATTTAGATTTTGGATCTCCTGAGTGACATATTCACACTTATAACCCATAACCAGGACCCTCTGCTTCCAACCTGTGATCAGGCTCTCGCACCCTCTGGACAACTTTTCACTGAATCCCTCTCTGGAAGCGGACTTTCTGAGATCATGGAACTGTTCTTTATCTGCGCTATCCCATATGGCAGCCACTGGCCCTGTGTGGCTCTTGAACACCTGAAATGTGGCTAGGCAACTGAGAAACTCAATTTTAAATTTCATTTCAGGTCCTGGCCAGTTGGCTCAGTGGTAGAGCGTCAGCCTAGTGTGTGAATGTCCTGGATTCAATTCATGGTCAGGGCACACAGGAGAGGTGCCCATCTGCTTCTCCACCCCTCCCTCTCCAGCTTCTCTCTCTCTTCCCCTCCTCTCCTGCAGCTATGGCTCAATTGGAGCGAGTTGGCTATGGGCACTGAGGATGGTGCCATGGCCTCTGCCTCAGGCACTAAAAAAATTGGCTCTGGTTGCAACCAAGCAAGGGCCCCAGATGGGTGGGGTGTTGTCCCCTGGTGGGCTTGCTGGGTGGATCCCAGTCGAGGCACAGGCGGGAGTCTGTCTCTGCCTCTCCGCCTCCCACTAAATCAGCGGTTCTCAACCTGTGGGTCGCGACCCCGGTGGGGTCGCCTAAAGCCATCGGAAAATACATAATGCATATCAGGTATTTACATTCCGAATCATAACTGTAGCAAAATTACAGTTATGAAGTAGCCACCAAAAATTATTTTTTGGTTTGGGGTCACCGCACCATGAGGAACTGTATTGTGGGGTCACGGCATTAGAAAGGTTGAGAACCACTGCACTAAATAAAAATAAATAAGCCCTGACCGGTTGGCTCAGCGGTAGAGCGTCGGCCTGGCGTGCGGGGGACCCGGGATCGATTCTTGGCCAGGGCACATAGGAGAAGCGCCCATTTGCTTCTCCACCCCCCCCCTTCCTCTCTGTCTCTCTCTTCCCCTCCCGCAGCCAAGGCTCCATTGGAACAAAGATGGCCCGGGCGCTGGAGATGGCTCCTTGGCCTCTGCCCCAGTCTAGAGTGGCTCTGGTCGAGGCAGACCGATGCCCCGGAGGGGCAGAGCATCGCCCCCTGGTGGGCAGAGTGTCGCCCTCTGGTGGGCGTGCCGGGTGGATCCCGGTCGGGCGCATGAGGGAGTCTGTCTGACTGTCTCTCCCTGTTTCCAGCTTCAGAAAAATACAATACAAAAAATAAATAAATAAATAAACAAACAAACAAATTTAAATTAATTTAAATTTAGATAACTGCATATGGCAGGTGCCTTCTGTATTGGAAAGCACAATGAGTCTAGCAGCATCTTCTGCAATAAGGTCCCATATACCAATGAATTTGTTTTTACCTGATTAATAAACAAAAACACTAAGAGTACAGCAGGATGCACCTCGTAATTGAGATCTTTGAGGAAGAAGAGCAGTCCTTAAAGTAAAGTATACCCATCACCTCCTAGCCAAGAGGGTAGTGTCCTCCCTCTCCTTAGAGTGTCCCCAGATAGTTTTAACCTCTCCTCACTCACAGTCTCCCCTGGGAGTGAGGGTGAGGTGGGGATCCAACTCAGGTGCCCTTGACCAGTCACGTTCAGTTCAGCCTGTTTTTCCTGGAATTCACCCAGCACGCAGAGCCAACCAAGACCCCACTAAAGCCTCCCACTGTCTAATACAGGGGTCCCCAAACTTTTTACACAGGGGGCCAGTTCACTGTCCCTCAGACTGTTGGAGGGCCGGACTATAAAAAAACTATGAACAAATCCCTATGCACACTGCACATATCTTATTTTAAAGTAAAAAAACAAAACGGGAACAAATACAATATTGAAAATAAAGAATAAGTAAATTTAAATCAACAATCTGACCAGTATTTCAACGGGAACTATGCTCCTCTCACTGACCACCAATGAAAGAGGTGCCTCTTCTGGAAGTGCAGCGGGGGCCGGATAAATGGCCTCAGGGGGCCGCATGCAGCCCGTGGGCCGTAGTTTGGGGACCCCTGGTCCAATAGCTCCTAAATCAGTTTCTCTTTACCTTTTGCATCAATTCCTGGCCTGGATGATAACATGCAGATTTGGGGATCTTAACCCAGACTTACAGAATAAGAGTCCTGGAGAGGTGACAATCTGCATTTTTAACATATACCAAAGACTGGGAGTCAACAGCAGCCTCTCTTACATATCCTCCCACCTCCCAAGGTCTCCTCCCCCCCCCCCCACACACTGCCCTACTGAAGCACTTTCTACTCCACACTCCCCTCTATGCCAGTTATTTCCTACTCCATACTGGTTCTACTGCGATACTTTCAACTTCACACACTACTCTATTGGGAAACTTCCTACTATGACAGTGCTCTACCTGACGATATTTTCATACTGCACACACCCTTCTATCAAGATAGTTCATGCTAGCCAATGCCTACCCAGGGGTACTTCTCGATGGCACACACTGCTTTGCATGAATCTTTCCCACTAGACAGTGCTCTACCCATAGATATTCCCCTTTCGCACACACTGCTATACCAACGATACTTCCTACGCCACACACTGCCCTACTGAGGATGCTCCTTTCTCCACACACCGCTCTACTTGGAGATACTTTCTTTTTTTTTTAATAAATAAATTTTTATTAATTTTAATGGGGTGACATCAATAAATCAGGGTACATATATTCAAAGAAAACATGTCCAGGTTATCTTGTCATTCAATTATGTTGTATACCCATCACCCAAAGTCAGATTGTCCTCCATCACCTTCTATCTAGTTTTCTTTGTGCCCCTCCCCCTCCCCCCTCCCCTCTCCCTCCTTCCATTCCCCCCACCCCGTAACCACCACACTCTTGTCCATGTCTCTTAGTCTCATTTTTATGTCCCACCAATGTATGGAATCATGCAGTTCTTGTTTTTTTCTGATTTACTTATTTCACTCTGTATAATGTTATCAAAATCCCACCATTCTGTTGTAAATGATCCGATGTCATCATTTCTTATGGCTGAGTAGTATACCATAGAGTATATGTGCCACATCTTCTTTATCCAGTCTTCTATATATATATTTTTTACAGTGATTGAAGCCTTTAAGCAAACTCTTGGCCAATACAACAAGAATCCATGAAAGAGGAATGTCCTTAACATGTTCACCAAGTCCAAGTTGGCCCCATCACCATTCCAAATCCCTGCGAATGCAACCCAACCCCATTTCAGGCTGTTAGGAGCTGCCACAAGGAGCGGGAGTCCAGAAAAAGTCCACATCCAAGAAAAGTCCGCATGGCACTGGAATTGTTGTTACAATTCTATACTTTGCAGCTCATGTCCAAGTCCCAATGACCGCTGCTTCTAGCTGGTAATGATTCAGGTAGACTGGAAAAGCCAACTGCAACATGTGTGGAGATGGAGCTTCTGTTCTCCTCTGCCTGGAGAGATGAGACCAGGGTGCTTTTCCCTGGAGCTCTGCGACTGTGGCTTGGTAAAGAGAACTTTGGGATACACTAAGCTGGGTGGCAAAGGTAGATTCATAATAGAAGTTGGCAAAAGGGGGAAAGAGAGCTCTAAATTAGGAGTAGGTCCTAGCCTGAAATATGAGTGGGACATTAAGGTAGGAGGAATAAAGGAAACACTATATATTAAACAAAGCAGCAGAAAATAGGACTATCAACACCCACAACAGAGATCTTTGAGGGAAGAATAAAAAACCTGACTATTCAGGCAAAACATAGTTAAGTGGCCCTTGTGCAAATGAGATCGGTTTACCTGCTTCTTGGAAGAAATACCCTAGGCTTGTCCACAGTGTTGTAGATGGGGCCAACGGCCCTGGACACCTTCAGCCTTCAGTGGCAAACCCCAGCTTTCTGGGCAAGGTTAGGTCATAGGTGGCTGGAGCAGGGCTGGAAGAGACTGAACCCTCCCTTAGAGGAGCGAGGGGGAAGCCTACCTTCCAGTGTCCCTTTTTCCTCACAGCAAAGGCATGTAAGCCTGGCAGGCTTTAACTCAATGACCTTCCTTTCTACTATTGAAGCAGGACCCAGATGGAATCCTATGAGACCCCTTTGGGGCATTGGAGCCTTTAAGGGCATATCCTAAAAGCTGGTAGTTCACCTGATCTCTATTGGACTTTTTCTGCCTCTTGGTACCTTAAAAGCCATGCTCAGAAGATCTCGCTGAGGGGTTTGAGGATCCCCATCCACCTATATAAACCTTTTCTGTATATCTGGAGGTATTTGGAAAAAGACAAAACAGTGTTATTAGCTGGATCAAATAAAAGAAAGTAGAAGTTTACAGGAGAAGAAGATTTGGCATCTCCTGTTCATCAGCGTTCAAAAAATTTTTTAAATTTTTAAGTAAAAAGAATGATATGGTAGACCCATAGGAGTTCCAGGATATGACTCCCCCCTTAAAATTTTTTTTTAAATTGACCTTAAAGTATTTGCTGGGTATGCTTTAATAATACCTTGACTCAAAAGATTGTAAGAAATACCCATAATTCGAAAGGTTTGACAAGATACAGTAAATGCTTTTGCTCCATATGCAGGAGCACTGTCAGTTTTAACCAGTTTAGGAAATCCAGTAATAGAAAAATGCATACAGACAATGAGCTATAACGTGCTTAGCAGCCTCTCCTGTTCTGGCAGAGGTTACGTTACTATAAATCCAGAATAAGTATCCACTGTAACGTGGACATAGGACTGTTTGCCAAATGAAGGTATATGAGTAACCTCCACTTGCCAAAGTTGTCCTGGTAGGAGTCTTTGAGGGTTAACTCCAAATGAAGGGGCAGATTGTAGTATAGGACACCTTGGACAGGATTTACCAATCTGCTGTGCTGCTTCCCGAGAAAGTTGAAGCTGTTTACGCAGGGCTGCAGCGTTCTGGTGATGAATAGTATGAGACTAAATTGCTCGATCTGTCATGGTTGCTCCAAATAATTTTCTTTTGGTAGCTTGATCAACAAGGGCATTCCCTTGTGCTAAAGCTCCAGGGAGCATGGAGTGAGCTCAAGTATGTCCTATAAAACATGGAGCTCTATGTTGACATACAAGTCTTTGAAGAAGGAGGAACTGCTGAAATAGTTCATCAGCAGTTGTCCCTAAGGCAGCAGTCTTTATAGTGGAAACAACCATAGGTAAATATTTGCTGTCTGTATATAGATTAAAGGAGGAATATGGCAAATGCTGAAAAGCCATGATAATGGCATATAATTCTAATCTTTGAGCTGATTTTAAGTTGACTGTTTCAGTATAAAGTTGTCCATTGATTTGCAAAAGTAATTTGCCATTTAGTGGAAGTTTCCCAGAGCCATTGTTGTTGATCCTTTGAAAAAAGGAACAACAATAATTTTGAGGCTCAAAACCTATAAGCTGTAAGCGTCGCCTATGCCCCTTGATAATCAAGGAGGAGACAAGATCAAAATATGGAAGTGTATTCTATGGGCTATTAGATGGTTCAATGTGCCCAAACTGTAGTTGTTCTTGTACCAATTGTGCAGCTGCCCTAAGTTTCTCCTGACAAAGGGGCCGTTGGTCTACCCATACAGGATTATCTGATTTCCAAGTAATTGGGTTTGCACAATGCATTATTGGGGTAGCAGGAGCTACCAAGGCCCCTATGCTAAATTTTGATATCCTAATCCACACCTTCTGGTATTGGGTGCCATTTCTATGGGGGTGAGAATTCTTTGCTGTTCTTCCCCTAGTCCTTTGGTGGGCAAAAATCCCCAATCAAGCATCTGAGTACTGACTAAACCATTAGGACTAACAAGCAATGCTCCCATATTTTTCAAAACATCTCTACCCCATGAATTAACTGGCCATCCAGGGAGCAATAAGGCTTAAAAAATCCAGAATGACCTTCTTAATCTTCCCAATGTAAAAAACTAGACTTTGTTGAGGGGATTTACTCTGCCCTATACCTTGTAATTCTGTGGCTGCTGCATGAGTGGTCCAGGAAGGAGGCCATTGCAGCTTAGCAATAACAGATACATCAGCTCCAGTATCTAAAAGTCCTTTAAATTTATGCCCATGTATTGTTAGTTCCATTTCAGGGCGTTCCTGACCTATTTTTTTAAATCTAATTGGCAAAAGCAGAGGAGCCAAATCACCAATTTTCTTGGGGCCCCTTTTGCAGGATGTGGCCTGAGAAGCAGAATTAGCATCCTTATACTATTCTTCTAACTGCCTGAATTAGACGTGAGACAAATTCTTTTTTTTTTTTTATTAATTTTAATGGGGTGACATTGGTAAATCAGGGTACATATGTTCAGAGAAAACATCTCTAGGTTATTTTACTTTTGATTATGCTGCATTCCCATCGCCCAAAGTCCAATTGTCTTCCATCACCTTCTAGCTGATTTTCTTTGTGCCCCTCCCCTCCCCCAACCCCCTCCCTCCCCCTCACCCTGTAACCCCCACACTCTTGTCCATGTCTCTGAGTCTCATTTTTATGTCCCACCTATGTATGGAATCATATAGTTCTTAGTTTTTTCTGATTTACTTATTTCGCTCAGTATAATGTTATCAAGGTCCATCCATGTTGTTGTAAATGATCTGATGTCATCATTTCTTATGGCTGAGTAGTATTCCATAGTATATATGTACCAAAGCTTTTTAATCCACTCGTCCTCTGATGGACACTTGGGCTGTTTCCAGATCTTCACTATTGTGAACAATGCTGCCATAAACATGGCAGTGCATTTCTCCTTTTCAAACAGTGTACTTGGAGATACTTTCTTTCCCACACTCTGCTCTACCAGGATACTTAAAAAAATTTTAATTAACTAATTTTTAGAGAGAAAGAGAGAGAGAAACATCAAGTTATTGTTCCACTTATTTATGCATTCATTGGTTGATTCTTATATGTGTCCTCACCAGGGATTGAACCCACAACCTTGGTGTACTGGAACAATGTTCTAACCAACTGAGCTACCTGGCCAAGGCTCTTCCAGGATACTTTCTAATCTATACTCTGCTCCATGGGGGATACTTCCTATTCCACAAGGTGCTCTACTGGGATACTTTCTACTTCAGACACTGCTCTACTGAATATACTTTCTACTCTCTCTACACTCCAAACTGCTGTACCTGGAATACTTCACACTCCACACACTGGTCTACTTGGATACATCATTCTCCTCACTGTTTCTACAAGGATACTCCATGCTTCACACAGTACTGACCAGGGACACTTCCTACTTTATACAATGTTCTGTGAAGGTATTTCTTACTCCACACATGGCTCTATTAGGATATGTCCTACTCCACACACTGCTCCATCCAGGATATTCACTACTCCACGCATGGTTCACTGTGACACTTCCTACTTCACCTACTGCTCTTCCCAGAATACCTCCTACTACTCACACTAATATACCAGGATACACTGAGTCCTTGCACTGCTCTATTTGGGAAAATTCCACGCACATACTACCTTACTACAGATATCCTGCTCCCCACACTACTTACTCAGAGGGATACTTCCTGCTCCCCGCAGTGCTCTGCTGTGGGTACTTCCTATGGCACACTGCTCTACTAGATAACTTCCTGCTCCATTCACTGCTCTACCAGGAACACATCCTACTCCAGGCACTGTTCTACATACTGTATATACTTCCTACCTAGCAGGATACTTCCTAATTCACACCATTCTCCATCCTAAATACTTCCTACTCCACACACTGTTGTATCCAGGAGACCGCTTTAATCCATAAACTAATACTTCCTATTCCACACCCTGTCCTATGGGGTTACCTCCCACTCCCCATACTGCTCTACTGACGCAGCACAGTGATTTTTCTCTTTCCATTTTCCAAAGCTACCTCCATGATATTCCATATTCCACGATCTACCTCCTTTTAATAAGCTCACTTCCTTATCTTTAAACCAATTATATTACCAAGAAACAGAATAACCTAAACAAATGAAACCCATGTCTGCAAACCAGTTACCTCCCTCACCCCTCAAAAACCTGCACAATCTGGAAAGCACCGAGTCTCTTCTGTGGTGCAAAGTATGGATGGAGTAGCCGACCCAGCAGCTTACCTCTTCTAGCTTTTGCACCATATTGCCTAGTAAGCCTAAGGTAGCTTGAAATGTGCCTGGTGACAAATGGCCAGGTCACCAAACTAAATCAAGTCCTCCAGGGTGAAAGCATTGGAGATGTGAAAGCATTGGAGATGTACACTCAATTGGGTCTTGAGATGAGAAACATCAATTCTTCGTTGCAGCTCCTTAGTTGTTCATTGATTGATTTCTCATATGTGCCTTGACAGGGGGCACATATGAGCAGACAGAGTGACCCCTTGCTCGAGCCAGTGATCTTGGGCTCAAGCTGGTGAGCCTTGCTCACACCAGATGAACCCACGCTCAAGCTGGTGACCTTGGGGTCTCGAACCTGGGTCCTTCACATCCCAGTCCAACGCTTTATCCACTGCGCTACTGCCCAGTCAGGATCAATCGCGTCTTTAAAGTTTGTTTTTCATGGCCTAAGGAAGGAGGTTCACAATTCCTGGTAGGTAGCTGTAATTTGAGATGTGCACTTGGATTGTCTTCAAATACTGCCCTCTGCTTGGTCAACACTTATGGATTTAGGAATGATAACTCTTTTTATGTAGCTCAAGATAATGTTTAAAATGACATTCATTTTTCAAAGTTTAAAACAGATAAGGCATTCTCAGTGAAGAATTTTGAAGTGTTTTGCAGTTTTGTTAATTTGTTCATTTCTCCAAATTTCTTCAGTACCCATTCTCATAGCCTTTATTCACTGGGTATCTAAGAATATTTACATACTCTTCCGAGTAACAAATAATCCTATAATGAGTAACCCCTCATAGCTTACAACACACTGGAAAAGGGGTGGAGAAAAAAAGGGGGGTGGAGAAAAGAAGGAAGGGAGCAGGAAGAACAGAAATGTGATCAAAAGAATGGAGGTGGAGGCCCTGGCCAGTTGGCTCAGCGGTAGAGCAGCGGCTGGATGAGTGTAAGTCCTGGGTTCGATTCCTGGTCAGGGCACACAGGAAAAGCGCGCATCTGCTTCTCCCCTCTCCCCCCTCTCCTTTCTCTCTATCTCTTCCCCTCCTACAGCCTTCTCCATGACCTCAGCCTCAGGCACCAGCATGGTTCCAGCTGCAACAGAGCAACGCCCCACTTCTAACTTCGGAAAAATAAAACAAAACAAGACAAACAAACAAAAAAACAAGAATGGAGGTGGTGCCCTGCCTACTAGTGGTCTGGCACCCTGGATTCCTGACCTGGTTTTCCACCCCTACCCTGATTCCAAAACTTAAATGACCACTGGACCCTGCACTGCCTGTCCAAAGCAAGGCCACTCCCTGAATGACCTGAGACCTGTACAACTTATCTCTGAGAGAAGGCGTGTTCTGTACAGCAAAGAATACAAAGCTCTGAAAGAAAGGCGTTGTGAATACAGTAGTGGAGAGCACTTCAACCTTAAAAAGAAAACAATAAAACTAGCCAGGCTCGTAGCTTCTGAACTTTATCAGTAATTTACTAAGTGCCTAGGAAGAACGTTCTCAAGTACGCATTCAGCAGTTGATAATTTTGTAGGGGAAAGTTGCTGTGGTTTTCACTCAAATCCACAGCTGCAGGTTTCCTGGAAGCCGGGAGCGATTCCGGGCTGCATGCCCGCCAGGGCCCGGCTCTGTCTCCAGATTAGGTCCTGATACGCCAGGGGCCAGCCGGCAGCCGGTCAGGCTTCCACTGTTACTGTGTGCAACCTCTTCTTTCACTTTCTACTTAGACGTGAGAAAACAAAACCTGATGCAACTTTCAAAAATCAACTTTTCAGGACCAGGCGCCGGGAGACGCCGGGGCCAACCTGCTAGTATACGTGGCTCGACCCAGAGAGCTCGCCTCCCGAGAACAAAGAGGCGGGGAGTGCCCAGCGCCGACCGCGAAGGGGCGGCGGCGACGTCCCCGCGTTGTTTTCCCGGATCAGAAGCTACGCTGTCCCACCGCACCTGAGCGCTTCCCTGCGGACCCACAGCTTCCTTGAGCCGCCCCGCAAAGCCGCCCTAGGCAGCCCCCTACCTGCAGAGCCAGCCTCTCGGGAATCCGACACCGAGCTCATCGCGGCCAAGCGCAGCGTCCACACTCGGGTCGTCTCCGCTTCTTCCAGGAGCCCCGCAGCGCCGCCCCTTCCTCCCCCGTCTCCGCCCCGGCCGGCTTCTCCGTGGGATTGGGCTTCTTCCCTCCCTCCGGAGCTCGCGGGCCCCAGAGCGCCTCGGGCGGAGTAGGCACCAGCAGCCTGGGCCGCCTGGCACCTGGAGAGACCCGAGGACGTAGGGCGGCCCGGATAGGAAGCCCCGGGCGACAGGAGATCACCTGCGGTGAGCGGAGGCTCGCTCAATCCCGCGCCGAAAGTTTGCTTGTCTCGACTGGCGGAAAGGTTAAGGATGTTGTGTGTATTCGTGTTTCAGGTTAACCCTGAGGACTAAGAAGGGCTCCTGGTGGCTAACTGGGGGGTGGGTCGTGGGCAGTTGAGCCTAGCAGCTACTTTTGCACAGGGGCCCCTCAGGCAAACTGCACCGGGTAGAGAAGCCTCTGCTACACTGCCTGCCGCGCACGGACCTCCTTGCACTGTGGGGCCACCTGAGCCAGCCACCTGCGCCAGCGCTCAGAAAGGCGGCCCTGGAGCGCTATTAAACCGTTACGACTGAGGCTTTCCGCATCTAATCGGAGCCGCGCCGCTCTGACCAATCAGGGACCAGAAGAGGGGACTTCTGTTTACATAAGCCAACTCTCCTCTGGCTTGGGGATTCCACTTTTCATATTAAAATTTTTTTTTCATTAAAATCTATTTATTTATATATTTTAGTGAGAGGAGGGGAAACAGAGACAGACACCCGCAGGCGCCCCTACCGGGATCCACCTGGCAAGCCCACTAGGGGGAGCTGCTCTGCTCATCTGGGGCTGTTGAGCAACGAGGCTCACTCCCTAACAAATCGAGCCCTGGCTGCGGGAGGAGAGAGAAGGAGGAGGGGGAGGCGTGGAGAAGCAGATGGTCGCTTCTCTTGTGCCCTGACCGGAATCGGAAGAGGGATATCCACACTCAGGGCGACGCTCTACCACTGCGCAAACCGGCCAGTGGGACCCCACTTTTCATCAAAGATTGAAAACTACCTTTCCCCAGCTGAAACAAGGAAGAGGTGTTGCTGGAGCAGAGGGGCACCGACTGGCGCCCGACCCAAAGGCAGCCTCACTGCTGTTTTCACAGCCGCACCGTAGCACCATTGAGCTGTGTGCACTAAATAAGGTTTCCTTCTTCATCGCACCCCAAATTGGGGATTCCTGTTGGCGGTTCATTTGGCACCAACCATGAGTTGACAACGTGTAGTTCGTTCCCCAGAGCGAGTTACTTTATAGAATTTGTAATAGTTTATTTTAAATACTGTTTGTATAGGAGATTTGGGCCAAAGTAAACTGAGACAATTACAGAATTTTCTTTTTCTTTCTTTCTTTCTTTTTTTTTGGATTTTTCTGAAGCTGGAAACGGGAAGAGACAGACAGCCCCCCGCATGCGCCCACCGGGATCCACCCGGCACGCCCACCAGGGCGACGCTCTGCCCACCAGGGGGCGATGCTCTACCCCTCCGGGCGTCGCTCTGCCGCGACCAGAGCCACTCTAGCGTCTGGGGGCAGAGGCCAAGGAGCCATCCCCAGCGCCCGGGCCATCTTTGCTCCAATGGAGCCTCGCTACGTACGGGAGGGGAAGAGAGAGACAGAGAGGAAGGAGAGGGGGAGGGGTGGAGAAGCAGATGGGCGCTTTCCCTGGGTGCCCTGGCCGGGAATCGAACCCAGGACTTATGCACGCCAGGCCGAGGCTCTACCACTGAGCCAACCGGCCAGGGCTACAGAATTTTTAAGTCTGGTTTTCATAGGTAGAGCTAGTGAAAGGTTGACATAAGTGGAATCATTTTAAAATAGAGCCAAAGCAACCATTCCAGAATCACTGCTTGCACGTCTTGCTCCCAGAACCTTTGCAATGTTTGAAATGGGCAAAATAACCTTCAGAGCAGGCCAAACAACTCTAAGACTGGATAAAAAGATGGCCTTAAATTTTTTTATTTCCTTTTTTGACAGAGACAGCGAGAGAATCAAGTAGGGACAGTCAGGCAGGCAGGGAGAGAGATGAGGAGCATCAATTCTTCCTTGAGGCACCTTAGTTGTTCATTGTTTTCTTATATGTACCCTGACCAGGGGGGCTCCAACAGAGCGAGTGACCCCTTGCTCAAGCCAGCGACCTTGGGCTCAAGCCAGCAACCTTGGGCTTCAAGCCAGCAACCATGGGGTCATGTCTATCATTCCACACTCAAACCAACTAGCCCAAGCTCAAGCTGCTGACCTCGGGGTTTTGAACCTGAGTCTCCTGCATCCCATTCTGATGTTTCCCAGTCCAATGCTCTATCCACTGTGCCACTACCTGGTCAGGCTATGTGGCCTTAACTTTAGTAACTCATCTGGGTCCTATCCTTTAGACTGGAGGAAATGTGTTACGGCACCATTTCTAATACATTAAAATAAATATAAGGGATACTTGAGAAATAAGTTGGTCTGTCTTCTATAAATATCCTTATTATTTGGAAGAGAAAAATAAAATCTAATTTAATACATGTGACTATGCTTCAAAATTCATGCTTGGTCATTAAATATACTGCTCACAAAAATTAGGAGATATTTCAAAATGAGTATGAAGCGATAAAATATCCCCTAATTTTTGTGAGCAGAATAGAATATGGAATCAAATGACAAGGATTTTACTCACCCCTTGCCATTTACTGTTCATTTCATTGCGTGCATAAAATATTTCCAGAAATCACTACCTAAGTACTAACTCTGCAGTTAAGACATGGAATATAAATATCTCCCTCATATGGTTGTTTTGACGACTGAGTTAAACGACTGTACTCGAACAGGCTTGTGGAGAGCTCAATAAATTATTTTCATTACCATCTTACTCTCACTGAAACAGGATTGACCTTCTTTCGGTTTTCCCATTGCCGAGCCCCGTGCTCAGTAAGTATTTATCCATCATATGTGATTGGGGCTTTTGGCATTCACACTCAGGATTTTATCCAGCTTGAAAGAGATACCTGACCACGAGAGCCTCCTGTTCTTTTACCTAATCTTCAGTCTCCTCTGCTTGAGTCCTGAAAATACTCCCTCTATAGGAGCGGAACCCCAACTGGTTGACCTTGCACTTAGCAGGAATTGCTCAAAAATCAAAAGGATGAAGCATCAAAGAGACCCCGAAGCTAACTTGACAGAACTCCCAATAGCCAAGGTGGAATGATTTGAGCAACAAAATAAACATTACCCAGGGTATAAAAGAAATATACGTGAGTCCATATGGATATAAATAAATAAATGTGTGTGTGTGTGGGGGGGGGGGGGTCACAAATACTTGTTACAGAAGAATTCCAAGTACTACATATAGCTACACCCCCTTCCAGGAGGTGGAATATAATCTTGCCCACCCCCCACTTCTCATAGACAGGACTTGGGTACTGGCTTCCACAGAATAGAATGTGGAAAGGGAAAATAGTAACTTTACAGGGAGAAACCCAACAGACACTACCTGAACCATGTATCTAGAGTTAATATAATACAACAACCTGATAGTATTCAACTACTCATATGATTTTATGAGAAGAATCTTTCACCTCTGTGGTTTTCTTCCTAAAAACCCTAAGCCCAGTCCCATCATGAGGAAAACATCACACAAACCCAAGTTGAGGGATAGTCTGTAAAACACCTGACCAGTACTCCTCAAAACTATCAAGGTTATAAAACAAGGGAAGACCAAGGAGCCATCATAGCCCAGAGGTTAAATAGAAATGTTAACTAAATGCAATGTGGTATCCTAGACTGGATCCTGAAAAATAAAATAACATTAGTGAAAAAATTAGTATAATCCAAACCAAGTCAAATTTAATTAATAGTTATTACCAATGTTGTTTTCTTAACAATGCTTCATGGTTATGTTAAAATGTTAACATTAGGTATAGGGCCTATAGAGAAAGTCTCTATATTATCTTTGCAACTTTTTTGTAAATCTAAAATTATTCCAAGATAACAAGTTTATAAAAACTTGAACATATAAATACAGCTTGTACTGATTTTTGTATATCATTTCTGGCCATGAATTAAATATTTAAAAAGACATTCTGAGTTTGTCTTCTTGAGAGCAAATGCTGCCCAGAAAGTTCACGAATTTATTATAAGTTTCAAGATACTTGTCAAGTGTTTCAACAGTATATATTAATAAAGATTAAATGTTGATAATGGCTTACAAAACCACCTTTTTTTAAATCTGAAAAGTACAAATTAAGGTTCCAAACTTTTAAGTTGGTGCCCAGTTTACCCACTTAGGCATGAGGGATACACTTGCCTTGTCTAATAGAGGACCCATCTCTTAGCAGAATAGCTGCCACCACCTCAGCCCGGGCAGCTCTCAGAAATGACCTACACAGTAACTTCTCGCTTAGCATCATCAATAGGCTCTGTGACTCTAACCCTCTGAGTAGTACGAACGTTCATGTACGACCTCGCACTTCCTGACCATCCAGAGTATGATCAATTTATTTTTAAGATGTGTAAGGCAACATAATAAAAAAAAGGTAATTGTATGTTCTTCTTGTTTCCATAAATTGGTTATCAAACAAACATGATTTTAAGTTAGTAAAACTGTAACTGTAACTAATATCATTTTTTAAAATTTAATTATTGCATTTACATAGATTCTAGTGTCACCCCGATTGCATCCCCCCTCCCCCATATTTCCCTCAACTTCTCCCTTGCCCCCTTCCCAACGACTCCCTCCCCTCTTCCTTCAGGTTTAATTCCGTCCCTCAGTTCACATTGTTACTTGGATTCCTCAAATGAGTGAGGTCATGTGATATTTTTCTTTCTCTGCCTGGCTTATTTCACTTAACATAATAGTTTCCAGGTCCATCCATGTTGTTGCAAAAGGTAATATTTCCTTTTTCATGGCCCCATAGTATTCCATTGTGTATATGTACCACTGCTTTTTAATCCACTTGTCCACTGACAGACACTTGGGCTGTTTCCAGATCTTCGCTATTGTGAACAATGCTGTCACAAACATGGGGGTGCATTTCTTTATTTGAATCAGTGATATGGTGTTCTTGGGATATATTCCTAAACGTGGGATGGCTGGGTCAAAAGGCAGTTAATTTTTAATTTTTTGAGGAATCTCCATACTATTTTCCACAGTGGCTGCACCAGTTTGCATTACCACCAGCAGTGCAGGAGGGTTCCCCTTTCTCTACATCCTTTCCAGCACCTATCACCTATTGTGTGTTGTTTTGTTGAGCACCATTCTGACTGGTGTGAGGTGGTATCTCATTGTGGTTTTAATTTGCATTTCTCTAATGATTAGTGATGTTGAACATTTTTCCATCTGTCTATTGGCCATCTGTATGTCCTCTTTGGAGAAGTGTCTATTCATTTCCTTTGCCCATTTTTTGATTGGATTGTTTATCATCCTGGTGTTGAGTTTTACAAGTTCTTTATAAATTTTGGTTATTAACCCCTTATCAGACATATTGTCAAATATGTTCTCCCATTGTGTGGTTGTCTTTTTATTCTGTTCATATTGTTTTTAGCTGTCCAAAAGCTTTTTAGTTTGATATACTCCCATTTATTTATCCTGTCTTTTATTTCACTTGCCCATGGAGATAAATCAGCAAATATATTCCTGCAAGAGATGTCGGAGAGCTTACTGCCTATGTTTTCTTCTAAGATGCTTATGGTTTGATGACTTACATTTAAGTCTTTTATCCATTTTGAGTTTATCTTTGTGACTGGTATAAGTTGGTGGTCTAGTTTCATTTTTTTGCAGGTACCTGTCCAATTTTCCCAACACCATTTGTTAAAAAGACTGTCTTTACTCCATTGTATGCTCTTACCTCCTTTGTCAAATATCAATCGTCCATAAAGGTGTGGGTTTATTTCTGGGTTCTCTGTTCTGTTCCATTGATCTATATGCCTGTTCTTATGCCAGTACCAAGCTGTTTTGAGTACAATGGTTTTGTAGTATAACTTGATATCAGGAAGTGTGATACTTCCCACTTTATTCTTCTTTTTCAAGATTGGTGAGGCTATTCATGGTTCCATATAAATTTTTGGAATATGTGTTCTATATCTTTGAAGTATGTCATTGGTATTTTAACTGGTCTTGCATTGAATTTATAAATTACTTTGGGTAATATAGACATTTTGATGATGTTTATTCTTCCTAACCATGAGTATGGTATATGCTTCCATTTGTTTAGATATTCCTTGATTTCTTTTATCAATGTTCTGTAATTTTCCAAGTACAAGTCTTTATTTAACCTTCTTAGTTAAATTTACTCCTAGCTACTTTATTTTGTTGTTGTTGCAATAGTGAAGGGGAGTGTTTCCTTAATTTCTCTTTCTGACAGTTCATTGTAGGTATATAAAAATGCCTCTGATTTCTGTAAATTAACTTTATACCCTGCCACCTTGCTGAATTCATTTATCAGGTCTAGTAGTTTTTTGACTGAGACTTTAGGGTTTTCTATATACAGTATCATATCATCAGCAAATAATGATAGTTTTACTTCTTCTTTTCCAATCTGGATGTCTTTTATTTCTTCTTCTTGTCTGATTGCTGTGGCTAGGACTTCCAGGACTATGTTAAGAGTGGTGAAAGGAGGCACCCCTGTCTTGTTCCTGATCTTAGGGGGATTGCTTTTAATTTTTGCCCTTAATTATAGTGTTGGCTGTGGGTTTTTCATAGACGGCCTTTATCATGTTGAGGTATGTTCCCTGTATCCCCACTTTGCTGAGAGTTTTAATCATAAATCGGTGCTAAATTTTATCAAATGATTTCTCTGCATGTATTGAAGTTTTTCTCCTTCCTTTTATGTGATGAATCACATTGATTGATTTGCAAATATTATACCATCATTGCCTCCCCAGAATAAATCCCACTTGATCATGATGTATGATTTTTTTCATGTATTGCTGGATCCAGTTTGCTAATATTTTGTTGAGGATTTTAGCATCTAAATTTGTCAAGAAAATTGGCCTATAATTTTCTTTCTTTGTGTTGTCTTTGCCTGGTTTTGAAATCAGAATTATGCTCACCTCATAAAGGGAGCTTGGAAGTCTTTCTTCCTCTTGAATTTTTTGAAATAGCTTGAGAAAGATAGGAGTTAGTTCTTCTCTGAATCTTTGGTAGAATTCATTGTGAAGCCATCTGGCCCAGGGCTTTTGTTTGTTGGGAGTTTTTTGATAACTATTTTGATATCATTTGTTGTAATCGGTCTGTTTAGGTTTTCTGATTCTTCCAGATTGATTTTTGAAAGATTATATGTTTCAAGGAATTTGTCTATTTCACCTAGGTTGTTTAATTTTTTGGCATACAGTTCTTCATAGTATTTTCTTAAAATATTTTGTATTTCTGTTGTGTCATTTGTTATTTCTCCATTCTCATTTCTAATTTTATTTGAATCCTCTCTCTTTTTTTCTTGGTGAGTCCGGTTAAAGGTTCATCTATCTTGTTTACCTTTTCAGAGAACCAGCTCTTGGTTTCATTGATCCTCTATATTGTTCCTTTAGCCTCTATGTCATTTATTTCTGCTCTGATCTTTATTATTTCCTTCCTTCTATTACCTCTGGGCTTTACTTGCTGTTCTTTTTCTAGTTCTTTAAGATGCAGGATTAGGTTGTTTATTTGAGCCTTTTCTAGCTTTTTATGGAATGCCTATAATGCTATGAACTTCCCTTTCAGGACTGCTTTTGCTGTGTCCCATAAATTTTGAGTTGTTGTGTGCTCGTTATCATTTGTTTCTAAGAATTTTTTTATTTCTTCTTTGATCTCATTGTTAACCCATTCGTTATTTAATAGCATGCTATTTAGTTTCCATGGGTTTGAGTATTTTTTTTTTTATACAGGGACAGAGAGGGTCAGAGAGAGGTATTGATAGGGACAGACAGGAATGGAGAGTGACGAGAAGCATCAATTATCAGTTTTTCATTTTGACACCTTAGTTGTTCATTGATTGCTTTCTCATATGTGCCTTGACCGCGGGCCTTCAGCAGACTGAGTAACCCCTTGCTCGAGCCAGCAACCTTGGGTCCAAGCTGCTGAGCTTTTTTTGCTCAAGCCAGATGAGCTCGTGCTCAAGCTAGCAACCTCGGGGTCTCAAACCTGGGTCCTCTGCATCCCAGCCCAACGCTCTATCCACTGTGCCACTGCCTGGTCAGGCGAGAATTTTTATTTTCTGTTGTGGTTGACTTCTAGTTTCATGCCATTGTGATCAGAGAAAATTCTTGATATGATTTCAATCTTAAATTTGTTAAGACCTCTTTTGTGCCCTAACATGTGGTCTATCCTAGAGAATGTATCATGAGCACTTGAAAAGAATGTATATTCTGCTGCTTTAGGGTGAAAGGTTCTGAAGATATCTATTAAATCCAGTTGTTCTAGTGTGTCCTTTAAGTCTTCTGTTTCTTTGTTAATTTTCTTTCTTGAGGATCTATGCAGTGATGTTAGTGGGGTACTGAAATCCCCTACTATTATAGTATTGCTGTTGATTTCGCCCTTTATATCCATCAAAGTCTGCTTTATATGATATTTAGGTGCTCCTATATTAGGTGCGTAGATATTTATAATGGTTATATCTTCCTTTTGGATTGCTCCCTTTATCATTATGTAGTGACCTTCTTTATCTCTTACTATAGCCTTTGTTTTAAAGTTCTTCAGGAACCCGTATGATGTGGATGTTATTTCTCTTCATGCTGTCACTGAGCTCTCTTAGTTTCCTCAGACTTTTTGTGTCTCTTTTTGCTGCTCTGCTTCCATGCCTTCGTTTATCTTGTCCTCTAACTCGCTGATTCAATCCCCAGCTTCATCTATCCTTTTAATTCCTTCCATTGTGGTCTTCATTACTGATATTGTATTTGTCATTTCTGACTGATTATTATTTCAATGTCCTTTTTTATATTTGCCCTCTTTTTATTTAGGTACTTGTTATGTCAATCTATTGCTGTTCTAAGATCTTTGAGCATCCTAACAATCATTATTTTAAACTCTGCATCTGGTAATTTGTTTATATCTGACTCATTCAAGTCCTTTTCTGGGGATTTCTCTTTGATTCATTTGGGTTGCATTTCTCTGCCTTCCCACTCTGTGTATAAGAAGGGTGTAGCCACAAGAGTCCAATTATTGTGCCCTCTGTGTTCTCTAGATGTGGTCTGTCTGCAGGCCCGCCATCCCCTCTGCCGCTGCCTCAGTAGTTCAGGTATGGACCCTAATTTCATTATAATAAAAAAAAAAAAAAAACTCCCGGTGTCAGCGAATATGAAAAAAACTCCCTACTCAAAGGGTTAAGTGAAACTTTGTATAATGAAACCTATTTTACCCTGTGTTAATTGATATAACAGGAGTTAAGTTTTTACAGCACCTCACCAAAGATATTGAATGAAACAATGTTATCTGAGGACATGTATGTTAGAAATGTGGCATTTTTTTTCAAAACATGTTTCTTTCTTCTAAATTCTGCCTGTGATGACTTAAAAAGAACCATTTCTCTGACTTTCCAAATAGTTTAGTAACTTTGGCTACAGGTTACCCAAAAGACATATCTGTATACAGCTTAGGATTCTGGGCTTGGGAAAGTCAACAGACAGTGGTAGGCAAGGAGCAACAGAGAAACACAGCTGGACTTAAGGGGTTGAAAAGCTTTTAACACTTACTGCCATTTTCAGAGGCATCTGAGGTTATAAGATTTGCTCTTAAACATCTGTTAATAATTTTTCAGAAAAATGAGAGATTTATAAAACATAGTCCTTTGGATCTTGCTTTTCCATCCCCTTTGACCCCACAGTTAAGACTTAAAAGAAAATAAAGAAACCCCCAACAATACCAAGAACAATTTTTATTAAGGCCACTATTAGTGAAACATTAGTCTTTTAAAAATATCCCAGAATCTACTATGAAGAGCAAGCTAGGCAATAAACACCAAAACATAACAGCATATAATGCTCTGATATGTATGTTAAACAGCTTTTCATTTGTCTCATTAAATCCATCTTTTCTCCAACTTAGACAAAGATTAGAGCAAAATGACATTTGTCATATGAATGGTTCACAAAATGGGAGTGGCTGTGCTTCTGAATTGTGTTCATGTCACGTTCTAGGCACATTAAGTGATACCTACATATTCTGGTTTGGCTCCCTAAGAAATCACCAGCTAATGGTTCCAATTTGTAGGAGAAACAGACATGGAAACTTTGGCCTTATAATTAGTCATTACTAATAGAAGTGTGACTTTTTCTAAATGCTTAATGGGCTACAAAAAAACTCCACCATATTTTGTATTAATTAAAATAGAAAAGTCAGATTCTCCAGGCATAAGTGTGTATTTAAAATTTTATAGTAAACAAATACACTTCTGAGTGAAAGTCTCCCCATATTTCCAAATAAAGTAATGTTGACAGACCTTATAACAAATTTTACATTTGACCTCATTGTTTTTGTAAATATGGTTGTGAAAACGAAGTTACAGACTCTTTCTTTTGAAAAACTTCTTCCTTAACACGCACCCCTCTCCGATACCGTGACATGAGGATCTGGCACGTGAAGGCAGCAACATCCAGGAACATAACCTCTCCCATGTCTTCTTCAGTTTGAAGTTTTAATATCAAAATAAGGTCTTACAGTAATAATTTCAAAAAAATAAGGCAGTGTTATGCTGTAAAAATGTAAGTTTTTCGCCAAAAGTTGAGTTCTTTCATCCTCATCTGCTGTCCCCACCTGCGAGCAGCTTCTTTAAAGATCCATTTTCTCTTCGTAGCTACACCTACAGGCAGCTCGCTGGCTGTCCAGGTATGGTTTGCAGCCTAAATGCATAACAGTGTCAAACAAGAGCTCCACTGCTGTTTCACAAGCTGCAAAGTAAGAGAAGTGCCATTACTGTGGGGCAATCGCAAAGCTTCGCACATATTACATTACAGCATGTCAAGCACATCCTTTGTGGGCTCTCAAAGGTATGCTAGCTGAAAGTCCACCCAAACCCTCGCAAACCAGTACCAGTATGTATATCTATATATACAAATACTTTGTTTCAGCCCTTTAACATGTATCTACTTTCTGTAAGAATGCAACTGTTCAACCCACTTTTCTGTACTAGACAAATGAGTCTCTCTTAATAGCACTGATGGATCAGTTCATCACTGTTAATTTTCCTTTTATCTGAAAATACCATGGTTAGAGATGCCTAATAACACTTGTAAGTTTGCATTTCAAGGAAAGATTTTTGGGTGCAGAAAAAAATAAAGGTTAAAAACAAAAAAATCTCAAAACATTTGATTTTGGCCAATGACTTCTAAGAACTGATCACACATTACTTAAGATGCTTAAAGTAAATGGACCCAAGTCTCTTTCTTTCATCAATATCCAAATTTAGTTTAGGAGACATAGGCATCAAAGGTGTTTTTTTTCTTTGGTAGGGTTAATTTTTTTTTTAATTTCTTGATTTTGAGAGAGAGAAAGGAAGAGGGAGGGAAGGAGAAAGAGAGAGAAACATCAGTTTGTTGGTCCACTTATTTATGCATTCATTGGTTGATTCCTGTATGTGCCGACAGGTATCAAACCTACAACCCTGGCATATTGGGATGACACTCTATCCAACTGACCTACTCAGACAGGGCCAAAAGAAATTTTTAAAAATCTATATATATAAAAAAAGAATTTACTTTGAAACACCTAGGTGAGATCACCTTAATATGCTATACTTATAGAGACATATAGCAGAGTGGCTTTTTAGTTGTCCAAATACTTCCAGTTTCAAATATTCATGTCAAGAAACTTCATTACAAAATATGGACATTATCAAAGTTCTCCAAAAGATTGTGCCATTAAAGAATTCAACCAACCATAGAAATGTAAAGGCTATGATTATTAAATAAAAGACTGCAAGGAATTTGGTTCATCACTTAGCTGCCATTAGTGTGACCTCAGATCAGAACACAGAAGTTCCCCACCTGTGCCTCAGCTGTACAAGTCTACCTCAGCCAAAAGCATGCAAGGGCATCCAGAGGTTGTGAGCTCAAGTTTCACTTACAGCAAGATGTCTGCCTTGACAGTTATTAGTAGGGTTTCCGAGCCAGACCTATGAAACTATGAGGAATACTATAGTACAGTGGTACCTCGAGATACGAGCAGACCAACATACAGATTTTTGAAGATACAAGCTGCGACTTGGTCCATATTTTTGTTCAAGATCCAAGTGAAATTCCGAGATACAAGCTGGAATCAACTGGTCGTGCTTCAGCACTTTTTAATGACACTTGTTTGTTACAGTTCCATGATATTGTAAATGGCAGACAAAAGCAAACCTCTTTGGATAGATTTTTATTCAAAAGTCCTGCAAGTGAAAGTGCCGAAAGTGCAGCCAAAAAGGCAAAAACAGGTGATGATTAAATGAAAAATATGTAATGTTAAGCTTAGGTTAAGTTTAAAGTTAAGAAAGTGCATTTTTGGCCCTGGCCGGTTGGCTCAGTGGTAGAGTGTCGGCCTGGCGTGCAGAAGTCTCGGGTTTGATTCCCGGCCAGGGCACACAGGAGAAGCGCCCATCTGCTTCTCCACCCCTCCCCCTCTCCTTCCTCTCTGTCTCTCTCTTTCCCTCCCGCAGCAGAGGCTCCATTGGAGCAAAGATGGCCCCGGCGCTGGGGATGGCTCCTTGGCCTCTGCCCCAGGCGCTAGAGTGGCTCTGGTCGCGGCAGAGCGACGCCCCAGAGGGGCAGAGCATCGCCCCCTGGTGGGCAGAGCAACGCCCCGGAGGGGCAGAGCATCGCCCCCTGGTGGGCAGAGCGTTGCCCCCCGGTGGGCGCATGTGGGAGTCTGTCTGACTGTCTCTCCCCGTTTCTAGCTTCAGAAAAATACAAGAAAAAAAAAAGTGCTTTTTACAATTAAGTTTTTGTGGTTTCATTTTTTTTTTAAATTTTTTTTTTTTTTTTGTATTTTTGTGAAGCTGGAAACAGGGAGAGACAGTCAGACAGACTCCCGCATGCGCCTGACTGGGATCCACCCGGCACGCCCACCAGGGGCGACGCTCTGCCCACCAGGGGGCGATGCTCGGCCCCTCTGGGGCGTCGCTCTGCCGCGACCAGAGCTACTCTAGCACCTGGGGCAGAGGCCAAGGAGCCATCCCCAGCGCCCGGGCCATCTTTGCTCCAATGGAGCCTCGGCTGCGGGAGGGGAAGAGAGAGACAGAGAGGAAGGAGGGGGGGGTGGTGAAGCAAATGGGCGCATCTCCTATGTGTCCTGGCTGGGAATCGAACCCGGGTCCCCTGCACACCAGGCCAATGCTCTACCACTGAGCCAACCGGCCAGGGCCGTGGTTCCATTTTAAGTAAAGAAAGTACAGTTTTAGTTTTGTTTAAAGTAAAGAAAATGCAGTTTTAGTTTACATTTAGTGTTAAGAAAGTGCAGTTTTAGTTGACGTGTCTACAGTGCCTGCATCCCTTCCTCCCTCCCTCCTCCTCTGCCATTCACCTCCATTAGCCGCACTTGTCTGTCTCCAAGGTAAGAATACAGTACTAAATAACACTTTTTTCTTTTATTTCATATATTTTGTTATGCATTGGTAAAGTATACATGTGTGTTTCTTAATTAAAAACATGTCTTTTTTTTTCATAATTTGGGATGGTTTGGGGATGTTTCACAGGGCTGAAACGGATTAAATATATTTCAGTTATTTTAAATGGGAGAAATTTGTTTGATATGAGTTGACTTGACTCATGAGCTTGGTTACAGAATGAATTAAACTCATATCTCAAGGTACCACTGTAGACAGAACACAAGTCAGAAGTATGTAACTTCTTCTGAACATCTTTCCTTCCTGAAAAACTGTGTATAACAGCATTTACTTCTTTGGATTTTTGTAATCATTAATGAAAACATGTTTAAAGTATCTAGCACAGTCTGTGATACAAAGTGCTTAAAAATGTTAATTTCCTTTTGCGCCCCTACTCATTGCCCTTCCTCGTTTGTTTTCAGAATGTAGTACAAGGGGGAGGGGGCGGGCAGAGGTAGAGGAGGCTGAGGGGGGAGAAGTGTGATGGCAGGAGACGCCTCGGGGTGGTGAGCACACAACACAGTGTACAGGGGATGGCCACAGAATTGGGCACTTGAAACCTGTATGGTTTTGTTAACCAGTAGCATCCAAATAAATTCAATTAAAAAAGAAAGAGAGGAAAAAAATGTGGCACATTCTTAGGCTTGACAGTCAAAAAATCTGGTAAGTGATAGTAACTGTATGTCCACAAATATCTCATTTTACTCTTAGAGCTCCCTGAACGGGTGCTATCATTCTCTTTTATAACTGAGGTAATGAAGAATAAGGCACATTTCCCCTTCACTGATTTCTGCCTTGTATCCCTCCACTGTAATCATCATTACCGTGAGCATGACTATATGCTGAGTTCTGAGTCCTCCTAGCAAATCACTGAACCTGGGGGTGCTCTGGCGGATCCTCCTGACACCAGTACACAGAAAGAGACAATTAAGACTTAAATCTTCTATAACTTCCTACTCTAAATCCAACGTGCTCCACTCTTCATTCACTGGATCCAGAATTTCCAAGATTTTTCATGAAGTCTTCTCTGCCTCACACACTTTCCTCCCAAGGATTACCCTTTTTGCTTTTATGAGTCATTTCAGATTACAAAATCAACGAGTCCTGATCTCAGAAAACTGAAGGGGCTCTGTTACAATAGAGTGAAAGATCCACTGGTAAATCCTGTACTGAAACATAGCACATTCAATAAAACTTGACAAACTGCACTCATCCCTATCCCACCAGACCGTCCTCACCCTGAATGTGGTGAGCTAGTCCTAGTGTTCTCTGCACCTCTCGGCAGATCTTGGAGAGGCAGGACTGGAATTCCTCATCACAGTCATTCTTGCTTTTGCCACAGGTCTCATAGCACCTGTCATGGTGGTTGCAGCACTTTGTCAGGGAAGGTATGCCAACATTAAGCTGAAAGAGGCATTAGGATGGATTATTGCTGATGAAATTCAAAACTCCTCTGCTGAAGTTCTGCATTCAAATATCCATGAGAAATCAATGACAATGACTGCTAAAATCCATTTCTGCCTACAAATGTTTTCCATCTTATCTGTTTCTCCATAACCCCCATCACATTTGTCCACATTACTCTAATCTCCCTCTCAGCCATTCCCTGAAAGCCCTCTCTTTGGTAATGTCAGAATATTCAGTTACCTGCTGGTAACTTCCAATTTCCCAAAGCACAAAAGATAGTTTTAAAAACAGAAAGGTAAGGCTAAGAGCATTTAAAGAGTCCTCCAGGGGCTAGGCAAGTATGGCTTTCGGATATTCTCAAGTATTTTGGATCTCCCCCGCCTTCCAAATAAAATGTACTTTATATGCAATTTCACTGAAATTTTTTAAGCTCCTATAATTCAAATTTTGTTGGTTGATTTGAGGTTTAATCTTTAAATTTCATCCAATCCCTAAAGATACTGTTCCTTCAAACCTATCATTTAACTTTATATGCAAAACCCTTATGTCTAGGAATCACTCTCATAAATATTTTTCTCCCACAATATTTGGCTCAGATCCAGCTTCTCTACCACAAACACACGCTATCCCACATAGCCTGGTTCTAATATAGAAAATAGGCCCAATCTATACCTTCTCGTCCTAGGTAGAATTACACATTTCTGTATTAAACCATATTTGTGACATGAGAAAATATCATTTAAATGGTATTAACACCTATAAGAATAAAATATAAAACATCCCTTTTACATTTAGTTTTATTAAGACTTACTGTATTTTTTAGCTATAAAATAACAACAAACCTGATCACTACTACAACAAGCCAAATTATCTGTGAACCTGAGACCACACTGACAGTCCTGTATTATGAAGAGTCTTAGATAGTCTAACAATCACAAAACTTATCAAATAAAAAATAATATTTACATGAACACCAAATAGTGGAGAGCCACATCCATCCGGCGGGGAGGGTTTATAACCATAACGTGGGAAAGGCTTAGATCCTATAAAATATAAATGGTATCATAATTAATTTTCAAATGATAGAAAATATATATGCAAAGAAGTCTACAATGTGCTAGACTAGCCTTGGAAATAGTCACTATTTGGATGCTGACAGAGTTGTTATGTCTTTGTTAGGATAAGCACTGAGATTGCTAATTTGTAGTGTGGGAAGCAGTATTTGTAGGTCTGAGCACACGTGCATGCATGTGTGTATGTGTCCCTGAGACCATGTGTCTGTGCACCTATAAAAAAAAGAACGCTATTTGTCTAAGTATTTTTATTTCTCCTGCAGTGAAATATGTACAGATGTGTACATATATACATTTGTGGTGGCTTATAAAACAGAATTATATTTATAAACCTATACCATACAGAACATACAAAAGCTTCTACTGGACTTCCGGAGATTTCAGAGGTTATATGCCAGGTTGGGTCCATATGTATGAAAGAAATCCAGCCTATTTTCCTGTGATTCTAACACTTAAGTTTTTAGGTTAAAACCTATAGGGCAAGAACTGTATCTCCTATCCTTCAGCCAGTGCTCCACTGCACTCTTCTCAATAACCATTAACTAACCTGTTACTAAGCAAGAGCCTAAAGCTAAGGCAAGGAAAACACGGTCATCTAATGATTATTTAATTACAATAGTCCCCCTTACCCATGGAGCCCCAGTGGATGCCTGAAGCCAGAGACAATACTGAGTCTCTCTCTCTCTCTCTCTTTCTCTCTCTCTCTCTCTCTCTCTCTCTCTCTCTCTCTCTCTCTCACACACACACACACACACACACACACACACACACACACACACACACACACTGTGTCCGTAAAGTCATGGTGCACTTTTGACCAGTCACAGGAAAGCAACAAAAGACGATAGAAAAGTGAAATTTGCACCAAATAAAAGGAATACTCTCCCAGTTTTATACCTATTCAGTGCAGTTCTATGTGGGCTCACGCACAGATTTTTTTTAGGGCTCCTTAGGTAGCTATCCCGTATAGCCTCTACAGACCCATCACTGATGGCCTACCAGAACGGGGTTTCTCCATCAAACTGCCGGTTTCCTTCAACTGCTTATCCCACTGAGTAATGTTATTGCTATGTGGTGGCGCTTTGTTATAAACGTGCTGATATTCACTTTGGTCACGGATTTGAATTTAGTGCGCCACAGAACACACTGAACTTTCCTCTGTACCATCCGCATCTCGACTGGCATGGCCGTGGGCTGCTCCGCTGTATACACGGTGGTGTTACGCCATCATCTACGCATGCTCACATGCTGCCACATCATCCTACAGAAACTGGGAGGGTTTTCCTTTTATTTGGTGCAGATTTCACATTTCTATCGTCTTTTGTTGCTTTCCTGTGACCGGTCAAAATTGCACCATGAGTTTACAGACACACTGTATAATCTCCATGTTTTTCAACTGCTAGTCTACAGACTGGTACCAGTCCACCAGAAATTTCATGCTGGTTTTTTTTTTTAATTTCTATATACATAGACCTATGATAAAATTTAATTTATATATTATATACAGGAAGAGGTTAACAATAACTAATAAAATAGAACAATTATAACAATATCCTGTAATAAAAGTTATGTGAAGAGGTTTCTCAAAATTTCTTACTATGCCTTCCTCACCCTTCTTCCTGTGATGACATGAGATGATACAATGCCTATGTGATAAGGTGAAGTGAAGTATTCAAAATGGTGTGCAATTTAAAACA
Organism: Saccopteryx leptura; assembly: GCF_036850995.1. Classification (NCBI taxonomy): domain Eukaryota; kingdom Metazoa; phylum Chordata; class Mammalia; order Chiroptera; family Emballonuridae; genus Saccopteryx; species Saccopteryx leptura. The sequence continues at coordinate 92,964,553 of NC_089507.1, forward strand.
TGAATTGTTTATTTCTGGAATTTTCCACTTATTATTTCAGACAGCGGTTGACTGAAGGCAACTGAAACTACCGAAAGCGGAACTGCGGATAAAGGGGTCTACTCTACCTTAATATAAGACCTTTGTACCATTACAAGACCTTACAGGACTACACATTCTAGCCCAGACTCTAGCCAATCATTTCAAATATACTCCTTTGCCAGCAAAGGCAAAAGGTTGGGAATAAACTTGGTGAACTATATTACTCCAGTTAAACTCTCCCTAACAGCACCAATGGGTTCAGTAAAAGTGAAAAATGACATTGTCATCAATCTTAATGTTGGAAATGTTGAAAGGTACTTCAGATATATCTCTCTTCATGTAATATAGAAATTCGACAAACCAAATAATCATCTACTTTTTCCTTGAATGTTTCCCACAATCCTCCTACAGTATCAAGGAACAGCCGATTCCATTGCGGAATGGCACTAACTGTTCAGTTCTGTTTCCTTGTAAATTCTACCTGTAAGCAATCCTCTGCTCCGTAGGGCACACAAAACAAGCCAATTCCCTATTTTACATGCTTTTAAATAGTTGGGAGTTACCATTTATCCTTACTTCTAAAAATAAAATATCTCCAGTTATTCTAAATATCACCCAACAGTTGTATACCTTAGAGAAACACAGAGTGTTTCATCAACTTTCATTCAACTAACATTTATTACTAAGAGACATAAAGGGAAGTTTACTTTCCAAAATAAAGTGTGTGTGTGTGGGGGAGGGAGCAACCCTTCTGTCATCAGCCATCAAAGGAAGTGACCCATTCAAAGTAATGACCTAAAATTGGTTTAAGTGTGTTGCTAAGACTCTCATAACCAACTGAGATGACCAAGTAGAGCCTCAAGAAGGGTACAGCCTCAACAGAAAGCTGTAGCCTGCTCCACTGAGTCTGAGGAACAGCGTGCACAAAGGGAATTGTTATGATAGATCTTATTGAAGTGCGGGTCACATCAGAAGTTGGTCTTGTTTGTCCAGCACTGTCCAAGATGGAGAGTTGTTTCTGGGCCCTTGGAGGAGGAACGTAGATGCCTAAGGTGGTCACAGACGAGTGAGTCATAGTGATCTTTCAACTTCTCTTTTCAGTCCTTCACTCTTAAGAAAACCGTTTATGTATTATATGGCTTTCCACTTAAAAGGACCTACAGACAAGGATATACTAACCACGTGGATGTCTAATGGGTACCTCAAACTTAAGATGTACCGCCTAACATTCACCCCCCAAACGTGCTGCATTCACACTTCCCTCTTCTCAAGTAACAGCAACCCCACCCTTGAAGTGCTCAGAGAAAAAAACCTTAGGCACCTTTGACTCATGTTCTTATATCCCACATCCCATCCAACAGCATTAGACCCTCCCTTCAAAATACTCAGAATCTAACCACTTCTCTCCACGTCACTGCTACCATCCTGCTCCAAGCCACCCTGGATTATTGCCATGACCTCCTAACGAGTCTCCCTACTTTCGCTTCCCCACCCCATCCCACCACCAGCTATAGTCCAATGACCCTGAGTGATTCTATTCAAATATGTCAGATGGAGTTTTTCCTCTGCCACTAATGGCTTCTCATCATATTCAGAATAAAAGCCAAAGTCCTTTCAATGTCTCTAAGCCCTTTATAAATCTGCCTCCCATACACTGACTTCTGTCCTCATCTCCTTACTATTCTCTCTCCTCTTCCTTTATTCCTCACTCCGTTCATCATATCCGACCCCTGCTGTTCCACAGGTATTCCAGATGCCACAGTGCCGTTGAGCCTGCTGTTCTTCCATGTTTGTGTTCTTCCTCCTTATATCTAGTTACTTCCTCACCTTCCCAGCAACGCCTTCTCTGACCAGATCACTGAGGCACATTATTACATCCTAACATACTGTATCACAAGCCTACTTATTTTGTTTATTATCTGTCTCCACATACTAAAATATAAATTTCTTGAGGGCGGGAATTTTTGTCTGTTTTGTACTCCCAATATCGAGAACAGTGCCTGGCACACAGTTAATGAATGAATCCATAAATGAATGAATGAATGAGCAAAAAGACTTGGAAGGCTCATCCCCGTGGCAGTTATAATACTCATTATAACCATGAACTGGCACTACTGTCCATCCTTCAGTCGCGTTGAGTTTGGTGAGCATTTATCAGCCTCCAGAGTCTGATCACGTCTAGTTTGTCACATCTCTTTAAAATGACAGACTGAACACATTAGGTATGGACCTATTTTGAGTCGGATAAGGTACCTGTATTAATACAGCCTAGGTCAGTTAGCATATATTCCAGCTGTGTCTCAATTGTAAGATACAGTAGGAAAAAACCTTTGAATGAGAATTAAATGAAGTCAGGTAAAGGGGGTGGGGAGGAAGAACATGTTCACTATAGGAGAACAAAGCAAACAAGATAGTGCAGAGAAAATTGCCGGCAAAGATGAGAATGGAGGGACAAACACAGAGGAGGTGGTTGCCTCAAACTGGGTGAGTGCTTAGAACTGCCCTAAGGAGGGAAGTTGAGAAAACAGAATAAAGAAACAAGTTCATGTAAAGGTGATTACCAGATATTAACACCATGACATAAATGCTGGTAAATTGGCTCCCCAGTATAAGTAGCAAAAGGGACATGTGTTTGGTTTTTGTTTTTTTTTCAAAGGAACCTGCTAATGCCATTTCCTCAGAGAGGCTTTCTCTGCTCACTCCACCTAAGATAGTGCCCCTTCCCTTCCACCTCGTTCCACACACCTTGGTTGGTTTCATTCTTCTTTCTAACATTTACCAATCATATTAACATAATTAGTCAATTTCTATGAGAACAGGACTTGTTTACTCACATAGAAAATACACAGAGTGGGCAACCAAGAATTCACTGGGTGAAAGGGTGAGAAACACTCCTTGCCGAAATGACAATATTCTTTACGCACAGCAAAAGCAAACAAACAAGTCCCTCCACCCCCTGAACACTGGGAAGAAATTAGTTTCCTGAAATATTTTAAAGTGTTCTGATGTCTTCAATTCACTTTTAAATTAATTATTTCTGAACCAAACAAGTTATATAGAAAGTTGTTTATTAAAGATTGAGTTGATACAGATTTCAAAAATTACAAATGTATTAATATCATTTAAAATGTTGTTATAAGTGATGTTATGAGCTGCTAAACATTAAAAAAAAGTTAGGGCCCTGGCCGGTTGGCTCAGCGGTAGAGCGTCGGCCTGGCGTGCGGGGGACCTGGGTTCAATTCCCAGCCAGGGCACATAGGAGAAGCGCCCATTTGCTTCTCCACCCCCCCCCCCCCCATCCTCTCTGTCTCTCTCTTCCCCTCCCGTAGCCAAGGCTCCACTGGAGCAAAGATGGCCCGGGTGCTGGGGATGGCTCCTTGGCCCCTGCCCCAGGCGCTAGAGTGGCTCTGGTTGCGGCAGAGCTACGCCCCGGAGGGGCAGAGCATCGCCCCCTGGTGGGCAGAGCATCGCCCCTGGTGGGCGTGCCGGGTGGATCCTGGTCGGGCGCATGCGGGAGTCTGTCTGACTGTCTCTCCCCGTTTCCAGCTTAATAAAAAAAAATACAAAAAAAAAAAAAAAGTTAGCATTTCTACTGGTGGCAGTTTTTACAAAGTGCTATCTATGTGAGCTGAGCTATGTATCCCCACCCACACATACCTTGTTGAAGCTCTGACCCCACCAATGTATTTGGTGATGGGCTTTTGGAAGGTAATTAGGTTGGAGGTTATGAGAGTGAGGCCCTCCTGATGGGTGGGATTAGTGCCCTTGCGAGAAGAGACACACCAGAGAACTGGCTCTAGCTCCCACCCTCCCAACCCTCACAGCAAGAAGGCAGCTGTTGGCAGGTCAGAAACATACATCACTGATGGCCAAATCTTACTCATAGATTTTTCCAGCCTCCAGAACTCAAGAAAGAAATTCCTATCGTTAAAGTCGCCCTGTCCATGATACTTTGTATGGCAGCCTGGGAAGACCAATACACACCGCAAGCAGAAACCCAGGCCCAGAGGAAACATCAGTCAAACCAAAGCCATTTGTACTGAGGCCACTGTCCCCCAAAATTTATAAGCAGATACAGAAAGCTGAGGAAAAAAATCATATAAGAATAATTTAAAAAACAAAACACAGCCACTGTGCACACTATATAGAAATATTATTCATTGATTTCACTTTTTGACTTAAGCAACTGCTCCTCTCTTGATGGTTTATATTTAACCACCCGAATGGAGAGCTGAAATCTAAAGATTTTCCTGGACTGAGACAACAATAGTTCTTTTCTACAAATTTTTCTTAATTTGATGAAAATATTTCCAAATAGACCAATTTCTTTCCCATGAAAGGCACTGCAGCAGACGAGAAGCTTAAGGGGAAGGCTATTAGGTCACACAAAGATCTTACTACCATGTTTTATAGAGAACACAGTGTAAAATCCCAACCTGCTGCCCTGGCCAGAGAGCTCTGTTGGTTGGAGCATCGACCCGAAGCACAGAGTTGCCAGTTTGGTCCACAGTCAAGGTACATATAAGAACAGACGGATATTCCTGCCTCTCTCTCTCTCTCCTTTTCTCTCTCACTAATAAAAAAAGAAATCCCAACCTGTTTTCTCAAACACTCGAGATTTTAAATCCATGATTATTAACCTCCATAGGGCTTTTTATTACTTTATTTTTCTAGTCCATTGACTTCCTATTTTCCTTATATCTCTAACACTTTCATTCCCATCTTCTCTCCCTCTCAGCGGATGACCTCGATATCTATTTCACTGGGAAAACCAAAGCAATCAGAAGAGAGCTTGAGCATCTACCCACCTAACCGGCATTTGTGCCCATATCCTCTATCTCTCTTTCTAGGAACAGGAATATGCTTCCTGCGCTCGTGGTCAATCTCTCTACTTACAAACTAGAGCCTAAGGACATGACTCCAATAATTGTCCTTCCTTTCTCTTTCATCATTTATTTTTTACTCTCTACTGAATCATTCTTGAAAGTAAACAAATATGTTATTATATATTTTCATTAATGACCCCCAAATTGTTTCTTTCCATGGTCTTCTCCATCTTGCTTAATGGCAATTGCATCCTTCCCAGTCAGGCTGCAACCTCTGGAATCATTTGGACTGTACTCACATCCTCCTTCTAAGCCACTGGCATATCCTTTCAGCTCTTCCTTCAAAATCTCTCCAAAATTCAACCATTTCTCACCACCTTTATTGCTACCAACCTGGACAGACCAAGACCGTCTTCTGTCTGAATTCCTGCTCCTGTCACGCTGCCTCAATTCTTGCTCCCCTACTTCCCTTGCCCCTACCAATTCCCAGCACAACAGCCAAAGGGATCCTATTAAATATAAATCGCTAAATAAATTAACAATTTAGTCATAATTCTAAAAACATGGTACAAAACAATTTTACTTTAAATTTTTAAAGGAATTTGGAAACTTCTCTTCAAATCTTTTCTGCTATCCAGGTGAAAAAAAAATAGCAACCATCACATTTGTCCTCTAAATAACATTAGCTCACTTTCTTTTTTTAATTTTTTAATTTTAATTTTTTTTATTTATTCATTTTTAGAGAGGAGAGAGACAGAGAGAAAGAGAGAGAGAGAGAGAGAGAGAGAGAGAGAGAGAGGAGAGAGAGAGAGAGAAGGGGGAGGAGCTGGAAGCATCAACTCCCATATGTGCCTTGACCAAGCAAGCCCAGGATTTTGAACCGGCGACCTCAGCATTTCCAGGTTGACGCTTTATCCACTGCGCCACCACAGGTCAGGCCCGTTAGCTCACTTTCAATAAAGCCTAGAGAGGATGACCAGAAGGGAGCAAGTCTCCAGTATTCCAGTCCTTTCTGTAAAGCAAGGACAACTGCAACAACTGTGCCCTTTAATCTGACTACCCCTCCCTACCATTCTCTTTTTTTTCTAAGCTTTCTTGACTTCTTTATCGTAACTATTGAACACTTTTTAATACCATGCTCCTATAGCTTTGGGATTTGTGATTCTATTTGGTTCTGATTTGGTTACTTGCATTCCAAAATACAGGAAAAGTTGAAATAGTGTTCCAGGGAGACCTCTTCAAGGAACAGCAATTAAAAGAACAATTTTCATTAGGTTGGAACTATCAATGTGGAAACTTAGCACCACAGTCCTATGCACAGAGGACTCACTAAGACACAAAAGGATTTTCACTGAAGCATACCACTTCTTAAACCATCATGTTCATTTGTGTTTTTATGCTGGAGACATTATTCTAAACTCCAAATGGTAAACTGAGATAGGCTTGTGGAAGGATAAAAAAAGATTTAGTAAACGGAAAGATTAAAATAATTTTTTTAATAGGAATAATATTCATTCAACTTCAGAGCTATTTTAAATACATATAAACTCTGGAACTGTTGACTCATACATAGTAAGTTTATAAAGACCAATCCTTCCAAGTTTTCCTATCTCTGTAAACGGCAACTAAATCCTTCCTGTTGCACAGGCCAAAACTTCAGAGTCATCCTTCACTGGCCTTTCTCCTCCAGTCCTCCCCGTCTCCTGTTCCTCTGACTGAGCGTTCCTTCCACAGATTATCACCCTCTCCATTTTCCAATTTCTTCTCAAGTATCTTATCAGTGAGGATTTCCCTGAACAACCAATTTATAGAGGTAAACTCCCTCCCAACACCACCACTCTTGTTTTGTTTGTTTCTGAAGCACTTCAGACCTACATACACTGCATATTTGCCTTAACTTTACTTGTTCATTGTTTATTAACTGTCTCTTCCCACCAGAATGTAAGCTGCACGGACAGATTTTGTTTGTTTTGTTCAATGCAGAATCGCCTAAGGGTGAACACCTAACACACAACAGGTCCTCAAATATTTGTATAGTTATGGGCATGACTAAGTAAAACCTTGACATCTAACTGAGAAAATGTAACCATTTAATCTTCACATTATTCACTTACTCCTATAAGGACAAAAGCATCTTTCCTGATGGCAAACTGGTGGTAACATTTAGGCATAAATTTAGGAAGGAATAAAACATTTACAACTTCATAGCATATGAGATATAGCTTATTCTTTAACAACATTAACATAAAACTAGAAAATTTTGAGAATTTCAGGCAGCAGGTGGCATCAGAGTTTTGCATGACATAGGTTCCTTTTTAAATTCACCTACATAAAATCTGGTCTCATCATTAAAGTCAGTGAGCTCCCTATTTTTTTTTTTTTTTTTTTGAACTGCCAAGCATAAACTAGGTCCAAACTTTGTCCACTCTTACTGGAAACATGATCTCCCAAATATTATCTTCGCATTATGAATTTCCAAAGAGAAGCCCAATTACTTTATCTGAACTATTACAAGAAATATCTCTACCTGAAATAGTGAGTTTATTATTATCAACATTGCTACCAAATAATTTCTCAGATTCAAACATAAAGTTGAAAAATCTGAAAATGTAAATCAAAACAATTATATTAATATTAACCAACAATGAAGATGAGGTGTCACGATATCCAAGGAAAGAAAATTACTGTCAAGTCTTGACAGACTAACTTTCTAGAAGAGCTACTGAAAATGCTTCTCAACAATAAAGTATACCAAAAGTCTGTATACAGTTCGCAATTTATTTTCTGTAGCTTTGCAGAAAAACAATTAAATCCAATACTTAAGACAGTTAAACCATCATGATTTCAATATTCTCAGTATGTTTTGTATGTTCAACTGACTTATTTAAGGCACTAAAACAGAGCTAAAAATCTGTGTGTTCCACTCCATTTCCATGATGCGCACGTCACTAAATTCTTAGGGAACTTTGTGCAACTGCAAACAAGATAGAAGCAATGAAAACTGAGCGGAGAGTACACACGCAGGCGATCTCTCACGTTCTAACAATAGAGATGCGACTTGTATCCGGGTGGCTCAATGACAAGAACGGCAAGATTCTAGCAGTGGTTAGGTGTTCCCACGGTCAAAGGACAGCGTCAAGGTCTGGCTCGTATCTCACACTCCATGCCCTCCGCCCCCCAGCAGCACTGGCAGCGCGGGTCCCGCGGAGCGGGGTTCCCTCTCACCGTCACTACACTTATACTGGCAGAGCCCATCCACGCCTCCCAGGAGGTCCAAGGCGGCGTTCAGGTACACGTCGATCTTGTGGACGCCGTTCCGGATGGTCTTCAGGGTGGCACTCCAGTCGGTGGGCTGGGCCTCTTCCTGGCACCGGAACGCGGCGGGCAGGGCGAGAAGGAGAGCGAGCGCGGGCCACGGGAGCAAGGCCATCCGCGCAACGCGCAGCTGCGTCGGGACCCACCGGTCCTCGGAGCCCCGCTGCGTCCGAGAGCCCCAGAGGCGCCCTAGACAGCGGCTCGAGCACCGCGCTCCACGTCCGAGGCCAGTTCCAAGCCCACGCCTCCTTCCCGGCTGGGAGGCGGGCCCTCGCTGCGTCCCTGCGCTCCCGCGGGGGGCGGGGCTCCCGTGCGCCTGCGCCTGCGCCCCAGCCAGGGGCGTCTGGGCGTCCTGGGAGCTGCGAGCTCGGAACCTAGCGGAGTCGGCGGCGGCGGCGATGCAGGCTCCGCCTCCGCGTGGTAGTGGGGCACGTCCGGGAGGCTCTACGCCGTAGCTCCCGTTGGTACTGCATGAGAGGGTCATAGGAACTAAACACTCACGCGGGACACCCTCTCCCCTACCCCGGAGGCTGGTTAAGTGAGTCCTCGGAGGCAATGGGCATTGGTATTTTTAAAAAGCTCCCCAGGTTGTAGAGTGCGGCCGGTGGAGAGCCCCCGTGAGCTAATCTGACCTGCTGGGTAGGATTCAGCCCAACCACCCCGAGTATCGGGTTCATCTGGGTGTGGGCGATGTTGGAGAACTGAGCCACCCTGACCCCTTTTAGAGATCACTGCGAGGAGTCCAACTGAATTTCGGATTTAAAAATGTGATTGTGCGCGGGGGACGTAGGGGGAGTCGGGATCTCAGGAGTGTCCTCCCAAGGGCCTGGCCAGCTGGTCCGGCGGCGGCGGCGGCGGCGGCGGCGGTGGTGGGGGGAGGGGGTCCTGCTGCCTGGCCCTAAAGGTGTCACCAAGGCGGAGGCGATGCCTGACTCAGGATGGTGAGGGTGAGCTACACTGTTCACAAAAGTTAAGGGATCAGGAAATGTGCAGATACTCTAGTACTTTCAGCATTTTGTATAGTGCATTTTCACCAATGAAATGAAAGTTGGTTTTGCATCTCATTTGCATAATTGAACAACTTTCTTATACTTATCCTTTGCTTTTCTGATGTTCTTATTTAATAAAAAGAAACCAAATGCTTTTTTTTTTTTTATCACTTCATATTCATTTTGAAATATCTCCTAATTTTTGTGACAGTATAGATGCTGGTATAGAAATTCTGGAAGAAAAAAGGGGTTTGTCAATAATTAACACTCCAGTCAAGGAAGAAAGTTTTAACACTTGAATGCAGTTTTTAAATCTTAGGGAAATTACTGTTTTCTTATTCAAAATATTTTGTAACTTGATAGCTCCAGTGAGGTTTCTTTGTATTTTTTTCCCCACCGCTCTGCAACATCCTTAAATAACAATTGCCAATAATTTTTACCGGAGCTATGGATATCCCGTTATTTTAGTATGCTGCCAGTTTCCAAGAATTTTCCAGTAACACCTGGACAGTATCTCAAATGTTTAGAATAGGTGTAGCCTTTCTGTAAGAATTATGGATAAATTCTAGGTTGGTGTTTTGTGTCTGTAACAAGCTTCATGGGTTTATAATAATTGTGCAGTGCAGAATCTTAAGAATAATATCCCTCTGTGTTGAGAGCTTACTCTGTGCCATGCATGCACTTCACGATCATGATCTTTCACATTCACAGCAGGGCTTTACAGGGATGCAGGCTTTGGGTCAGTTAGAAAAAGGCACCTCTCTCCACAGATAGATGTAGCTCACCCCCAGACCCCAGCTTTACTCAGACCTTCAGCAGGGTGCCCTTGGGCTGTAATCAACTGGCACCATAGTGGAGGAAGAGGAGAAATGTGACTAGCAGGTATTATCCTTTTTTGGTGGAGTTGAAATGCAGAGTAGTGACATGGCAGTATCCAAACTGAAGCCTCTTTCTGCCCTCACAAGATGCCAAAGATTGTTTTCCCTTAACTTTGGGCAGCACAAGTCAACACATTTGGGAAAAGGAACATACACAGATTTATCCTCTTTAGCTTTGTGGAGTATTGGTTTTCTTTTTTCTTTTGTTTAGAGAGAGAGAGAGAGTGAGAGAGAGAGAGAGAGACAAAGACAGGAAAGGAGAGAGATAAAAAACATCAACTCCTAGGTGCGTCACGTCACTTTAGTTGTTCATTGATTGCTTCTCATTACATGCCTTCGGGGTGGGGGTTTCCTTTAGGCTCAAGCCAGCGACCATGGGATCATGGTCCCATGCTCAAGCCAGCAACCCCATTCTCAAACTGGCGAGCCCGTGCTCAAGCTGGCAACCTCAGGGGTTTGAACCTGGGACATCAGCATTCTTCTACCCACTGTTACACCACTGGTCAGGCAAGTATTGATTTTTTCATTTCTAAAATGTGCATGTGGGACTGGATTACTTCTGAGGTCCCACTACCAGAAACCTTACACCAGGCTTGATTCTTTCCAGTCTTCAGAGAAACTACCTGGTGGGGGAAAAGTCTCCTAAAAGGAAAGACGGAATGTAAGGTAACCTAGTTATAGCCCTCAGTTACGGAAGGCCTTCCTTCCTTTTTCCTTTTTTCTATATGTTTGCTCCTTGGTGATCTCATCTAATTTCTTATGTCTTAATTATAGATAGCCTCAGCTTCGTGAACTAGGTCTTCTGTTTCATTTCTCCTTAGGGATTAAATCTTCAAACTCCAGTTACTTGGCTCATAGAGCTGTTCTCTTTTTATCTCAAACAGATCTTTCCCACTGTATTCCCACTGGAATAATCACCATCTTTCCAGAAAACAAGATTCAAAGTTTTGTCACATTTTCTTCATATTCAATCATTAGATGTTTGTTATTCTGCTGCAGTAATTCCAAGATTTGCTTTTTCCTCCTAATTCCTGCTGTCAGACACCGGAGTTTGGCATGACCACAGGACTATCTACACAATTTGCAGGGCTCAGGACAAAACAAAAATGCAGAGGCCCTTGTTCAAAAATTATGAATGTCAAGGTGTTGACAGGAAGGCATCAAAGCAAGTGTGGAAACCTCAATTAATCAAGGGTCTTCTGCATCTATATATGCACATATTTGCTCCGATTGACCAAATCACGTATCCACCTTCATCTTTTCCTCCTAAACAGCGTAAAATGTTTGAAAAGAGCCTCTTTTATACGCACTTTCATTGAATCAGAAAAACCTGTTGTTTTTGTGACAGACACTATTGGTCTTCCAGGTCTTTCCTGCTAGCAGATGGCTAATTTGTGTATAAATGCTTTGACTCAATGGCAGGAGCGAAAGCCAGGAAGCCAGTTAGGACATAGTAAACTAAGTAAGACCTTATTATGGTTTGGCTCAGGCAGGGAGCAGTGGAGGTATGAAAAGTGGTCACATTGTAGATATAATGATGGTAGAGCCAACAGGATTTACTAATGGACTGAATATTGTATATAAGGGAAAAGAGATATCAAGGATGACTTTAAGGTTTTGGCTTAAGTGATTAGAGGGATAGAGAGTTCTCACTAATTAAATGAGGGCCCCAGAGGGGCGGATTACAGGGAAAATTTAGGAAATTAATTTCAGACATGTTTGAGAAGCTTGTTCAGAGATACGATGGGGGCTAGAGATGAAGTCGGGTCTGACCTGTGGTGGCGCAGTGGATAAAGCGTCGACCTGGAATGCTGAGGTCGCGGGTTTGAAACCCCAGGTTTGCCTGGTCAAGGCACATACGAGAAGCAACTACCACGAGTTGATGCTTCCCTCTCTTCCCCTACTTCTCCCCCCACCTCTAAAATCAATAAATAAAATCTTTAAAAAGAAAGAAAGAAACTTGGAAGCACCAACATAGAAATGGCTTTTAAAGCCATAGGCCTAAATGCAATCCTCTAAAAAGTGAGCGTGTAAAGAAAAAAAAGAACAAGGTCTAAGTCGTGGGAAGCGGAGGAACTGAGGCCCGGCGTGGGAGACAGAGCAGGAGCGGCCAGTGCAATAGGGGAGTTCCGTGTTCCCGTATATCTAAGACAGCCGCGGACTCAGCTGACGTGAAGGAAGAGGAGGACTGGCTATTGAGCACTGGGTTTAGTAATGTGGAGGTTATTAGTGAACTTCACAAGAGCAGTTTCAGTGGAGTACTGGGGACAAGCACAGTTGTAGTCAAAAGGAAAAAAATAGAAGAGGAATTGGGAAAAAGCAATTATAATCAATATTATCAAAACAAAATTATGAAAATATAAAACGTGCCATACTTGTGCTGATTCTTGTCTGAATCTGAATGAGTGCCCTGGAATGTGATCTTCTAGGTAGTTGACACTAGGCAATTGTAAGGATACCAGTCAGCTACCCCTTTTAGAAGCCCCTAATGGTCTCTTCTCTGTAGAAGGATCATCATGGATCATGATTGTATTAATGAGGTAAGAATGCAAAACGTATTGGGTTTAATGTAAAATATTAACTCAGAATACTTGGAAACTCGAATATTATGTAATCCTTTGTGTTATTTGAAATGACCCAAAATCAACAAAATACATAAGGGCAGTTTCAGCCCTGACCAGTTGGCGCAATGGTAGAGCGTAGACCTGGCATGTGGAAGTCCTGGGTTTGATTCCTGGTCAGAGCACACAGGAGAAGCAACGTCTGCTTCTCTACTCCTTGCCCTCCCCCTACTCTCTCTGCCTCTTCTCCTCCTGCAGTCATGGCCAGATTGCTTTGAGTGGTTGGCCCAGGTGCTGAGGATGGCTCCTGGAGTCTTACCTCAGGTGCTAAAAATAGTTCAGTTGCCAGCATCAGCCCCAGGTGAGCAGAGCATTGGCCTTAGATGGGGGGTGCTGGGTGGATTCCAGTCGGGGTGCATGTGGGAGTCTGTCTCACTATCTCCCCTCCTCTCATTAAAAAGGGGGCACAGTTTCTATTTTTTAATCTTTCCCAGTGTCTTCCTAAATGATCTTAGCAGGGTTATTGTGATTAAAACTGTTCCAGCCATAACAATCTTTGCTTAGTGCTTAGGTTGGAAGTTTAGTTTCTATAAAGGGGCTCAAATTAAGGGGAAATAAATGATATAGATTTAGCCTCTGCCAAAAGAAATCAATGGCATGAATAATTCTCAAGCTAGGGCTGAAGTGAAGGAGAGGAGATGGCTGCACCATATCCGTGAGCACGGGTTGATTTCATGATACGCTGAGGATAATGGCTCTCTGCCTCAGAAGGTCTGCCATTAGCAAATTTGATAAGTATCTTAGTCCATTTGGACTCCTGTGACAAAATACCACAGACTAGGTGGCTTATAAACAGAAGTTCATTTCTCGCAGTTCTGGAGGCTGGAAATTCAAGGTCAGGGTGCCAGCATGGTTGGTTTCTAAGAAGAGCCTTCTTCCAAGTTGGAGACTGTTGACTTCTTACTGTGTCCTCACATGGTGGAAAAGGCATGGGATCTCTGGGACCTTTGTTATAAAGACACTATTCTCATTCATGAGGGATTCATCCTCAAGACCTAAGACCCCACTTCCTAATACCATCCCATTGGGTATTAGGAGTTCAATACATGAGTTCGGGAGGGACACAAGCATTCAGACCATAGCAGCCAGGGAGAGAGATTTCCCACAGAGAGATAGAAAGGAACCCACTTAGGGGACATTGCAGCGCTTTAGACCATCAGGATAAACCCATGTGTGATTTCTCTAGGTAGGGTTTCTGGCTATTTCCAAACATGGTTGATTACCAACCTCATATTTTCTACTGCACATGACACATATTCCTGAGCTCCCATAGTTTCAACATTCCCCTGAATAAACCTACTTCTGTTCCTCTCTTTGTTTCTGCAGTGGCAGCACCAATCACATCATTATCCAAGAGAAAACCTGGGAGTTATCCTAGACTCGTATCTCTCTCCCTGGTGCTTTGTCCTCTCTTCTGTCCCCAGTGCCATCTATCCACTCCTTTACATATCTAGAATCAGTGCCATTCTCCTTAAAAGTACCCTGCTCTAGTTCCTGCCTTCATTTTTCATTTGGTTTACTCCAATAGTCTCTTGATTCTCTCCCCTCTTCACCCTCCTCCAATCCACCTTCCTCAGTGGACTTTCCAAAGTCCTTCAGTGGCGCCAACTCTTTGGCACGAGGCCCTCCCTGATCTTTCTCTCCCTCCCCAGCTCCCCAGCTGTGCCCTGGGCTTCAGTCTCACTGAACTGCTCTCCATTCCCTTGTGAGATTGGCTCCTTAAACCACAGGGCCCTGTGTTTGCATCTGCCTGGAAATTTCTTCCATAATTCAGATTAAACTCACCTCTGGGGAAGCCTTCTTTGATACTTCAGGCTGATTTGTGAGTCTCCTATGAGTTTTCCTCACCATTAGACTGGGCCAAGTACAGCATTATAAGTTCAATTTCTGTCTCCCTTGTGAGACTGTGAGCTCTGAGGCCAGAGTTAAATGTCAGGTGATGGCAGAGCTCCACGTCTCTGAGCTTTGTTCGTTGACCACCATCAGGAAGACCGTGCTAACTCACAGAGGCAGTGGTAGCAGGGGTCAAGCAGCAGGGGCCAGTGCCCAGGCTCAGCAGTGAGCTGAACCCGGTGCCTGGGACCTGAGCTGGTGGCACTGGAAGTCTCCGATGAGCAGTCCTGCAGCAGTCTTTGAGCATTATGCCCAGATGCACAGCCTCCAATTTCTGGCTTTCCTGAAAATTCTGTTAACTGCATAATATATTTGAATAAACCAGCCTTTGTATTAAACCAATGATTGGCTTCTCTTTGCAAGTATGAGCTTCCACACAGTCCCCTAGCCCTTTGAGTAGTGAGTTTTTTGTTAACCCTTTGAGTGAGGACATACATGAAAGTTCATACTACTCAAAGGGCTCAACAGAGAGCCCTGGAGCCAGGTCATCCCACTCCTGCTGTCCTTAGTCTGTGCCACATGGAGTCATTAGAGCAGCTGGCTCTTCACTTCAGACTCTACCCTGGTCTACTCTGTCTGCTACCAAGCCTCCAGGTTCCAGGTCACTGTGCATACTGACTGGCGTGGTCCTTTGAGTGGCCACAGTGACACTCCTTCCTACGTCACCTAAGGGTGCCCCATATGTTGGTTTCCCAGCATGAAGCTTAGTGCTCTGTCTGTCCCATATGCAGATGTCTTCTAAGTTGCTACATGCTCCAGGTTTGCTGAATCAAGAGAAGGTGGTTTTAAAACATGCCACAAATTCTTTGATACTTTTTGGGCAAATGAGTTTGTAAATTTTGTATTTTTTGAGTTTTCTCACTTTTATTGTTAAAAAATCGCGCTGGGCAGCCAGCCATGTGTGTGCTTGCCCTCAGAGCAGGGCAGTTGATTGCAAATTGGAGATTACTTTCCTGCTTGGGAGAGCCATTGTTTTTGCTGATGTTTGCTGGAGGAGGGGTCTTCGTGGGCCTAGGTAGTTTTGCAGAGAGAACAGAGAGAATGCAGGGTGCTAAAGAAGAAGCCAATTTTGTGCAGAGAGAGAGAGAGAGAGAGAGAGAGAGAGAAAGAGAAGGTGTGCAGATGGGGAACCAGAGCTGAGGGGCTTTGGGAGCCCTACTGAGGCTTGTGGGGGCCTTTGATTCTAGGAGAAACTGGAAAAGATTCTCCTGGTTGTGGAACCAGAGAATGCATCAGGACTTTGGAAGCTCTGAATGAGAAGGAAGTGTTATCACTGCCTGTTTGCTCATCGTCCAGTGCGAGACGTTAAAAAAGGAAAGGCCCACCATTTCTTGGCTCCACTGCTTCTTTACCATCTGTCTGAATTCACTGAGAACCTGTATGGCCACAACGGTGGTGGCCACTGGCCCTACAATACTCCTCCCATTAAGAGATGAATTATATTTCCTTTCTTTGAATCTATTCAGGTCTTTGTGATGGAAGGCTAAGTGACTTCCAAGGCTAAGTTTAGAAAGTTTGTACAGGTGCTTTAGGTTCTTCTGGGACACTTATCCGTGTGGTGTAAGAAATCAGGTGATTCTGAGTCACCATGTGGAGAGACCATGCAGAGAAAGAGTTCTAAAAGTCCCAGCTGAGTCCTCCCAGCCCAGGCACCAGATGTCTGAGTGAAGGAGTCTGAGATGACCCTTACCGCAGCCCATCCATCTGAGGGCAACTGCAGGAGAGGATGGAAGAACTGCCACTTGGGCCCAGGCGGTTCCCAGATACAGCAGCAAAGTAACAAACCATTGTTACTTAAGTGACTGGTTTAGAGTTCTTTCTTACATGGCTATAGATAAACAGATATTCTCCCGCATTCAGTGACAAAGGGAGTTAAAAATCTGGGCAGTGTTGGGAGAAAGGAGGAATTACTGTTTCATGAGCAGAGTTTCATTTTGGGAAGGTAAATTTCTGGAGATGGAGAAGGTTATACAACAATGTGAATATACATAATGCCACAGACTGTATACTTCAAAATGTTAAAATTTTTATGTGTATGTTACCAAAATTTTTAGAAAGAAAAATAGGCAGTAATCAATTTTGGAATATATGTAGAAACAGGCATTTATTTCAATTATTAAAAGAGCTGGGCTCTACCAAGGCCTGGACCCCAGGAACTAAAGGTAATATTTATGTAAATAATATACTTCTGCCTTCAGGTACAGCTGTGCTTTAAGAAAATAATGCTAAAAGTGGTAATGTGGACTCATGGAGCACCTTCTATGAACCAAGTGGTAGGGATGCAGAAGAATGAACATAGTCTCCTTGTCCTGTGTCTTACGGTGCAATGGGAAGCGGGAGACAGACAACAACAGAACATGTTGGCTGATGACTAGTGCTATGCTGAGATTAAAGCAGGGTCATGTGATGGAGCCTGAGTGCCTCCTGGAAACTGGGTCCACAGGGGAGCTCTGAGTGGGGGTCGGTGCCATTTACTAAGGAGGGAGGAACAGGTTTAAGCAGGGTCGGATGTTTGGGGTGGCCATGTTTCTTTTGAAATACTATGAGATAGATACATAGGTGGAGATGTTAAGTTCGGAGTTCTAGGAAAGGTCACAGCTAACAATGTGAATTTGTGAGTCATTGGACTGTGGGTTGGGTTTAAAGCTGAGTCTAGATGAGGTCACCAGGGAAAGGGCACAGAGAGGAAAACAACCAGAAAGCACAGGCTGGGAAGGAGGCTGAGACCAGCAGCCAGAGAGGCAGCAGGCCAGGCAGGAGAATGTGATGCCCTTGGGGGCTGACTGTGAGGTTTGATACAAAGGATGTTAGTAGTTGTGTGTGGTGTCTGTGGAAAGGGTTAAAGACAGGGTCAAGGAGAACTTGTGTGATGAGGAACAAAAGACAAATTTTTCAAGAACTTTTAATTCTTTAAAAATTTTTTTTAATTTACTGATTTTAGAGAGGGAGAAGAAAGGAGAAAGAGAAACATCGACTGGTTGTTCCACTTGTGCATTCATTGGTTGATTCTTGTATGTGCCCTGACCAGGCATATTGGGACAGCACTCTAATCAACTGGCTACACAGACAGGGCAAGAAGTTTTAATTCTTAAAAGAGCAGAGAAATGGGACAAGAACTGTGAGATCAGTTATTTCCCTGTGACAGGTATGATACCAAATATTTCAGTGTGTTTTCTCAAAATTTCAGGTTTCATTTAAATATGGAAAATGAGACACAAAGTGATAATAAATCATCCAAGTTCAAGTAATTAGAAGGTGGTAGAATTAAGGTTTGAAAGGAGGCTTAGGTGACTCCAATGTCACTCAATGGAGAGATAATTAAACCCCATTTCTAATAAATAAAACATATATGCTTGACTAAAATATTTATTTGAGAATTACACAGCAGAATTCCAATATGGCATAAACTTTGTAGAGAACTTTAAAAATATCCAGTAAAATTTGCTTTATTTTTGTCCTAAAGAAGTACTAATTGTGCAGTATCATTTTAGTTAAAATGGAACTCTCGAGAGAAAAAGAGTGGAAAGAAGAGAGAGAACACAGTTTTATATATTGTACTGAGAAATAAGAGGCCTTCCCACATGATAGGAAATCCAATCAAAATAATTGGCCACTTTGGTATAAACTCCTGGGAACTCTGATTTCCCACATTGTTCACCCCAACTCACAACACCCCAAACATAAGTCACATTGTTGGCATCCTGACAGACTAAGGGGCCTCCAGAGTCCCCTTTACAGGCATCGATGGAACCGTCTTCTGTACCTGGGAAAGACAACAGAAAAGGAAAGTCACACATTCCCTTACGTTTGTCAAGGCGGCCATGCTGCCTTTCTGCCTCTTCCACCAATGAGTGTGATGGCTTCGCCTCCTCACACTTTCCTAACAGGAAGGACACCTCCCCCTTGCAGACCCCGGCTGGGCCCTCAGAGTTGTAGCACTGTGGGCTGGGAAATAAGTTTGTTTTCTACTCATTCTCTAAATTTAGCAAGTGCTCTCCCGGCTTTCTCTACTCTATGTAGGTATATATTATGATGAGATTGCCTTCTAAAAGTACATCAAATGCTGACTGGGAAAATAATAGGATAGCTAGTGCTTACTGAGTGCTTTTATATACAGTATTAGTTGTTTGTTACTTTAAGCCTCACCAGGACCCTATGAGGAAGCATCATTACTATCCCTACTTTAAGATGAAATAAGTAAGGCATAGAGAGATTGTAAATATTCACCTCTTGTCCAAGACCATCCAGCTAAGAAGCGGCAGAGTCTGGACCTGGCAGCCAGACCTCAGAGCCTGTCCTCTTCACTGCAGTGTTGCCTCTTGGTAGCTTTTGTGCTATTCTTTCCTGTTGTCCTCTATAATCTTGACCTCCATTTTAAGATGAGAGGGCACAAGAGATGGTCTATTTACTTTCCTCTCACTCTTAAGACTTTCTAAGATTTTAAAACCACTGTATTCAGGAATTTATAAAATATCAATAACTTCCTTCCCTGTGATACCCTACTTATAGGTGGTTTCAATAAAGCATCATAAACGTACTACCTGGCTGGTGCCTGGCCTTCGGGTTACCACCCAAAGTATTAGGTATGGGCGTTGGCATCACTAGCATATCAATGGAGACAGTGGCAGGTATAGTAAGAAGTGCAGTGGGATTTCTGAGGAGGGAGAATTTAATTGCAACTGAATGCATTTGAAGTGAGATCATCTGGATTTTTATTTAGAAGTTTGGGTTCTGATCCTTGTCTGTAAGACTTTGGACAAATTATGTAACTGCTCTGCATCTTAGTGTCCTCATCTATTAAGAGCCTCAATTTTGTTTTTCCTTAAGTGAGAGGAGGAAACATAGACTTCGCATGCGCCCTGACCAGGATCCACCCTGCAACCTCTCCTGGGGCTGGCACTCCGACCAATCTAGCCACTGGCTGGGAGGGAGGAAGAGAGAGAGAAGGGGAGAGGGAGGGGAAGAGAAGCAAATGGTCGCTTCTCCTGTGTGCCCTGATTGGAGATTGAACCCAGGAGGCCCACATGCTGGGCCGATGCTTTATCCACTGAGCCAACTGGCCAGGCCCAAGAACCCCAGTTTTGCTCTTAAGGAAACTTGCTCAAGGTCACATAAGTATTAATCGGTAAAAACAAGGATGTAAACTCACACAGTCTGTGCTCTTAGTCCCCTTGCTATACTGCTGTATAATAGCTTAAGGAAGGTTTCACCTTTTACTATTAGAATGAGGAAACTTGAACTACAGGGGAGGGACAGCCAGAAGGCCAAGTGAAAGGGTTCAGGGTCCTGAGCAAGGGGCTAATTCGATGGGGAAGAGGAGACACGTTTCTTAAGGAGTATATATAAAAATATATCAGAGAGCCCTAGCTGGTTGCCTCAGCGGTAGAGCGTTGGCCCAGCGTGTGGAAGTCCCAGGTTCGATTCCTGGTCAGGGCACACAGGAGAAGTGCCTATCTGCTTCTCCACCCTTCTCCCTCTCCTTTCTCTCTGTCTCTCTCTTCCCCTCCCACAGCCAAGGCTCCACTGGAGCAAAGTTGGCCTGGGTACTGAGGATGGCTCCATGGCCTCTGCCTCAGGTGCTAGGATGGCTCGGATTGCAGCAGAGCAATGCTCTAGATGGGCAGAGCATTGCCCCCTGGTGGGCAGGCGCATGCGGGAGTTTGTCTGTCTGCCTCCTCACTTCTCACTTTGGGGGGGATATATATATAAATATATTCTCTGATTATATATATATCTATAATATATATATCAGATATATATATATATCAGAGAAACCACTTAGTATATACTTACCTGCACATTCCATTTCATTTTCAAAATACCGATCTGGGTAAAACTTAGAGCAGTTATTTATTAGGTGAACTTGGCCCCATTGAAGTACATAGACTTTTTCATTATCTAAACAAAATGGGAAAACAAATAAACATTTAGAAGATACAAATGAGAAATCTAAAAACTTAGTCTTATAGATTAGTAAACCATTAAGAAGATAGATAAATATATATATTCTTAAACACATATATGAACTTTTGAGGATAATTCACTAGCATATTTAATCCTCATATCTTCAGTTTCTATATTTGTCTTTCATTTCATTTCATTATTTTATTTCAGTTTTTTAGTGAGAGGAGGGGAGGCTAAGACAGACTCCCGCATGCACCCAGACCTGGATCCACCCAGCAGGCCCACTAGGGGGCAATGCTCTGCCCATCTGGGGCCATTGCTCTGTTGTAACTGGAGCCATTTTTTAGCACTTGAGGCAGAGGCCATAGAGTACCCAGGGCCAACTTGTTCCAATTGTACCATGGCTGCAGGAGGAGAAGAGAAGGAAGAGAAAGAGAGAGAGAGAGAAAGAGAAAGAGAGAGAGAGAGAGAAAAGCAAAGCAAGAGGGGGATGGGTGGAGAAGCAGATGGGTGCTTCTCCTGTGTGCCCTGACTGGGAATTGAACCTGGGCATCCACATGCTGGGCCTATGCCCTACCACTGAGCCAACCAGCTAGGGCCTATATCTGTCTTACTAAAAATAGTCAAGGGGCATTCTGAAGTCACAGTCTTTAGTCCACAGCTGGGTACTCTGAGATGAAGGAGACAAACTCCTTCCCTCTGGTTGCCTAGTCCAGTGGGGGAGTTGGGTAGGAATCAATCCAGGTTTTCTCACCTGAGTAGCTCCTATTTTTTTAGAGTCGTTTATTCCCTTGAAAATGCTTGTTAGAATGAAAACAACTTTTAATTTAAGAAGTTAAAGAAAATACATACGAAATTATCAGTGTGTATGTATTTTTGTGTATCTGTGAAGTGCTCCATCTGAGTAATCTGAAAGTGACTGAAAGAGGATTCAGGAGTTCTTTTTCATTAAGTTAGAGATTTGGGGCTTGGATATTTTGGGTCCAGGGAAAGAGAAGGACCAGATACGGTTGCTGATTGACAGTCCAGGGAAGATGAGAAAAATCTAAAAATGCAGGGCGAGATGTCTCTGGTGTGAGGAACGAATCTTTGTCTATCTCCCCTCCTCCCTTTTTCCCAGCCTGCAGCAACTTGGATGCTCTAGGAGGGCAGAGGCCAGGCCTCTCATTCACTGCTGCACCAGCACACAGCCTCATGCTAGCACATAGTAGTTGATTAATAAAAACTACATAATTAATTCATACATCAACTCAGTAATTCAGTTAAACACTAAACATGACAAATGACTTACCTTCTCAATTAATCTATAAGCTACCTGGGGACAGAGCTCTCTGGCTTCTCCTGAGAGGACAGCCCTACTTAGCTAGCATGTGGTGAGCACCAACTGAGTAGTTAACGACAGAACTAACGTTCTCATCTGGGAAGCAGAGGGAGACAAACCCACCAGGGTACACAGCAAATCAGTAAGGAGTTTCTTTTTTTTCTCCTTTGTCTAAGCTTCAAGTTAGTCTCAAGATAGCTATCTTTCTGAGGATAAGAGCTTTTTAAAAATTTGTAATTTGTCACTTCCCCTAACTCAGGAGAAGCCTTTAAAAGCTGGGAACTCCTGTACCACGTGAGAAATTGTTACTCACTGAGGAAATTGCTCCCTCCCTGAATTCCTGTTTTGAATGGTTCTTGAGGCACCTGTCGCCTCCTGCTGCCCGATGGCAGTATTCATGACCAATGGCTCTTACAGAGGGGGCAAGGAATGCCTGGAGAGCTGTAGGTCCCCTGAGAACTGGCCTTTGTCATTCAACCCTGTAGCCTCTGCACTCCCTGTGTTTTGACCGGGTTCATATTTTTCATTAGTGAAATCCTAGCACTTTCACACTACTGTCTTGCACTCAAAGTAAGGGCTCAATGAAGGTGTCAAGCCATATTTGATTAATAAATAAACCAATATATAAGAACATATCCACCATTTATAGAACATACACAGACTAGAAAATGATTAATGCCATAATCAGCCAAATTCAAGATATGGAAATTCTAAAATAAGAACGATCTAGTTTCTTTAATAAATATATTTAAATGGAAGGAGTAATTGTTTTAGATTACAAGAAATTCTATTTAATGAAAATAGCCACAGATGCAACTTGTGGACTTTGTTTAGATTCCAATGGAAATAATCTTACTGTAACAATATGGTATAAGTAGCAGAGGAATATTAAACATGGGCTAGTTATTAGATGACATTGCCAAATTACTTTCATTTTGTTATGAAGTGATGGATTTTTATTTATTTATTTTTTTTAAGTCCTTACCTGGTAAAGATAGTTACTGGAGTATTCATAGGTGAAATTATATGATAGCTGGGATTTATTTAATATATTACAGGAAAAAAATAAGTGTGTGTTTGGAATATGTTGAATAACTCCTGATTTTCCTACAGTCTATTCTCCACCCTCAGTGCCCTGCTCCCTGCCCTAAGAGCCTGGCCTGGAGGAATCCTTCAGCCTCTGGTTTCCAGCTGGTTTCCAGCAGAAGGGAGGGAGGGAAGGAGAAGTTAGCAAGATTGGGGCAAGCTATAACCTTCAACTCAAGGTCACTGCATCTCTCAAAGCAGCCTGCAGTACCTAGGGCTCTTTCTCCTTCCGGTACCTTCTCCTTCCCTCGGGCCTTCGATCTGGGAGAGGTCTCAGTTCTGGTACTGTTAACCTTGGGTTTCTGCCTAGCCTCATGGTTTCCCCACCCCACACCCACTTCTTTGTAATTAACCCCTTTATAAATGAACCTTCCTAATTATTCTATTGAAATAGTGATTGATTCAATGAGATAAAACAAGAATGGTAGAATGTTGATACCTGTAGAAACTGGATAATGAATAATTAGGTTTATTATACTTTTATCTCTACTTTTAAGTACACTTGTAAATGTATATAAAAGTTTTTAAATTAAAAACCCAGCAAATATAAGGACATAATGTGTTCTGGATGAATTAATTACTAATAAAATTTAATATTTTGTATGTCTTGGGTATTCAAATATACCACAAATCTAGGTTAATTCATACATATATTTTATAGTTTCCAGTGTGACAATTATTTTATTTATTTGTTTTTGTTTTTTGTGACAGAGACAGAGAGAGACAGGGAGAGGGACAGACAGACAGGAAGGGAGAGAGATGAGGAAGCATCAATTCTTTGTTACGGCATCTTAGTTGTTCATTGATTGCTTTCTCATATGTGCCTTGAACAGGGCTACAGCAGACCGAGTGACCCCTTGTTCAAGCCAGCAACCTTGGGCTCAAGGGTGAGCCTTGCTTAAACCAAATGAGTCTACGCTCAAACTGGCAACCTTGGGGTTTTGAATCTGGGTCCTCCTCGTCCCAGTCCGATGCTCTATCCACTGTGCCACTGCCTGGTGAGGCTCAGTGTGGCAATTATAAAGAATGTGTTAGAATATAAGTCTATAAGACCAATGCAATGAAGTTATTTACAAAGAGTTTTAAGGGTCATAAGGAAGCTAAATTTTAAGGCTAACTCTTCAGGATGAAAGAAAACTGGCTAATTTAATTCTAATCTAACCTCTCATTTATCAGATCTTTCTAATAAATTTTCTCTAAATGTCCATATCTCTTATTAGTATGAATGTTCATCTCAAATCTCAGAGGCTCAAAAAATGAATTCTTCCTGTGTCTTTTTCCTTTGTGGAATGTGGGGAAGTTTAGTGCATGGAGACTAGGGTAGGGGAGAGGAGACAGCAGAAGGCTGTGGGATCACTGACTCAGCATATACTGTGACTGTACCTTCCAAACCTGTTTATCTTCCACCCAGATCCCTCCAACAAATTCCAAAGCCATGTTCCATGTCCCCCTGTCACTATACCTTTTCTTGGTAAATTGTTACCCCTCAGTGTATGTTTAGGATCACAGAGCGTAGGTGTCCTTTGAAAATCTGGATCAGGCCTGACCAGGCGATGGCACAGTGGCTAGAGCGTCTGACTGGGATGCGGAGGACCCAGGTTCGAGACCCCGAGGTCTCCAGCTTGAGCGCGGGCTCATCTGGTTTGAGCAAAGCTCACCAGCTTGGGCCCAGGGTCACTGGCTTGAGCAAGGGGTTACTCAATCTGCTGTAGCCCCATGGTCAAGGCACATATGAGAAAGCAATCAATGAACAACTAAGGTGCTGCAATGGAAGATTGATGCTTCTCATCTCTCTCCCTTCCTGTCTGTCTGTCCCTATTATTGTCCTCTGTGTTTCTCTCTGTCTCTGTAAAAAGAAGAAGAAGAAGGAAAAAAAGAAAATCTGGATCAGGATCAGCTACATAATTTGCGAAGGCCAGTGAAAAATGAAAATGTGAGGTGCATCCTCTGCAAAAATTGTTAAGAATTTTATGATGGTGACAGCAGAGCAGTAAATACAGCATGGCCTCTCAGAGCCTAGCTTGTGGGGCAGCTGCATAGGTCCCACGCCAGAAGTCAACCTAGCTGGATGTTTATGTCTCTAGATTTGATGCTATGTTCTTTCTGAGTACTAGGAGGTTAGCTCCTATGCATTTCAATTCCCATTCATTTTCAACCCCTAGATCCTGAACAAACTGTAAAACATTCCTGGCCTATGATGGCACAGTGGATTAAGCATCAACCTGGAATGCTGAAGTCGCTGGTTTGAAACTTCGGGTTTGCCCTGTCAAGGCACATTTGAGAAACAACTACTATGAGTTGCTACTCCTCGTCCCCCCCCCCCCCCCCGCCCACCGCTCCTGACCCCTTTTCTCTTTCTCTCTCCTTTCTCTAAAATCAATCAATAAAATCTTTTTAAAACATGGTAAAACATGTACCTTTATCTCGGCCCCAGCCAGAAATGATGCATGTGTCATTCGGTTTGAATAAATATGGAGACCAGGGGACACAGGCAGGGATGGAATTAGGCATTTCACATTCCTTTCGGCCTGCGGGTAATTTCATTTCAATCAAAGCTATGTCATTTTGGTAGGTGGCTCCATTGTAGTTTTCATGGATAATAACTTTGTTGACATAACGGAAAACTATCCCACGGTTATACTTCACCCGGTCTAGTAATGATGTCCATATTTGGTAACGGTGAACTTTACTGGCTCTGTAATAGAAAAAGAAAAAGGGAAATAAAATATGTTGAGGAAAAAACCACAACAATAAACATGGACTTCTGATACTTCATGTTTATATTTTTTCTTCTAAAGAACATTTTTCACTTGCTCAGATATTTTTTTTAAATTTTTTTTCATTTTTCCGAAGCTGGAAACGGGGAGGCAGTCAGACAGACTCCCGCATGCGCCCGACCGGGATCCACCCGGCATGCCCACCAGGGGGCGATGCTCTGCCCATCTGGGGCATCGCTCTGTTGCAACCAGAGCCATTCCAGCGCCTGAGGCAGAGGCCACAGAGCCATCCTCAGCGCCCGAGCCAACTTTGCTCCAATGGAGCCTTGGCTGCGGGAGGGGAAGAGAGAGGCAGAGAGGAAGGAGAGGGGGAGGGGTGGAGAAGCAGATGGGCACCTCTCCTGTATGCCCTGGCTGGGAATCGAACCCGGGACTCCTGCACGCCAGGCCGACGCTCTACTGCTGAGCCAATCGGCCAGGGCCTCAGATATTTTTTAATCCTTGCCGTCATGAAGCAGTGTGCTTAAGTTCACTTAGGGCAGTGTCAAAGTCCCTGGGTAGATGAAGAGAGGAATAATCCACCTAACCACTCAGTGTTGGGAACATAAAGAATTTGCTAACAACCAGAGATGCCCACAAGTAGAATGAGTTAGCTGCCTCTGGAGTGAGAGGCATCTCACTGAAGGTGTTTGCAGAGATGAGACAGTATCTAGCCAGAAATGGAGAGTCAGATTACACACTCTCATCACCCTGCTAACCCCAGAGGTTCTCAAAGTGAAGACCACAGCCATCGTTATCCTGACCTTTAAGACCTCATC
Source organism: Saccopteryx leptura (assembly GCF_036850995.1). NCBI lineage: Eukaryota > Metazoa > Chordata > Mammalia > Chiroptera > Emballonuridae > Saccopteryx > Saccopteryx leptura. The sequence goes on from NC_089507.1 coordinate 92,990,942, forward strand.
CTAACTCTGCATTATATGATTCTTCTTTGCTCTCAAGCCTTGAAGTCAAACATGGAGTCTTATTAATCTTTGGATAGATGCCTATGTCTAGTATTGTATGTGGGACATAGTTGCTTTTTGAAAATCTGGTTGAAATGGTGAATGAGCTAAACATTGCCTGTTCTTATGCCTCACTCCCTTTCATACCAATTTTCACGTCTTGATTTCCAGCAAACTGGGCATCTACTATCATTTTTCTCAGGTAATCAACAGTGATATCCTAGGAGCTACTAAGTTGTTTGGGATGCTTTTAGTTAATACTTGGTGTTCCAAGAATGCTGTTTTTCATATTAATTTTGGTTATTTTGGGGGATCAGAGGTCCTGAATATAGTTGAAGGGTTAACCCTGCTTATGCATTCAGTTTACTACACAAATACTTAATGTGTACTACAATATACCAGATACTGTGGTAGCCGTTGCGATACAGAAATGAGCCAAAGCAGAAATAGTTCCTGCCCTCATGGAGCTCTGGGTTTAGGGAAAGATGTAGCATTAAACAGATAATCACACTTATAAAGATACATACTCTACTGTGAAAAGTGAGAGGAAGGAAAGCAGATGGGTTCTAAGAGTTTATCAAGAAAACTTCAGGGATTAGAGAAGGTTCTCTGAGGAAGTGAAGATTGAGCTGAGATCCGAATGATGAGTAGCGCTAAGCAGGAAACAGAACTACTCAGGCAGGGGAGGCAACATCTGATGGTCTCTGTCACAAGGAGAGAGGTACACACAGAGGCGGATTAAGGTTGATTGAGACCCCAGGCACAGAAGGAAATATGGGCCCCTTGTCATTAGAAAAAAGTGTAAAGTTAGGGTTTTGTGGGGCCCTTCAGAAGTAGGGGCCCAGGGCACACACCAGGTGTGCCTGCCGTTAAATTGCCTCTGCGTGCACATGAGTAGCTGAAAGAAGTCCCTAGTGGGCAGAGCAGAGAGCAGGAGGTGAAACAGTGGGGCAGTATGAGCTTGACTAAGATAATTAGGGCTCAGGCCATATGCGGCCTAATGGGCCAGGTTATGTTATTGTTTACTTGTTATTTTTAACTCTTTGAGTAGTGAATTTTCTTCATGCTCACTGACCCCGGGAATATTTTTTCAAAAAATGAAATTAGTTACAGTTACAGTTTTATTAACTTAATATCATGTTTATTTATTTTTATTTCTTGCGGTTCTTTTTTTTTTTTTTATTGATTTTAACTTACTGTGCTTACATAGATTCAAGTGTCCCCACTGAATATATCTCTCTCCCCCACCCCCATGTTCCCATTGATACCCCTTTTGTTCCCTCCCCCCAAGGCCCTCCCCCTTTCCCTCCAGGATTTGCTGTCCTGTTCTCTATAACGCTGTGTTATGTATATATAATTTCACCAATCTCTTTCCCTTCTCTGATCCCATCCTTTCCTCCCCCTTCCCTCTGGTACCTTTGATCCGCCTCTGCCTCAATTTTGTTCCTCAGTTCACATTGTTCATTAAATTCCTCAAATGAGTGAGGTCATGTGATATTTTTCTTTCTCTCCCTGCCTTATTTCACTTAGCATAATAGTTTCCAGGTCCATCCAGGTTGTTGCAAAAGGTAAGATTTCCTTCTTTTTCTACAGCCGCATAGTATTTCATTGTGTATATGTATCACTGCTTTTTAATCCACTCGTCCACTGATAGACACTTGGGCTATTTCCAGATCTTGGCTATTGTAAACAATGCTGCCATAAACATGGGGGTGCATTTCTTCTTTTGTATCAGTGACTTGGTATTCTTAGGATATATTCTTAAAAGTGGGACAGCTGAATCAAAAGGAAGTTGCATTTTTAATTTCTTGAGGAATCTCCATACTGTTTTCCACAGTGGCTGCACCAGTCTGCATTCCCACCAGCAGTGCAGGAGGGTTCCCTTTTCTCCGCACCCTCACCAGCACTTATTCTGTGTTGTTTTGTTAATGAGCGCCATTCTGACAGGTGTGAGGTAGTATCGCATTGTGATTTTAATTTGCATTTCTCTAATAATTAGTGATGTTGAACATTTTTTCATATGTCTTTTGGTCATCTGTATATCCTCTTTGTAGAAGTGTCTATTCAGTTCTTTTGCCCATTTTTTGATTGGGTTGTTACTTTGTTGGTGTTGAGTTTTACAAGTTCTTTATAAATTTTGGTTATTAACCCCTTATCAGTCGTATTGTCAAATATGTTCTCCCATTGTGTGGTTTGTCTTTTTATTTTGTTCATATTGTCTTTAGCTGTGCAAAAGCTTTTTAGCTTGATATAGTCCCATTTGTTTATCCTGTTCTTTATTTCACTTGCCCGTGGAGATAAATCAGCAAATACATTGCTGTGAGAGATGTCAGAGAGCTTACCGCCTATGTTTTCTTCCAAGATGATTATGGTTTCATGTCTTACATTTAAATCTTTTATCCATTTTGAGTTTATTTTTGTGAATACTATAAGTTGGTGGTCTAGTTTCATTTTCTTGCAAGTACCTGTCCAATTTTCCCAACACCATTTGTTAAAGAGGCTATCTTTACTCTACTGTAAGCTCTTACCTTCTTTGTCAAATATCAATTGTCCAAAAAACTGTGGGTTTATTTTTGGGTTCTCTGTTCTGTTCCACTGATCTGTATGCCTATTCTTATGCCATAGCTGTTTTGCAGTACAATGTTTTGAGTACAATGTAGTATCAAACTGTTTTGAGTACAATGGCCTTGTAGTATGACTTGATATCAGGAAGTGTGACACCACCCACTTTATTCTTTTTTTCTAGATTGGTGAGGATATTCATGTCCTTTTTTGGTTCCATATAAATTTTTGGAATATTTATTCTATATCTTTGAAATATGCCATTGGTAATTTAATAGGAATTACATTAAATTTATAGATTGCTTTGGGTAATATAGACATTTTAATGATGTTTATTCTTCTTAACCATGAGCACGGTATATGCTTTCACTTGTTTGTCTCTTCCTTGATTTCTTTTATCAATGTTTTATAATTTTCCAAGTACAAGTCTTTAACCTTCTTGGTTAAATTTACTCCTAGGTACTCTATTTTTATTGTTGCAATAGTGAAGGGCATTGTTTTCTTAATTTCTCTTTCAGACAGTTCATTGTTGGTATATAAAAATGCCACTGATTTCTGAACATTAATTTTATATCCTTCCCCCCTTGCTGAATTCATTTATCAGATCCAGTAGTTTTTTGACTGTGACATTAGGGTTTTTATGTACAGTATCATGTCATCAGCAAATAATGATAGTTTTACTTCTTTTCCAATTTAGATGCATTTTATTTCTCCTTTTGTCTGATTGCTGTGGCTAGGACTTCCAGAACTATGTTGAATAAGAGTAGTGAAAAGGGGCATCCCTGCCTTGTTCCTAATCTTAAGGGGATTGCTTTTAATTATTGCCCATTGAGTATGATGTTGGCTGTGGGTTTGTCATAGATGGCCTTTATCATGTTGAAGTATATTCCCTGTATTCCCACTTTGCTGAGGGTTTTGATCATAAATGGGTGCTGGATTTTATCAAATGCTTTTTCTGCATCTATTGATAATATCATGTGACTTTTCTCCTTCCTTTTGTTCATGTGATGAATCACATTGATCGTTTTGCGAATATTGTACCATCCCTGCATCCTCAGAATAAATCCCACTTGATCATGATGTATGATTTTTTATAATGTATTGCTGGATTTGGTTTGCTAATATTTTGTTGAGAATTTTAGCATCTAAGTTAATCAGGGATATTGGCTTATAGTTTTCTTTCTTTGAAGTGTCTTTACCTGGTTTTGGAATGAGGACTATGCTTGCCTTATAAAAGGAGCTTGGAAGTCTTCCCTCCTCTTGAATTTTTTGAAATAGCTTGAGAAGGATAGGAGTTAGTTCTTCTTTGAATATTTGGTAAAATTCACCTGTGAAGCCATCTGGCTCAGGACTTCTGTTTGTTGGGAGTTTCTTGATAACTGTTTCAATCTCATTTGAAGTAATTGGTCTATTTAAGTTTTCTGATTCTTCCAGATTGATTTTTGAAAGATTATATGTTTCAAGGTATTTGTCCATTTTATCTAGGTTGTTTAATATTTTGCATACATTTCTTCATAGTATTTTCTTACAACCCTTTGTATTTCTGCTGTGTCAGTTGTTACTTCTCACTCTCATTTCTAATTTTATTTATTTGAGTCCTCTCTGTTTTTCTCTTGGTGAGTCTGATTAACGATTCATCAGTCTTGTTTACCTTTTCAAAGAACCAGCTTTTGGTTTCATTGATCTTCTGTATTGTTTTTTTAGCCTCTATGTCATTTCTTTCCACTCTGATCTTTATGATTTTCTTCCTTCTACTTCCTTTGGGCTTTGTTTGTTGTTCTTTTAGATGTATGACTAAGTTGTTTATTTGGCCTTTTTATTGCTTCTTAAGGTATGCTTGCAATGCTATAAACTTCTCTCTCAGGACTGCTTTTGCTGTGTCCCATAAATTTTGAGTTGTTGAATGTTCATTTTTATTTGCTTCAAGGAAATTTTAGATTTCTCATTTGATCTCATTGTTAACCCATTTGTTATTTAATAACATGCTGTTTAGTTTCCAAGTGTTTGAATTTTTTCAGTTTTTCTATTGTAGTTGATTTCTAGTTTCATGCCATTGTGATCCAAGAAGATGCTTGATATGATTTCAATCTTCTTATTTTATTGAGACTTGTTTTGTGTCCTAGCATGTGGTCTATCCTAGAGAATGTACCATGAGCACTTGAAAAGAATGTATATTCTGCTGCTTTATGGTCAAAGGTTCTGAAGATATCTATTAAATCCAGTTGATCTAGTGTGTCCTTTAAGGCTGCTGTTTCTTTGTTAATTTGCTTTATTGAGGATCTATCCATTGATGTTAGTGGGGTATTAAAATCTCCTACTATTATAGTATTGCTGTTGATCTCACCCTTAATGTCCCTCAAAATCTGCTTTATAAATTTAGGTGCTCCTGTATTAGGTGCGTAGATATTTATAATGGTTATATCTTCCTGTTGGATTGCTCCCTTTATCATTATGTAGTGACCTTCTTTATCCCTTACTATAGTCTTTGTTTTAAAGTCTGTTTTGTCAGATATAAGTATTGTTATTCCTGCTATTTTTTTCTTTTCCCTTTGCATGAAATATTTTTTTCCATCCCTTCACTTTCAGTCTGTGTGTCTCTTTTGTGTTGAGGTGGGTCTCTGTAGACAGCATATGTACAGGTCCTGTTTTCTTATCCACGCAGCTACCCTATGTCTTTTGATTGGAACATTTAATCCATTTATATTTAAGGTTATTATTGATATGAGTTGTTTATTGAGATTTTATTTTTTAAATCTACATTCTTCTTTTTCTAGATTTTTTTCCCCCTTTGTTCTGTTTACAACAGGCCCCTTAACATTTCTTGCAGCAGTGGTTTGGTTGTAGTGAATTCCTTGAGGTTTTTTTTTTTGTCTGTGAAGCTTTGTATTTCTCCTTTAATTTTAAACAATAGTCTTGCTGGATAAAGAAGTCTTGGTTGTAGGCTCTTGTTTTGCATTACTTTGAATATATCTTGCCATTCTTTTCTGGCCTCTAGTGTTTCTGTTGAGAAGTCAGATGTTAGCTTTATGGGGCTCCTCTGTAGGTAATTGACTGCTTTTCCCTTGCAGCTTTTAGTATTTTTTTTTATCCCTTAATTTTGGTATTTTAATTATGATGTGTCTTAGTTTAGGCCACTTTGGGTTCTTCTTTAATAGGACTCTGTTTGCTTCTTGAAGTTGTGTACTTTTCCCTTCATCAATTTAAGGAAGTTCTTCAAAGAGGTTCTCTATTCCTTGTTCTTTCTCTTCTCCTTTAGGAACCCCTATGATGTAAATGTTGTTTCTCTTCATGTTGTCACAGAGCTCTCAGAGTTTCCTCAGACTTTTTGAACCTTTTTTTTTTTTTGCTGCTCTGCTTCTGTAATTTCATTTATCTTGTCCTCTAAATCGCTGATTCGATCCTCTGCTTCATCCAGCCTGCTTTTAATTCCTTTTAATATAATCTTCATTTCTGATATTGTATTTGTCATTTCTGACTGGTTCTTTTTTTATGATTTCAATATCCTTTTTGATGCTTGCTATCTCTTTATTTAGGTGCTCATTATGTCCATCCATTGTAGCTCTAAGATCTTTGAGCATCCTAACAATCATTATTTTAAACTCTGCATCTGGTAATTTGGTTATTTCTATTTCATTCAGTTCTTTTTCTGGGACTTTCTCTTACTGATTCATTTGGATTGCATTTCTGTGTCATCCCATTTTATCTGTGTATAGACTCCTTCTTTGGATGTGTTGTTTGTGTAGCTAGCTGAGTCTAGGGTTGGTATTGTCTGCCTCCGATTTCCAGTTGTGTTGTTTCTAGATTTTCTTGGGTTGGCATCAGCTGTTGTTTTTTAATCATCTGTGGGCTACTTGTCTGCTATCACTGTTCTTTTTACTATTTGTGTTGGCATTTTCTATGTCTTATCTGGGTCAGGTGTGAGGAGCCCTTCCTTAAGATTCCACTCTAACAAGGGTTGCTGGGTCCTGAACTGATGCTCTCCATATTTGGCTGCTGGATGTGCCCGCCCTGGGAAGTGGGAGTTGAAATGTCCACCTACTCTGTCGCCATCTTGCCACTTGTAAAATCATGTTGTTTGATAACCAATTTATAGAAACAAGAACATACATTTGCCTTTTTTTAATGTTGCCTTACACATTTTTAAAATAAAAATTTTTGTACAATCGTACTCTGGATGGTCAGGAGGTGCAAAGACATACATGAACATTCGTACTACATAAAGCATTAATTCAGTGAGAGAGGGGGCGGCAGAGAGACAGACTCCTGCTGTGCCCTGACCAGGATCCACCTGGCAAGCTCACTAGGGCTAATGCTCTGCCCATCTGGGATGTTGTTCCACTGCTCAGCAACTGAGCTCTTAGTGCCTGAGGTGGAAGCCATGGAGCCATCCTCACTCAGTGCCTGGGCCAACTTGCTTTAATTAAGCCATGGCTACAGGAGGGGAAGAGAGAGAGAGTAAGAAAGAGAGAAGTGATAGGAGAAGTAGAGAGAAGCATATGGGTGTTTCTCCTGTGTACCCTGACCAGGAATTGAACCCAGGACATCCACACGCTGGTCTAATGCTCTACCACTGAGCCAACCAGATAGGGCCTATTTAGTTTTTTATCCTAAGGGGAATGCAAGGCCATTGAATTTTGAGCAATAAGTGATCAAAGCCACATATGGAAATACTGCTCTTGCTGCAATAGAGAATGGATAGATGAGGGAGGCGGTGGCAGAGTGAATGTAGGTAAGTGAATTAGGGGGCAGTTGGTATAATCCATATGAGAGGCAAAAGCAGGGTAACCACGGAGATGGAGAGTTTTGAGAATTAAATAATTAGAAATAAAAAATGCCACCTAAAGTTGGTGATATATTGGCTGAGCTGTAGTAGGGTTGTGAGAGTAAAATGTGATAATGCTCATTCCTGCCTTGTGTCACTAGGTGAATGGTGTTGTTATTTGCTGAGATAGGAAACACTGGGACAGAACCATATTTGGGGAAAGGGGCATATCATGAACTCAGTCTTAGAAATTTTGAGTTCAATATACTTTTGGTATAGCCAAGAGAGTATACATAGAAGGTCAGTGGTTGGAGAGGTCCAGGCTAGAGATACTGTATCAGCATATAGCATTGTTTCAGAATACAGCACAGTTAATTTTAAGGAGAGAAGTAAGAAGAGAAGGGAAACCAGGCTAAAGACAGAAGAACTCCGTAATTACACTTGAACAATAATGCTCAGTCATAGGAGGGAGAAGCTGCAAGAAAAGGGTGAAGCAGGTGTGTACTCTACAGAGCATGGTAGAAAACCAGGAGAGTGTGCATCCCAGAAGCCAAGAGGAAAGGGTCATTCAGAAGGAGGAAGTTAGATCTGGCTCATTGCTCCAGTCCATGAGGACCTTTATGGGTATCATGAAGCATATTTAATCATTCAATTTGTCTTCCATCCCTCTCAACTTTGTGTCATCTGTAGATTTGTTAAATAGATCTTCATCTGAATTCCTGTCAGATATGTTGAAATAGATTTTATTCTGGCTCTGTTACTAACTAGTAGTGTAGCTTTAGCCAAGTTATATAACTTCTCACTTTCAGTCTGCTTATCTATATAACGAGAAGGTTACTATTTACGTCTTAGAAGTGTGAGAATATTAAAAGAAAATAACAGATGTGGAAGTGCCAGGCACAGCATTTGGTCTGTAAGAGGTGCTCAATAAATATTTTATTCATTCTTGAGATCAGAACTGAGGCCAGAATCCCAAACTCTGTCCTCCTTCAAGATGACCTTTATTCATTCATTATCAACACATTTTAGGCATTTCTCTGCAGTCACTGTTATGAACTAAATTGTGTCCCCTAAAATGTACATGTTAAAGCCCTAATCCCCAATGTGACTGGATGTGTTTGGAGACAGGTCCTTTAAAGAGGTTTAACTAAGGTTAAATGAAGTCATAAGAATGAAGCCCTAATCCAGTATGACTTGTTCCCTTTTAAAAAACAGAAAGAGACATCAGGAATGCAGGCACACGGAGAAAAGGACATGTGAGGATACAGCAAGAAGGCAGCTGTCTGCAAGCCAAGGAAAAACCACCCCTACCGGTATCTTGATCTTGAACTACTAGCCTCCAGACAGCGAGAAAATAAATTTCTGTTGCTTAAGTCCCCCATTCTGCTGTATTTAGTTATGAAAACCCTCACAGGTGAATAGAGACACTATTAACTTGCCTTATTGGCCTTTTATCAAAAATTATATTTTTGATCTGTAAGTAATTATGCGATATCTTTTGTTACATATTAATATTGAATCCAGACACACTATGCCTACCCCACTTCTCTGACCTGAGAATCCTGAAGCCTTATTAAAGGAAGAGATAAATGTAGGTAGTACCAACTTACTTTTCCACCATGCAAATGGGCGCAGTGAAGTCACATGGTACCTATAGGTTTGATCTGCCCTTGTCAGCGGGGATCAAGTTTGGGTCTGTGGGAAACACGGTAGGTTCTCAGACTGGCCTTATTGTGAATATCAGATGGTATTGGACAGTTAGTAGAGTGGAAATTGTCAATAACTTTTCTTAGCTATGTTTTTATCATCTATCAGAATTTCTATTACTCATTTTCATTGGTTCAGAAAATTCAAAAATCTATTAGAGACATTTTTTTTTTTACCTGACACAATGTGCAGCAGTCAGGATCCAACAGCCACCAATATAAACTCCTCCACAGTTGATTTTGTCATCCTCCCTAACTGCCACCTGCCATGGGAATTCTCCCTGTAAAGACATTTGTGTGGTCATTGCCATTCTACAAACAGGTGGCTCTAAGATATTTCCATTGCAAGATTCCAAGTTCCTTATAATTACATATTCCACCCTGTTTCCCCCGCCAAACTCAGGCTGTTCCCGGGAAATGACATGAGGACTTTTCGTGTAGGTTTACCTTCTCTGCTGGCTTCCCTCCTACGACTCGCTTCCTTCGAACGGGCACACTGTGCACACTGTTTTTAACTCCACAGGATAGTTTAGGAAGCAGTGACTTTATCCGTTTTCTTTCTTCAAGAAAAGAAGAGATTGTGTCAAGATTCTGAACCTATTATGGGCAGACAGTTCTTGATTATCGATGCCACAAAAAATGCAGAGTCACAGCTTATATGAAAGAGGCCAGATTCAGTATAAATTATTTTGGATGCTAAACCGTATTATTCATTTTGTTTAAGAATTCCGGTTTAATATTAAAATTGACTTCATTCTCTCAAAGTCTTCCTAAAGGTGAACTAGTGGCTGGCTGAGGAGTTGAATATTTACCAAATTCTGGCTGATGAGAGATGCCACATGCCCAGGCATTACTGCTGGGCCAGCTCAGGGTGGTTGGTAGTCTTATGGAAAACCCCTGTCTTCTTACTTTCATAGTTTTTACTTTTTAGAGGCTGTTTATATAGAAATATTTTCAATAATATTAATAGTAGTGATGTTAATATTAAATACTTTCTATGTGTCAGACTTTATGCAAAGTACTTTGTAGATGGTTATCTCATTTAAACATCATATTAACCCCAAGAGACAAGGTGCTGGGAACCCCAGACAATCATGGATCAGTTGGCCAGGAGAGGGAGTATGTATTTAGCTACCAGACATGCGATGACATTTCCTTCCTCTGTGAGCATTTAGATGTGGTACCTTTGTTACTGGGGAAGCAACATAGGAAAGCTAGGCTTACGACATGAATTTGCAAAAGAACACATGACAAAGAAAGAGAGTAACAGTGTAAGATGTTCTCCTTATTCTCTTTATATATTTTACCATGTCATGAAAATTTACAGACATGCTTCTTAGCCCCAAATGAGAAAGAAAAATTAACATCTCTGCCAATTGCTTTGAGCATATAAGAAGGAGGGTCCTCAAGAGAGACAAGTTGTAAACAAATATGTACATTTTTTTTAGAGGGGGGGCTCCCATCCTTCCTAAGGTTGGGGCAGTGGTCGGCAAACTGCAGCTCACAAACCACATGTGGCTCTTTGGCCCCTTGAGTGTGGCTCTTCCATAAAATACCATGTGTGGGTGCAAAGGCCAGCTTAGGAGTACCCTAATTAAGTTAATAACAATGTACCTACCTATATAGTTTAAGTTTAAAAAATTTGGCTCTCAAAAGAAATTTCAATCGTTGTACTGTTGATATTTGGCTCTGCTGACTAATGAGTTTGCCAACCACTGGGTTGGGTGAAGAGTGTGATGACAGGTTTTAAACTTCTGCTTGGGCCTTTGAAAGAAGAGAGATTTCATTGATTGAAGGCTGTGAAACCAGCTTGGTTGGTATCCAAATATTAGTGTTATTTGAGCAGAAAATAAAGGGCCTTTGTTTAAAATCCCTTCTGAGCATCTGTAGTTTTGAGATCTAAATTTTTAACTCATTGCCTGATTTTTAAAAATGTTATTTAATTTTGGGTCTTGGCAACTAAAGGAGAGTCTTGTATGAACTTCAGTTTAAAATATTCCCACAAAAATAAAAACAACAACAACAGAAAGCCAAAATGAAATGATAAGAAAAAATAGAAATAAAATACCCCTAAAGTAAGGAGTTATTTTATTACCAATTTGTATTTGAGGTTAAGTTACTCACCCGAGGTTAGATAGCTAATAATAATTGAGTCAGGATTTAATACAAGTCAATTTGACCTGAAAGCTCTAATCAATCACTGTCTTCCCAGGACATATTGGCTTTTAGTGCACAACTGGCCAGAATACAAATCTTCACAGACCTCCTATTATTATGGTTTAAAACATAGCAAAAGAATTAATTCAATTCATTATTTTTCTATTTCAAAATGTGTGTCCTGGGTCATGCTTGAAATTTTGTTGTTTTTGACAGAACTGACCAACAAAGCTTCTAACAAATAGAAAAACTTTATGTAGAATTAGAGTATTATTTTCACATCAAAATTAGTCAGATGCATTAATCCATTTTTAAAGCAGGTCTCAAGAAGGATTTATGCTTATTTTACTTAAAAGTGATAAGGAAAAAGAAAAAGTACTTTTATTTTCTCAATTTAAACTGATATCAAAGGTGATTGTTACTTGAATCAGTTATATTACATACACATACATATACACATACAACATTAAAATGTAAACTTAAATCAGTGAACCACTAGTAAAAAAGATTAATGTCAACTTACCAGTATCCATATTAGCAGTCAAAGTTTCTGGTTCTTCTATAATAAAACAAATTTCCAGTGTTCAAAGTTGTGTTAATAGTAAAAATTAAATCATTTAAACTTTGATAATAATTTTTTTTTCTTAAAACTTGTCCTCCTTTTAGAAAGACAAAATCCCCAAAGCACATCATCTGATTTCCTTTTTTTTTTTTTTTTTTTTACTAGATAATTGTGAAGGCTGCAGATGAACTTCATAGAATTTTATAGGCATGAACTAGAGGTGTCTATAGGTAAGTGAATGGTGATGTTCATGGTGCTAAGGTTTTCTGCATTTAGAACAAGCAAAACTCCCAGGTCAGAGAAAAACAAAAGCTGCTCTTTCAAAGGTTCTTACATAAGGTAGGAAGCAGTCACTGACACTGAGCAATATAGTTTCTGAGCTGACATTAAAAAGGCTCCTCTCCTTATATACATAATAAGGCACTTCTTTCAGGAGGCATGCAAGCAAAGATATTTCACTAGTTTCAGTATCAGGTATTGTTAATATTAGACATTTGAGATGCAGAAGTCCAAAGCAAAAAAAGAAAACAAACAGGAAGGATTCTTCTTTCTTTCTTCCTTAGATTTTGCTTAAAGGTATATGGAGTGATTTCATCTTCACTCTGCTGCCCTAGAACATTTAATCATGCACAGGATCCTGATTTCTTTGACCTACTGACCCAAAGATGGATTGCCACCAACATGTGGCTCTGTCTTGGATGAGGTTGCCCATCCAGAGGGCAATGGTACTTTGCTGTAGCAATCCTGTCTTGGCCCTGAATTCCCCAAGTTCTTTTTAGAAGAGACATACATGTATTTCTTATGCCAAACATCTAGATTATTTTCTGGGCAGAGAGGCTCTGCTTAGAACTTTCACAAAAGCACCCTCATGAATCAAAAAGGAGTCTCAAAATTCATGCTAAATGGTCAACAAAATTCATGCTAAATGGGGAATTCCAGTGTAGCTCAGGTATACTAGATATTATAAGAGCAGCACGAAGCTCTGACAGCTCTAACTATAAAAAAAATTAATAGCTCTGGCCAGGTAGCTCAGTTTGTTAGAGCATTGCCCTGACATGCCAAGGTTGTAGGTTCCATCCCCAGTCAGGGCACATACAAGAATCAACTAATGAAAGCATGGATAAATGGAATAACAAATTGATTTTTCTCTCAATCTCTGTCTCTCTCTCTTCTTCCCCCTTCCCTTCTATTTCAAATCAATAAATTAAAATATTTTAAAAAGAAAAACAATCAATAAAGATTAAAACAACTAATGAAGAGTAAAGATTTATATGCAACAAAGCTCACTATGGATAAAATAATAGATTGATGGCAGAGTGGAAGAAGACATATACAATCTCTTAAACTAAAAACGGATTAATATCTAGAATGCAAACCAACAAAGAAAGAAGACTGCAATCCCAACGTGAAATGAAGCAAAAGATGTTAACTGGTGAAAGCAAAGATAAAAGAAAAGAAAAAAACCTCAAAGCTAGCATGCACATAAAGAGATTCAAAATCATTGGCTATCACAAAAATTCAAAATTATAAATGATGTCATATCATCTGACAGTATGAGATTACCAAAACTAGAAAGCTAGATAATACTAAATGTTGGTTCACAGGCATGGCTGGTGGAGGTGAGACTGGATAGCTCTGCTGAAGAACACACAGACACTAGCTAATCAGACTAAGTAGATGTGTACCCCAAGACCCAACAATTCCTTACAAGCTAAATGACTCAAGGAAGTCTTCCTACACATCTCCAAGGAGAGGATATTCATTACAGTGTGACTGTGGGCTGAGAGTCCATTACTGAGAAAGCAAAGATTAAACTGAAAGATGAACAGCACAGAGTATTTTATGCAGCAGTTAGAAGCAATAGATTAAGGGGCCACATAACATGGACAGATCTCTGAAACATAATGCTCTGTGCAAAGGAAAAAAGGAAATGTAAGATCTACAACAAAATGCTATGTGAATTAAACATGTATGCTTACAATGTAACAATACACATTGGATGAGAATGCATACAAACAAAAAGATATACATGTTAAATCACACTAAAATGCTTGCTGTGTGAATGGAAATAAAGGAGAATAAATGAAACAAGAGTGGGGCTTTGCCTTGACCAGGAATGGTCATGTGTGATGATATGAGCAGTATCATTATCTCATCTCCATGCCCCTGAGCTCTGAAATTAGGAAGAAAGGAAGGAAGGGAAAGAGGGAGGTAGGTAGGAGAAGGAATCAAGAAGGCTGGTGGTGGTGGGAACAACAGCAGCCTTGGAGGACAAGACAGGGTGAATATGAAGAAATGATTGAGATTAGGCACTAAGGGGTGATCTTAAGCATGTAGAAGCCCCACCAGGAATCCTAAGAAATCTTGAGGGGAGACCATGGGTGTTTAGTAGTCATTTTATATGAATAAGAGAGAAAAAGGTGATCCTAAAAAGCAGAATTTGGTAACTTCTGGCTTACAAAATAAATTAGAAAGTCAGAATGCCTAGCTATGTCAACCCAAACAGGCCTTCTCCAAGGCACATTGTAATAATAATAAAAAAAGGCAAAAATCAGTGATAAAAAAAGAATCATCAAGGCAGTTAGGAAAAAGAAGAACTTAACATATAAAGGAAGTCCCATAAGGTTATCATAAGACTTCTCAGCAGAAACTCAACAACCCAGAAGAGAGTGGAACCAAACATTGAAGGTACTGAAAGAAGGAAATTACCAGCCAAGAATACTATATCCATTAACATTGTCCTTCAAATATGAAGGAGAAATAAAAACTTTTACAGACATACAGAAACTGAGGGAATTTATCACCAGAAAACTCCCACTGAAATACTCAAGGAAATACTCAAGGGGGTATATCTACCAGATACAAAGAACAAAACAACACAAAACTACAAGTAAAAGCTCCAACAGGGTTACAATATAAACAAGGATAATCTGTGACAATGAAAACATTAAAAGGGAGAGGATAAACGTCTGAAGTAGCAAAGGAGAATGAGTATAGAAGCACTCATAAGACAAAGGACTCTGTGAATATGAAACTTTTTCTATCAACAATCTAATGGTAACCACCTATGAAAAAACTAAACTAAAATACAGAGCTTAAAAAAAGAGAAATAGAGGAAAGAACCATGGAATACTACCAAGCAAAAACAACTGACAGAAACACAAAAGAAAAGAATCAAAGGAGACACAGAGCTACCAGAAAACAAAACATACATTGGCTACAGAAAATCCTCATATGTCAATAATTGCCCTAAATGTAAATGGACTAAACTCAACAGTAAAGAGGCAGAGAGTAGCAGATTGAATAAAAAAGCAAAACCCAACTATATGCGGCCTTTAGGAGACACATCTAAGGTACAGGGAGAAAAGTAGACTCAAATTGAAAGGTTGGAAAATAATTCTCCAAGCAAATGATACACAAAGAAAAGCAAGTGTAACCATACTTATATCTGACAATACCAATTTCAAGACAACAAGGTAACAAGAGACAAAGGTAGACATTTCATAGTGATAAAGGAAATACTATATCAAGAAGATATAACACTTCTTAACATATATATGTTGAATCGGGGAGCATCACAATATATATAGCATCTACTAAAAGATCTAAAAATAGATAGATACAGACAAAAATGCAATCATAGTTGGAGATCTCAACACACCATTAACAGCATTAGATAGATCATCCAAACAGAAATATTGGTCTTAAATGACACATTAAACACAAAGACATAATACACATATACAGAACATTTCATTCCAGAACATCAGACTATATATTCTTTTCCAGAGTGCATGGAACATTCTCAAGGATAGACCATATGTTGGGCCACAAAACCAACTTCAACAAATTTAAGAAGATTGATATACCAAGCATATTCTCTGACCATAAAGCTTTGAAATTTGAATTCAACTGCAAAAAGGAAGTAAACCCACAAAAACTTGGAAATTAAACAACTTATTTCTAAAAAATGACGGGATCAAAGAAGAAATAAAGGCAGAGGTCAAAAGATATACAAACAAGTGAGAATAACAACACAACATATCAAAACTTCTGGGATGCAGCAAAAGCAGTAATATGGAGGTTAATATCATTACAGGGTTATATCAAGAAACAAGAGAGATTTCAAGTAAACAACCTAACATCTCATCTTAAAGAACTAGAAAAAGAAGAACAAAGGAAACTCAAAGTCAGCAGAAGAAAGGAAATAGTAAAGTTAGAGCAGAACTAAATGAAATAGAGAACAAAAAAATTGTAGAAAACATAATACAACAAAGAGCTGATTCTTTGAAAAAATAAATAAAATTGAAAAATCCCTTGCTAAACTCACTAAGGAAAAAAGAGAAAGGTCTCATATAAACAAAATCTGAAATGAAAGAGGAGAAATTGCATCATAGATATACAAAGGATCATAGTAGAATACAATGAAAGACTATCTGCCACCAAATTCAACAACCTAGAAGAACTGGATAAATTCCTAGAACAATACAATCTTCCTAGACTAAGTCATGAAGAAGTGGAAAATCTAAATAGACTTATAAGCAGGGAAAAAAATATATACGCAGTTATCCAAAACCTCCCTCAAAATAAAAACCCAGGACCAGATGGCTACACTAGTGAATTCTACCAAATATTCAAAGAATTGGTACCTATCTTTTTCAAAGTCTTCCAAAAAAATAGAAGAGGAAGCAATACTCTCTAACACATTTTATAAGGCCAACATAACTCTGATACCAAAATCTGAGAAGAACAACACAAAAAAAGAAAACTAGACCAATATCTCTAATAATACAGATGGAAAAATCCTAAACAAAATGCTAGCAAATCGAATACACCAACACATTAAAAAATAATACATCACAATCAAGTGCTATTCATCCAGGAGCACAAAGATGGTTCAACATATATAAATCAATCAATATAATATACCACATCAAAACAAAATACAAAAATCATATGATTCTATCAGTAGATGCAGAAAAGGCATTCCATAAGAAACAACATCACTCTATGTTCAAAACAATCAATAAAATGAGTATAGAAGAAAAGTACTTCAACATATTAAAGACTATATATGATAAACCACTAGCGAATATCATACTGAATGGTGAAAAACTGAAAGCTTTCCCTCTAAAATCAGGAACAAGACAAGGTTGCCAACTCTCTCCACTCTTATTTAACATAGTTCTGTAGGTCTTAGCCAGAGCAGTCAGGCAACAGAAAGAAATGAAAGGCATCCATATTGGGAAAGAAGAAGTAAACATATCATTTATTGTCGATGACACTATCCTACATGTAGAAAACACCAAGGACTTCACTGAAAAACTATTAGAAACAATAAACACATTCAGTCAAGTCATGGGATATAAAATCAATATACAAAAGTCTACTGATTTTCTATACACAACAATGAAACTTAAGAAAATAAATTGAAAAAATTTCTTATACATTTGCAACAACAAAATAAAATACTTAGAAATAAACTTAACAAAGAATGTGAAGGACCTACCATATTCCCCCATGTATAAAATGCACCCTTTTTTGAAAAATTTGGGGTCTAAAAACTGGGTGTGTCTTATACAGTGGCTGTAGATTTTTTTTAACTTGCATTTCCCACTTTTTTGCATGGATGAGGAGTTGTATGAATTTTATAATGAATAAAACTTGAGTTCAATAACTTTATGTAATACATTTTTTTTCAAATTTTGGGCCCCCAAATTAAGGTGTGTTTTATACATCAGAGCATCTTATACATGGGGAAATATGGTATATACTCAAACTACAAAACATTATTAAAAGAAATTGAAAAAGACACCGTGAAATGGGAAAATAGTCTATGTTCATGGATTAGAAGAATCAACATAGTTAATTAAAATGGCCATGTTACACAAAGCAATATACAGATTTAATGCAACCTGCATCAAAATCCCAATGTCATTTTTAAAAGAAATAGAACAAAAAATCACCAGGTTTGTGTAGAACCATAACAAACTGTGAGTAGCCAAAGCAATCCTGAGGAAAAAGAATGGAGCCAGAAGTATTACACTACCTTACTTCAAGTTATACTATAGAGCCATGATAATCAAAACAGCATGGTATTGGCAGAAAAACAGATATACAGGCCAATGGAATAAAGTTGAGAGCCCAGAAATAAAACCACATATATATGGGCAAATAATCTTTGACAAAGGGGCCAAAAGCACACAATGGAGAAAAGAAAGCCTCTTCAATAAACGGTGCGGGGAAAACTGGAGAGCCACATGCAAAAGAAAAACTTGACTACCGTTTGTCCCAATGCACAAAAAGTAATTCAAAGTGGATCAAAGACCTAAATATAAAATCTGAAACAATAAATCACATAGAAAAAAACATAGGTACTAACTCTTAGACCTTGGCCATAGAGAAAATTTTATGAATTTGACCCCTAAGGCAAGGGAAGTAAAGGCAACAATAAACAATGGGACTATATCAAACTAAAAAGCTTCTGCACAACAAAAACTGACAACAAAACTAACAGACAGCCAAGCAAATGGCCATTGATATTCACAAACAGCTCCGATAAGTAGTTAATATCCAAAATATATAAAGAACTCACAAAGCTCAACAACAAACAATTCAGTTAAAAAATGAAGAGAAGACCTGAACAGACACGTCTCCCAAGAGGACATACAAATGGCCAACAGATACATGAAAAGATGTTCATCTTCGCTAGCTATTAGAGAAATGCAAATCAAAACTACGAGATACCACCTTACACCTGTTAGATGAGCTATTATCAACAAGACAGGCAATAACAATTGTTGGAGAGGCTGTGGAGAAAAAGAACCTTTTATGCACTGCTGGTGGAAATGTAAACTGGTACCGCCATTATGGAAGAAAGTATAGTTTTTCCTAAACAAATTAAGAATACAGTTGCCATATGACCCAGCAATACACTCTACTGCAGCGGTTCTCAACCTGTGGGTCGCGACCCCAGTGGGGTCGCCTAAAGCCATCGGAAAATACATAGTGCATATCAGGTATTTACATTCTGAATCATAACTGTAGCAAAATTACAGTTATGAAGTAGCCACCAAAATTATTTTTTGGTTTGGGGTCACCGCAACATGAGAAACTGTATTGTGGGGTCACGGCATTAGAAAGGTTAAGAACCACTGCTTTACTGGGTATCTACCCAAAAAACTCGAAAACATTAGTATGCAAGGACACATGCACCCCATGTTCATCGCAGCATTATTTACAGTGGCCAAGACATGGAAACAACCAAAATGTCCTTTGAAAGAGGATTGAATAAAGAAGATGTGGTACATATATACAATGGAATACTATTCAGCCATAAGAAATGATGACATAGTGACATTTATGACAACATGGATGGACCTTGATAACATTATACTGTGTAAAATAAGTAAATCAGAAAAAAATAAGAACTATATAATTTCACACATAGGTGGGATATAAAACTGAGACTCATGGACATAGGGAAAAGTGAAATGGTTACCTGGGACAGGGGCTGGTGGGGGAGAGAAAAGAGGGACAAATACATGGTGATGGAAAATAATTTGACTGGGTGGTGGGCAAGCAGCTCAGTCAGCACCTTAAAGGCTATAGAGATGTTCACCGAACCTTATGCGCTCTTGTTGATCATTGTCCCATTAAATTTAATTTCAAAATTTAAGGGGAAAAAAGCTGTGTTAATGTTGATGCATGGTCATATTCTCCTGTGTTAATAGTTACATGAAAATATAAGATAGCACCATCTTGGTTTTGTTTCAATTCTGTAATATTCTAAGAATTTACGATATTTATTTTTTACATTGAGTCACATATGAAAGGCCTGAAAAAATAAACAAAAAATTGACCAAAATAAAGGATACTTTTTATTTAAGAAAAATTCAGCTATATCAATACACTGTACATATATCATAAAGGTTTTAAAACTTCATTCTTATTTCCAATTCTTTAATATAAACTTTCTATTATAAAAATACATTTACCTTTAATTTCATGACGTTTATCTCCTAAAAATAAAACAAAATATCCATTGCATCAAAGAGATAATTTTCACTTTGTAACAACTTAAGTTAACATTTATAAAAACATAAAAGGGAACCACAGCATGCCACCTTCCTTTGATTTTTAATACTGCATAACAGATATTTCATCTTCCAATTAAACACACCAATTTCACCACAGCAAGGAAATCATTTTAACTTGAGATTTAAAAAGTCTCATTTGTTTTTCAAATATATCTGAACCATGTCCACCCAACAGCAGACTTATACAGTTGTGAAAAATTGATAACTCTTTAATTTATATTAATAAAAGGTTGGCTTATGGAGGACACATGAAGTTAAGATATACTTCAAATGTCCCTTGGTGTAGTGATTCTGATTGTTCACTGAAAGGAGAAATCAATGAATATACTAAGATATGTTTTTTCTTTTTTTTTTAGAAGAATAGAATTTAAAAAAAATTGATTTGAGAGAGACAGAGAGAGAGACATGAAGGGAGAGAGAGGAAGGAGAGATGAGAGGCATAAACTCGTAGTTGCTTCACTTTAATTGTACATTGACTGCTTCTCATACATGCTTAATGAGGGGGGATTTCAAGCTGAGCCAGTGACCCCTTGCTCAAGCCAATGACCTTTAGCTTCAAGCAAGTGACCTTTGGATCATGTCAATGATCCTAGGCTCAAGCCCATGGGCCCACACTCAAGCTGGCGACCTTGGGGTTTTGAACTAGGGTACTCAGTGTCCGGAGTTGACATTCTAACCACTGTGCCACCACTGGTCAGGCTGTATTAATATACATTTTACATTTCTCCTCTCACTTGCTCTTTCCTGGCGAGGAAAAAAATTACACCCATTATGGAAATAGAAAGGTAAATTGAAATAACAACGACAGTTGACTGAATATAGTTTTGGATCAAGATTCAAGAAGTTAATAAGAAAAGTAAGCTTATGTTGTAGATATCTCCTTGCAACAGAATTTTTTTTTCCCTGATAAACTAACAAGGTTCTTTGACCTTAAACTTTAGAGTTTTGAATCAGGCTCAGAAGGAGGGAAGAGAGGGAATGGGGAAGGAAAAGGAGAGAAGAAACTCAAAATATTATACTGAAGAAGTGAAATCAAACTGTATAGCTTCAGAGAAAGACAAATACTGTATGAACTCAGACCTCAAATCTAAAAAAACCAAACTCATAGACACAAAGATCGATTTTTGGTTATCAGGGGCAAGAGACGGGAGAGGGGACTGGGTGAAGGTGGTCTAAAGGTACAAGATACCGTAGTTTATTTATAATCAGTTATAAATAGTACTGGGGATGTAATATGCAGCATGGTGGCTACATGCTGTATGGCATATTTCAAAGTTGCTAAGAGAATAAACCTGAATAGTTTTCATCACAAGGAAAAAACACTTTTTTGTAACTATATGAGGTGATGTTAATTAAACTTATAACCATTTCACAATATATGTGTATCCAGTCATTGTGCTGTACACCTTAGACTTACACAGTGCTGTGTATCAATCATATCTTAATAAAACTAGAAGCATCACTGACACAAGCCATGCTTCATTATCCTCCTCTCTGGAAAAGTATTTGAAATTTCTTTCTCCCTTCTCTTTATAAAGAATTTAACTACATTTAATGAACATAAAAGTATTTTTGCTCAACTGCTTATATAGTCTTCAAAAAAATAATATTTGTTGAAATCCTAAGAAGTATGTTTTATTTTATTTTTTTAATTTAAGAAGTGATAGCAATGGAAAATTAAACAAAATTTCTGTGAAGTCAAATACTTGGTCTACCAAGTATTGACAAAATAAAATTAGTGTTAATTCATTTATCCATACATATCTTCAACATTTGTTTAATGCTTATGTGTAAGTTTCTTTACCTAGGACATTTAGAATATAAAAATAATGAGATAGGTTCTGTTTTCAAGGTGTTGAGAAAGGAAGGTAAAACAAGTACGAAACACGACAATAAACAGTTCGCCGTTGTTCAGTTGTGTCCTGACATGGACTCTCCCAGTACGCGAGAGGCTGTTGTGTCGCTTCCCAGCTTGTGTCCTGTGACATCATGGCAATGGCTTGAAATCACCCACGGTGGGAGCATGTACACCACAGAAATTGGCAGAGGCTACAGATCAGGGCTTCCCTCTCCCTCCCAAGGCCCGTTGTTAAACACTTGTCAGCACACCCCCGGATAAGTCCCACCTGTGAGGTGGAGCTAAGTACAGCACGCCTCTCACAGCCCTCCCCAGTCCCAGGCCCAAGCCCCTGGACTCCTCCCTGACTGCTCCTGTGTTCTCATGCCCCATCCCATCTATCAGCAAATCTTGTTGACTCTCACTTCAGGATAGATCCAGAATCTGACTGCTTCTCATCATTCCCTTCCTATCCGCTTGTCGGGGTCACCGTTGTCTGGATTACTGGTGCCCCCGCGTCTCCCTCACCCTTGTGCAGACTACTTCCCACTCAGCCACCGGGTTACTCCGTGCTTCAGATGCAGTTCAGATCGTGTCACTCCTCTGCTTAAAGTCTCCATTTCACGAACAGGCCCTGATCTCCCCCACCCCAGCCACCTCCCCATCCTCTCCCACTGTTTGTCCTTTAATCTCCATCGCCACCTGCAACACCTGCTCTCTTAGCCTCCTGACTGCTGTTCCTCCAACGTACTGGAATGTTCCTGTCTTAGCAACACTGCCCTGGTTGTTGCTTCTGCCTAAACAATCTTCTGCAGATATCTGCATGACTGACTCTTTCATTTTGTTTTTCAAATTTTATTTTTTCCTTACAGTTTACATTCAATAATTAATAATTCAAAAAATAATTATAACATTATTTTGTATTCATTTCAGATGTACAGCATAGTGGTTAGACAGTCATATACTTGACAAAGTGTTCCCCCGATGTTCCTAGTGCGCACCTGGCTCCATGCAGTTATGTCCATCATTCTCTTTGGCTTTTTACCCAAAAGTTACCTCAGTGAATGAGCCTTCCCAAGCCACATTCGCTAAAATTTTAAAACTTAACCTTGACATTATATATCTTCCTTCCTTGCTTTATTTTTCTTCTTAGTACTAATTCTTTTATGAGCTATTTTATTTATTTCTCTTACTTATTGTCTCCCTCATCTAGTAGAATGTAAGATCTATGAAGGGCAGGGATTTTATTTTATTTTTTTGTACTTTTCTGAAGTGTGAAGGGGGGAGGTAGAGAGATGGACTCCCACATGCATCCGACCAGGATCCACCTGGCATGCCACCAGGGGGCGATGCTCTGCCCATCTGGGGCATTGCTCTGTTGCAATGGGAGCCCTTTAGGGCCTGAGGCGGAGGCCATGGAGCTATCCTCAGCACCCCAGCCAACTTTGCTCCAATGGAGCCTTGGCTGTGGGAGGGGAAGAGAGAGACACAGAGAGAGAGAGAGAAAGGAGAGGGGGAAGGGTGGAGAAGTAGATGGGCACATTTCCTGTGTACAGTGACTGGGATTCAAACTCGGACTTCCACACACCCGGCCGACACTCTACCGCTGAGCCAACTGTCCAGGGCAGAGATTTTTGAAATATTACTCACTATTATAACCCTAGCATCTAGAACAGGGCTGGGCACATATGACATAGTAAGGACTTAATAAATATTCATTGAGTAAGTGAATGAATGCAATAACTTAGAAAGCTTCCCCTCTCACCCACCTGAAACATTGATGGGAGCAAGGTCAGTCGGTGTGGCAGAGTAGTTACCTAATAAATATATGTATTTCACACTGGAGATTATTCAATGAGCACCAAAAAATTAAGACCGTCAACTCATTGCTTTGAGAGATGTAGTAAGTAAAGGGAAAGAATTAAACATGATTCTGCCTTTCTATTATGAACTGAATTTCAGGGAAACAAAATAATTGATACAGAAAGTTCTTCTGTATAGAAGTTAATAAATATGGAAGTAATGTTGAATTAGAAATCTCCATTTTAGAGTCCCTATTGACAATTGGCTCTAGGCAACGATTACAAAGGCTGCTGAAAACCATTAAGGTGAGAAGTTGTGGGAGACTATTTCAAAGGAGCCGTAGGTGATCCAGTAATAAGTCTTAGCATCACTAAAAGTGGGATAACCAGACAACAAGACATTATATTAATAGGAACTACACAGCACAACCTATCAAGAATTCTTGCCTAAAACATTGAACTTTGCAGCTAATCAGGCCTCTATAAATCCAGAATAAGGAACATCCTGTAAAGAAATGACTCAGTTTCTCTAAAAAAATTAGTAGCATGAAAAAAATTGAGGGGTGGGTGTGGATAGATAGGTGATTCTGAAAGAATAAAAAAGACCAAAACTTAATAATCAAACACAACGTTAAATTCTTTTGTATTCTAATTCAAACACATTAATTCTAAGAAGGCATTTTTGAAACAGTTTGGAAAACTTTACATGGACTGATACTAAACAGTGTTATGGAATTGTAATTATTTTTAGGTATACTAATGAGGTTATTGTTGTAGATAAATATGTTGCCAATGCTAGAGATATATGTAAGTGAAGTTATATGATAATCTGAAATTTGCTCTAAAATACTAAAAAAACCTGAATAAGACTGTTAAAATATTAATAATTGTTGAATCTGGGAGATGTAGACATAGGGTTTCAGTCTAATAGTCTATTTTTGTTATATGGGAAAATTTTCTAATAAAATGTTCTGAAATATCAGATTAATTAGTAGAAATAAAATGTTATTAATATTATATTATACGTCTACTTTGGTATAAGTTTTCACTCTTCTTTTACATGATGGCTGTCATATGTGTTAATCAATAAATATTGGAGTAGTTTTGGAGTTTAAAAGAGTTCTGAAATAACAGATAAATATTTAATCACTAAAAATATGAGAGAAGAACATGCCGTGGTTCTGCAAAAGCTCACTCAGTAGCACTCTTCCTGCCACACCTTCCTATGGTCACTTAAGATTACAATGCACCTTTCAAAAAGTGTTAGAATCGTTGGATCAAATAATAAGAAAAAGTAATCACAAAACTTTAAATTACCATTGCAATTAGCTTCATCGTCTCCTGCGATGCAGTCCACCTCACCATTGCACACATACTCTCTTGGAATACAAACTCCCGATCTACACAGGAAACCGTTGCGTTGACACCCTATGCAAACATAAATAGAAGAATTTTATTTTTTTTTAGTCTTAAAATGGAATGAGATGGAATCTTCAATTCAATGGTAAGGTTGTCTCTACATCTTTAGCGGGAAGGATGCACTGGGGGACGGCAAGGCTGGATTTCTCTTACCTGTACAGCAGAGCTCATCACTCTGGTCCCCGCAGTCGTTGAAACCATTACAGGCCCTCTTTTGAGGAATGCGTTTCCCATTCACACACTGAAAGGAATCATTTGTTGAAGTAGCTGTAAAGTAAGGATTATCTTTGTGAATTTTATTTGTGGAGTTGTGGATAACATCTTAATCACGTTGTTGGAATAATGGAGACATTAAGATAAAGTCAGGCATCAAATAAAAATTGATATAAAATGTATTGGTAGCATCCACGTAGTATATATTGTTAATAGGGAAAGTAAGTGCCAAAACTGGGTTTCGAAGGCCCTGTCTCTGAAAACCAGTATTTACTCTGGAGGTCTGTACTTGCTGAGATTGGGGGAGTGGGGTTCCAGAATCAGAAGCATGGCAGACAGTGGCAAACACTGGGGCTCACTTTTTATTTTCATCCTATTATGTTCATCCCCACCATCGCCCCAAGGCTTACTTGGGCACTGCTGTTTACATTTTGATAGTACATTTTTTTGTTTTTGTTTTTTGTATTTTTCTTAAGTGAGAAGGTGGGCAGGCAGAGAAACGCATACGTGCACCCCACCAGGATCCACTCCGCAAGCCCAGTAGGGGGCAATGCTCTGCCCATCTGGACTGTTGCTCCCTCGCAACCGGAGCCATTCTAGTGCCTGAGGCAAGGCCATGGAGCCATTCTCAGTGCCTGGGGCCAATTTGCTCCAATGGAGCCTTGGCTGCAGGAGGGGAAGGGAATGAAAAGGGAGAGGGGAAGGGGTGGAGAAGCAGATGGGCACTTCTCCTGTGCGCGCTGACTGGGAATTGAACCCAGCACATCCACACGCGGGGCCGATGCTCTACCACTGAGCCAACTGGCCAGGGCCAAGAGTACATTTTTTTAGCACCATAAAAGGCTTTGGCCTTTAATGCTATATGTATGGCTAAAATATCCCAATGTCATGATGAAGGAGATAATGTAGTCCGGAAACTGAAACACAGGTGTGGTCACTTAAATATGTTAAAGAAGGTGTAGAGGCTGGACATCTCAAAGGAGATGCTGAGGTTTCTTTTGATGTTTGATTGACTTATGTTTGCTATATTAACTTTCACCCAGATGTTCAAGAAAGCAAAAGGAAGTCAAGTAACTTTGCTTCCCATCTAGGAACCTGGACAGAATTACTATTTGAGTGGCAAAAAGGTACAATAGGGGGAGAACACCAATTTAAGGTCTAAAACCCAAAACATGATTTTGCTTTGGTGACTGCAACTGAGTATGCATCATTTGTTTGTTTTAAAGACTTGGTTTGAAATAAACAATCCTGAAGGAAAGAAAAAACTCTACCAACCTGCATCCTGTGTGTAACACACCACACCAGCAAAACGCTGGTAACTTCTAATTATTTTCTTAGTGAAAGTACATTCAGATAAACTGGACTCAAATCCTCGACAATGCACGTGCAGACATTCAGTGGAATTTAAATGGAGATCCTCTGGAAAGTGAAACCTTCCTTTGATATCAAGAGCACCTCTGAAATAGAGTAAGTGAAACATTATGGTAGAATAGCGAATACTTTGTGTTTATAGCTTTATTATAGAGGAAAAGAACTAGACTTAATTTCCTCTTATTTTCTATATATGAGTGATAGGTTGGGCAAGATACTTAAATCTCTGAGCCTCACAGTCAGCACCTGTAAAAGGTAATATAACTATCTCACCAAGTTTTGCAATGATTAACTATAGCAATCAATTTAAATGACTAGGCAAGCACTCAGCAAATACTGGTTTCTTCTCTGCTGTTCCCTTTCCTTTCCTTTCCTTTCCTTTCCTTTCTCCTTCCTTCCTTCCTTCCTTCCTTCCTTCCTTTCTTCCTTCCTTCCTTCCTTCCTTCTTTTCCTTCCTTCCTTCCTTCCTTCCTTCCTTCCTTCCTTCCTTCCTTCCTTCCTTCCTTCCTTCCTTCCTTCCTTCCTTCCTTCCTTCCTTCTTTTCCTTCCCTTCCTTCCTTCCTTCCTTCCTTCCTTCCTTCCTTCCTTCCTTCCTTCCTTCCTTCCTTCCTTCCTTCCTTCCTTCCCTCTCTTTCTTTCTCTTTCTCTCTTTCTTTCTGTCTTTCAATTCAGTGAAAGGAGGGGAGGCAGAGACAGATTCCAGTATATGCCCCAACTGGGATCCACCTGGCAAGCCCACTAAGGGGCGATGCTCTGCCCATCTGGGGTGTTGCTTTGTTGCTCTGCAACCAAGCCCTTCTTAGCATCTGAAGAGAAGGTCATGGAACCATTGTCAGTTCCCCGGGCCAACTTGCTCCAATTGAGCCATGGCTGCAGAAGGGGGAGAAAGAGAAAGAGAAAGAGAGAGAGAGAGAGAGAGAGAGAGAGAGAGAGAGAGAGAGAGAGAGAGAAGGAGAGCAGTAGAGAGCAGCAGATGGGCACTTCTCTTGTGTGCCCTGACTGGGAATCAAACCCGGGACATCCATATGCTGGCCTGATGCTCTACCACTGAGCCAACCCGGACAGAGCCCTTCTCTTCTGCTTCTTGTTAAGAAGATTGCTTTTCTTCCTCATTCCTGATGTTTCCTTTCAATTTGAGATGTGTCATTCTTGAACTCTCTCCATCTTCTTTTTTGTATTTTTCTGAAGTTGGAAACGGGGAGGCAGTCAGACAAACTCCTGCATGCGCCTGACCAGGATCCACCTGGCACACCCACCAGGGGGCGATGCTCTGCCCATCTGGGGCATTGCTCTGTTGTGACCAGAGCCATTCTAGTGCCTGAGGTAGAGGCCATGGAGCCATTCTCAGCACTTGGGCCAACTTTGCTCCAGTGGAGCCCTGCTGTGGGAGGGGAAGAAAGAGACAGAGAGGAAGGAGAGGGGGAGGGGTGGAGAAGCAGATGGGCGCTTCTCCTGTGTGCCCTGGCCAGGAATCGAACCCAGGACTCCTGCATGCCAGGCCGACGCTCTACCACTGAGCCAACCAGCCAGGGCCAACTCTCTCCATCTTTTAATTTCTCTTTTGCCCAGGTAACAGAATGAGTTAATTTGACCAGGGAATTTTGGAAATATAAATCAGACAAGGTCAGCCCAGCTTTTTTATTTTGAGGAGGAGGCAGGGTTGGCCTCTTTGCCTGCCCCATGCTGTAAGGCTTACCATGTTGGCCCCATTGTTGCCTAGGATTTGGGAGGTTAAGTTGGTTTATTTCTAGCAGGTTCATTTTGCTTTTACATTAAGCTACATCCTCAATTCATCTTTAACAGTATTAAGGTGATATTTTGGCACTTATACACCATTACTTGGACTTCTCAACTTGTTCAAATTTTGTGTGGGCAAGAGGCCATCTCAATGACCTCATATCCTAGAGGTGATGAGTTACAGTGAACTACTCTTTCGGGACATTCAATTGTTTCCTGCTTCTCTTTAAAAATAAATGAAAAAAAAAATGGCTTAAAATGCAAAGTTGAGGAAAGATACATCAAGCAATTATAAACAAAATTAAGCAGTAATGGCAATATAAATATCAGATAAATTAGAATGAAAGGCAAAACAAAGAGAACAAAGAATGTATTTTTAATTGTTTCAAACCCATAATGAAGACACAATAGTTATAAAACTGTGTCAAACAGCATCAAATATGAGAACAAAAGAACCATTTGATGTAATCTGACAGATGAATAATCTGCAAAAGCTCTCAACCTAAAACAATCGAAAAATACTAGATAAAATGTAATAAACGCCTGAAATGAGCTCTTAATTAAAGAAGTAAGGGGAATACTCACTGGCTGTAATCAGAAATGTCTGTCCATGAGCTTATGCAAAATATGATAAGAAAAAAATACTGAGAGATCAAATACCGAGAGAGTTTACCGTTAGGTTAAATCATAGGTTGTAGGTGACAAACTGTTGAAAGTCCTAAATACTCTGTAGCTCAAGTTAATGACAAGAGATCTCACTAATGAACTACTAGCAGATATGGTTTACGAAGAAGAAAATCAAATCCAGAATTATGGAATGAGATACAAGAAGTAACAAAAACTGACAAGTTGATAAAC
Organism: Saccopteryx leptura; assembly: GCF_036850995.1. Taxonomy (NCBI): domain Eukaryota; kingdom Metazoa; phylum Chordata; class Mammalia; order Chiroptera; family Emballonuridae; genus Saccopteryx; species Saccopteryx leptura. The sequence continues at coordinate 93,020,066 of NC_089507.1, forward strand.
ATCAAGTAAATCTGAGTAAGCATTAATGGAATGACAGTCAATAATATAATATTAAAATGGTAATATATATTTTATAATATATAATAATTTAATAATAGCAGCTTAATATATAATGATAGCAATTAACTTCAAGGACACATTAAAATAAGGTGGAACTAAATACTAAAAACTTAATAGGGTAATGACTTTCTTTTTATTATTCCTGAAGAGGGTGAGGACTTGCTAAGTCAAACATCCATGGTGTTAATGTAAAGATAGACACTAAAGAAATAGAAATAAAATGTATAATTTCCAAAGCACATAAAGGGAGAAAAGGGAGGAGATTAAAAAACTTTTTTAATCTAACAGAAGTTAGAAAAGGAGGAAACAAGAGCACAGAAAAAGGGTAAATAATAAGCCCAGAATAAGAAAGAAAAAATAAATTTAATAATGTAAATAATTACAACAGTGTAAATGGACTACACTCTTCAGCCAGTGATTGTCATATTGGATTAAAAAATATAGATATATGCTGTTTGTAAGGGACACACTTAAAAGATAAAGACACAGACAAAAAAGATAAAGACACATAAAACTTATAAATAAATGTATAAAAATTTTTTAACAAGGCCATTAACAAGCTGGCTTGTTCTAATGAATAACATATCTGTTATATTTATTAAATATGAAACATTTAAAATACATTCAGCACAAAACAAGTCTCAACAAATATTTAAACAATTGTCATCACGTACAGACATTCTCTGACCACAATACAGTTAAATAGAAAATCAAAAACAAAAAGTTGGGAGATGACGTCAGAGTAATGGTGAGGTAGGAAGCGATACCAATAAATCTCCCCCAAAACTCAACAAGATCTTCAACCAGAAACAGAAAAACCTATCCTTGGAGCCTCCAGATGCTTCGCAAAACACCCAAAGGTATGATCGAGCGAAAAATTGGCTAAATATATAACCAAACCCTGAAGGAAATAGGGAGTAAGAAATGCTCCGCCTTCCTCACTAACCTAAACAGGGCAGCTTTCACTGGAAACTGAGAATATAGAAACTAAGGCGGGCAAAGGGGGTGAATAGATCCAGGCCGTGGCACAATCGGCCGAACCAGGCCGTGGCAATGAGATCCAAGCCGAGGAAATACTGTTCCTGTGACAACCCGGGCAATACAGCTAACACTCGTACCAAACCCAGACAAAGAAAGACAAGCGGGGCAGCCATTTTACCCGATCTCCTGGTCGGCGCGCGCAGATAGTGGGCGAGAGATTCCTTCCAAAGCCCCGGGAGTGTGCGCCCGTGTTGTCCCACAGAGAGGCAGAGTCAGAGGCATTTGTGTGGGCCGAAAGTGGAATATCCAGGCCACCCCAGCGCCCTGGGGGAGCTGCGCATAGGGAGTGAGTGAGAACTAATTCCAACGCTGGAACTTTTCCGTGGGAGGAGGTTTCACTCAGAGGGTGAGACTTCCGGCCTGACATCCTGGTCTGCGCGCACGGAAAGTGGGCAAGAGACTCCTCCCAGCACCTCAGGAGTGGAAGCCCGTGTTATCCCACAGAGGGGCAGAGTCAGGGGCCTTTGTGTGGGCCAAAAGCAGAATCTCAGGCCGCCCCAGCGCCTTGAGAAAGCCGCACATGGGGATGGAGCGAGAGCCAATTCCAACGCTGGAACTTTTCAGTGCAGGCAGGGGGTTTCACTCAGAGGGCGAGACTTCCGGCCTGACATCCTGGTCTGCGTGCACAGATAGTGAGCAAGAGTTTCCTCCAAGCGCCCCGGAAGTGGGTGCCCACCTGTGTTACCGGACAAAGTGGCAGAGCTAGAGGTCTTTGAGTGGGTGGAAGCCCGGGCTGATTATGCTAGCAGCTCTGACTGACTGAGCCTTACCCAGAGCCCTGTGCTGAGTGGGAATAGAGTGGGGAGTGGCCAGGTCTTTGAGCCTCTTACTATCCAGGCAGAGGCAGCAGCAACCCCATAGCTGGATTATCAGGCTACTAATTGAGGAAGGAAAGAGTAGGAGAAAGACTCCAGGAACACGGACTCTCTCACTGTTGGAGCCTATAAATGAGCCTCGACTGCCAACATGACTAAAGCACAATACATGACATTGCCATAGAGACTTATCAACTGCAAACCTCTACCTGAGCGTGCCAAAGGGGCAAAACCTGGGGTACAGAGTCACCGACCAGGAAGAGGGAGAGAAAAGGAAAAGCAAGAAGATAACCTCTCAAAATCAAGAATAATCCGCAGACTTTATAACCTATCCCATAAGTGTTACATCCCCCATTATCTTTTCTTTCCTCTTCCTTTCTCTCTATGAGGGTTGCACTCCAAAACCCTTAACTCTCTCTTTCTCTCTCTCTCTCCTCTTTTTTCTTTTTTCTTCTTTTAGTGGTTCCCTCTTTTTTTTCTCTCTCTCTCTTTCTTTTCTCCCTGTATATTAGTTTCTTCCTTTCTCTTTTACGTCTCCTCTCATTCAAACCTCAATAACGAACAAATTATCTTATCTGGGACTCAAACTTATATTTGTGGCATTTTGGGGGGTTTTTACTTCACCTTTTTAACTCACTAGCAGTGCTCCCATCCCTGGCTCTCCATTTTATCAAGCTCTTGTTCCACTAAATACAATAGTAATTTTTTAATTTGTCCCCCCATTTTCCTGTTTCCCTCTTATTCCTCTCATCATAACTCTTAGTCAATCAACACCTAAACGCAAATCATTTTATTCTTGATCCAAATTTTTTCATTATTTGCTTTTGGTGGGTCCATACCCCCCTTATTTATTTATTTATTTATTTATTTATTTTGCCCCTTTATTACTTTTCCCCAATTCAGGCCCTCCATTACAGGCATTGTTTGTTCTATTAAATACAATATAATTCACAGTTCACCACAAGATTTTCTCAAGAAAGAGGGGAGAGGAGAAGAGAGGAAAAAAGGAGGGGGAGAATAATTTCCTTTTTTAAAATTTTTATTTTATTTTATTTTTCTTTATTTCATTATTAATTTTAAAAAAAACAACTTTTTTCGATTTTTTATTTTTTTAACTTTTTATTCTTTATTAAATCTCATTAATACTATCAACAAAACCACCCGCAGATGCCATTAAGGAAGAGAAAATTGAATATCATGGATACAAAAGAAAGAGAGGTAACACAGATAGATGAGGAAAAATCTATGGAGAAAAAATTTAATATATTGGAAACCTTGGAGCTAAATGACAGAGAATTCAAGATAGAAATCCTAAAAATACTCAGAGAGATACATGAAAACACAGAAAGGCAATTTAGGGAGCTCAGAAAACAACTCAATGAACACAAAGAATATATGTCCAAGGAAATTGAAACTATAAAAACAAATCAAACAGAGATGAAAAACTCAATTCACGAGCTGAAAAACGAGGTAACAAGCTTAGCTAATAGAACAGGTCAGATAGAAGAGAGGATTAGTGAAATAGGAGACAAGCAACTTGAGGCACAACAGAGAGAAGAAGAAAGAGACTCAAAAATTTAAAAAAAATGAGATAGCCCTACAAGAATTATCTGACTCCATCAGAAAGAATAACATAAGAATAATAGGTATATCAGAGGGAGAAGAGAGAGAAAATGGAATGGAGAACATACTCAAACAAATAATAGATGAGAACTTCCCAAGCCTGTGGAAAGAACTAAAGCCTCAGATTCATGAAGCAAACAGAACTCCGAGTTTTCTTAACCCCAACAAACTTACTCCAAGGCACATCATAATGAAATTGGCACAAACCAATGGCAAAGAAAAAATTCTCAAGGCAGCTAGGGAAAAGAAGAATACAACATATAAAGGAAGGCCCATTAGAATATCATCAGATTTCTCAGCAGAAACTGTACAAGCTAGAAGAGAGTGGACCCCAATATTTAAAGTCCTGAAAGAGAGGAACTTTCATCCACGAATACTATACCCATCAAAGCTATCCTTCAAATATGAAGGAGAAATAAAAACATTCACAGATACAGAAAAGATGAGGGAATTTATCATCAAAAAATGTAATTCCCCACTCCAGGAATTACTAAAGGGGGTTCTCCAATCAGATACAAAGAACAAAAAAAAAACAGAGCCAGAAGTAAAAGCTCCAAGAAGAACACAATAAAACCAAATTTAAACTGTGACAACAACAAAAATAAAGGGGGGAGAGGATGGAGATTAACAGTAGCAAAGGACGATGGAGTGAAAAAGTACTCACAAAATAGTGCACTACAATGAACAGGGTAGGAACCCTTTTCATTACTTAAAGGTAACCACCATTGAAAAAACCACCACAGAAGCACATGAGATAAAAAAGATAGCAACAGAGGAAAGATGTATGGAATACAACCAAATAAAAACAAAAGATAGAAAAACAAAAGAGAAGGATCAAACAAGACACAAAACTAACAGAAAGCAATCTATAAAATGGCAATAAGGGACTCACAAGTGTCAACAATTACACTAAATGTAAACGGATTAAACTCACCAATAAAAAGACACAGAGTAGCAGAATGGATTAAAAAAGAAAATCCAACTGTATGCTGCCTACAGGAAACTCATCTAAGTAACAAGGATAAAAACAAATTCAAAGTGAAAGGCTGGAAAACAATACTCCAAGCAAATAACATCCAAAAAATAAGCAGGCGTAGCAATACTCATATCTGATAATGCTGACTACAAGACAGCTAAAGTACTCAGAGACAAAAATGGCCATTTCATAATGGCTAAGGGGACACTGAATCAAGAAGACATAACAATTCTTAATATATATGCACCAAACCAAGGAGCACCAAAATATATAAGACAGCTACTTATTGATCTTAAAACAAAAACTGACAAAAATACAATCATACTTGGTGACCTCAATACACCGCTGACGGCTCTAGATCGGTCATCCAAACAGAATCAACAAAGATATAGTGGCCTTAAACAAAACACTAGAGCACCTGGATATGATAGACATCTACAGGACATTTCATCCCAAAGTGACTGAGTATACATTTTTCTCCAGTGTACATGGATCATTCTCAAGAATTGACCATATGTTGGGCCACAAAAACAACATCAGCAAATTCAGAAAAACTGAAGTTGTACCAAGCATATTTTCTGATCATAAAGCCTTGAAACTAGAATTCAACTGCAAAAAAGAGGAAAAAAATCCCACAAAAATGTGGAAACTAAACAACATACTTTTAAAAAATGAATGGGTCAAAGAAGAAATAAGTGCAGAGATCAAAAGGTATATACAGACTAATGAAAATGACAATACGACATATCAGAATCTATGGGATGCAGCAAAAGCAGTGAATAAGAGGGAAGTTCATATCACTTCAGGCATATATGAACAAACAAGAGAGAGCCCAAGTGAACCACTTAACTTCACACCTTAAGGAACTAGAAAAAGAAAAACAAAGACAACCCAAAACCAGCCGAAGAAAGGAGATAATAAAAATCAGAGCAGAAATAAATGAAATAGAGAACAGTAAAACTATAGAAAAAATTAATAGAACAAAGAGCTGGTTCTTTGAAAAGATCAACAAAATTGACAAACCCTTGGCAAGACTTACCAAGGAAAAAAGAGAAAGAACTCATATAAACAAAATCCAAAATGAAAGAGGAGAAATCACCACGGACACTGCAGATATACAAAGAATTATTGTAAAATACTATGAAAAATTATATGCTACTAAATTCAACAATCTAGAAGAAATGGATAAATTCCTAGAACAATACAACCTTCCTAGACTGAGTCAAGAAGAAGCAGAAAGCCTAAACAGACCTATTAGTAGAGAAGAAATAGAAAAAACCATTAAAAACCTCCCCCAAAATAAAAGTCCAGGCCCTGACGGCTATACCAGCGAATTTTATCAAACATTCAAAGAAGACTTGGTTCCTATTCTACTCAAAGTCTTCCAAAAAATTGAAGAAGAAGCAATACTTCCAAACACATTTTATGAGGCCAACATAACCCTCATACCAAAACCAGGCAAGGATGGCACCAAAAAAGAAAACTACAGACCAATATCTCTAATGAATACAGATGCTAAAATACTAAACAAAATACTAGCAAATCGAATACAACAACATATTAAAAAAATAATACATCATGATCAAGTGGGATTCATCCCAGAATCTCAAGGATAGTTCAACATACGTAAAACGGTTAATGTAATACACCATATCAACAAAACAAAGAACAAAAACCACATGATCTTATCAATAGACGCAGAAAAGGCTTTTGATAAAATACAACACAATTTTATGTTTAAGACTCTCAACAAAATGGGTATAGAAGGAAAATATCTCAACATGATAAAGGCCATATATGATAAACCATCAGCTAACATCATATTAAATGGCACTAAACTGAAGGCTTTCCCCCTTAAATCAGGAACAAGACAGGGTTGTCCACTCTCTCCACTCTTATTTAATGTGGTACTAGAGGTTCTAGCCAGAGCAATCAGAAAAGACAAAGAAATAAAAGGCATCCATATCGGAAAAGAAGAAGTAAAGGTATCACTTTTTGCAGATGATATGCTCCTATACATCGAAAACTCCAAAGAATCCACAAAAAGACTACTAGAAACAATAAGCCAATACAGTAAGGTTGCAGGATACAAAATTAACATACAGAAGTCAATAGCCTTTCTATATGCCAACAATGAAACAACTGAGAACAAACTCAAAAGAATAATCCCCTTCACAATTGCAACCAAAAAAATAAAATACTTAGGAATAAACATAACAAAGAATGTAAAGGACTTATATAATGAAAACTATAAACCATTGTTAAGAGAAATTGAAAAAGATATAATGAGATGGAAGAATATTCCTTGTTCTTGGTTAGGAAGAATAAATATAATCAAGATGGCCATATTACCCAAAGCAATATACAAATTTAATGCAATTCCCATCAAAATTCCAATGACATTTTTTAAAGAAATGGAGCAAAAAATCATCAGATTTATATGGAACTATAAAAAACCCCGAATAGCCAAAGCAATCCTAAAGAAAAAGAATGAAGCTGGGGGCATTACAATACCTGACTTCAAACTATATTATAGGGCCACGACAATCAAAACAGCATGGTATTGGCAGAAAAATAGACACTCAGACCAATGGAACAGAATAGAAAGTCCAGAAATAAAACCACATATATATAGTCAAATAATTTTTGATAAAGGGGCCAACAACACACAATGGAGAAAAGAAAGCCTCTTCAATAAATGGTGCTGGGAAAACTGGAAAGCCACATGCAAAAGAATGAAACTGGACTACAGTTTGTCCCCCTGTACTAAAATTAACTCAAAATGGATCAAAGATCTAAACATAAGACCTGAAACAATAAAGTACATAGAAGAAGACATAGGTACTCAACTCATGGACCTGGGTTTTAAAGAGCATTTTATGAATTTGACTCCAATGGCAAGAGAAGTGAAGGCAAAAATTAATGAATGGGACTACATCAGACTAAGAAGTTTTTGCTCAGCAAGAGAAACTGATAACAAAATAAACAGAAAGTCAACTAAACGGGAAATGATATTTTCAAACAACAGCTCAGATAAGGGTCTAATATCCAAAATATACAAAGAACTCATAAAACTCAACAACAAACAAACAAACAATCCAATAAAAAAATGGGAAGAGGACATGAACAGACACTTCTCCCAGGAGGAAGTACAAATGGCCAACAGATATATGAAAAGATGCTCATTTTCATTAGTTATTAGAGAAATGCAAATCAAAACTGCAATGAGATACCACCTCACGCCTGTTAGATTAGCTATTATTAACAAGACAGGTAATAGCAAATGTTGGAGAGGCTGTGGAGAAAAAGGAACCCTCATCCACTGTTGGTGGGAATGTAAAGTAGTACAACCATTATGGAAGAAAGTATGGTGGTTCCTCAAAAAACTGAAAATAGAACTACCTTATGACCCAGCAATCACTCTACTGGGTATATACCCCCAAAAACTCAGAAACATTGATATGTAAAGACACATGCAGCCCCATGTTCATTGCAGCATTGTTCACAGTGGCCAGGACATGGAAACAACCAAAAAGCCCATCAATAGATGACTGGATAAAGAAGATGTGGCACATATACACTATGGAATACTACTCAGCCATAAGAAATGATGACATCGGATCATTTATAGCAAAATGGTGGGATCTTGATAACATGATACGAAGTGAAATAAGTAAATCAGAAAAAACCAGGAACTGCATTATTCCATACGTAGGTGGGACATAAAAGTGAAACTAAGAGACATTGTTAAGAGTGTGGTGGTTACAGGGGGAGGGGGGAGAGGGAGAGGGAAAGGGGGAGGGGGAGGGGCACAAAGAAAACTAGATAGAAGGTGACAGAGGACAATCTGACTTTGGGTGATGGGTATGCAACATGATTGAAAGACAAGATAACCTGGACTTGTTATCTTTGAATATATGTATCCTGATTTATTGATGTCGCCCCATTAAAAAAATAAAATTATTAAAAAAAAAAAACACAAAAAAACCCCCCAAAAACACAAAAAGTTAACTAAAAGCAAAATAATATATTTATTAGGAAAGAAAAATACTACTAAATTACATATGGGTCAGAGATTCAATTATGTTAAAAATTAGAAAATATTTTGAACTCAACAATAAATAAAATACCACTTTTGGGGGCTAATGCCATGCAAACGAAGTATTAGCTAGGGGGAAATTTGTACCTTAAATCAGTGGTCCCCAACCTTTTTTAGGCCACGGGTCGGTTTAATGTCAGAAAATATTTTCACAGACTGGCCTTTAGGGCGGATAAATGTATCACATGACCGAGACTAGGGTCAAGAGTGAGTCTTAGACAGATGTAACAACGGGTATCTGGTCATTTTAAAAAAATAAAACATCATTCAGACTTAAATATAAATAAAACGGAAATAATGTAAGTTATTTATTCTTTCTTTGCGGACCGGTACCAAATGGCCCACGGACTGGTACCGGTACCGGTCCGCGGCCTGGGGGTTGGGGACCACTGCCTTAAATGCTTATCTTAGAAAAAAAAATGGAAAATCACTGACTTAAGCCTTTAACTCAAGGAATCTGAAAACTAACAATCCAGAAAAGAAGAGAGAGCGCCAAACATAACAGCAAAAGTTAATGAAGTTGAAAAAAAAAAGAAACAAGAGACAGTTTACATATTGGAAAATCAAAAACACTAATCAGCCTGACCGGTGGTGATGCAGTGGCTAGAGCATTGACCTGGGACACTGAGGTCCCAGGTTCAAAACCTCAAGGTCACTGGCTTAGCGTGGGATCATCAACATGATCCCATGGTCGCTGGCTTGAGCCCAAAGATCACTGGCCTGAAGCCCAAGTTTGCTGGCACATAGGAAAGCAATCTATGAATAACTAAAGCGATGAAACTATGAGTTGATGCTTCTCATCTCTCTCCCTTTCTGTCTCTCCCTCTCTCTCTCTTTCTCTGTCTTTCTGCTTGCAATACACTCACTGAAAAAACAAACAAAAAACACTACTCAAATAGACAAATCTATGCAAGGTTAAAAAGAGAAAAGGCAAAAGTAAATGATATTGCGTATGAAAAGTGGACATAATTATAGATGAATAGCGACAAACAGTACTGAATATTTTTGCAGCTCTCCAAATCAGCAAAGAATTTGCAACTTCCAGTTGCTCTGTGCTCAGCAACGTTCTAAGTGCTAGTCAATCATGAGCACCTTTAATCCTCATAACAATGCTGAATTGAGACAGGCAGTTAATGTTCTCAGGTTGCATATGAGGAAATTGAGGCACAGAAAGATTAGGTATTCAAAAAACAAACAGTTGAAACAAGAAAATCAACTCTGAGAAAATCCCCTGCTAGAGGCACACTCACTGTTGAAATCCAAGGTCAAGGCAGGCCACATTGGCCTGCGTTATGCTCCAGCGGTTATCACATATGAACATTTTCTTATCTTGGTTTACAAGTTTTACTTCAACAATTCCTTCTGAATCTCTATTTCCATACTTCAAGGACACATTAAATCTTCCTAAAATAGAACCAAAAGAATGAGCAACATTTAGGAATTCACTTTGCTCCTCTTTAAAATAATAAAATACATAATTTCAAGTTAATTTTAAATACCATGAAGATTTTAACAAGTAACAATTATTTTATGAGGGTTTATTATGTGTCAGTGGCTGTACTGCCAAGTTACATAGACTATCACAGAATCCTCATATCAGCCCTGTGAAGATTAGACTGATATTTATTGACAATTTTACGCATGAGGAACCTACCGTGTTTCCCCATGTATAAGACGCTCCCATGTATAACACACACCTTAATTTTGGGGCCCGAAATTTGAAAAACAATGTATTACATAAAGTTATTGAACTCTTTGTTTTTGTTTTTTTGTTTTATTTTTACAGAAATAGAGAGAAGGAAAGATAGGGACAGACAGACAGGAAGGGAGAGAGATGAGAAGCATCAACTCTTGGTTGTGGCATCCTAGTTGTTCGTTGATTGCTTGTTCATTGATTGCTTTTTCATATATGCCCTGATGGCGGGGGGCTATAGTAGAGTAAGTGACCCCTTGCTCAAGCCAGTGACTTTGGGCTTCAAGCCAACAACCTTTGGGCTCAAACTGGTGAGCCCTCACTCAAGCCGGTGACCCTGGGGTTTTGAACCTGGGTCCTCCATGTCCCAATCCGTGCTCTATCCACTGCGCCACTGCCTGATCAGGCGAACTCAAGTTTTATTCATCATAAAATCCTTACAACTCCTTATCACTGTCAAAACTCCCATCCATTAGCTTGTTCTCATCTGTGTCTGATGATGAATCACTGTCTTCAACAATGAGTGCAAAAACAAGCACGAAAAAGCAGGAAATGCAAGTAAAAAAAATCTACAACCACTGTATAAGACACACCCAGTTTTTAGACCCCAGATTTTATGGAAAAATGTGCATCTCATACATGGGAAAATATGGTAAGTTCCTCCATTTATACATGAAGTTAAGTTACTTGCTCAAGTGGTAATGCCAGGAATCTGAACTTACTATATAAATGATTTTCAACCAGTGTGCTATAAAAATTTTTTAAACATGCAATACCTATTTAGTCAGAGGCACTGAACTCTTTTCCCTTAGATTTTCAAATAAAAAAATGGCAACAGCCAACACAACAATAGCCATGTGGTGTGACTGAATCAAAATTATACCTATTTTTTTTTTGTCAGGCAAAAATTACATTGGCATGCCACAGAATTTTAGTAGTTTATATATACCAGGAGATGAAAAATTATAAAAATCTTCGTACTATATCAATCTCACTCCAAAGTCTGTGCTCTTAAGAACGTGCCAAACAAATAATAAAAATGTAAGAAAAGTTTGTGTAGTCTTATATATTTAAGGCATTTAATGCCTCAAGGGAACAAAAATCTGACACTGATGAAATAATCTCTGCTGTTGCTTTCTTCCTCTCCAACAGGTCATAAAGACGGCTCAAACAGGGAGCTTTCTTGCTCCTTTCCACAGCACCTCAACATCTTAGCTCAGCACCACAAAAATATTTAGGCAGCTGTGAGCTGTTGTATCTCATGATGCCTTAAAAAAAAAAAAAGAGTTCAGCATTCCTCTGTAAATTCATCAAGTGCCAGTGATAATTGACATTAGAAGACAATAAGCCTGAGATTTGCTGTCAAGTAAAATTTCATGAGCACTTTCTTTGTGCCAAAACTGTGTGAAGAGCTTTACATACATCATTTTTATATAATTTCCACAAGAGTCTACGAGTTAAGAATTACTATTTTCACATCTTGCAAATGTGGGAACTGGGGCCCAGAGAGGTCACACAGTTTGTCAATAACCCAGGTAAGGTTTGGAGAGGTTTGCAATGAAATCTGACCTACAGTGAGATCCTTAATCTTCATCACCCCACTAACCCACATATTAGCCTCCTTACTACCTTAGGTACTTGTAGACAAGCTCTCTCATCTGATGTGCCCAGTTTGCTAGGTCCTACGTCAGCAGCGGCCTGGGCTCCCCTTGGGTCAGGGCCAGTGGGGCTGGAGCTGGGAGAGGGATAGGGGTTGGTGGGATGAATGGCAGAAGAAATTATTGGGGTTGGAGGCCCACAGGGGGGCTCCATATCAATACCAATCTCATGCAAAGACTTTTTCACTGGGTTCTGAACCAAGTTAATGACCCTTTAGCTAAGTAGAAGTGAGGGTGGGGACAATTCTGAAAGGTTGGGTGGCAAAGCATCGCATGGGCACTGAAGGGAGGACTGGCCTCAAGTCCAAAGGCTCTGGCTACATTCTGGTGCCCCTGATTTCTTTAGTTATCACCCAAATTACTATTGAGATTAGAGAGAATTTTGAATTATCATACCATTTCATAGGAAAAGTATTTTCTAATAGATAGACAATTTCTTTCTTATACTGTACAATAAATTAGGCTTTTCCTACCATTAGCTGTACATGCTCCACGATTTAAAAACTTGGCCCCTGGACGAAGACATTCGAAACTCTTTTGCTGACAGTAAGTCGGGTAGCTTTTCCCATTAGTCGAACACACCGTAGTACCATTCCTTGGGCACTGATAAGGGAGTTTACAAATACAGGTCCCTTCGATGCATTTCTGCCATGGTTGGCAGAAGACTTTTTTGCAAGAGAGATGTGTATAGTTTTTAGTTAAGCATTTTTTGTCCACCAGATCGTTTTGAGATGTGTCTAATGTTGAAGTTACCTAAAAACACAAAATAAATATTAACTTAGCAATAAACCCAAATCTTCTTCTCGGAGATGAATAAGTGAAGGAAAGGAAGAAAACACACTCGCTAACCGTGCAGTACAGGTAAGGGGATGTGGTTTGGTTTTTTTCAGAATTAGATAAACCTGGTTTCTAACCCTGGCTTTAACATTTACAGTCATCTGGTCTTGGGCAAGTTACCCTCGTTAATGTGAGTTTCCTTATCTGTAAAATGGGGACGAGCTTTTCTATTTTGCAAGGTTATCACAAGGATTAGAAATGCTATGCATATAATGTTTGACAGGTACTAGGCATGAAATCAATGAGAGCTATTATTATCCTAAAGACGGCATAAAATTCTGTCTTCAAAGAAATCAATATCTCCAGTCATGTTAAGGAGTAACAAATATGATACTAAATATTGTCTTGGGGAATGAATTGATGAATGAAATTGATTAAATCTATTAATAAATCCAAAACTCTTTGTTAAACTCTGACTGTGTGCAAAATTCTTCCAAGATGAATATGACATGGGCTTTGTCTTCCAAGGGCTTGGTATCTAGACGAGAAGATAGAAACACACATAACTGAGATATGAGTACGAGGCAGACTGTACTAAGTGATTTGGCAGTGGTACAATTAAGCACAGTGCTCCTGGAGTGGAAAAATAAGTTTTTCATGGAGGAGTTTAAAAGGCCCTATGGGGGTGGTAGCAGTTGAGTAAGAGGAGGAAGAGCTGGTGCTAGCAGAACCCAGGAAGGATGGTGCAGACTGTATTTAGGGAATTGTGAGCAGTCTCAACTGATGGACGTGCAGGCAGTGTGTGTGCTTCAAATTGGGTAGTCATTGGCCAGAAATCTGGGGAGGAAGAGGCAGCAGGAATAAGCACAAGGAAAGTTTGGAAAGACATTTGAGCAAGCAAAAGCAGTGAGATTGGACTACTTATTCCATGTAGGAGTTGAGGTTGGATTTTAGGTGTTGAGGTTGAGTGATAGTAAGGATGTGTAATGACATTAATCAAAATAGATATTAAGTTAATTTAGAGCATTATGAATTCAGTTTGAGACCTGTTGAGTCTGAGGTGCCTGAAGGACATGTCTCTGGAGATACTATGTAAGAAAGGGAAATGTGCATCCGAAGCTTGCAAGACTGATCATTAGCTCATTTATCAGTTAATTCAATAAATGAGTCAGTAAGCAGCACTCTATGCCAGGGAGCAGCCTCAGGCAGGAGGAGTGAAATTCCCTGTCCTTGTTGATGGCCTGGGGTAGGGCAAGGGTGTAGGGGAGGAATGGTGATGGATGGAGACTTGACTTGGGGGGGTGAACACACAATACAGTGCACAGATGATGTGTTGTAGAACTGTGCACCTAAACCTGAGTAATTACTAACTGTCACCCCAATAAATTCAATAAAAAGGAAAATAAAAGTTGCACTCCTAATGAGCACACTAACCTGAAGGGAGACAGACAAGCCTGACTGGTGAATTTCTGATACACATGGGCCAGGTTGCCATTAGGACAGTGTTCTGGGTCCCTGGCTGACTAGCAGACTTGGGACCATTTCCTGGAAGAGCTGATGTCTGGGCTGAGTCTGAGGCTGAGGGGCTGAGTCTGGGCTGAGGGTGCCGAGGAGGCTGCTGACAGAGGGGTGGTGGGTAGGTCCTCCAGGCAGGACTGAGGGAAAGAACAGTGTGCTTGAGACCCAGAACAGAGTGAGAGGTGGTGGTGGGGGGGAGGGATAAGTGAGCAGGTCCTGAGGGAGCCACTGAAGGACTTTAAGCTGGGAAGTGAATTTGTAGTTTAAGATCTTTCTGGAGATGGATCAAACAGGAGAAAAGCCAACTAGACCTGCAGGGATCCAGAGAAATATGATAAGGGCTGGGGACAAGCCAACTGGGTCAAACGTCGGTTCTGGAAAGCCAGCCCTCTCTCTGTGTCCTAGTCACCCCCTCTGGAGAATGGGCATCCCCAGCCCCAAGCACTGAGAGCCCCCTCTCTCTCCAGCTGTGGTGACAGCAATGTGGGGCAGAAACAAGTCAAGCAATCTTTATGTGCTATTATGAAGCCATAAAAAAATTGCAAAGCTATGAAAGTCATCTTATCCAATATGCTTTTCAATAAGCTTTATTAACTAGCCATAAAAACAAGAAAATTGGGCAAATTTGTCATTCACTACACTGGCTTTTGACACGCTGATCTAGAATGAAATCAACCAGTTACATACATACTTTTCCTGGTTCAATGTACCAGGTAGTGGAGTTGAAATTTTATAGTTACTTAGCTCCTATATCTGCCTACTGACAGTATTGTAAGTGCCCTGCCAGCAGAGACTGTCACTCTTCTGTGTGTCTCCCTTATGTTGAAAGAGTGGTATTTTAAACGTGTGCAAGGAGAAAACAACTTGATTTCCACCTTTATCCTTAAAAAACAACAAACAAATATAAAAGTAAACAAACAAGGGGTTGGTTAAAAGAAATAGGTTTATGAACATGTTATTAAGAAATCTGATATAAATAGTAAAAAAACCCAAAAAACAAACAAACAAAAAAAACAGCAAAGCTTTGGAAGTGGTTGTCACTGGACAGAGAAGCACAGACAGAACCAAGAGTGAGGAAAGGTATGATAGCAGCATTTTATGTTATAAGCAAGGATAATTGGTTGGTGATATTATCTATGCCCAGTCAATTATTAAACATTTTCAATATCACCATAGGTTTAAGCCTTATGGCATTGCTTGCCTTTGTAAACTATGATATATACTATACATGAATTTATTTGATAAAAATAATGAAAAAGAATGTTATGGCTATCAGAGAAAAGATTAAGTGTTAGGCTTTGAAAGAGAAAGAAATGAATGGGATAGTAGCATAAAAGGACACAGAATAGAGATAAATTTTGTTGTTGAGATAGAGATTTCATCAGTATAGGCTAAAGTTGATATTCTAACAGACTAGGATAGATTGAAGCTTTAAGAAAATGCAAAATTGTTGAAATAAAGTTGAGGAGGGAATCCGAAAAGATGTAATCAGAGCATTATGGAGAAGATTGCCTTAGAAATCAATCATTGTCTGTTTCTATACTTTGTTGTTGTAAGTTGGAATCAATTTTATAACAATATTATCATTTTAAACATTAGTTTGATGGCAATGACTAATACCAACACAGTGGCTGCTGACAATAATCGAAAGAGAAATAAAGATGATTGTGGGGCATGGCTGGGGACAGTAAGCCTAAGGTTTGTTTTTTTTTATTGATTTTAATTGATTATGTTTACATAGATTCTAGTGTCCCAAATGCATCCCCCCTCCCCCGTATTCCCCTCAACATCTCCTTTGCCCCCCTCCCCATAGCGCCCTCCCCCTTCCCTTCAGGTTTATCCCATCCTATCATCCCCTTTCCCTCTGTCTTCTTTTCCTCTGGTCCCTTTGATCCCTCCCCTGTCTCAATTCCATTTCTCAGTTCACATTGTTCTTTGGATTCCTCAAATGAGTGAGCTCATATGATATATTTTTTTTCTGCCTGGCTTATTTCACTTAACATAATAATTTCCAGGTCCATCCATGTTGTCGCAAAAGGTAATATTTCCTTCTTTTCTATGGCCACATAGTATTCCATTGTATATATGTAACACTGCTTTTTAATCCACTCGTCCACTGACGGACACTTGGGCTGTTTCTAGATCTTCACTATTGTGAACAATGCTGCCATAAACATGGGGGCACATTTCTCCTTTTGGAACAGTGCTATGGTGTTCTTGGGGTATATTTCTAACAGTGTGATAGCTGGGTCAAAAGGCAGTTCCATTTTTAATTTTTTGAGGAATCTCCATATTGTTTTCCACAGTGGCTACACCACTCTGCATTACCACCAGCAGTGCAGGGGGGTTCCCTTTTCTTCACATCCTCGCCAGTACTTATTCTGTGTTGTTTTGTTAATGAGCGCCATTCTGACTGATATGAGGTGAAATCTCATTGTGGTTTTAATTTGCATTTCTCTAATGATTAGTGGTGTTGAGTACTTTTTCATATGCTTATTGGTCATCTGTATGACCTCTTTGGAGAAGTGTCTATTCATTTCTTTTTCCCATTTTTTGATTGAATTGTTTATCTTCCTGGTGTTGAGTTTTACAAGTTCTTTATAAATTTTGGTTATTAACCCCTTATCAAACATATTGTCCAATATGTACTCCCATTGTGTGGTTTGTTTTTTTATTCTATTTTTATTGTCCATACTGTGCAAAAGCTTTTTGGTTTGATATAGTCTCATTTGTTTATCCTGTCTTTTATTTCCCTTGCCCGTGGAGATAAATCAGCAAATATATTGCTGCGAGAGATGTCAGAGAGCTTACTGCCTTTTTCTTCTAAGATGCTTATGGTTTCATGACTTACATTTAAGTCTTTTATCCATTTTGAGTTTATTTTGTGAATGGTGTAAGTTGCTGGTCTAGTTTCATTTTTTTGCAGGTAGCTGTCCAAGTTTCCCAACACCCTTTGTTGAAGAGGCTGTCTTTACTCCAATGTATGCTCTTATCTCCTTCGTCAAATATCAGTTGTCCGAGGTATTTTTACACACAGTTTAAAACATTATATTTGAGGATGTTACTAAAGGGATTTGCAAATGCATTTGTACACTTTGCTGGAAGACAGAAATAAACTATGCCTGATGCATTGATGTATACCTATCTTTCCAATATATGTAGACACTATTAAGATTAATAAGCAAAATTATTTAAATCTTCACTGATTTAACTGTGTCACTTCCTTCCCACAATAACAGATACTAAAATAACAACCACTACTATGTGTGCTGTTGATGAAGGGTGGTAGATCTAAGTGTTTTTTAAATGTTTATATTTGTTGTAGACATTAATACTGTTTATTAGAATCTTATTTTACTCTATTTCTAGGCAAATGAGAAAATTGCATTTTCTTCTTGAGATTGAACATGGTGGTGACTTGTTTTGGCCAATAAAATATAAGCTGAAGTAATATGCATTGGTTTCAGGTAGAAACATAATTACCAGTGCTTAGTGATCCAACTTTCTCTTGCCTCGCCAGGATACATGTGTTGCAGAGATACTGTAGAATCAAAGCAGCCAAGAATGCTGGGCCAATACATGGAGGATACTTTTTCTGGAGAGTCACTCAGACTCAGTACAATCCCCATGAACAAAAATGAACTTTTGTTGTTGTTAAGCCACTGGGATTTGGAGATTGTTTTTATACTGCTGCATACCCTAGCCAATACTGACTAATAGAGACTGGATATCTAAATATAGTCTCCATAATCCAAAACCTTGAGAACCACTTGTCTAGGAAGCATGGAACCTAAATCATTGTGTGTAAGAGCTGACTGATTCTTTTTTTTTTTTTTTTTTTTTTTTTTTTTACAGAGAGAAAGAGAGAGTCAGAAAGAGGGACAGATCGGGACAGACAGACAGGAAGGGAGAGAGATGAGAAGCATCAATTCTTTGTTGTGGCTCCTTAGTTGTTCATTGATTGCTTTCTCATTTGTGCCTCAACCGAAGAGCTCCAGCAGAGCGAGTGACCCCTTGTTCAAGCCAGCGACCTTGGGCTTAAGCCAGCAACCTTTGTGCTCAAGCTAGCAACCATGGGATCATGTATGTCTATGACCCCAAACTCAAGCCAGTGATCCCACGCTTAAGCTGGTGAACCCGCACTCAAGCTAGTGACCTCGGAGTTTCAAACCTGGGTCCTTCACATCCCAGTCCTAAGTTCTATCCACTGTGCCACTGCCTGATCAGGCTCCATACAGTTTCTTATGCTCCCCAAAGACTGGAAATCATTCCTGTTGACCAATACGGTTGTATATACCCTGGAAGTGTAAAGATAATCCAGTGGGTACAATAAAAGAAACTTGATTAATTTGCAAGTTTTATTGGAAAAGTAGGAAGAAAATAATTGTTACTAATATTTAAATATGGATTGGCACTTGTGCCTACATTCATAACATACTCATTCAATATTTATTGAGAACCCACTATATGCAAGGTACTGTTCTAACTCCTGGGGCTACAACTGTGAACAGTCCAAAGTCAAAGACTTTACATTTCTAGTAGGAGAAGCAGACAAACATGAATAAATAATAAATACATAGTATGACAAATGCTATGCAGGGTGGGAGAGATGGAGATGGTGGAGAGAGGTGGGGAGGATTGCTCTTTTGTATAGTGTTGTCAGGGAAGACTTTGGGGAGACGTTTACCTTAGAGCAGAAACCTGAGAGTGAGCAAGTCATGCAGATACCTAAAGGTGAAGTGTTGTGGTCAGAGGAAACAGCTAGGGGAAAAGCTGTGGGGTAGAAGCACATGTGCTGTGTGGTGTGCACTTGGTTTGGGGGACCAGTGTGGCTGGAGGGAAGTAAGTGGCTGGAGGGAGAAGAGGAAGATAGGAGGTCAGAGTATTGGAAGGGTCAGCAATTGATCATGTACAGGGGTCGTCAAACTTTTTATAAAAACCGCCCACTTTTGTAGTGCTGGTCAACCTGGTCCCTACCTCGCAAACAAACGGCGCTGCGATTGGCCCACCATGAAAACTGGACCGCCCACTAGTGGGCCGTAGGGACTAGATTGACCAGTACTGCAAAAGTGGGCGTTTTTTATAAAAGGTTTGACAACCCCTGATAGAACTTTCTAGGCCCGTGACAGCAAACATTTTTATAAAAACTGCCCACTTTTACAGTGCTGGTCAACCTGGGCCAATCACAGAGCTGTTTGGTTGCTCCACTACCCTACAGCCCACCATGAAAGCTGGAACGCCCACTAGTGGGCGGGAGGTTGACCAGCCTGCAAAAATGGGCGGTTTTTATAAAAAGGTTCGCCATCACTGTTAAAGACTGGCTTATTCTGTGAATGAAATATAATGGCATTGCAGGGGGTGAGACCTCCAACATTCAGAGGTTGGGCAAATGTTGAAGATTTAACAGAGGAGATGAGAAGATGTGGCCAGTGAAATAACAGACAAATAAACAGAAAATGGTGGCACAAAGACAAAGAGAAGGAAGGCGCCATCAGCAGTTGTGTCTAATACATCTCCAGTAGGATGGTAACCTTGACAAAGGTAATTTTGGTGAAATGGTAGGACCTCAAGCCTGAGTGGGTTCAAGAAAGAATGGATAAAGAGAAATTGAGCACAGGACATTTTTCAGAGTTTAGATGTAAAGGGGCATGGAGAAATGGGGTGATACTGGAGGGGGGGATGGGGTTAAGAGCGTTTTTGTTTTAAGACAGAGGATCATATATATGCATTTGATAAAGAAACATTATGGATCTGGAGCATATGAGCTAGTGTTAGCTAACATAATCTTTAACATAATCATCACAAACAGACAAGTGGCTTAGACATTCTTACAGTGAAATTACTGTTGGTGAAAATAATGTCAAAATGCAACATCAATGAATAAGAAAATGGTAGAACCCCAGTAGAAGCTGTTCATCAGCCACATCATGGTATTAAAAACCATGAAAAGCTGATCAGTCAAGACAGGAGGCCAGTCCTGCCCCATAATTAGGCTGTTTGAAACAGATTACAACTACTATCGTTAATGATGAACCTCTCTCTATGTGTTTGTGTATGTTGCTCTTTGCAAGGTATCTTTTCCAGATAATATACCATTAATATAAAATAAAAATTTTCAAAACTAATTAACTATATTTAGTGACATTATGTCATTAAAGATTAATGGTGAAAGTATTAAAATATTTATGTGTTTAAAATTTTGTTTGGTTTTAAGGGGCATTCATTTGGATATCAGTGTATTTATTATTTAAAAGTAAATATATTCACATATACTGGTAGCACATGTTCAAAAAATTTAGCAATTATTACTATAGCCTAGTCATTTATAACACATGATTTAACTTTTTTAGCTGAGGCTGCTTTTTTGTGTATATAGATGTGTGTTTTTGCTATTGTTTTTGGTCCTTTTCTTGGTATTTTCAATAAGCTAGTAATTATTTTGATGTGAACTTTTTGTCCTAGACAGGACTACAATGAAACCATTTTAGATAGATAGTTGGTCACTGGAAAACAAATAAGAGACAATCTCCAGTACGCTTTACCTCTGGTTTCTTAATCTTCTCCTCTTCTTTTGGTTTTAGGTCTCTAATCTATAAACAAAAGAAAAAGAGTGCTCAGGTATGACCAAAGCAAGGAAAGTCCACCACATTTCCATTCTACTGTCTTTTGTAAAAAAGTAGAAAGTTTCTTTCTATTGCTAACTAAGCTGTGAGTGACTTTACTTTTCTACTTTTATTTTTAATTTTATATTTTTATGTAATTTATTGTGTTTACATAGATTCTAGTGTCACCCCAAATCCATCCCCCCGTATTCCCCTCAACATCTCCTTTGCCCCCCTCTAATAGTGCCCTCCCCCTTCCCTTCAGGTTTAATTTTGTTCCTCAGTTCACATTGTTCCTTGGATTCCTCAAATGAGTGAGGTCATATGATATTTTTCTTTCTCTGCCTGGCTTATTTCACTTAACATTATAGTTTCCAGGTCCATCCATGTTGTTGCAAAGGTAATATTTCCTTCTTTTTCATGGCCCCATAGTATTCCATTTTGTATATGTACCATGGCTTTTTAATCCACTAGTCCACTGATGGACACTTGGGCTGTTTCCAGATCTTTGTTATTGTGAACAATGCTGCCATAAACATGGGGGTGCATTTCCTTTTTGAATCAGTGATATATAGTGTTCTTGGAATATATTCCTAAAAGTGGGATGGCTGGGTCAAAAGGCAGTTCCGTGTTTAATTTTTTAAACATACTGTTTTCAGTATGAGTCCCCATACTGTTTTCCACAGTGGCTGCACCAGTCTGCATTCCCACCAGCAGTGCAGGAGGGTTCCCTTTCTCCACGTACTCGCCAGCATCTATTATGTGTTGTTTTGTTAATGAGCACCATTCTGACCGATGTGAGGTGATATCTCATTGTGGTTTTAATTTGCATTTCTTAATGATTAGTGATATTGAACATTTTTTCCTCTATCGGCCATCTGTATGTCCTCTTTGGAGAAGTGTCTATTCATTTCTTTTGCCCATTTTTTGATTGAATTGTTTATCTTCCTGGTGTTGAGTTTTACAAGTTCTTTACAAATTTTGGTTATTAACCCCTTATCAGATATATTGTCGAATATGTTCTCCCATTGTGTGGTTTGTCTTTTTATTCTGTAAATATCGTCTTTAGCTGTACAAAAACTTTTTAGTTTGATGTAGTCCCATTTATTTATCCTGTCTTTTATTTCACTTGCCCGTAGAGATAAATCAGCAAATATATTCCTGCAAGAGATGTCAGAGAGCTTACTGCCTATGTTTTCTTCTAAGACGCCTATGATTTCACAACTTACATTTAAGTCTTTTATCTATTTTGAGTTTATTTTTGTGAATGGTATAAGTTGGTGGTCTAGTTTCAGTTTTTTGCAGGTAGCTATCCAATTTCCCCAACACCATTTGTTAAAGAGACTGTCTTTACTCCATTGTATTCTCTTACCTCCTTTGTCAAATATCAATTGTCCATAAAGGTGTGGGTTTATTTCTGGGTTCTCTGATCTATTCCATTGACCTATATGCCTGTTCTTATTCCAGTACCAAGCTGTTTTGAGTACAATGACCTTGTAGTATAACTTGATATTAGGAAGTGTGATACTTCCCACTTTCTTTTTCTTTTTCAAGATTGCTGAAGTTATTCGTGTTCTTTTATGGTTCCATATAAATTTTTAGAATATGTGGTCTATGTCTTTGAAGTATGTCATTGGTATTTTAATAGGAATTACAATAAATTTATAAATTGCTTTGGGTAATATAGACATTGTACTGATATTTATTCTTCTTATCCATGAACACAGTATATGCTTCTACTTGTTTGTATCTTCCTTGATTTCTTTTATCAATGTTTTATAATTTTCCAGGTACAAGTTTTTAATCTCCTAAGTTAAATTTACTCCTAGGTACTTTATTTTTTTTGTTACAATAGTGAAGGGGATTGTTTCCTTAATTTCACTTTCTGACAGTTCATTGTTGGTGTATAGAAATGCCTCTGATTTCTGAGTATTAATTTTATATCCTGCCACCTTGCTGAATTCATTTATCAGGTCCAGTATTTTTTTTTTTTTTTGTATTTTTCTGAAGTTGGAAACGAGGAGACAGTCAGACAGACTCCCGCATGCGGTCAGACAGACTCCCGCATGCGCCCGACCAGGATCCACCAGGTATGCCCACCAGGGGGCGATGCTCTGCCCATCTGGGGCTTTGCTCTGTTGTGACAAGAGCCATTCTAGCGCCTGAGGCAGAGGCCATGGAACCATCCTCAGCGTCCGGGCCAACTTTGCTCCAGTGGAGCCTCGGCTGCAGGAGGGGAAGAGAGAGACAGAGAGGAAGGAGAGGGGGAGGGGTGGAGAAGCAAATGGTCCCTTCTCCTGTGTGCCCTGGTCAGGGCTCAAACCTGGGACTCCTGCACGCCAGGCCAATGCTCTACCACTGAGCCAACTGGCCAGGGCCAGGTCCAGTAGTTTTTGATTGAGACTTTAGGATTTTCTATATATAATATCATATCATCTGCAAATAATGATAGTTTTACTTCTTTTCCAATTTGAATGCCTTTTATTTCTTCTTCTTGTCTGATTTCTGTAGCTAGGACTTCCAGAACTATGTTGCATAAGAATAGAGAAAGGGGGCACTCCGCCTTGTTCTTGATCTTAAGGGGATTGCGTTTAATTTTTCCCATTAATTATGATGTTGGCTGTGGGTTTGTCATAGATGGCCTTTATCATGTTGAGGTATGTTCCTTGTATTCCAACTTTGCTGAGAGTTTTGATCATAAATGAGTGCCGGATTTTATCAAATGATTTCTCTGCATCTATTGAAATTATCATGTGGTTTTTCTCCTTCCTTTTATTTATGTGATGAAAAATGTTGATTGATTTGCAAATATTGTTTCAGCCTTGCCTCTCCAGAATGAATCTCACTTGATCATGATGTATGATATTTTTCCTGTATTGCTGGATCCGGTTTGCTAATATTTTGTTGAGGATTTTAGCATCTAAATACATCAAAAATATTGGTCTATAATTTTCTTTCTTTTTGTTGTCTTTGCCTGGTTTTGGAATCAGAATTATGCTCACCTCATAAAAGGAGCTTAGAAGTCTTCCTTCTTCTTGAATTTTTTGAAATAGCTTGAAAAGAATAGGAGTTAGTTCTTCTTTGAATATTTGGTAGAATTCACTTGTGAAGCCATCTGGCCCAGAGCTTTTGTTTGTTGGGAGTTTTTTGATAATTTTTTAATCTTGTTTGTTGTAATCTGTCTGTTTAGGTTTTCTGATTCTTCCAGATTGATTTTTGAAAGATTATATGTTTCAAGGAATTTGTCCATTTCACCTAGGTTGTTTAATTTTTTGGCATACAATTCTTTGTAGTATTTTTTTAAATAATATTTTGTATTTCTGTTGTATCAGTTGTTATTTCTCCACTCTCATTTCTAATTTTATTTATTTGAATCCTCTCTCTTTTTTTCTTGGTGAGGCTGGATAAAGGTTATAGATCTTGTTTACCCTTTCAAAGAACCAGCTCTTGGTTTCACTGATCCTCTGTATTATTTCTTTATCCTCTGTGTCATTTATTTCTGCTCTGATCTTTATTATTTCCTTTCTTCTACTACCTCTGGGGTTTACTTGCTGTTTTTTTTTTTCTAGTTATTTTAGATGCAGGGTTAGGTTTTTTATTTAAGCTTTTTCTAGCCTCTTAAGGTATGCCTGTAATGCTATGAACTTCCCTCTCAGGATTGCTTTTGCTGTGTCCCATAAATTTTGAGTTGTTATATGCTCATTATCATTTGTTTCTAGGAATTTTTTTATTTCCTCTTTGATCTCATTGTTAACCCATTCATTATTTAGTAACATGCTATTGAGTTTTCATGTGTTTGAGTATTTTTCAGTTTTTCTGTTGTGGTTGATTTCTAGTTTCATGCCATTTTGATCAGAGAAAATGCTTGATATGATTTCAATCTTCTTAAATATGTTGACACTATGGGCCCTGGCCGGTTGGCCCAGTGGTAGAGCGTTGGCCTGGCGTGCAGGAGTCCCAGGTTCGATTCCCGGCCAGGGCACACAGGAAAAGTACCCATCTGCTTCTTCACCCCTCCCCCTCTCCTTCCTCTTTATTTCTCTCTTCCCCTCCCACAGCCAAGGCTCCACTGGAGCAAAGTTTGCCTGGGAGCTGAGGATGGCTCTGTGGCCTCTGCCTCAGGCTCTAGAATGGCTCTAATTGTGGCAGAGTGATTCCCCAAGATGGGCAGAGCATCGCCCTCTGGTGGTCATGCTGGGTGGATCCTTGTCGGGCGCATGCGGGAGTTTGTCTGACTGCCTCCCTGTTTCCAGCTTTGGAAAAATACAAAAAAAAAAAAAAAATTTGTTGACACTGCATTTGTGCCCTAACATGTGGTTTATCCTAGTGAATGTACCATGAGCACTTGAAAAGAAGGTATATTCTGCTGCTTTCGCATGAAAAGTTCTAAAGATACCTATTAAATCCAGTTGATCTAGTGTGTCCTTTTTTTTTTTTTTTTTTTTGTATTTTTCTGAAGCTGGAAACAGGGAGAGACAGTCAGACAGACTCCCACATGTGCTCGACTGGGATCTACCCAGCACGCCCATCATGGGCGACACTCTGCCCACCAGGGGGTGATGCTCTGCCCCTCTGGGGCATCGCTCTGCCGCGACCAGAGCCACTCTAGCGCCTGGGGCAGACACCAAGGAGCCATCCCCAGCGCCCGGGCCATCTTTGCTCCAATGGAGCCTTGGCTGCGGGAGGGGAAGAGAGAGACAGAGAGAAAGGAGGGGGGGAGTGGAGAAGCAAATGGGCGCTTCTCCTATGTGCCCTGGCCGGGAATCGAACCCGGGTCCCCTGCACGCCAGGCCAATGCTCTACTGCTGAGCCAACTGGCCAGGGTCTCTAGTGTGTCCTTTAAGTCTGCTGTTTTCTTTGTTAATTTTCTTTCTTGAGGATCTATCTAGTGATGTTAGTGGGGTATTGAAATCCCCTACTATTATAATATTGCTTTGATTTTGCCCTTTATATCCATCAAAGTCTGCTTTATATATTTAGGTGCTCCTATATTAGGTGCATAGATATTTATAATGGTTATCTCTTCCTATTGGATTGCTCCCTTTATCATTATGTAATTACTTTCTTTATCTCTTACTATAGCCTTGGCTTTAAAGTCCATTTTGTCTGATATAAGTATTGCTACCCCAGCTTTTTTTTTTTCATTTCCTTTTGCATGAAATGTTTTTTATCCATCCCTTTACCTTCAGTCTATATGTATCTTTTGTTTTGAACTGGGTCTCCTGTAGACAGCATATGTATGGGTCCTGTTTTCTTATCCATTCAGCTACCCTACATCTTTTGATTGGAGCATTTAATCCATTTACATTTAAGGTTATTATTGATATGTAGTTGTTTATTGCCATTTAATTCTTTAAAGCTGTATTCCTCTTTTACTATATTATTTTCCCCTTTTGTTCTGTTTACAACAGGCCCCTTAACATTTCTTGCAGCATTGGTTTTGTTGTAATGAATTTCTTTATTTTTTTTTCTGGGAAGGTTTTTATTTCTCCTTCAATTTTAAATGATAGCCTTGCTGGATAAAGTAGTCTTGGTTGTAGGCTCTTGTTGTGCATTACTTTGAATATTTCTTGCCATACCCTTCTGGCCTCAAGTGTTTCTGTTGAGAAGTTGAATGTTGTCCTTGTGGGGGCTCCTTTGTAGGAGATAGCCTTTTTTTCTCTAGCAGCTTTTAGTGTTTTCATTTTATGTCTTTGCTTTGGTATTTTAATTATGATGTATCTTGGTGTGGATTTCTTTGGGTTTCTCTTTAATGGAATTTCTGTGCTTCTTGAACTTGTGTGACTTTTTCATGCATCAATTTAGGGAAGTTTTCAGCTATGATTTGATTGAAGAAGGTCTCTATCCCTTGTTCTTTCTCTTCTTCTTCAGGAACCCCTATTATGCAAATGTTGTTTCTCTTTAGGTTGTCACAGAGCTCTCTTGTTAGAGTTTCCTCAGATTTTTTTCAGCCTCTTTGCTTTTTGCTATTCCACTTCTGTGTTTTCCTTTATCTTGTCTTCTAAATTGCTAATTTGATCCTCTGCTTCATCCAGCCTGCTTTTAATTGCTTCTAGTGTAGTCTTCATTTCTGATATTGTATTTGTCATTTCTGACTGGTTCTTCTTTATTATTTCGATGTCATTTTTGATGCTCATTATCTCTTTATTTATGTGCTCATTGTGTTTCTACATTGTTGTTCTAAGATCTTTTAGCATTCTAATCATCATTATTTGAAACTCTGCATCCTGTAATATGCTTATTTCCATCTCACTCAGTTCGTTTTCTGGGGATTTCTCTTGTTGATTCATTTGGATTGCATTTCTCTGTCTTCCTATTTTGTCTGTGTATAACCTCCTCATTTGAGTGTGTTGTTTTTAGAGCTAGCTAAGTCAAGGATTGGTGTTGTCTGCCTCCAATTTTCAGTTGTGTTTTTCTTGGTCTTCTTGGGTTGGCATCAGCTGTTGCTTGTAATCCTCTGTGGGCTACTTATGTGCTATCACTGTTCTTTTTGCTGTTTGTGTCAGAATTTTCTATGTCTTAGCTGGGTTCAGTGTGAGGAGTTCTTTATTAAGCTTCCACTCTAACAAGGGTTTTTAGGTCCTGAACTGGTGCTTTCCATATCTGGCCACTGAATGTGCCTGCGCAGAACCTCCTTGGCTGGGCCTGGAACAGATCAATGGGGGTCACTGCCTATGAGTAGTTCTTATTCACCTTTTGGGAGCTACAGGTTATCTAGGTTTTGTGGCTGCCAATGTGGGGTCCAGTTGCCGTTGTAAATATCAGCTGCACTCTTATGCTTGCTTTTACCTACTCTTGGCCTGGGAGAAGTTCCTTTTAAAGTTCTAGTTTTCTTAAAATCTGCTTTGTGTTGCCTCTTATTGCTTGCTACTTTTTGGGCTCAGTACTGTAATTTAGTGATTAGGTACGGTATTAGATGTGGCCTACTCCTTAGCCTCAAGTGTTATTATATCCAGACATTTTATTTACTTATTTTATTTTCTTTTATTTTGCTTCTTCTTTTTCAACACTCAGTAGGGTGTAGCCACAGGGGTCCAGTGGGTGTGGCCCCTGTGCCTTCATTGTGTGGTCTATTGGGCCACTGCCACTGTTGTTTCCCCAGGGCTTTTAGGATCAGGTGCTGTTGGTGCCAGCCCGCTTTCTTGGCTGCCACTGCCCTGGTCAGGCTCCTGCATGCCTGCGCTCCAGTTTGGACTGCTTCCATGGCCGCCCCAGCCTCCGCTGCCTCTGAGAGCTGGTCTGTGTCATGGGCACTTTTGCTCATAGGCTTGGGCATCTGCCCTGGATTTCACCCCTATGGGTGAGGCTGCTCATGCCTGCTCAAACCACTTCCCAGGCTGCCTTGGCCTTCGCTATTGTGCAGTGCTTGTCAGCATCACCGGAAGTCTGTGCACTGCCTCAGACTTCAGCAGCTGCCGCAGGGTGGCCACACGCACCCACTCGGATCACTGCCAAGGTCGTCCTTGCTTCTGTTGCCGTTAAGGGCATGCCAACACCCCAGGCAGGTTTGCACATGGGCCCGGATCCCCGCAGTGGCCGCCGTGACTTCTGCCCTTACTGACAGGCTCACGTGTGTCCTTACATACCCCCTCTGCTGAAACTTGGGCCTCTGCCCCCGCCAAGGGCGGGCCGTCTAAGCGAGCAGGACTGTGTGTAAGCCCGGACCTCTGCAGCGGCAGTGGCGGTTCCCAGCTCTGCAGGCCAGCTTTGCGCATGCTCGCTCAAACTTCTGAAGCCATGCTCTGCTGCCTCTTTTCTGCCTGCCCCATGCAAGCACTCAGCAGTGAGGGTGGTGGTGTAGCTTAGACCTCTGCCCTCCCTATTTGTGTCCCTAACTTGGCGCCTGGCTCTAAGCACCTTTGTTCTAGCTAAGGCAGGGGAGCCTCTGGTGGATGGAGCACTTTCTTTCCTTTGCTGGTGATGCTGTTCTCAGGAAAAATGTTCACTTTAAATTTGGGGAGTTTCTCAGCCCAGGGGTTAGAGTGTCCTCCTAGAGCTCCAGGAAATTGGCTGTGAGTGAGGCTCTCTGTGCAGTTCCTTTAATACGGAGCCTGGATCTGAGAATCTTGCTTCCTCTCAAACCATTTCTAGGCTTTTTTTCTCAGCCAATTTTTTTCTGTAAGCCCCTTCCAGGATCCGGGTGTCTAGGCTGGGATTTAGGTTTTGGTGATAAGGAGCTACAACTTGCTGGACAGCCCTCCACATGGTGAAAGTCCCTCTTGGTCACCGCTTGCTCCTGGGAGCAGGGCAGCCCTTTCTGTGTCTCCACCTTTCCTACCAGTCTCAGTGTGGATTCTTTGGTGATCTTTGGCTGTAGAATCCTCTTAGTTTAGTCAAAAGTTTGTCTTTCATGATGAGTGTTCTCAGATTTAAGTTGTAATTCACCTTGGTTTTGGGAAGTGGGAGTTGGAGCATCTGCCTACACTGTGGCCATCTTGGAACTCTGACTTTACCTTTCTGATTATTTCCTCTTCTTTAAAATGTGGAAAATAAAAATAATATCCTCACAGAGTTGTGAGAATCAAATGAAAAATACATGGGACTGGTTGGCAAGATGACGACAGAGTAGGTGGACATTCCAACTTCCAGTTCCCAGAACCAAAGTGGATTGCAACTTAATTTTAAGAACAATCATCTGGAAAAACCAACTTTGGGCTAAACCAAGAGGAATCTATAACCAAAGATCACTGAAGAAGACAAATTGAGACTGGCAGGAAAAGTGGAAACATGAAGAGGGCTGCCGGGCTCCCAGGAGCAAGTGGTGGCTGGAAGGACTTGTGTGGTGGTGAAGCTTTATCGGAGAGGGGAGAGTCCTGGGCCCCAGGACTGAAGCCCCAGACTGCAGTCCCAGAGACTAGAAGAGGTGTACGGATAATATTTAGCAGCAAAAGAAGTCAGGATACTGTTTTTGAGGAAGAGATAAATTTCTCAGACCTAGGATTCATCTTAGAGGAATTGTGTAGAAAACCTCTTTCACAACCACTCACCTGGGGCTCCAGAGGATTGGGAGAGCTAAGAGGACTGGCATAGCAAGAAGAGAGTATAATCTAGGGGACACAGGAAGAAACACTTTGAGAGACATCCACCCTAACCCCTGGGCTGAGTCATTACCCAAATCTAAAGTAAATTTTTCCTGGAACCAGCAATACCAGCAAAGGGAAGCAGGTCACCAGCCAAACGGAAGCTCTCCTGCAGCACTCAGAGCAGAGTCGCTTAGAAGCAGGGAGCCCGTCAGGGATATAGTATTGCAGTGCCACCTGCAACTGCTGTGTGCTAGCCGGAGGGTGGGCAACATGGTCCTGTCCACTGGGTGCAAACTGGGAACTGGTCACAGCTGTGGCTCAAGCATGTGAACACAGTCCTGCCCACAGAGTTGGAGCAGAGGCCAGGGGCTGGCCAAGGCTTGAAGCCCAGACACGTGAAAGCAGTCCTGCTGGTGGGGGCAGAGCAGAGGTGAGGGCCAGCCAGGGCTTGCAACCAGACATGTGCATGGAGTCCCACCTGTGAAGGTGAGGCGGAAGCCTCAACGACCACAGGTGTGGGCCAGGCCAGTGCTGACAATGCCCATGCCTGAATGCCCGAGGCAGCAGCAGCAGTGAGGGTGGGCCTGTGGCCAGACCACACCTGGGAAACACAAAGGCCACACTAATTGGACTTCTGTGGCCACACCCTTATGAGGGTTGAAAAGAAAGAAAAATATAAAATAAAATAAAAATAAAAAAGGTGATTGGATAGAACAACACCTGAGGCTAAGGGACAAGCCACATCCAATACCTTACCTAACCCCTGATTTATAGAACTGAGCCCAACAAGTAGCCAACAATAAGAGGTGGCAGAAAGCGGATCTTAGAAGAACCTGAATATTTAAACAAACATCCTCCAGGCCAAAAGTAGATAAAAGCCAGCCTAAGTTGATACTAATAACGGCAACTGGGCTCAGCAGAGGCAGCCACAGGATCTGGATTGCCTGTTGCTCCAAAAAGATAGATAAGGGCCAGTCAGAGGTAGCAACCCCCAATGGTCTGTGCCAGGCTCTGGCCAAGAAGTTTCAGGGAGGGCACATCCAGAGGCCAGAAACAGAGAGCATCAGTTCAGGACCTAACAACTCTTATTAGATTGACTTCTTAAGGAAGGGTTCCTTAAACCTGACCCAATTAAGATATAGAAAACAAAAAGCAGCTTTACTAGTTAAGACCACAACTCAAACAAGCCTGCAAACCACAAACAGAAACAATGAGAAGAGAGAGGAACGTAAGCCATATAAATCAACAAGAAAAATCTCCAGAAAAAGATCTGGATGAAATGGAAGTAATCAAATTACTGGATGCAGAGTTTGAAATAATGATTGTTAGGATGCTTAAGAATCTCAAAGCTACAATGGATGAACTAAATAAACACCTAAATAAAGAAATTGTAAGCATGAAAAAGGACATAGAAATCATAAAAAAGAATCAGACAGAAATGACAAACACAATATCAGAAATGACTACACTAGAAGGAATTAAAAGCAGGCTGGATGAAACAGAGGATTGAATCAGTGAAGCAGAGGACAAGATAAGTGAAAGCACGGAAGCAGAACAGCAAAAAATTAAAAAATTAAAAAATTCCTAAAACGAATGATAACGAGCATACAACAACTCAAAATTTATGGGAAACAGCAAAAGCAGTGCTGAAAGGGAAGTCCATAGCACTACAGGCACACTTTAGGAAACTAGAAAAAGCTCAAATAAACAACTTAACCCTGCATCTAAAAGAACTAGAAAAGAACAGCAAGCAAAGCCCAAATGTAGTAGAAGGAAGGAAATAATAAAGATCATAGCAGAAATAAATGACATAGAGGCTAAAGAAACAATACAGAGAATCAATGAAACTAGGAGCTGGTTCTTTGAAAAGGTAAACAAGATCGATGAACCTTTAACTAGACTCACCAAGAAAAAAAGAGAAGACTCAAATAAATAAAATTAGAAATGAGAGTGGAGAAATAACAACTGACACAACAGAAATACAAAATATTGTAAGAAGATACTATGAAGAACTGTATGCCAAAAAACTAGACAACCTAGATGAAATGGACAAATTCCTGGAAACATACAATCTTTCAAAAATCAATCTGGAAGAATCAAAAAACCTAAACAGACCAATTACAACAAATGAGATTGAAACAGTTATCAAAAAACTCCCAACAAAGAAAAGTCCTGGGCCAGATGGCTTCACAAGTGAATTCTACCAAAAATTCAAAGAAGAACTAACTCCTATCCTTCTCAAGCTATTTCAAAAAATTCAAGAGAAAAGAAGACTACCAAGCTCCTTTTATGAGGCGAGCATAATTCTGACTCTAAAACAAGGCAAAGACAACACAAAGAAAGAAAAGTATAGGCCAATATCCCTGATGAATATAGATGCTAAAATCCTCAACAAAATATTAGCAAAATGAATCCAACAATATATGGAAAAAATCATACACCATGATCAAGTGGTATTTATTCTGGGGAGGCAAGGTTGGTATAATATTCGCAAATCAATCAACGGTTTTCATCACATAAACAAAAGGAAGGAGAAAAATCACATGATAATTTCAATAGATGCAGAAAAAACATTTGATAAAATCCAGTACCCATTCATGATCAAAACTCTCAGCAAAGTGGGAATACAGGGAACATACCTCAACATGATAAAGGCCATATATGACAAACCCACAGCCAATATAATACTCAATGGACAAAAATTAAAGGTAATCCCCTAAGATCAGGAACAAGGCAGGGGTGCCCTCTTTCACCACTCTTATTCAACATAGTCCTGGAAGTCCTAGCCACAGCAATCAGACAAGGAGAAGAAATAAAAGGCTTTCAAGTTGGAAAAGAAGAAGTAAAGCTATCATTATTTGCAGATGATATGATATTGTATATAGAAAACCCTAAAGTCTCAGTCAAAAAACTTTTGGACCTGATAAATGAATTCAGCAAAGTGGCAGGATATAAAATGAATACTCAGAAATCAGAGGCATTTTTATACACCAAAATGAACAGTCAGAAAGAGAAATTAAGGAAACAATTCCCTTCACTATTACAACCAAAAAAATTGGCCCTGGCCGGTTGGCTCAGCGGTAGAGCATCGGCCTGGCGTGCAGGGGGACCCAGGTTCGATTCCTGGCCAGGGCACATAGGAGAAGCGCCCATTTGCTTCTCCACCCCCGCTCCTTCCTCTCTGTCTCTCTCTTCCCCTCCTGCAGCCAAGGCTCCATTGGAGCAAAGATGGCCCAGGCGCTGGGGATGGCTCCTTGGCCTCTGCCCCAGGTGCTGGAGTGGCTCTGGTTGCGGCAGAGCTACGCCCTGGAGGAGCAGAGCATCGCCCCCTGGTGGGCAGAGCGTCGCCCCTGGTGGGCATGCTGGGTGGATCCCGGTCGGGCACATGTGAGAGTCTGTCTGACTGTCTCTCTCCGTTTCCAGCTTCAGAAAAAAAAATTAAGTACCTAGGAGTTAATTTAACCAAGGAGACTAAAGAGTTATACTTGGAAAATTATAAAATATTGATAAAAGAAATCAAGGAAGATACAAACAAGTGGAAGCATATACTGTGCTCATGGTTAGGAAGAATAAACATCATTAAAATGTCTATATTACCCAAAGCAATTTATAAATTCCATGGAATACCAATTAAAATACCAATGACATACTTTAAAGATATAGATCACATATTCCAAAACCTTATATGGAACCAAAAGATAACACAAATAGCCTCAGCAATCTTTAAAAAGAAGAATAAAGTGGGAGGTATCACACTTCCTGATATCAAGCTATACTACAAGGCCATTGTACTCAAAACAGCCTGGTACTGGCATAAGAACAGGCACATAGATCAGTGGAACAGAACAGAGAACCTACAAATAAACCCACAGCTCTATGGACAACTGATATTTGACAAAGGAGTTAAGGGCGTACAATGGAGTAAAGACAGCTGGGCAAATTGGATAGTTACCTGCAAAAAAAATGAAACTAGACCACCAACTTACACCATTCACAGAAAGACAAATGTAAGCTGTGAAACCATAAGCATATTAGAAGAAAACATAGGCAGTAAGCTCTCTGACATCTGTTGCAGCAATATATTTGCTGATTTATCTCCATGGGCAAGTGAAATAAAAGGCAGGAAAACAAATGGGACTATATCAAACTAAAAAGCTTTTGCACAGTATGGATAATAAGAATAGAATAAAAAGACAAACCACACAATGGAAGAACATATTGGACAATATGTCTGATAAGGCGTTAATAACCAAAATTTATAAAGAACTTGTAAAACTCAACACCAGGAAGATAAACAATCCAATCAAAATATGGGCAAAAGAAATGAATAGACACTTCTCCAAAGAGGACCTACAGATGGCCAATAGGCATTTGAAAAAATGCTCAACATCACTAATCATTAGAGAAATGCAAATTAAAACCACAATGAGATATCACCTCACACCAGTCAGACCGGTGCTCATCAACAAAACAACACAGAATAAGTGCTGGCGAGGATATGGAGAAAAGGAAACCCTCCTCACTGCTGGTGAGAATGCCGACTGGTGCAGCCACTGTCGAAAACAGTATGGATATTCCTCAAAAAATTAAAAATCGAACTGCCTTTTGACCCAGCTATCCCACTTTTAGGAATATACCCCAAGAACACCATAGAACTGTTTCAGAAGGAGAAATGCACCCCCATGTTTGTGGCAGCATTGTTCACAATAGCGAAGATCTGGAAACAGCCCAAGTGTCTGTCAGAGGACGAGTGGATTAAAAAGCTTTGGTACATATATACTATGGAATACTACTCAGCCATAAGAAATGATGACATCGGATCATTTACAACAACATGGATGGACCTTGATAACATTATACGAAGTGAAATAAGTAAACCAGAAAAAACTAAGAACTATATGAAGCCATACATAGATGGGACATAAAAATGAGACTCAGAGACATAGACAAGAATGTGATGTTAACGGGGGGTGGAGGAGTGGGGGGTGGGGAGGGGGTGAGGAAAGAGAGAGAGGGAGTGGAGGGAGAGGAGTGGCACAAAGAAAACCAGATAAAAGGTGACCGAAGACAATTTGACTTTGGGTGAGGGGTATGCAGCATAATCAAATGTTAAAATAATCTGGAGATGTTTTCTCAGAACATATGTACCCTAATTTATCAATGTCATTGCATTAAAATTAAAGAAAAACAAACAACCTAAGTAAAATGGACAAATTCCTTGAAACATATAATCTTTCAAAAATCAATCTGGAAGAATAAAAAAACCTAAACAGACCGATTACAACAAATGAGATCGAAACAGTTATCAAAAAACTGCCAACAAACCAAAGTCCTGGGCCAGATGGCTTCACAGGGAAATTCTACCGAACATTCAAAGAAGAACTAACTCCTATCCTTCTCAAGCTATTTCAAAAAATTCAAGAGGAGGGAAGACTTCCAAGCTTCTTTTATGAGGTGAGCATAATTCTGATTCAAAAACCAGGCAAAGACAACAAAAAGAAAGAAAACTATAGTATAGGCCAATATCCTTGATGAATTTAGATGCTAAAATCCTCAATAAAATATTAGCAAACTGATCTAGCAATACATGAAAAAATCATACATCATGATCAAGTGGGATTTATTCTGGAGAGTCAAGGATGGTAGAATATTCACAAATCAATCAGTGTGATTCATCACATAAACAAAAGGAAGGAGAAAAACCACACGATAATATCAATAGATGCAGAAAAAGCAATTGATAAAATCCAGCACCCATTCATGATCAAAACTCTCAGCAAAGTGAGAATACAGGGAACATACCTCAACATATTAAAGGCCATCTATGACAAACCCACAGCCAACATCATAATTAATGGTCAAAAATTAAAAGTAATCCCTTTAAGATCAGGAACAAGGCAGGGGTGCCCCCTTTCATCGCTTTTATTCAACATAGTTCTAGAAGTCCTAGCCACAGCAATCAGATAAGAAGAAGAGATAAAAGGCATCCAAATTGAAAAAGAAGCAATACTATCATTATTTGCAGATGACATGACAGTTTACATAGAAATCCCTAAAGTCGCAGTCAAAAAACTACTGGACCTGATAAATGAATTCAGCAAGGTGTCAGGATAGAAAATTAATACTCAGAAATCAGAGGCATTGTTATACACCAACAATGATCAGTTTGAAAGAGAAATTAAGAAAACAATCCCCTTCACTATTGCAACAACAAAAAAAAATAGAGTACCTAGGAGTAAATTTAATCAAGGTGGTTAAAGACCTGTACTCAGAAAGTTATAAAACATTGAAAAAGAAATCAAAGAAGATACAAACAAGTGGAAGCATATACCGTGCTTATGGTTAGGAAGAATAAACATCATTAAAATGTTTATATTGCCCAAAGCAATTTAAAAATTCAATGCAATTCCTATTAAAATACCAATGACATACTTCAAAGATAATGAACAAATATTCCAAAAATTCATATGGAACCAAAAAAGAACATGAATATCCTCAGCAATCTTGAAAAAGAAGAATAAAGTGGGTGGTATCATACTTCCTGATATCAAGTTATACTACAAGGCCATTGTACTCAGAACAGCTTGGTACTGGCATAAGAACAGGCATATAGATCAATGGAACAGAACAGAGAATCCAGAAATAAACCTGCACCTTTATGAACAATTGATATTTGACAAAGGAGTTAAGGGCATACAATGGAGTAAAGACAGTCTTTTTAACAAATGGTGTTGGGAATATTGGATAGCTACCTGCAATAAAATGAAATTAGACCACTAACTTTTACCATTCACAAAAATGAACTCAAAATGGATAAAAGTCTTAAATGTAAGTTTTGAAACCAGAAGCATCCCAGAAGATAACATAGGCAATAAGGTTTTCGACATCACTCGCAGCAATATATTTGCTGATTTATCTCCACGGGCGAGTGAAATAAAAAACAGGATAAACAAATGGGACTATGTCAAACTAAAAAGTTTTTGTACAGCTAAAGACAATATGAACAGAATAAAAAGACAAATCACACAATGGGAGAACATATTCGACAATACATCTGATAAGTGGTTAATAACCAAAATTTACAAAGAACTTATAAAACTCAACACCACGAAGTTAAACAATCCAATCAAAAAATGGGCAAAA
Source organism: Saccopteryx leptura (assembly GCF_036850995.1). Classification (NCBI taxonomy): domain Eukaryota; kingdom Metazoa; phylum Chordata; class Mammalia; order Chiroptera; family Emballonuridae; genus Saccopteryx; species Saccopteryx leptura. Next base: position 93,057,094 of record NC_089507.1, read on the forward strand.
GAAATGAATAGATACTTCTCCAAAGAGGACATACAGATAGCCAATAGGCAGATCAAAAAAATGCTGTACATCACTAATCATTAGAGAAGTGCAGATTAAAACCACAGTGAGATATCACCTCACACCAGTCAGAATGGTGCTCATCAACAAAACAACACAATAAGTGCTGGCGAGGATGTGGAGAAAAGGGAACCCTCCTGCACTGCTGGTGGGAATGCAGACTGGTGCAGCCACTGTGGAAAACGGTATGGAGATTCCTCAAAAAATTAAAAATTGAACTGTCTTTTGACCCAGCTATCCCACTTTTAGGAATATGTTCCCAGAACACCACATCACTGTTTAAAAGGAGAAATGCACCCCCATGTTTATGGCAGCATTGTTCACAATAGCGAAGATCTGGAAACAACCCAAGTGTTCATCAGTGAATGAGTGGATTAAAAAGCTGTGGTACATATAAACAATGGAATACTATGGGGCCATGGAAAAGAAGGAAATCTTACCTTTTGCGACAACACAGATGGACCTGGAAACTATTATTTTAAGTGAAATAAGCCGGCAGAGAAAGAAAAATATCATATGTCCTCACTCATTTGAGGAATCCAATGAACAATATGAACTGAGGAATGGAATAGAGGCATAGGTGGATCAAAGGGACCAGAGGGAAAGGAGATGATAGGATGGGATCAGAAAAGAGAAAGAGATTAGTGAAATTATATGTACATAACAGTGTTATAGAGATCAGAAAGGCAAATTCTGGAGGGAAAGGGGGAGGGAGTTGTGGGGAGGTAGGGAAGGGGGATATTGTGGGGAACACGGGAGAGGGGGGATGCATTCGGGGACACTAGAATCTAGTCCTAAACTGTGCCTTACAGTGGAGGGAGGGTGTGTTTCCTACCTCTGGGCCTGGTCATATGACTTGCTTTGGTCAATTGGCTTTAAGAAGGTGGGACACAAGAGATGCTTGGAAAGCAGTTGTTCAACTGAGTTTGTCCTTTTGCTTTCCTGCCACACCTCTGAGAAGAACACGGCCAGGTTAGCAAAGAAGAACCATTCCAATAGAGCTCAGCTTAGAGCAGCTGATCCCCAGCCAACCTGAAGACTAGTATAGTACTCAATAAAGTTGTATGCCACTGAGGTTTTATGGTGATTATATCATTAGGGTATTAACCAACTGGTATAGTCATGATTTTCCTGGAAAACTTAAAGAAAAAAATAGAAAAGTTTCAAAAAGAGTAAACAATATAAAACTTTGTCTTGGACTTGACCTGTGGTGGCACAGTAAATAAATTGTTGACCTGCAATGCTGAGGTTGCTAGTTTAAAACCCCAGGCTTGCCTGGTGAAGTCACATACAAGAAGCAGTTACTTCAAGTTGATACTTCCTGCTAATCCCCCCCCTCCTTTTTCCTCTCCTTTATCTAAAACTTCAATAAATAAAATCTTTAACAAATAAAATAAAATTTTATCTTTCTTCCAGAAATGTATACAATCTCATATCCTGAAGTTAACAACCGTATCAGAAGCCCATACATTGAAAGAGTTTTAGGCTCCTTGTGGCCTCAGTTTCTTCTCATCATGGTCTTCTTCAGCAATTACTTTCTCCAAATTTTCCCTCTCCTTTTATCTGCCCATCATGTATTATACCTGTTTCTGATATAAAGCCATGCTCCAACACCCCAAACCAGCTCCTTAACCAGAAGCATTCTATTCAGATAAAAGTAATAGAGAATGTTTATTAATGTCTAATGATGAATTGTTTCAATTCACATAAAAAATTTGATAACGTCTTGTTATTTTTGTTGTTTATTTTTATTTAAAAAATAACATCTCACTTTTCCCAGGCCCATTATGTTATAATGGAAATAGGAAAATGATTGTATGATGTATGCAGATAGCATGTGCTCTTGTATCCTGTACTCTTTTAAAAATTGGATATATTGTTTTGGGGTCAATTCCAATTTTTTTTTTTTTTTTTTTTTTTTTGCTTCAGAGATGAAAAAAAACTATTGGCCTAGTTTCTTGGTCTTTATAAATATGTGTATATATAATAAATATAAGATGGCTGAAATTTTGTTATTTTCATTTTTAACTGATTTTTTTAAAAATAAGGAACACATAGAAATGTTACAAACAGATTTAAAAGGGTGCCTGGAAAAATTCTATTTCTTTCCTATGTCAACACAATAAATTTTTTTTAAATTGAAATAAAAAGCCATATGGGAAAAAATTGTATTTCCTTCATTCCCTTATCCCTTCAAACTACCCCGGCCTACCCCAGAGTCAACCACATAATAGTGCTTTGTAAATATTTCCAGAGATCATATTATGTGTATGAGCCTTTATTTTACTTTCTAACTCTGCCCCCAACACTGCAATTTGCAGACAGTGGCCCTGTAACTAGCCCCCCAATGAGCATTTAGATATTTTCCAATGTTTTATTATTATAAACTGCTGCAATTAGCCTTTATATATAGCACACATCATTTCACATATTACTAAGTACTGACATTACTTACCTGAAAATAAAATTTCTCAATCAAAGGAAAGAGTAGTTTTAATTTTGAAAGACATTGCCTAATTTCTCTCTATTGAAGCTGTTTTCATTTGCAGTTTGGTCATTGATATACTATAGTGCCTATTATCCACACTCTTGATCACAGCACATATACCTTATTAAACTTTTTTATCTTTGCAAATTTGATATTTAAAAGTGTTATCAGAGTATAGTTTTATTTGCATTTTTCCCAATGAATGAAGTGGAACATCTTTTAAAATGCTTAAACTTGAGATTTTCTTTCTTTCTCCTCTTACTAATCATATCTTTGGTGATGTATACTGGATCTTTTTCTTTTCTTTTTTTTGGTAGGAACTCTATGTGTTAAAAACAAGAACTTTTTATGAAATATTAGTTGCAAGATGTTGTCTATTGACAATTGGCAAGGCTGGTAGATTTGTCACATGGAGCAGATATGTTTTAAACCAGTGGTAGTCAACCTGGTCCCTACCGCCCACTAGTGGACGTTTCAGCTTTCATGGTGGGCGGTAGCGGAGCAACCAAACTATAAATAAAAAGATAGATTTAACTATAGTAAGTTGTTTTATAAAGATTTATTCTGCCAAACTTAGTGAAAACCTGACATAAAGTACTTGGTAAATAATTATTATTATATGCTTTAACTTGCTGTAACTCTGCTTTATAAATTTTATAAAGTAAAGTTACTTTTCTACTTTATAAATCACCATTACTGTGGAACCAGTGGGCGGTGAAAAGTTTACTACTAACAGAGATACAAAAGTGGGCGGTAGGTATAAAAAGGTTGACTACCGCTGTTTTAAACACTCCCTTACACAACAAAATTATTTTAGTAAAAATCTTAAAAGGAATAAAAACAAAATTATGCAGAAAATGTAAAGAGCACATACTTTCTTCTACTGGAATTCACATACACTAGTCAACCATAGCAGTAGGTTCACTTTCTGTGGCTAGAGTTATCCAGAGTCAACTGAGATCCCAAAATATTCAATGGAAAGTTCCAGAAATACATAATTAATGAATTTTAAATGTCATGACGATCTTAGTAGTGTAATGGAATCTTGCATTCTCTCACTCAGTCCCGCTTGGGATATGGATCACCCTTTGTCCAGTATATCCACACTATACAGGGGGTCCTCGGATTGCGACACAGTTCCGTTCTTACAACCGTGATGTAACCTGAATTTTGGTGTGAGTTGAAACATGCCCTAGCCTAAGTCACTTACCTATCAACACAGTTGTAAAATTTTAATCTAGAACATAAAAACACAACTAAGCCACTGAAAAAGGAAAAGGACATAAATATATTGTACTGTGCTCTGTACTGCATATTCTTCAGCAGCACGCAACCAAATTAGTTCACAAATGTAGTCTGTAAGTACGACACAAACGGCGTAAGCTGAAACTTTCACATCTCAATTTTTTAAAAGTTTTTATGGGAGTGAGTGTTGTAACTCAAAACGTTGTATGTCAAGACTGTTGCAACCAGAGGACCTGCTGTATATGCTATCCACCATTACTCAGTGGGTTATCAGATTGACTATCAATGGTACTGCAGTGCTTAAGTAACTTAATAATGTTAATATTGCTCAAGTAATTTAATAATGGCCAAAGCTATTCACATAACTTTGACTACAATATATTGTTCTATTTTATTATTAGTTGTTGTTAATCTCTTACTGTGCCTAATTTGTAAATTAAACTAGACTCTATCATAGGTATGTATGTATAGGAAAAAAAACATAGTATATATAGGGGTAAGTACTATCTACAGTTTCAGACATCCACTGAGGTTCTTAGAACATATCCACCATGGATAAGGAGGATATATTTTTTTAATTTTTAATTTTTTAAATTTTTTATAGAGACAGAGAGAGAGTCAGAGAGAGGGACAGACAGGGACAGACAGCAGGAAGGGAGAGAGATGAGAAGCATCAATCATCAGTTTTTCATTGCAACACATTAGTTGTTCATCGATTGCTTTCTCATACGTGCCTTGACCGTGGGGCTACAGCAGACCAAGTAACCCCTTGCTCAAGCCAGTGACCTTGGGTGCAAGCTGGTGAGCCTCACTCAAACCAGATGAGCCCATGCTCAAGCTGGTGACCTCGGGGTCTCGAACCTGGGTCCTCTGCATCCCAGTCTGACGCTCTATCCACTGCACCACTGCCTGGTCAGGCGATAAGGAGGACATTAAAACCCCCTAGTGAGTTTTTTTTTTTCATTTCCATGATTATACTTTCAGCTTCAGAATTTGTTCCTTTTAATAACTTTTATCTCTATTGAAATGCTCTATTTGTTTATATATCACCCTTCTGGTTTTCTTTAGCTATTTGAATGTGTTAAATTTCAAGTCTTTGGTAAGTCCAAGTCTGCTCTTCCTCAGGGACCATATCTGTTACTGTCTCCAGTGAATAGGTCACATTTTCTTGTTTCATTGTGTGCTTCATAATCTTTTGTTGAAGACTAGACATTTTGAATATTACAATGTAGTAATTCTTGAAATAAGATTCTTTTTCTCAAGGTTTGCTTTGCTTGCTGTATACTATAGCTGTTAGTTTAGTGACTTTTCTAAACTTTTTGTGAACTTTCTTTTTTGTCATGTGTGGTGTCTGAAGTTGCTGTTTCTTTACCTTGTATTCAGCTAGTGTTTAGACAAAGATCTCCTTGATTACAAGGAGCCAGAGAGAAGAAGAGTGAAAGAAAAATAGAAAGAGAGAGGAGAAAAACAGAGAAAGAAAAAGAGAGAGAGAAAGAAAGAAAGAACAAAAAAAAAAAGAAAGAAAGAAAGAAGAAAAGAAGGAAAGAAAAACAAACAAACAAATCACTAGGTCAGAGTAATTAATGGTGGCATGAAAGATACTCCTGTTCTTTCCCTTGAAATTTCTACAAATTGAACACAGCAAAGGAATCCCCGCTGGGCTCACAGGTGTGCCTGAAAAATTCATGCACCGAATGGACTAATGATGGGATGGATTTAAAAGGGGGGCAGAAGATAAAACACACTTGCAGTCAGCTTCAGAGAGGAGGGAAGCCTGGAGTGACTATTGTTTTGGCCAGGACTACGGGGAGGTGGGGCTTGGGCTGCTTATGTTTGTTTGTTAAGATATGAAGAGGGAAGCCTGGAAGTTTGGGCCTCCTTATGCTGGGGGGAGCAGAGAGATTAAAGGGCAGAGGGGGTGATACTAAACCAAAGTGATGGCAGAATGAGGGATCATGGCCAATGTTCCCATGGTCTTTCCACAGCCCACACTCCGTGCAGAGACAGAAAATACCAAAGTGTGGCAACCTCTGCCTCCCATGTCCTGCCTCCCTCCCCTTGTAGGTATGGAGAGTGGGAGAGACAAACCTCACAGATAACTCTCCAGAGCCACTCTTTCCCCTGAAGAAAAGAGGTGCTCCGTGTCTGGTCCCCTGGTCTGTTGGATGTGGGGAGGAGCGACCCAAGATTGTCACTGATAAAGCTATAAAGCTGTAAAGACCTCACAACATGCTCCACCCACCAACACTACTGAAGCCCCACCTACATCTTTGCAACAGAAACATCTCAGCAGAGGTCAGCCCAGGAAATTCACAGAGCTAAAACTTGTAATACAGTGATACCTACTGAAAAAAACAATAACCTTTCAAAACAAAAATTTATTTTTCCTTTTATTTTGTTTTTTCCTTTCTTTTTAATCTTTCTTTTTTTTCTCTTCTGAATTTCATTTTCTTGAGTTTCTTTTTTTTTTTCTGAAGTGAGAAGCCGAGAGGCAGACAGACAGACTCCCACATGCGTCTGACGGGGATCCACCTGACATGCCCACCAGGGGGCAATGCTCTTGCCATCTGGCCATTGCTCCATTGCAACCAGAGCCACTCCAGCACCTGAGGTGGAGGCCACAAAGCCATCCTCAGCATCCAGGCCAACTTTGCTCCAGTGGAGCCTTGGCTGCGGGAGGGGAAGAGAGAGACAGAGAGGAAGGAGAGGGAAAAGGATGGAGAAGCAGATGGGCACCTCTCCTATGTGCCCTGGCTGGAAATCGAACCTGGGACTTTCACACACTAGGCCTATGCTCTACTGCTTAGCCAACCAGCCAGGGCCAAGTATCTATATACTGAAAACTACAAGCCATTATTGAAAGAAATTGAAAAAGACATAATGAAATGGAAAAATATTCCATGTTCACAGAAGAAGCAACATAGTTAAAATGGCCATATTACCCAAAGCAGGGGTCGGGAACCTATGGCTCGCGAGCCAGATGTGGCTCTTTTGATGGCTGCATCTGGCTTGCAGACAAATCTTTAATAAAAAAAAAAATGTTAAAAATATAAAACATTCTCATGTATTACAATCCATTCATTTCCTACTGCTCATGTTCATGGTTGTGGGTGGCTGGAGCCAATCACAGCTGTCCTCTGGGACAACATCAAATTTTTATTGGATAATGCGTAACGTACATGAGTTGTTGTATGGCTCTCACGGAATTACATTTTTAAATATGTGGCGTTCATGGCTCTCTCAGCCAAAAAGTTTCCCGACTCCTGACCCAAAGCAATATACAAATTTAATGCAATCACCATCAAAATCTCAACATCATTTTTTAAAGAAAGAGAATTTAAAAATCACCAGGTTTGAATAGAACCATAAAAAAACCCAAATAGCCAAAGCAATCCAGAGGAAAAAAATGAAGCTGGAAATATCACACTACATGACTTCAAATAATACTACAGAGCCATGATAATCAAAACAGCATGGTATTGGAAGAAAAACAGACATACAGACCAATGGCACAGAACCGAGAGTCCAGAAATAAAACCACATATATATGGACAAATCTTCTTTGACAAAGGGGCCAAAAACACACAATAGAGAAAAGAGGCTACTCTTCGATAAGTGGTGCTGGGAAAACTGGAAAGCCACATGCAAAAGAATGAAACTTGACTACAGTTTGTCCCCCTGCACAAAAATTAATTCAAAATGGGTCAAAAATCTAAATATAAGATCTGGAACAATAAGTCACATAGAAAAAAACATAGGTACTGAATTCTTGGACCTTGGTCATAGAAAACATTTTATGAATTTGACCCCTAAGGCAAGCAAGGGAAATAAAGGCAACAATAAATAGGCACAGCAAAAGAAACTGCCAACAAAACAGACAGCCAACTAAATGGGAGTTGATATTCACAAACAACAGTTCTGATAAGGAGTTAATATCCAAGATATATAAATAACTCACAAAGCTCAACAACAAACAAACAAACAATCAAATAAAAAAACGGGGAGAGAACCTGAACAGACACTTCTCCCAAAAATACATACAAATGGCCAACAGATACATGAAAAGATGCTCATCTTTGTTAGCTATTAGAGAAATGCAAATAAAAACTACAATGAGATACTACCTCACATATCTGTCAGACTGGGTATTATCAACAAGGCAGATAATAACAAGTGTTAGAAAAGCTGTGAAGAAAAAGAAACTTTCATTCACTGCTGATGGGAATGTAAACTGGTACAGTTATTATGGAAGAAAGTATGGTGGTTCCTCAACAAATTAAGAATACAGTTGCCATATGAATCAGCAATCCCTTTACTGGGCATCTACCCAAAAATCTAGAAATCATTGGTATGCAAAGACACATGGATCCCCATGTTCATTACAGCATTCATGTATGGTGGCCAAGATATGGAAACAACCAAAGTGTCCTTTGATAGAGGACTGGATAAGAAGATGTGGTACATATATACAATGGAATACTACTCAGCCATAAGAAATGATGACGTGTTGCCATTTACAACAACATGGACCTTGAGAATATTATACAGAGTGAAATATACTGCTCACAAAAATTAGGGAATATTTAAAAATGAATATGAAGCTATAAAATATCCCCTAATTTTTGTGAGCTGTTTAAGTAAATCAGAAAAAGCTAAGAATTATATAATTTCACACATAGGTGGGATATAAAACTGAGACTCGTGGACATAGATTAAAAGTGAAGTGGTTACGAGGGGGCGAGGCAATGTGGGAGAGAGGGTGGGGGAAAGGGCATCGAGAGGGACAAATACACGATGACGGACAAGGAAAATGATTTGACTTTGGGTGATGGGTATACAACATAATCAACAGTTCAAATGCTATAGAAATGTTTACTTGAAATCTGTGTACTCTTATGAATCAATGTCACCCTGTTAATTTTCTAAAAAAAAGAAACAAAACCCAAAACAGGAACCTCTCCTGGACTTTGCAGATTGCCTCTGTGCTGGAGTACTCCCTCAATGCTTAGCCAGGCGCCTCTGTCTTTGAAATAATCCATGCCCAAATCAGTTCATCAGAATATTTCGTTATGGAAAGGGAGTGGGGCTCTTTATACCTAGAAAGAAACCTGCTTCTAGTTTAAAAAATAAAAATTTCTTCCAGCTGTATATATTTTTATTTTGTTCTGAAAATATATATACATTTTACTTAATTGAATCTAATAGGGTGACACTGGTTAACACAATTATAGGTTTCAGGTACCCAATTCTACACCGCATCTCTGTACACCACATTGTGGGTTCATCACCTCAAGTCAAGTCTTTGTCCATTCTCACTTACCCCTTACCCTCCTCCACCCCCACATCCAGGAATCAAAATTTCTTTGAACATATTTATGTTGTCTCTCTGGTAACCTCTATTTAAAAATAGTTATTTCTTAGATTCCATTTTCTTTTATAGACTAATATTTTAAGAAATTATGAAATTTTCACAAATATATTAACTTCTCTCAAAATGCTGTTAAATAAATGAAAAAATACAACTTTATTGTTGGATAACTGTTCAGTAAAAAAAGGTTCTTTTCATAAGTAAAAACTAGTATTTTCATTTTTTTATTCTATATTTGTTTCAGGAACTGAAAATGTGGCTGAAATGTCTTTTTTTTCAAAAATATTTTTTCTTATAAATCAACATATTTATATGGTATTTAAAAGAGAAATATGAAGAATGAATAAAACAGAATTCTGAATTCTGAAAATTCATAATGTATAAAATAGAAAATAAAAGTCACCAGGAATCCCATCACTCAAAGATACCAACTGTTACCTATTTGATATGTACCCTCGAAGAATTTTTAAATTTCCATTTACATAAGAAGCTATGAGTGTGTATTTGTGTGTGTGTGTGCATATTTTTCTTTAACAAAAATTAGATTTTAGTAAGGTTTTTTCTTTTAGTAAATATAGAATGCATCATTTTAATGGGAACATGGTAGTTCATTTATGGATATACAATAATTTCTTGAGTTTCTTATCAATGAACACGTAGTTTATTTCCATTTATTCTGTTGTAAATATTGCATATATATTTTAGAAGTTATAGGAAACTTAAAGTATGTAATTCTGATTTCTTAGGTAGTTTTCTTTAAATATTTGCTAAACTGTCACCAAGACAAAAAAGTTTTCAGAATCTTGTTTCAAAATTCTTTGGTCACAAAAGTAGGCAATCCTCGATAAATATCTAAATTCTCTTAAACATTTCTAACCTTAACAGACAACCTTGCAACCTGGCTACAATCTACCATTTCAGGCTTAACTCTCTGAATTGCCCACAAGTTCTCCACTCTGATCAAATGGGGTATTCATCTGTAGGAGCCTGTGCTTTGTTATCTTTCTGCCATAGCACTTGCTGCTTCTCGGGGCTGGAAAGGCTGGAAAGGCTGGAAAGGCTGGAAATCACTTTCTTTTTCTCTCCACTGGACAAATCTAATCCAGAGTTATAGGTCTAGCTCAAATCCCACTTGATCCACAAACTCTTCCTGATCTCCTTGCAGGAAGGATTTCTTCCTTCCATTAAAGTCCTTTGGCACGTGATATTTGCACCATTTTTTTTTGTAATTAAATATATAGTATCTTGTAACAAACAGTTCCTTCTCTTGTGTTTTTAAATGTTATTTAGATCTCATTTCCTCATTGGTATATTTATATCACCTTACTATAACTGAACCAAAAGGCTACTGAAGGAAAGATCAGTCTTGCCATCTGCTCAGCGCTATACTTTGCACATAGAATGAGCTTGGTAGATATTTATTTAATATGATCACCATAAATTATAGATCCATATTACTAAAATTTTCATTCAGTTTAATTTCTATGCACAGATAGAAACATACAAAAAAAAGCACTTCCTTAAAGTTTTCTCATCAAGATAATAACAAAGATTTTTGTTATTAACTATATACTACTGTTATTGGTAACTGAACTATGTAATATTTAAATCAAAGTAGTGTCTCAAGATTCTTATGTTTTTATAATATTTAAAATATTTTCTTAAAATAGTTTGCATAAATATTGAATTACTTACCGTGCAGAAACTTAAGTGGGAGCACAAAAGTAACAGAGTAACATGAGCAAGCTTCATATTGGAGACATTCAGGGTCTGCGACTCTACTGCCTACTGCAGATGCTTTTTCACCCCCGATAGTTTTTTCAATTTTAATTTTTAACCTCTGAAGCAATATTTAAAAAGAGCAAGCCTCCTAAAGAGCTTTGTACTTTTGAACTCCCAGAGAGTTTGGCTACAATCCAAAGAGTTTACCGTAACTGAAACCAAAAGACAACCAATGGGGACTGCGTTTTCTCCAGAGGAAACTGATTGTCTCACCTATTACTGAATAATACCTCCATTCTGTTTTCTAGGATGGAGGAACTCCACTGGAAGACAATTTTTTATGCTTTTGGTCAAATAAAATGATAACATTTCCCTCCAGGTTGTGGAAGGGTGTGCTGAATACATTAAAAATCCTCAACAAAACAGTTTCTTTAACCATGCATTGGCTGTGCTTTGATCAAGTTATATTCTCTGGGTGCTAAAAACTTTTAAAAAAATAAATATTTTTGCCCTGGCACCAACTATAGTGCAGGATTCATTTGTATTTGTAAAATAAGAATCAACAGTGAAAGGAAGAGAGGAGGAGCAGGGAAGACCAGAGGGAGGAGTCGGACAGCCATGCAGGTTTGTCAAAGCCTTGGACAGCTTTTGGGGAGCTCTGGAGTGAGTGTGACCTGTCACAGTGTCCCTGGGTCAGGCAGAAATGACTGCACCATTAAACGTTGCCTTACTCAGTCACGTGGTGTAGGTTGCCCAGGAAAGACATGCCCTTGGGTGAGGCCGTTTTCTGTAGCTGAGGCAGACCCTGAAGGAACTGTCAATTAAATTCTGTCAGAAGAAAGTGTCTGCTGACCAAGCTCGTCATAGCTAGGCAGCAAAACCTTCCTTGAAAGGGGGACCTGGGAAAATCATTTCCCTCTATTTCAGAGTCCACCATTTATATCTTTTAGATCTACTTACCATATATGTTCCAAGTGGCTCCTTCAAAACTGCAGTGGGCATCTCTTCCTGAGGGAAAATTTAGAGGAGGGAGGTGGTGGGGAAAACTGTAGCCCCTACCCTTGTCATGGATCTTGGGGCTACAATTGATACTCATTCTATCCATTCTAGATTCCCTTCACCTTTGCTGGCTTCAGTGGCTTACGTGACGGTATGACCCACAACCTCTCCCAGCACTGGTCTAAGCCTTGGTTATCATTCCTTCCTCGTTGCTGTTTCTATCCCTTTCTTGTCACAAGAGGCACCCAAGTAGATCATATAGACCCATACATATTATATAACAGTAGTCCTACTTCCTCTAATGATCAGGGCCAGTTACCCCTGTCAAGGTAGTGACTTCCTTCTCTGCTGGTCTCTAGACACCAGGAGCCCAAATGTGTAACAGGTAGAATGCTTATAGTTTAGTGTGATTCTTCTTGTGCCCCTTGGCAAAGGTGTGCTTCCTATGGGAGACAAGACCTTTAATCCTGCAGAGTTCACAGTTGTGGGGACAAAAAGCAGAAAGTTCCCAACTGGTCACCAGGAAGAAAGAGAATTGTTAAGATGTCATTGTACAGATAGTGTATGATATAGTCTAGGAAGAAAGAAGGGAAAGAGCTTTGGGGCACCTCCTAAATTTATACTTCCGTTAGTGAAGACCAAGAAGTAACTGCCAATAAAGGAGAAGGCAAACCAGGAGAGTTTCATAAAAATGATGGTGTGGTCATTCATGATTCTATTACTTGGCTCCCAGATCTGTGTTTTACCTCACTTGAGGATACAACACTATATGAAAGTCTTTGAGTCAATGCATATACTGTTTCCAGGAGGGTAACACCCAGTCTTCACAGACTATTGTCTTTAACTAGCACCGCAGCTCTGACTTCAGCAGGCTGTTCCGATGTTCCATAAGGCTTCCAGAATCTGAGTATTGTTGTATGTGATGACCAGTGAAGCATGGTCATAGGCCCACTCTCACATCTTCTCTGCTGTAAAGTGGGTCCCCTTGTCTGATAGGATGTCATATGGGATCCCGTTAAAATAGTATTTTGTAATTCTTTGGGTCATGATCCTAGCTGAAGCCCTGCAGACAGGAAAGGGGCATCCTAACCTGGGATATATGTCTATTTCTGTAATAATGTACCAGAGGCTCTTTTAAGATCAAAAGGACAGATTGTGTTAATTTACCATCAAGAACTGTGCCATCTTGGGGGATCTGCATTGGCCACTGTTGCTGTCAGATTGAACATGTTGATGGCAGTAGCTAAATAAACTTTGAGGGTCCATGCTAATGGCTTCATGGTAGCCTCCATCTCTGCCAACATGGCCACTTTATTCTTGTACCCCTTGAGCTAGCTTTGGGGTGGCTGATGACTGAAACCGATAGCCACTGGCAGAGTTGTTTTATTATTTAGTGCCTTTTCTCTGGTGGGTGTTAATATGTGATACAAAGATTTTTATACTTCATTCCCAGTCCTACGTGTACATCCTTCATGGTTCTACCTCAGACCTTCCCGTTCTTAATCTTTTAATATTTTTTATTCTATAAGAAAGTAGTCGGACAATTACTACTAAGATTCCATGTATGACCTAATCTTAAGCCATTTATTTTTCCATGGATGAAAAAGTAGCCAGGTGTTTTAGAGAAGCTCTGCCCACTGGGAGAACTTTCCCTCACCGCTGTCTTTTAAAACCACTTCTAACTGTGGCTATAATCAGTGGCTTTTTTTTTTACTTATACCTACACACTGAGCCAACCCATCTGTATGCCAAACAAAGTTTTTCTGTCCTCCTTTAGTTGGTCATATCAGATTCCCTATAGAACCATAGGCGTGAGATGAGAGAGGGGCACAGTACAGCAATTTGGATTCGGGGTGGGGAATAGGAAATCTGGGCTACCTGCTCACGCACTTCTTGTGCCCTTTGGTCCTTGTGTTTGTTTCTGGATCCAACACTTCCATTTTATATTTTTACTAGGCTTGCTCATGGCTCTGTTAGGATCCAGCTCTTGGAGGACATTTCTGTCCACATGGTGAACAGTGTCCCGTGTTCAGTTGTTCCACATTTACTAGGATCCAATAGTGCACAAGTTGTTTTTCAAAGAGTACAATTCTTTGCTGCAGATAGCATGGCCTTGCTCCTAAACTCTAAGGTCTTGTATTGTAATTCTCCCACTGGATCTTTCTCAAACACTATGCTGTTTTTTTCCACCACTGACACCTCCAACACCATAGGGTCCTCTGATCACTTCAGAACCCTTTCCTGTTCTGGCAGCCGAAGCAATATTTTTCAGTGTGAAATATTCCCTGAGAAAGCAAATATTCGCCAAAGGGAATAGTTTCCAAAAAGCTCACTAGGTTTTATGCAAATGATAAAATAATTTGTCTTTTATTTTAGAGACTATGTCCCGGCAGGTTTCTGAGCACTGGCTTCCTTAAAATTTTACCGAACTGTCAGGCCTTATCTCCTGCCCGCTGGGTCATGTGTGTCTTATGAAGGCATTCAGCACGCTGGGCCTTGGAGAAAGGCTGAGGGAGGAAATGTAGAAATCAAATAGACATTTTGTGTCAGAAAGCAAGAAAGCTGTCAGAGGCCACTGAGTAGCATTAAAATACATAGAACTCAACTTGAAGGGGCTCTCATAAACCAGAGAGGAAACAATATAAGCATCCAAAATAACAATAAAGGATTGAAATAAACATTAAAACATAATGATGAAAGGTTCTTTATTTTAGCTAATAATTGCTGAAGAAATTATAAAATCAGCATATCACCATTTTGCAGTCCCTTCTGAACTAATGAATCTAGGTGGTGATCATCAATAGCTGCTAAAACCATCAGATGAAAGCAGGCAGAATTTTTTTTTTCTTACAGTGCAAAAATTTTTATATTTAGAATTAGCCAGCTGGACTCAGTTTAGATGATCCCATTTTGTTGGCAACATCCAAAGCATCATAGTTGGGAGCCAGTGGAATGAACATATGCCTTCTTTTCTCCATCAGGTCTGTTCAGGGTGTTGACCTTGGCCATGTTGATGTGACAGAGCAGAGGTCAGGAACCTTTTTGGCTGAGAGAGCCATGAACACCACATATTTTAAAATGTAATTCCATGAGAGCCATACAATATGCTTAACACTAAATACAAGTAAATGTGGGCATTTTATGTAGACCAACACTTTTAAAGTACAGTAAGTCTCTGAATTCTTTTTAATAACGTTGTTATGCTGTTGCTAACCAATGATGAATAAAGTACTTCTTACCATTAATGCGACTTTTGGTGCTGCATGGTTTTGCTGATAGCTTTGTAGTCTGGTTGATATGTGGTGAGCTTAAGCTTCATGCATGCGTTGAGACTTCCATCCATTAAACGTGATCGTAGGTTGGTCTTAACGTTCTTTAGATGTGAGAAAGATTGCTCACATGCATACGTAGAGCCAAACATTGTCAGTACAGCAATACTCACACGCTGCAGTGTGTGGTATGTGACAGGAAGTGCATTCCAAGTTTTGACAATCAGCTGGTCTGCAGGTTGAAGTTTTTTCATTTCTCCCCACTTGTGTTCGCTCGCCAACTCTGCTTGCTGTCGTGCAAGTCTTTCCAAATCTTCATTCAGTGACTTGAACTTATTCACCCACATGTCTGAGGCCTTCAGGTCAGCAGTTTGTAGCTCAAAATCTCTGACGGAGACACCGGGGATGTAACTTAGGTCGGCGCTGTCCACTGCACACTCATGTGGATGGGTGATGAACTTAAAAAGACGAGTGCGCTCACGAAGTTCTCCAAAGCGTGCTTTGAATGACTGCAGGAGATTAGCTGTGAAGCCTGCTAGCTGCTGGAGATCAAGATGTTGAGCAGGGTCACTTGCTGTACATGCATCTTTAAACTCTCCCAGTTTTTCAAAGTGTAGTAAACGACCTGTTTCAATGTCTGCAATGAAGAGTTCCAGCTTGTTTTCAAATGCAAACATTGCTTGTTGAAGGGATAAGACTGTATTTCCAACGCCTTGCATTTTCACACTGAGCTGGTTCAGATGTTCAGTCATGTCCACGAGATAGTAGAACTTCAGGAGCCACTCAGTGTTAGCTAACTCAGGATGCTCGATGTTTTTCATTTCAAGAAAAGTCCGAATTTCACTCAGACAAGCCGCAAAACAGCTGAGCACCTTCCCTCTTGACAACCAACGCACATTGCTGTGCAAAAGCAGACCAGGATAATTATTCCCAACTTCATCCAGCAGTGTTTTAAACTGGTGATCATTTAAAGCTCGGGCAACAATAAAGTTGACCACCCGAATGACCAGCGACATCACCTCACCAAGCTGCTCACCACACATCTGAGCACAAAGTGCCTCCTGATGTAAGATGCAATGAAAACTTAGGATTGGCCTCTTTTCATGTTCACGAAGAAGCGCTACAAATCCTCTGTTTTCCCCCACCATGCATGGAGCACCATCAGTACACACTGAAATAAGTTTATCCATCGGCAGATTTTTTTCTTTAGCGAACTCAGTGAAAGACTTGAATAAATCCTCCCCTCTTGTTGTCTCTTTCATAGGCAAAACAGCAAGACTTTCCTCATGTAGTGTGTCACCGACAGCATACCTTGCAATCACGCTGAACTGGGATAAATGGCTTACGTCTGTTGACTCATCCAAAGCAAGAGAAAAGAATGGTGCTGCATTTATGTCCTTCATTTGTGTTGCCTCAATTTGACTTGCCATCATGATGGTACGATCATGAACAGTTCTTGCCGATAGAGGCATGTCTTTTATTCGTTTGATTATCTTTTCTTTATCTGAAAAGTCATCAAAAAGTTCATTGGCAACATCAAGCATGAATGTTTTGGCATACTCCCCAACTGTGAATGGCTTTCCGTTTCTCACAATTGCTAAAGCACCAGCAAAGCTAGCAGAAATCAAGTCACCTTGTTGGGTCCAAACATGCAGTTGCTGCTGACTAGCTTGCACTCTGCACAGTAGCTCTTGACATGCTTTCTTCCTGCTGTCCCCCACTGGATATTTCCATGCGAATGTAGTATGGCGTGTGTTGAAGTGCCGCTTTATATTTGACCGTTTCATTGATGCAATTTTATTATTGCATATTAGACACACTGCAGAACCTGCTCTCTCCACAAAGGCGAATTCCTCTGTCCATTCCTGCTGAAAAGTACGATACTTCTCATCTTTTTTTCTGTTAGCCATCTTCTTCATCAAAAGGGTTTCTGCAATTAGCTAGCTGACTACTTGATTAAAAGGTGGGAAGTTTACTTCCTGACTTCACAACGACCCGTGTACATTACGCATTATCCAATAAAAATTTGGTGTTGTCCCGGAGGACAGCTGTGATTGGCTCCAGCCACCCACAACCATGAACATGAGTGGTAGGAAATGAATGGAGTGTAATACATGAGAAGAGAATGTTTTATATTTTTAACGTTATTGTTTTTATTAAAGATTTGTCAGTGAGTTGGATGCAGCCATCAAAAGAGCCACATCTGGCTTGCGAGCCATAGGTTCCCGACCCCTGTCATAGAGCCTCTTCATAGCCTGTTTGCTCTGGTGCTAGTTGACCTTTACAACTGCAATGGACACAGGTACATTGTTGTCTTCTATCTTCTTCATGGCTGACTCAGTATTCAGGGGGAACTTTATGGCATAGTGGTCAAGCTTGTTTCTCCTGGGATGCTGTTCTCAGTATATTTGGGCTGCCACTGGAGCCACAGTGTCCTGGGCAGTAGGACGGTGGGTGATGAATGGATCTTCTTTCTTTCTTTATTTTGTGGCTGTGGATGCCTTTCAGCACTGCTTTCTTTGCCTTCAAAGCCTTTGCCTTGACTCTGCCTTTGGGAGGGGCAGGGGTTTCCTTCTTCACTTTTAGTACCACCTTTTTGAAAGAAAAAAAAAGGAAAATTTCCAATAGATGAACCAGGTTGATACTGATCCCACTGACCAATCTTAACATTGCCAAAAGAGAGATAGCCACAAATCGTCTGCCTCCTCATGTGATAAGACATTATTTTTTTGGGGAAAAAAAATAAGCCTGAACACAATTCTCTAGGTTTTACTGTTAGTTAGCCACCAGTTTATTAGAAATACAGAGAATAAACATGGTTTATATCACCAAGAGGAAGGAAAATTGTGCAAGCAAAAAGTTTCTTCAACAAATGCCATAGGAAAAAAACCAAGCAGAAACTGGTAAAGAATAAAAGACATGTAAGAGATATAGCAATCAAATGTAATGCATGGGCATACGCTGGATCTTCACATGATCAAACCGAGACATTTTGAAATTATTTGGGAAAATTCTACATGAACTGTTATGAGAGGATACTAAGGACTTACTACTTTTGCTAGATGTGATAATGGTATGGTACTTATGTTTAAAAAGTACTCTGCTGGAGATTTATGGGTTAAATACTATCTGGGGCTTACTACAAAATACTCTAGCAAAAATATATACTTTAAAAAATATACAGGGGTCTGTAATGAAGCAAGATCTACAAAACGCTGGTAATTATTGAAGCTGGATTATGAGTACATAGAGGTTCATTATACTGCTTTCTCAACTTTTGGTTATGTTTGAAATTTTAATAAAAACTTTTATAAAAGAAAGTCAAAGGTTCATATTAATGTTTCCAATTTAATGGCAAGTTGGCTAAGTCCTTTAAAAATTTTGTTCCAATAGTGTTAAGACCTTCCTTTTCTTGTCATTTATATCTCATCAAGTATTTTAGATTTCCTAACCTTTCACTAACACAATTGGATGTATGTTTTTTTAGATCCCATAATTCAAATGTATCTCTGTATTTTCTCTTGCTCCCTTCTTTTAAAATTTCTTTGACTGTTCTATTGTCATTTGTTGACAAGCAGAAGCTTAATGAATGGGCAGAAATTCAAAGAATAGGGTTCAGTTAAGTTCAATGAATACTTACTGAGCATCAGTTTTGTTTTTGTTTGGTTTTGTTTTACAGCTCTGTGCTAAATTCTTAGGATAGCAAAACAAGATGTAGTTCCCACTCTTCAGGAATTTAGTCTAGTGTAGATCTCTCAGTTGGGGTCTGAAGATGTCATTAGGGGTTCAGTGAGGTTACTAGGTGTTTTAGAAGAGAATGGAAAAAATTTTTTTAATTTCCTTCTCCATGCAGTACGAGCACTTGCAGTGATGAACAGATCAAGTAGCCCTGTTACTAATCTTGCTAGAGATGGTTCACCTATATGGCAGTGGACTTCATGATTGTTCATTTGTTTGAGTCTGTTCTCAGCTTTTGATGTGAGCTAGGGAAGGAAGGCTGTTGATAATTGGTGAGTGCTGAATTGTACCAAGGGAGGGGTGATTTTGATATCATCAGCCTCTCCCCCTTGAACTCTATCTCCTATCTTCCCCCAACGTAACTTTACGCACAGTCAACTGAGAGTAAACAAGCTGTCCTGATATGTTATCAACTCAAGGGGCAAATTTTAATTCTATGGAAAGACTTTGTAAACACTATGACTCAGATGGCTCCCTATTCCTTTGTCATGTTGTAAAGATTGCAAAATTTGGAGCTTGTAGGTTAAAAGTGAAATATATTTTTAAAGATTTCATTTTTCTTCTGTGATTCTCTTATTTTGTTTTCTTCTTTTACATTCTACTGGCACCTATTTTACAAACATGACTTAAGAGTCCAATATGGTAATTTTTGAATACAAAGTAGGAGATAGGAGAGAATTTTAGGCCTAGGTAATTCTGATAAATAATGAAGAACCATAACTTATAAATGCAGCAATGGCTCCAGGAAAACTGAAAAGACACATCTGCAAATCATGTTAAAGGAGCAAATAATTTTAAATGGCCTTTGAATTACCAGAGTAAAAATTTGTTTAAAAAGTTAGTCATCTTCAGTATAAAGGTCCAAAAAGAAAGGTTTTTTTTTGTTTTTGTGTTTTTTTAAGTGAGAGGGAGATAGTAAGATAGACGCTCACATGTACCCCAACCAGGATCTATCCAGCAACCCTCATATGGGGCTGATACTCGAATCAATCGAGCTATCCTCAGTGCCTGAGGCTGACACTTGGACCAACTGAGTTATCCTCAGTGTCTGGGGCCAACACTCAAACCATCTGAGCCACTGGCTGTGAGAGGGATGAGGGAGAGAATAGGGAAAGAGAGAGAAAGAGAAGCAGATGGTTGCTTCTCGTGTGCCCTGATGGGGAAATCAAAGTTGGGATGTCCATATGCTGGGCCAATGCTCTATCCACTGAGCCAGCCCGCCAGGGCCATGCAAGTTTTTAAGTAGACTCTTTAACTAAAAAAGGAAAAAGCCCCACAGTTGGTAAGACCCTCACAATTCTAGTATATAAATTTAGAGAATAAAATACTAGGAAAATACATAATGTAAGAAATTAAAAATGTTTCATTGTCTAAGTTTGATAAATTGATGACATGGCACATGATGCTTAAGAGGTTTTGTGTAATAAACCAAAAAACCTTTTATCCACAATGATGGATCAACACATTTCAATACAAATGTCGGTATGTTAGCATTTGCAAGATATGTAAATTGTGGTGAAATTCAAGAAAATTTTCCCATGATAATAAAATGCTGCCTCAAACAAAGGCCAAACTACATTTATTATTTTGTCTTCATATTAGATACAAAAGGTACATTTGGGAGAAAGTGTTTGCCACCTGCATTGATGGTACCCCATATATGATTTTAGCATCACTCCCTAAGAAAAAGAAAATCCTGATGTATTCACTACATACTGTTTTCCTCCCAGACAAGGGCTGGTGCCAGACATTTTTGGAGCTGAAATGAAAAAAATTCTGGGAGATGCTACAAAAATGACTAAAATTATCAAATGGTTAAATTTATCGAGAATGTTTAAAAACCTATGTGGAAACCTGGACAAAGACCACATAAATCTACTGCCACATGCAGAAAATCTGGCTTGGGAGATCATTCATTCTTGGGAAAGCCAGCAGCCTTGTCATGAGAATGCTTAAGCACTCTGTAAACAGGCCCATGTGGCAAGGAACTAAGTCCTCTTGGCAAGAGACAGCATTAGCTTGCTAGGTACCAGTGAGCTGTCTCCAAAACCGATTCTCCATATCCAGCTGTGCATTCAAAGGATGGCAGCCCAGTCGACACTTTGCAACCACACGAGAGACCATAAACCAGGACCAGCACACGAACCTGTTTCTGAATTTCTGACCTAGAGATTATGAAAGGTATTGTTCATTGTTTTAGGCCCTAAGTGTTGGGGTAATATGCTACACAGTAAGAGAAAATAATACAGATTTTGGTTCTTAATAGGATTCTTGAGCTAAGAAGTGAATTGCGGGAATATTTTCAGGAAAATAGTCTAGATTTTGCCAAATGTTCTGAAGTTCAAGAATGGCTGCAGAAACTACTCAGACTTTTTCTATCACATAAACTAGTTGAACAAGTATCTTCAAAAGCCTGGAGAAATATTTTGATTTCAAGTGACAAGATTCTTGGTTTTAAATAGAAATCTAAACGTTGGAAAAATCATACGGCAAAAAGAAATCCTGAAATATACTGCTCACAAACATTAGGGGATATTTCAAAATGAATATGAAGTGATAAAAAAAAAGCATTTGATATATCACTTGCTACTCAATCACAAAAATTGAGTTTGCATCTCATTTGCATAATTGAACAACTTTCTTTGACTTGTTGTTTGCTTTTCTGATGTTCTTGTTTAATAAAAATCAAATGCTTTTTTTAATCGCTTCATATTCATTTTGAAATATCCCCTAATGTTTGTGAGCAGTCGGTTTCCACTGCTGCTTGCAATTGAGAATGAGAAAGTCTCAAGTATCAAATTGAAGCCAAATTGCAGTAGAAACTGGAGAACAAAACTGAACAGTATTTTCCCTCCCTTTCAACACAAGTGTATGACTGAATGAGGGCTCCTTTCTCCGCACCTTCTCTTCAGCCTCAGCATCTGACTGAGAAGGAACTTTGTGAGTTGATGATTATAAACATAGTATGAAATTTGCTGATCTGTATTTCTACAGGTTCTGGATTTCTGTGAAAGAGCATTTTGCCTTTCATAGGAAAGTAAACATTTTACTGTACTTTTCAACTTCTTACTTGTGCATCTTTTTTGTGTATAATAATAAGCATTAAGAACAAAGACAGAAATCATTTCATTTTGGCTGCAAATGAAATCTGTGTATGCCAGTCTTAAGATTGACTCAGACCTGAGAATATACACACAAAAGACAAGCAAAGATTTCATATTAAATAGGTACATTTCATTATTTTTAGTTTTAATACCAACACTTTTATGCATATATAGGCCTATAGAAAGAGATTAACATTCACTAAAATCAATTTGCAACCTTGCCTAAATTAAAGGAAAAACTAGTTTCCTCTGTCACTTAATTTGCATCAGAATTGATATTGTTTGTGAGGAGGGGAAAACTGCAGAGTTGAATAAAAATAAATTCACAGAGAAACCTTCTCTACTCAAAAGAGCACAGAGTTGTACAACAATGTGAATCACTGAACTACATGTTTAAAAATGATAAAGATAGTCAAGTTTATGTTATGTGTATTTTATCAGTTAAAAAAAGCACTGACAGTCATTATTGGGTCATTATGTCAACTTGCTAGCCATGTTTATATATATATGCAGGTGTTAAATATATATTTATGCAGGTGTTTAAGACATGAAAATTATTTCAAGGGCTCCTCCAGGGTAGAAAGACAGAAAAAGACTGGTCCCATGAATGAATGGGATATGGAGCTTTTTCCAAGCAGAAAGTGTTCAATTGTGCAATGAATGGCAGATAAAGAGAAATAAGGCAATAATATTGGCGTGATGGGGCAGAGGGAAGGTGTAGAGGCAGGGGAGAAGTATTACTAATTATATAGAAGGCCTAATCAATAAAGAAATTCTACTTTAGATTTGTTGCTAAAGGAAATGGGGAGCTATTTGGAGTACTGAGGATGGCTGTGGTATGAGGAAACTTTTAGTAAGGTCAATATGTCATCACATGCAGTATAGATAGGAGGAAGAAAAGTTAAGCCTGGAAGTATTTACTTTAAAACAACAAAGATGCTGAGAGTGTGAGTTGTAATTCACTGCTGTTATTGCTGTACTTTTGAATGCTTATAGGTTGTATTGGGTGATTTACGGTATGAATAACACAAGAAAGTGTGGTTGTGATAATAGGAGGCCTGGAATGACAGTACAAAAAACGACCTTAGACGGAATGAATAGAAATTGATGGCTTTGGATAGAAGAGAGTGCAACCAAGGCTGGGTAGGGATGTTGATAATGATGATACGAGAAGAAGAAAAGTGCTCAAAGGTTCAGAAACCAAGAGTTCAACACTACCATGAGGACAAACAGAACTGGAGTGATGAACAATTTGGGAAGTGGAAGCGGGGCCCAGCGAGGTCAGCCGCAACCCCTGCGGACCAAGGACCGCCGGAAAAGGACTAAGGGCTGGGAGAACCCAAAGTTCTAGGTTGTCCCTCTAATTAGCTGGGGAAGTTACTTCACTTCTCTGAATGTCAGTTCCTTACATGTAAAATAAAGTGGAACCAGGTAATCTTGAAGGCCCCATAAAAATTCAGCGGTTTCATCACACTGAGCTGGAGATACTAAGTGGAACACCGATTACACTGAATATAAATAAACACTAAATGACACAAAGCAAAATAGAGCAGGTGAGTTATGAATAATTCTACCTCTGTATGATGTATAGAATTATTTAATTCCTTTCATATACAGGACTATTAAGTGCTTTCTCAAGCAGCTTACACTTTATTGTAGAAGACATGTTGTGATTCCTCATATTTCCATAGTGAAGTTAACAAAAATTCTTTCAAAATCAAAACAACCCTCTTACTAGGTACCACCACCCTTCACTCTTTCGGAGATCGGCTGTACTAAATATCAAGGTAAGGTCTCAGAGGGTGTAAAAGCGACAAACCAAATTAAATAAATAGGTCACTAGCTTTCTTTGGGTGAGAAGTTTCAGTATAAGCTTAGGTCAGATATCAAGGGCTTAAAGGAAGAAGGGAAGAGGGACTTGTAGTACAGCCTGGCAGAGCTCAACACGTACTTGACAAATGAATCAACTACCCGGTACAAAGGATAAAATACGGTCTGGTTTCCTATCAGGTTAACAGTTTCTTTAAAAGAACACGGGCATCTTTTTCTTCTAGTGAAACCACAGAGCAAAAATATGGGCACACAGTTGAGCCCATAATCGTGCGTACTTCAACTATAAGAAAGGAAAAACAAAACAACTCGGAAGAACGCGCGCACACCCCGCACCCCACCCCCAAACCGAAAACAAAAGGCGGACAAGCCCTCACACGGGGTCCCGACGCGCCCTCATCCACCTCTGGGCAGAGCGCGGCGCAAAGCTCCTCAGAGACGTGGCAACGAGCTGACGGCCCAGGCGATCACCTCGCAGCCGGGTAGGCGGGGCCCAGCGAGGCCAGCCGCAACCCCTGCGGACCACGGAGCGCCGGGAGAGGGCCCGGGCTCCCGCCCAGAGCCTCCGGGAACAGCGCCGCGGAGACACCCGGGCAACGTCAGGGCGCGGCGGCCGCCGCTATTCTACGTAACTTCCTTGGCAGGCAAGTGGACTTGACTGTCGTAAACCAGGGGTTGAAGTTGGGTATTATTGCTACTCTTTCAGCGCCGGAGGCTGTTTTGGAAAGTTTCACAGCATCGTTAGTTCTGCCAGTGAGTTTTTTTAAATTCTGTAAATAAGTTATTCGTGTGTTCTGTTGTCTCCCCAACTTGGCGCCGGTACGGGGGCCGAGGAGGCTCAAGACCGGCGGAAGTGCCGGGCGGGGGTGTGCGCGCCCGGCCCGAGGCGCACGTGGAGCTGGTGAGTGCGACAGAGAGCAGGGGGCGCGGCGACGCTGGACGGGAGCCCAGCTGCGGGAGGGAGAAGGAAGGAAGGAAGAGACGGCGGCGCGAAGGTCTTGCTGTCTGCAGGGGGAAGCACCAACTGAGGGCGACGGGTCTGGCGGGTCAGGAGGCAGTGTCCTTACTACTGTCCCTTTTATGCTACGCTGACCGGTGCTCACAGATATTAGGTGGTGTACCCAGAGGCCACAGTAGCCAAATGGC